>NC_053394.1:341244558-341908725 GCF_905171765.1 Bufo bufo
AATCACCATCTGTTACAGGTGTAAGTGTAGAAGGATCAACTGAAAGATCAGAGAACCTTTCTAACAATAAGGAATTGTGCAGAGCTATGCTTATATTAAGTGGACTAAGGGATTTGAAGATCTGTAACTGAAAAAAACTGCTGTCCAACTCCCAAAAATATATATTATTAAAATAATGAAAGTTAAAACTTTTTGTGTCATAAAATTTGTATAATTTACTTTATTTCATATTTTACTTACAAAATAGGCAGTTCAGGTATCTATATGGCTTTGAAATCCATATGGATTCCACTGTGGGGCCACAGTGAGCGCCGTATAGGCAGGAGCACACAGGGAGGGAGCTCTTTCTGCCTTCCGATCTGAGCCCCTGCAACAAAATTGCAGGGCTTCAATCAGTTGGTATGACAGCCTGGAGCCTTGTGAAGGCTCTCAGGCCTGCCATAGGGAGCTGCCTGCAAAGCCATGCCTGAGGCACAGCCTCATATGCAGCCTGTCAGAATCATATAGATTGCACTAGTATTCTATTGTAGTCTCTGATACAAGAGATCAAAAGATGGAATGTTCAAGTCTCCATAAGGGACAAAAAATTACTGTGAAAAAAAATAAATAAAAAAAATGCTTTTTAAAAAACACATGAATATTAAGAGTTCAATTCACCCCCTTTCCAATTTTACATGTAAACATAAATATAAACATCATTGATATTGCTGTGTCTGAAAATGCCCAAGCTATTAAAATAAAAATGCACTCTAAATGCTGTAGTGAAAAAAAAAAGTAAAAATGTATGATTCACCACTTTTTGGTCACCTTGCCCCTCCCAAAAAATGGAAAAAAAAGTGATGAAAATATGTATAAAAAATTATAAGAATAAAAACTAGATTTTGTGCCTCAAGGGCACCTCTGTACAGTAGGGCTGCATTAAACGATTATTTTAGTAATAGAGTATTCTATCGATTATTTTTTATGATTAATCGAGTAATCTAATAAGAAAAAATGAATTAATAGACTGTTTTCCTTTATAAAAACTCATAAGACCCCCTGCCATCAGTCCCCAACACCCTTTGTTCACCACTGTGCGATCAGCTCCACTATCCCCCAGTGCCATCAGCTTTCCCCCACCCCAGTGTCATCAGCTCCACTCCCCCAGTGCCATCAGCTCTCTCCCACCAAGTGTCATCAGCTCTCCCCCACCCCAGTGCCTTTAGCTCTCCCTGACCCCAGTGCCTTTAGCTCTCCCCACCCAGTGCCTTTAGCTCTTCCACCAAGTGCCTTTAGCTCTCCCCACCCAGTGCCATCAGCTCTCCCCCACCCCAGAGCCATCAGCTCTCCCCCACCCCAGAGCCATCAGCTCTCACCCACCCAGTGCCATCAGCTCCACTCCCCAGTGCCATCAGCTCTCACCCACCCCAATGCCATCAGCTCCACTCCCCCAGTGCCATCAGCTCTCCCCAACCAGTGCCATCAGCTCTCTCCCACCCCATAGCCATCAGCTCAACTCCCCCAGTGCCATCATCTCTCCCCCCTTGTGCCATCATCTCCCCCCTTGTGCCATCAGCTCCACTCCCACAGTGCCTTCAGCTCTCCCCACCCAGTGCCACCAGCTTTCCTCCACCCCAGTGCTATCAGCTCTACTCCCCAGTGCCATCAGCTCCACTCCCCCAGTGCCATCATCTCTCCCCCCCTTGTGCCATCATCTCTTCCCCCATTGTGCCATCAGCTCTACCCCCATTGTGCCATCAGCTCTCCCCCCATTGTGCCATCAGCTCTCTCCCCATTGTGCCATCAGCTTTACTCCCCCAGTGCCATCATCTCTCCCCCCTTGTGCCATCAGCTCTCACCCCATTGTGCCATCAGCTTTCCCCCCATTGTACCATCCTCTGTCCCCCCTTGTGCCATCAGCTCTCCCCCTTGTGCCATCAGCTCTCCCCCCACTGTACCATTAGCTCTACCCCATTGTGCCATCAGCTCTACCCCCATTGTGCCATCAGCTCTCCCCCCCATTGTGCCATCAGCTCTCCCCCCTTGTGCCATCAGCTCTCTCCCCTTGTGCCATAGTCTCTGCTGCACTGCACCTCCTGACACCCGGATTGCACAGCGTCATTAGTCGCGCCCCCACCCCCTCGGTTTCACCAACTTACCTTTCCAGCAGGGGAGCCGCCGACACTCAGCGTCACACAGCGCATCAGGCAGGGCCGGCGCCACCAGTAAGGCGACTTAGGCAGTCGCCTGGGGCGCCATTTAGCAGGGGGCGCCCGTTGCGGTGTAAAAAAAATATAAAATGTTGGTTATATAAGTTCGGCCGGCGGCGCCCCTCATGCTGCGCCTCCTGATTCTCCGGCGCCCGGAGATTCAAATTAGAGCGGCAAGCGCTCAGGACAGATTCCTGAGCGCTTGCCGCTCTAATTTGAATCTCCGGCCGCCGGGTCATTGCTGCGCAGCCTGCGCCTGCTCTGTGCTTTTGTTAATGTAGCGTGGCCGAGCTCTCTTCGGTCCGCGGTACAGGAGCTTTTGTTTCCTGTACCCGGCCGGACTGACAGGAAGTGCTCACTTAGTGTGCACTTCCTGTCAGTCCGGCCGGGTACAGGAAACAAATGCTCCTGTACCGCGGACCGAAGAGAGCTCGGCCACGCTACACTAGAGGTGTGTGTGTGGGGGGAATAATGACATTGACAAGGGGGGGAGGGGGGAGGGGGGGTTGGAATAATGACATTGACAAGGGGGGAGGGGGGGAATAATGACATTGACAAGGGGGGGAATAATGACATTGACAAGGGGGGAGGGGGGGAATAATGACATTGACAAGGGGGGAGGGGGGAATAATGACATTGACAAGGGGGGGAGGGGGGGAATAATGACATTGACAAGGGGGGAGGGGGGGAATAATGACATTGACAAGGGGGGAGGGGGGAATAATGACATTGACAAGGGAGGGGGGGGGATAATGACATTGACAAGGGAGGGGGGGGGAATAATGACATTCACAAGGGAGGGGGGGGGGGATAATGACATTGACAAGGAAGGGGGGGGAATAATGACATTGACAAGGGAGGGGGGGATAATGAGAGTGACAAGGGAGGGGGGGGATAATGAGAGTGACAAGGGAGGGGGGGATAATGAGAGTGACAAGGGAGGGGGGGGATAATGACATTGACAAGGGAGGGGGGGAATAATGACATTGACAAGGGGGGGATAATGAGAGTGACAAGGGAGGGGGGATAATGAGAGTGACAAGGGAGGGGGGGGATAATGAGAGTGACAAGGGAGGGGGGGGGGAATAATGAGAGTGACAAGGGAGGGGAGGAATAATGAGAGTGACAAGGGAGGGGGGGAATAATGAGAGTGACAGGGGAGGGGGGAATAATGAGAGTGACAAGGGAGGGGGGGGAATAATGACATTGACAAGGGAGGGGGGGGAATAATGAGAGTGACAAGGGAGGGGGGAGGGGTGGAATAATGAGAGTGACAAGGGAGGGGGGAATAATGAGAGTGACAAGGGAGGGGGGGAATAATGAGAGTGACAAGGGAGGGGGGGGAATAATGAGAGTGACAAGGGAGGGGGGGTGGAATAATGAGAGTGACAAGGGAGGGGGGGTGGAATAATGAGAGTGACAAGGGAGGGGGGTGCCGGGGTGGAATAATGAGAGTGACAAGGGAGGGAGTGGGGGAGAAGAGAGTGACAAGGGAGTCCCCAGAGCCAGACCAAGAGCCAGACTGCAGCCAGAGAGCAGATCATCTTATTGTCCTGGTGGTAAGTAGACAATGCAATATGTTTATTATGTAATTGTTTAGTTATTAATACTACATTGGAAACTAATTTACCTCACATTTAGGGTCCATTCACACATCCATGTGTGTTTTGCGGATCCATGGATCCGCAAAACACGGACAGCAGCAATGTGCGTTCCGCATTTTGCGGACCGCACATTGCCGGCACTAACAGAATATGCCTATTCTTGTCCGCTATTGCAGACAAGAATAGGACATGTTCTATTTTTTTCCGGATCGGAATTGCGGATCCGCAATTCCGGATCGGGGCCGCACGTCATGCGGCCCCATAGAAATGTATGGGTCCGCAATTCCGTTCTGCAAAAAAAGAGACAGCTACAAGAAGCTGGATTAACTCTAAGGGAAACCTAGCAGTTCTTTTTATTTAAAAGCTGAGAAAGGGGTTGAACATATGTGATGTCATGATATGGGCAGATCATCTGATAAGGGGGGGCGGCAATCTTTATCTTGCCTAGGGCGGCAAAAATCCTTGCACCGGCCCTGGCATCAGGTCACAGTATGCGTACGTCAGGAGGTCAGTGCAGCGCGGGACCATGGACGTGCTGTGAAGTGTCCGGAGGCCCCCTGCTGGAAAGGTGATTATTCCAAGGGCAGAGGGAGACCACGGAGCGGGAGTAGTAGCAAGCGCCTCACTCCCCCTCTGTGTTCACATGACACAAACGAATCATCGATGCAAAAAATGAGCAACGAGTATTTTTTTGTGTCGAATTACTCGATTTAATTGAGTAATCGTTTCAGCCCTACTGTACACGAAAAACATGACATAGTTCCGGGTGTCAGACTAGATCAATGCAAAAAAAAAATTTATTACATTTTTTTTTAAAGAAGGAAAACATAATAAAAATGATATAAGTTAGTTATTACTGAAGAATTAGATGGTCAAGTCATTCATAGCATATAAAAAAAACACCATAAAAACCATGGCAGAAATGCGTTTTTTTTATTTTTTTATTTCACCCAACAAAGAATTTTTTCCATACAATGCTCCATACAATGTACAGAAGAAAACCTGCCATGGGTCAGTCACAACAATAACAGTTTTGGGTGAAGAACCAGGTGACAACTACGTATAATCTTGTCCCAGTGGACACTACAGGCATTAGTGATTGGTAGCATATACTGTGCCGCCAATACTTCTTGGGACCATAAAGGCACGGATGCTGTTTTCACAGTTTTTTGTCTTGAAAGAGGGCACAGGATTGACTGACATGTTCCACCATTGTCCCCTAGAAGTATTTCATCTATAGGATAAAATTCTATGGTATGGAGTCACCTATTAAGCAGCATACAGAGTGCCTATAGCTCCATAATAGAAAACCAGAGGGGCTCCATATATGTATGCATATGCTCTCCTTCTGGAGGGAGAAAAGTGTCTCTCTACTGCCCCTACTGTTCCCCCCCCCCCCCCCCCTTTCCAAAAAAAAAAACAAAAAACTTGAAACATGACTTGGGACATCAACCAAAAAGCTAGCTATCTGTAGGTGGTATTATTAGAGAAACAGGTTTCTTCCTTCTGGAGGAGAGCTAATGTACATAGCCTTTCCCAGGGAGCATTGCTTGTAAGACTCCTTATGTCAGTTGACATCTCTAAAAGAAGAAATATTGACGGCATTGGCAAAAATTGCAGCCTCCATTTACTTCAAGTGTAATGATACTTTAAAGACACATTTATCAAACTGGTGTAAAGTAGAACTGGCTTAGTTGCCCATAGCAACCAATCAGATTCCACCTTTCATTTTCCATAGGACCTGTCCAAAATGAAAGGTGGAATCTGATTGGTTGCTGTGGGCGACTAAGCCAGTTCTACTTTACACCAGTTTGATAAATGACCCCCATAATGTCACCTATAAATGACCTATTGTTTAAATCAAATTTTTTATTAAACATACCTTCTTAAGAATTTATGGTGATGTTATTGTAACATCCCAGAGTATGTCACTAAACTCTGTCATCCAGCTTCAATATGTTAAGATGTGAATGTGTTAATATCGGATGTAATCTCACTGTGCATTGCCATCTCTATGTCTGTATTTTATATATTTTCTGTAATTTCCATGTACACCTGCAGGTGGCAGCAGTATGTAGCAGATAGTCTGTAGGAAAGTTAGTATACCTAGACTGGAATAGACCATTCCAGGCTAGCTTCCCCCTTCTGAGGAGGAGTGGAATGTGCCCACTCTTACTTCAGAGGGAGGACTGAAGGTTCTAGGCAGTGTACCAGCCACAGTGTACCAGAAGGTTCTAGGCTGTGTGAATAGGAGCTCCCAGAGACAGGGATCCCAACCAAGGATTCAGGCCTAACCTGAGGCCTAAAGCAACATTCCCAGCCTGAGTTCCTTACCTCAGCTGGAGGACAAAGAAAGCAGCAACTGCAGAACTTCTAGATCTCCAGGACGAAACCACCATTCCCTGCGAGCAGTCCTGTAAGTACAGATTCCAAATACAAGGAGAAGATAAGTACCTCCATAGCTAGTCAGGCCCAAACCAAGCAGAACCCAAGACAGAGCAGAAGACAGATACCTGCCAGATCTATAGGCGTATGTTCAGATGCAGAATATATAGATATAATTCCTGACACATATTGCCAATACCTGCTGGGACCCCAAGACTATTGCTGTATCATTGTATGGATCTAAAGCTGCCACTTACAACATCAAGTAAAGACAAGTTGGACCCTATTATCTGTGTGGAATTCCATCATTCCTATTTACAGCAATCAATTTTATTGCATGTGAGCCAGGATACAGGATTTCAGCCATACTAAGGTAGGAGACACCGTTGACACTACAATATCTACCATACAGAGATAATATCACCCTCTGGCATTCCTCACCTAGTACATGAGCTATAACATCTTAAAGGGCCCTGTTACAGTACCTGCGCAAGCTGCAATTGGCGTCATGAACTAAAAACAATTGGCGTCTTCATGCTGAAAGACAAAGAAATCAAGAAACGCCCTCCCAGGAGCGCTAAAATGAGAAATACGCCCCCCAGAAGTGGGAAAATATGTCTACACCCCCTCAGGAGCAGCGCGAAGATAGCGAATACGCCCCCTCAGGAGCGTGAAAAATTGAGCCTGCCCACCATGAACTTTCTATTGTGCACCAAGGTGATAAAGTCTCCACCCCTTGGGCTGCACCCTCAGAACCTACTATTTGCCAGGAGAAGGAGGAGAACAAGATGGCCTATCCAAGACCAAGGTGGAATGCCATGTCCATCGCTGGAGAAGAAGTGTACCCAGAACAGCCCATGGAGATCGCGGTCTTTCAGCTAGTACAGAGACAAGGACCCTCAGCTCTTGCTGTCCGACAGGAGGCCGTGGATACCCCTGCTGCAGCGACGTTACCGGAGTTACCAGAGATGCCTGAGGAGAGTGAAGAAGTCCCAGTTCCTGACAGCGGTGTCCCAGACTTGGTAATCGAGTACCAAGAGGCCGTGGATCCCTCCGCTGTATATAGCGCACCGGCAGAAGTTGAAGAACCTGTCCGGATGGATTTCGATGTGATACCCGCTCCCACAGAGGACGTCGCTGATGTCACTCCTCCAGCAGAAGAGAAGCCTGTGATCCAGATGGCGCCTGAATCCGGAGAGGACCAGCGGAGGACACTGGAACCGGCCACTCGGCCGCGACGTCAGGTAGGAGCTACCCCGCTCCCTGAGGCCCAAGCCCGGTCCATGTCCGCTCCACTGCCACGTCCAGAGACCCCGTCACCGCCAATCAGCTTGAGGCGTACCAGGCCACAGCCACCTACTGGTGCGGTGGAGGCAGCCAGAGATTCCACGCCACCGCCCAGCTACAGCCAGCTCAGCAGCCTCAACCCCGAGGTGCCGCATGAGATCACCGCATTTGCCCAGACGGCTTGGGAGTACAAGTCGGCCGTAGAGGAATGGGTGAAGGAAGTCCTTGACCACCCCCAGTCCGGAGATCCCGTCCTGACCAGACGCACAGGAACCGTCCAATGGTTCTCTGTTGAAAGAGGTGTGGGTTTTCTCCAGGATAACCACTCAGGAACTGAGGTATTTGTGGGCCGCAGATCTGTAAAGCGCCACTACTTGCCCCAGGAGAGGCACAATTTATACATTGGGGACCAGGTGGAATACACCCCCATGCGGTCCGTCCAAGGACTATTTGCAGCCGGAGTAACTCTGCTCCAGAAACCTCTCTCCCCTGCCGTCACCCCAGAGACCTGGCAGGAAGATCCAGGCTCTGCAGCTAGAACAAGATGTCTACAGGAGACCCCAGATGGCCGGCTGGTCTTCAAAGAAAAAGCGGAACCAGCTCCTGCACCTTTAATTCCAGATTTGTCACCTCCACCAACCCTGAGGGTAGGACAAATTAACAATTCCTTGTTAACCTTTAATCCGAAGGTGCAGCCATGTTTCATACCCCCCTATGTGCTCCCATGGAAGCAGCCCCAGACAGCTGCTCCAGCACTCCCTGAGCCACTGAAGCCAGAAATTCTTCCCCTTCCTGCACCGGCTAGGGATCCCGGTTTGCAACAAGCCACAGCCACATTCTCCAGGTTGGCAGTCCAGCCTATTCCTACAGTCACCGGTAGAGGTCGCTGGCGCACTACCGTCAACACCACTCTTAGCCACCAGCAGAGGCAAGATGTTCCTCTCATGAGGTTCAGCAGCTCCAGCAGTGACGAGGAGCTGGACACCTATTTGTAAGGTGTCCCCATCAGAAGAAAATACCACCAGTGACATTGTTCTGGGAGCCACTCCGTGGACTGCTACCTGACGGGTGAAGACCTGTTTGGCATTGTTGTGTGCTTTTAACCATTTGTGTTCCAGGTTGCCATTGTTGTCCTCATCCAGATGGTCATGTCAGTAAGGACTCCCCCATCAGCACCTTAACCCCCTCAAATCCAAGTTGAATGTTTTATCCCCTTTCTCAGGTTACCAGAAAGCCTGCGGCTATTTTATGTCATTTTAACCCTTTGGATTACAATTGACTCTTTGCCCTGTGGATTGCAAAGGAACTTTTATTCAGTTTCCAGAGGATTCTGCAACTCCAAGCACTTCCAGGAATAAGGACTCAAGTTATTGTTGAGCCTATCCCTTGCACTTATGAGATTGCACTATTTTATAAAATGTTTTATTGCAACATAAAAGCTTGCACTTTATAACTTATGTCATTGCAACCAGATTACAAATGTTATGTAATGTTCAAGATATCCTGCCCATTGTGTGTGTTATCTCTCCAGGTGTCACAATGTGAAATTATGCACTGTTCAAAATGATTGCACTTACCATTGCACTTAACAAAAATTGTAGCAACTTACCTAAAGTGTGCCTTTTTACATCTCTTGTTCTCTCCCCCTTATACGGACTGTCATTATACAGACGTTATACACCAATGGCCTACACCCGGTGAAGTATACCCATAGGTACCCAGGGTAGGACCAAATGGTAAGTCCTGGCAGGTCTAGTTATTTCACAGGTACCCCGCTGCTTCAGGAATCGTTAGAAGCCCTAGGCTGCTCCTTCCCGCTTGTTAAATGTTCCGGATTGTTCCCATCCGGAGGTGTCTCATTTCCAGGAGCACACAGGATTAAAGACCCTCCTCCTGTGACATTGCCAGAAGACATGGAGACGATAAATACCTCCCCTTCTGAGCTTTTGCCTAAGGTAAGGCGCCTCAAACCTTAGAGCCACAACTTAGCTTCCTCATAGACATCATAGTGATCGTGCTATAAGCCAAATTTCTTCAGGCTATGATGCAGGGAAGGGACAACAGGATAAAGCCACCCTTCTATTTGCGGGCTTTGCATTACACAATGGTGGGATTACGGAGTAAAGACACCCCCATACTTTCTTTGATGTTTAAAGGATCCAGAACATACAAAGTCAGTCAGTAATGTTTGCTTAGTGCAGTTATAGGTTACCTGGTTATACCAAGATAAGGAAACTGTGTGTTGGACACCTTATGCTAGCGGGCAGGAACCTCGAGGAAACCGTTAAATGTTTGTCTATGTAATGTCTTATATGTAAATTCACGCAGCACGTTGTATTAATTGGGTACCCAGAGTATTCCTCCACCGTCTACTATGCGCCGAGGATGACTTCACTTAAAGTAAGCGGGTATGTAACATCCCAGAGTATGTCACTAAACTCTGTCATCCAGCTTCATTATGTTAAGATGTGAATGTGTTAATATCTGATGTAATCTCACTGTGCATTGCCATCTATATGTCTGTATTTTATATATTTGCTGTAATTTCCATCTACACCAGCAGGTGGCAGCAGTATGTAGCAGATAGTCTGTAGGAAAGTTAGTATACCTAGACTGGAATAGACCATTCCAGGCTAGCTTCCCCCTTCTGAGGAGGAGTGGAATGTGCCCACTCTTACTTCAGAGGGAGGACAGAAGGTTCTAGGCAGTGTACCAGCCACCCCCTGTTGGGGTAGGCTGTGTGAATAGGAGCTCCCAGAAACAGGGATCCCAACCAAGGATTCAGGCCTAACCTGAGGCCTAAAGCAACATTCCCAGCCTGAGTTCCTTACCTCAGCTGGAGGACAAAGAAAGCAGCAACTGCAGAACTTCTAGATCTCCAGGACGAAAACCACCATTCCCTGCGAGCAGTCCTGTAAGTACAGATTCCAAATACAAGGAGAATATAAGTACCTCCATAGCTAGTCAGGCCCAAACCAAGCAGAACCCAAGACAGAGCAGAAGACAGATACCTGCCAGATCTATAGGCGTATGTTCAGATGCAGAATATATAGATATAATTCCTGACACATATTGCCAATACCTGCTGGGACCCCAAGACTATTGCTGTATCATTGTATGAATCTAAAGCTGCCACTTACAACATCAAGTAAAGACAAGTTGGACCCTATTATCTGTGTGGAATTCCATCATTCCTATTTACAGCAATCAATTTTATTGCATGTGAGCCAGGATACAGGATTTCAGCCGTACTAAGGTAGGAGACACCGTTGACACTACAATATCTACCATACAGAGATAATATCCCCCTCTGGCATTCCTCACCTAGTACATGAGCTATAACATCTTAAAGGGCCCTGTTACAGTACCTGCGCAAGCTGCAATTGGTGTCACGAACTAAAAACTATTAATATTGCGCCAGTGTTCATCTGTCCCAATCCGGCTTACTGCATATTTTTTTTACTAATAATAGGCTAGCACTTCCTGCTCTGTACAGATAACTTTTCAACAGCCACCTCATTATCATCACAGGCAGGATTACAATGACATAACACCTATATAAATATATACTGTATATATCGTATACAGATAACACGGGATCCACCTTTCACAATAGCTGATGGCCATGGCTTATCTACTCTCCCTCCCTGCACAATGACCTCTGCACACAGGTCACACAGCACATCTACAAAATACTCTTCAATAGGAGTCAACGAACATCTCCAGTTCATGTGGCTGCTGTAAAGCAAGATGGCTGCCCCAATAAATACACAAGGAAAAAAAGGAGAATAAATATTATAATAAGAAAATCAAAACAGATTAGGAAGAAAATGCTAATACCAATGAATATTTTAATCAGCAACTATAGCGAAAATTAAAAGACAACAAAATAACCGACTTATCAATCTGGCCATCATTATTTTATCTCACACATGGAAAGCAGACATTAATCAGACTTTGATATAAAGGCCAATACATACAGCAAAACTGACTTCAAAGTTGTCAGAGGGCAGTTTGCTGCCGGGGTTCAGATTGTTATACATCAGACTAAACTGCCCGGCCACAATGCTAAATAGTTATTGGGTGACAATGGACTTTATATCAAAGCTCCATTATCATCTTCTTTACCGTTCAGATAGGAAATAAAGAACTGAGCAAACTGCAAATTGAACATTTGATTCTGTGGCTGATAAATCTTTTGTTGGATTGTTTGCTTTATTTCTTTTATAATCTGGAAAGCTAATTTTCCAACAATTCAGAGAAACTAAATATAGTTGAGGAACACTAAGAGAAATGTACTTCACTGAAACATATAAGATGACTACAAGAGGGGCTGGGGGTGAATCTAAGTTAAAGGGGTTTTACAGGACAGGATAGGTCATCAATATTTAATTGATGGGGATCCAACACCTGAAACCCTTGATGATCAGGTGTTTGAAGAGGTCACAGTCAGACCTCCAGTGACTGCACTACATTAATCATCCAGTACAGCTGCAAGCCTTGGGGGAGCCCTGGCATGACAGAGGCTTGAAGGGAGTGGAGCTGTTAGGGAGTTAAGGGGTTAATTGGGAGGTTAAGTGTGGGCGTTGCATTTGGGGAGGGGGTAAGGTTTTAAAAGGGGTGGGAGGAGCGAGAAGAGGGGCCATTTTGCAGGGAACAGCCGATCTGCAGCAGCCCATTGTTAGAGCTGCTGCATTACCTCTTTAGTGGCTTTGGTACCTGCGAGTATGTCTGCAATTGATGCGTTGCTGGCGCAGCTCCGGGAGGCAGCGGAGAGTAGGGGTCAGGAGTGGCTGCAGGCTTCTGTGGCAGGCCTGCTGCTGGGGACAGGGGATCCGGCCACTACGGATGCCCCCATTAAGGCCTCTTTCACACGAGCGTGACAGATTAGGTCCGGATGCGTTCAGGGTGCGTTCAGTGAAACTCGCACCATTTTGCAAGCAAGTTCAGTCAGTTTTGTCTGCGATTGCGTAAAGTTGTTCAGTTTTTTCCGCGCGGGTACAATGCGCTTTGATGCGTTTTTCACGCGTGTGATAAAAAACTGAAGGTTTACAAACAACATCTCTTAGCAACCATCGGTGAAAAACGCATTGCATCCGCACTTGCTTCTAGATGCAATGCGTTATTCACACAGCCCTGGCCCCATAGAAATTAATGGGGCTGCGTGAATAACGCATTGCATCCGGAAGCAAGTGTGGTTGGGGGAGGCCGGGGGGTCCGTAGCTGGTGGGCTGGGGGATTTATTACTGAGTTTGCGAGAGTTAGTAAAAGGGCTGGCGGGTAAAGGACCAGGGATGGGGTCACCGTTGGCACTTGGGGTGTGCAAGGTTCAGTAGTAAGGGGGTGCAGGGGCCAGCGGGTATTCGGGGGCATCGTTACAGGGGCCGGAGGATATGGGTGGAGTTAGGGAGAGTGAGGGTGGTAAGGATGACGCAGCGAGAGGGGAAGTATATGTTTGCTTTGAGGGGCCTCTGGGGGCACACTTGAGGATGGAGGTAAAAGAGAAAATTTGGAAGGGGGAATACATGGATATTTTTTCATTGCTCCCACTTGAAAGGTTTTATTTGGATAGGGAGAGGAAGGATGATAAAAAGAAGGAAGACGAGGATAGGCGATCCCATTTGATCCCGCAGACATTTTCCAACTGGATGCAAGCGTTTGTAATCCTGGCCAGTGTCACTGGGGAGAAGGCGCCGGAGAATTGTTCCGCGCTTTTCTGTTATCTGGACGCGATAGAGGAGGCGTATAGGGTATATGGGGGCAGTGATGGCCAGTTCGCAGTGTTCGCCAGCGAACACATGTGGGCTGCCATCTTGACTCACAAGGGCTTACCTGTGCATTGCCAGACTTGTGAGTCAAGATGGCAGCCCGCATGTGTTCGCTGGTGAACACTGCGAACTGGCCATCACTGTATGGGGGGCTTGGGTGGTTGAGGTATGATGAGCAATGTTGGCAATGAAAAGCAGCTAGGTCTAGCATACGGTGGGATCATAAGGATATAGGTTTGTGGATGCGGGTGATGGCTCCAGTCAGGGCGGGGCAGTCCTTTCCAGGGGGCGCCGTGCGTTCTGGGAAATCGGAGCGCTCAGCGGCCTTGCAAAAGGGATAATGTTTCCAGTTTAACGAGGGGGGATGCCGGTATGGGGATAAGTGTAAATTCAGGCATGAGTGTTCCTCATGTGGGGGGAATCATGGAGCGCAGCGGTGCTTCAAAAGTCGTAAAGGAAAAGGGGGGGGCGATGGGTACGGAAAAGGGGCAGACGCCAATTCGGGTAACAGAGATGGCGACCTTTCTTAATAGGTACCCTAATGAGGAGGCGGCTGTGTTTTTGTTGGTTGGTTTTAGGGAGGGTTTTCAGATTCCGTTCGTTGAGGGCGAGTTTTGGCAAGGGAGAAAAAATTTTAAGTCAGCAATGGAGCGTCTAGGGGTTGTGACTGAGAAATTGCGAAAAGAGGTGGAGTTAGGTCACATGGCAGTGCCCTTTTGGACCTGCCGATGCAGGATCTGCGGGTGTCACCATTGGGCGTTGTGCCAAAGAGGGAGCCTAATAAATTTTCATTTCCAAAAGGGGATTCAGTTAACGACGGGATTGCGCTGGAGTTGTGTTCGTTGGGTTCGGTCTTATGGGCGAGGAGCATTGTTGGCTAAGGTGGATATTGAGGCGGCTTTTAGATTTTTTACCAACCACCCGGATTGTCAGCATTTGCTGGGTTGTTTTTGGGACAGTTTTTTTTTGTTGATCAGTGTTTGCCTATGGGCTGTTCGGTGTCGTGTGCTTATTTTGAGACGTTTAGCACGTTTTTGGAATGGGTGGCGCGTGAATGGTCGGGTTGGGGTTCGATTATCCATTATTTGGATGATTTTTTGTTTATTGGGTCGCCAAGTTCGAATGGATGCTCCGTGAAGTTGCATTCTTTTGAAGCCATGCCAGAACTTTTTGGGGTTCCCTTGGCGCGGGAAAAAACTGAAGGCCCTACGACGGTGCTGAGTTTTTTGGGTATCGTCATAGATACTGGGGCGATGGAGTGCAGGTTGCCTGAGGACAAGTTGGATGATCTTCGGCGTGAGGTGTCAGCAGCAGGTGGGCGAAAAAAGATGTGGCTACGCAAGTTGCAGTCTTTGTTGGTTAAGCTGAATTTTGCGTGTCGTATTATGCCTATGGGGCGGATTTTTTGTAGGAAATTGGCAAGGCCGATAGCGGGGATTCAGGCTCCTCATCATTTTGGGCTGCTTAATTGGGAACTGCGGGTTGATTTGGAAGGGTATAATGGGCGTCGTTATGGATGGCGGATGGACTTGTTTACTGATGCGGCAGGTGGGCACGGTTTTGGGCCGTATTTACAAGGTCGGTTATGTGTAGGAGAGTGGCCGCTGAGATGGAGGGAAGAAGGCTGGGTTGAAGAATTTAGTGTTGCTAGAGCTTTTTCTCATTGTGGTGGCTGTGTCCATTTGGAGGGAATTTTTCGGAAATAGGAAGGTGCGATTCCATTGTGACAACTTGGGGGTGGTGGAGGCTATTAATCGCATTTCGGCTTCATCTCCACCAGTTGTGTGCTTGCTTCAGCATTTGGTTTTGGGTTGTCTATCACTGAATGCTTGGATAGTAGCGACTCATGTGCCCGTGGGAAGTAACTTAATTGCGGATGCATTGTCTAGTTTTTAGTGGGACCGGTTTCGGGTGTTGGCACTGGAGGCAGACGAACAGGGAGCGAGCTTTCCCCAGGAGCTGTGGAATCTGCTATTTGGTCAGTTGGAGAGTTGGTGAGGGGATCATTGTCAGCAGGGACCTGGGCGGGATATGATAAGGGTTTGGGAGGAATGGTGTCAGCATTTTCAGGGGCACGGTTTAGAAGATGGGGTTCTGTTGTTGTTGTCTGTGGGGCATTGCAGAGAGGAGGGGTGGTCGGTGTCCAGAATGGGGAAGTTTATGGCGGGAGTGGCTTTTGGTTGTAAGTGTCGGGCTAAACCAGTTGTGACAAAATCATTTTGGGTGTTGCAGGCATTAAAGGGTTGGAGGAGGCAGTCTCCCAGGGAGGATAAGCGTAGGCCTATTTCCTTCACGCTATTAGTGGACATGATGGAGCAGTTGAGTCGGGTTTGTGTGTGTGTTGGGGAGGTTAGGTTGTTTCAATTAGCTTTTTCTTTGGCGTTTTTTCGGAGCATTGCGCATTGGGGAATTGGTAAGTCCGAGTAAGAGTCGTGCGGGTGGCTTTCAGAGAGAGAATGTGGAGTTATTTGCGGACAGGGTGGAATTTTGTATTAGGAGATCTAAAACGGATCAGTTGGGTCGGGTTTGTCGGGTTGTTTTATACCAGGTTGTGGGATCGGTTACGTGCCCGGTTCAGTGTCTTAAATAATTTTGCGAGGGCACGGTTGGGGGTGATGGGCCACTGTTGGTACATGAGGATGGGTCTTTTCTTTCATGTTTCCAGTTTTTAGCAGTGCTATGGGGTTGTTTGGCAAGGTTGGATAGATACCCCCGCTGTTTGGGAGTCACTCTTCACGGATTGGCGCGGCCACGGAGGCCGCTAGGAGGGGGTTGGGGGATGATGTCATTCGTCGCATAGGGCGATGGGAGTCTATCCGGTTCCGGTCCTGTTGTTAGGCCTGCGTTGTTATAAGTGGGAGAATGGAGTTTTGTCAGGGTCGGGTGGCATGTGAGGGATGTCCTTGTTGATATGTTGTATTTTGTGTTTCCTGCAGGTGGTTCGGCATGCCTGGTGTGGATCATGGGGCACTCGTACGTGTTCTGGGGAGCATTGCGGGCAGCAGTTAGGCCAGATGGATGGCAACTGGGTTTTTCGAGAGAGGTGGCAGTGATTCGCTGGTTGGGGATGAGAGGAATGCTGTGGAGTCGGGTTCTTCCAGAATTCCATAGATTTGCAAGGTTAGATGTTGCCCCGGGGATATTGGTGTTACATGTGGGGAGGAATGATTTGGGGGTGCGTCCCTTGAGGGAGCTCACAAGGGATATTAAATTTGATTTATTGCGTTTGTGGGCTCAGTTTACAGGTTTGGTGACAGTCTGGTCGGATATGGTGCCACGGAAGCAGTGGAGGGACGCTAGGTCGGTGGAGAGGGTCAACAAGGCCAGGATCAAAGTTAAAAGGGCAATAGGGCATTTTGTGGTGAGGAATGGCGGTTTTGCGCTGCGTCATAGGTATTTGGAAGTTGGAGAGGGGCCGTTTTGGAGGGGGGATTGAGTACACCTGAACGGGGTGGGGATAGATTTATGGTGTTCGGGTTTACAGGACAGGATTAAGTTGGCTTTGCGGGTGTGGCAGGAGGCAAGGAGGTGAGGTGTCACCATCTTGGATCGTGGGCGGTGGTGGGTCCTTGGAGTTGGTGATTATGGTGGATCTGGCGTGGTGGGGAGGGAGCCAAGTGGGCTCTGGACTCCCCAGGTACTGGAATTTGGGGCGTGATATGGCGGGTATCTGCCCATGGTTACCGTTTTCTGCCTCTGAGCTGGCGTTTATCGGCTAGAGGTAATTTAATTGAGGGGCGAAGCAGATACCCTTCAGGTTTGCAGGGCTCCAAGGACCCTCCCCGTGTTTTAGGTTTTTCTTGGGCGGGCCTTCAGGTGGGAAGGCCTTTTGGGGTTGGTTATTTATATTATTTATTGTATGTTTGTTATTTATTTATTGTATGTTTGTTATTTGTTGCATCTTTATTTGGTTGGGAATAGGGGGGACATAGGGGAATGACTCAACAATACGCTTGTCAAATACAGGCCGGACCTAGGACTCCAAGCCTGGGGGGAGGCCTGGCATGACAGAGGCTTGAAGGGAGTGGAGCTGTTAGGGAGTTAATGGGTTAATTGGGAAGTAAAGTGCGGGCGTTGCATTTGGGGAGGGGGTAAGGTTTTAAAAGGGGTGGGAGGAGCGGGAAGAGGGGCCATTTTGCAGGGAACAGCCGATCTGCAGCAGCCCCCACCCACCAACCCTTTGGGCTGCGTTTTTCAAGCAGTGGTTGGGTTTCCTGGAAGTGATGGCGATTCTTGGATTATGGCAGAGTGGTTATGGGTGGATTTTTGGTTTGGTCAAGCAGGGACTGTTTTTTCTAATGTCATAGCGGCCGGGGCGGTGGTGGGTCCTTGGAGTTGGTGGTTATGGTGGATCTGGCGTAGTTGGGAGGGAACCAAGTGGGCTCTGGACTCCCCAGGTACTGGAATTTGGGGCGTGATATGGCGGGTATCTGCCCACGTTTGTTGCCCATGGTTACCGTTTTCTGCCTCTGAGCTGGCGTTTATCGGCTAGAGGTAATTTAATTTGAGGGGCGGGGCAGATACCCGTCAGGTTTGCAGGGCTCCAAGGACCATCACTGTGTTTTAGGTTTTCCTTGGGCGGGCCTTCAGGTGGGAAGGCCTTTTGGGGTTGGTTATTTATATTATTTATTGTATGTTTGTTATTTAATAAATGGCTGCTGTGGCCAATAAAATCCACCTGTGGTGTTGCGTCTTTATTTGTTTGGGAATAGGGGGGGAATAGGGGAACGACTCGACAATACGCTTGTCAAGCGATAAATCTGGCGCAGGTCTAGACAGTCAGTCTAAGTCTCCCCATCTACAGGATTAGTAAATCTGGACCAGTGTCTTTTCTTCCAATATATATCTAATATGCATCTAAGGGTACTTTTACACTTGCGGCAGAGGATTCCGGCAGGCAGTTCCGTCGATGGAACTGCCTGCCGGATCTGTCAAAACGCATGCAAACTGATGGTATTTGTCAGACAGATCAGGATCCTGATCCGTATGACAAATGCATTGAAATGCCGGATCCGTCTCTATGGTATCATCCGGAAAAACGGATCCGGCATTTATTTTTTTCAAATTTTTTGCGGTCTGAGCATGCGCAGACCGCAATGCCGGATCCGTTTTGCCAGAACACTCGGGGCCGGATCCAGCATTAATGCATTTCAATGGGAACTAGGGTACTTTCACACTAGCGTTATTCTTTTCCGGCATTGAGTTCCGTCACAGGGGCTCAATACCGGAAAAGAACTGATCAGTTTTATCCTAATGCATCCTGAATGGAGAGCAATCCGTTCAGGATGCATCAGGATGTCTTCAGTTCAGTCTTTTTGACTTTTCAGGACGGAGATAATAATGCCGCCGGATCCGGCATTTTTTACCATTGAAATGCATTAATTCCGAGTGTTCCAGCAAAACGGATCCAGCATTGCGGACTGCGCATGCTCAGACCGAAAAAAGAAATAAAAAAAGAAATGCCAGATCCTTTTTTTCCTGATGACACCGGAGAGACGGATCCGGCATTTCAATGCATTTGTCATACGGATCACGATCCTGATCCGTCTGACAAATGCAATCAGTTTGCGTCCATATTGCCGGATCCGGCGGGCAGTTCCGCAAGTTTGAAAGGGGGGGAATGATTTGGGGGTGCGTCCCTTTAGGGAGCTCACGAAGGATATTAAATTTGATTTATTGCGTTTGTGGGCTCAATTTCCAGGTTTGGTGACAGTCTGGTCGGATATGGTGCCACGGAAGCAGTGGAGGGACGCTAGGTCGGTGGAGAGGGTCAACACTGATACAGTGTCAAGCCACATTATGTACCATATTAATAAAGTCTTCATCTCATAATTTCATCAACTTCCTCACCATCATTGATGTCATCCACACATCAGAAATACCTTACAGTTGTGAGATGGGAAAACAGCTCTCCTTCTCTAAAAACTGTTTGTGTAGATTAAATTAAATTATCTGGACTGACATTCTGCTGTTTGGCCACAAGATGCTGCTGTTTCCTAAACACTGCTACAGACTGCTTATATTTCCATATTCATGAGAAGTGGAGTTACACAAAGCCTGGAGAGGAAGAGAAAGGGAGCAGCATCTTAGAGGGAGCTGAGACTGAGGAACTGTGTCTGCAGAGGATCCGACAGCATCCAGGTGTGGGGGCATACCTCAGTGACCAGAGCGGCAGCCAAGTGAAGCTGCTTGTGTCCAAGACCCTGATCCTGTCCAGAGGAACAAGGATTGCTTTCAGGAACGCTGATGAGAGCTGAGGAGCAAAGCGACATACACTGCAGGACCGAATGCTTGTTGGAGAGGCACTTGTTCTGTTCAGAGTCACCAGCGGAAGGCAGAGCAGACCTGGGTCGGTAAGATCGTGCACGCACCTCATTACAGTGTTGGCGTCTAGAGACTGAGACCAGGGCTGTAGTTAGTTAGATAGGGTCTCTGTTTGTGTCAGGCCACAAGTGTTGCTATTGTTCATTGCAAGGACTCCATAATTTAAAGGTACATTTCACACCGGAGAGCTGATAAACTTCCCCACAAACTCAAGCCAGGCTGGCGTTTTGTTCAGGAGGAATACTCAGGCACGTGCTACAACAACAGTTATGGGAGGGGGAATCCTGTAGAGCCTTGTAAGATTGTAAGCTGTTGTGCTGCACCGCAGGCTAGCCTGTACCACACACCCATACAGTTATTCTTGTTTTTCTAAGGTAATATCAGGTAAGGTGTGGCAGTTTAGTTGTGCCCGCCAATAGGTAAATTATCGCACTTTCCTCCTGCATCCATCGGAGGGCGCCGCGCTGTGCAGCACAAGGGTCTCAGCCTTCGGGCTGGGTGTATGTACATTTATTGTATGTTCCCAGCAGTTGTGGTTGTGTTCATTACCACGTTTAAGTAAAATTCTGTTTTGGCAAAAGCTGGTGGTGGAGTTGTTTTCCTCGTTCGTGACTTCGCTGTATCCTGGGTAGCCCACCATGGTACACGGCTTACACAGCCTCAATGATCCCAGGCTTCATACTGCAGATTACATACTCTATGGTTTGTTTAACCTGGCTTTTTTTGAGGACACGCAGCAGCAGTGGATCTCCATTACTTCTACTTTAATAAGTGAGAAGCTACACAATGCAATGGTTACTACTGTAGGTGAATCAAACTCTTTTCTTTCTTATTTAAAGAGACACTTCCATCTAATTGATTTTTAGCACATAATAACAACAGCCTATGTGTGTATATGCAACGAGCCCCTGAGGAGCTGGTGCAGAGGATGGGAGTGGTAGTGGTCCTGATGAGTTGTTGTGTCACAATGTACTTCCTCTTGCCGTTGCTCCCTGGGGATTGGTGCAGTAGAAAGGTGGTTTGAAGAATCAGGCCAGAAGTAAATATATAGGGCTAGGATTTGTCAGCGAGGTCACATGATCTAACCCATAAAGCACACGAAGTGACGCGCGCCGGCCCTTAAAGAACTGCTGCAGGGAAGAAGCAGCAAGAAACTATGGAGCGGATCCCAGAACAAACTGTACCTGCAAGGACTGCCCAGGACTGCAGCGGTGAATCAGGAAGCACAGGCAGCAGATCACCTCTGAACACGGCGCCCAGGACTGCGGCGGTAAGCAGGAGAACAGCGGCGCACAGCAGCTGCTGTTACAATGCTCCTACTAGGGTGCTTCATATACTCTATGTATTTTGTTTATTTTATGAAAAACAGGTGGATGGTTTTCTGAATATAATTTTTTAAGTCTCTCCATGTATTCTGCTTCCTTTCCCAGCTCTTTAACATCCTCCTTGGTCTTACAGTACTTCCTTGCTTGACTTTCTCAGTCAGACCATTCACTCCAACCAGAGAGAGACCCCCTGGAGCGACTCAATTAGAGAATCACACATTACACTGAAAAGTACAATGCTCTTCTGTGGGCATCTTTATCTAGGCTTATCAAAAGAACAATAGAGCTCTCATACTGTTATCCCAATTCTACACCTATCATTATAATGAGGATGACCATCCAAATTACATCTTCCCTTCGCAGCAGCAGTAAACTGACAGTGGATTATCAGTAAAGCATTTTTCTCTCTGTGTGATAACTGCTGCAAAAGGACAATACTCTTCATTTAATTTTCAATGGTGTAGTACTGCCAAAATGAAAAAGAAAAACATCCAAAAATTCAAAAAAAAAGTTGTTTTATATGAATATCGAGTTTAAATATACACTCGTTCTGATGGAAGTGTCCCTTTAAAACCAATATGGCTGCCATCAAAACTCTCTCAGGCATTTGCACCATGTTTTACAAAAGCCAGCATCCGGGGCACCAAGGATCTAACACAAAAATTGACCCCAAACATCCTGCCATCCCATTTGGAGCAGATTGTGAAGCCAATCACAGGGTCTACATCTTAGGGGCTGATTCACACATGAGCTGTACTTTACCTTTCATCATTTAATACAAATACAACAGATGTGATTCCTGGGACCATGTTTAATGTACGTGGTGTCCTACAGCTCTTGTCAGTGCCATTTCTGTTAAGGTTTCACACCCTGTCCGTGCCAATTTGTCTCCAATAACCTTCCTTCAGTAGGGGAGTGGAGACCTTGTTAGGATAAGGGGCTCATTTGTAGCTCATTTCAATCCCTGTCACTCCGTCTCCTTGCAGAGTTAGATTTAGCCTTGCCAGTGACTGCTTGCAGACACTTATGTGGTCACGAATGAGCAGTGCTCTTAGTAAACCTAATAGAAATAGAGCAGGAGCCCCTTTGGCCCCCTCTGGGCTACTTCCCTGTCTTGGTTATCTGCTCTGCACATTTGATGGTGCTGCAAAAAAGGTTACGCAGAGCTTTGGGGTGCAGGCAACTCCGCCGAGCCAACATGACATACACGGCGTGCCATAGGCATGTGCGCTATGCTAGGTAGAGGTGAAAGAGTGTCACATCTTATAGGAGAGAACAGGGCATGCACTACTATTTTACTCATATTTTCTTACTACATATTCCAACTCATGCTCAGCTTTTAGAGGATTGATGATGACTGAATACCTTCCTGTAAAAACCCCTGTATTCCCTACTTGTCTCTATAGAATGGTAGCCATATTGGGATATGAATGTGCAAGTAGGGCACAACAACAGTTGTAATAGCTGAGTATCGGAAAATGAATGTTAGAAGTCCATTGAGTGCATTCAGTAGCTTTCCAGAGGCATTGATCTATGGATTGTCAGGACAGCAGGCACCTAGAGTACCCATCAGTCACTGACAAAAACTGGTACCTCTGTAGGCATTGCTTACGACGCCTTGTTTCCCTTGGAGTCAAGGGTTATAGCTAAAGAGGAGCTGTCCCCTCTCCTGACATGTCTGTCTCAGCTACTATTTGGATTCTCAATTCTGGAGCACCTATTCTTATGGCTCTATGTTGTACCATTCTTTTATTATCCCTGCTAGAAGTTTATAAATGAATGGCAGTTTGCAGTAAAGGTCCAGCGGGGTGTTACCAATTGGGAGGGGGGGGGGGGTGTCCCTGCACAGTCTGAGAACTGGAAGCACTGATTGGATAATATCAGCCTGTGAAGGGACACAACCTAAACTAGTAACACCCATCTGGACCATCTTTACAAACTGCTACCAATGTATTCATAACTCCTAGTAGAGGACTAGTACAACAATGTATCATAAGAAAAGATGTTCCAGAATTATTATTACATGGGAAATGCAAGTAGTTGCCAAAAAAAATTATATTATAGACATAAACCTGTTATACAATTCCTGTTGATGTCATCCATATCCCCCCTCCCCCCCCCCCCCCCCCACACTTCTACAGCTATCAGCAGTTTTGCACCTATGACACTGGCTGACCTGTTACATGTGCGCTTGGCAGCTGAAGGCATCTGCGTTGGTCCCATGTTCATATGTGTCCGCATTGCTGAGAAAAATTATGTTTTAATATATCCAAATGAGCCTCTAGGAGCAACGGGGGTGTTGTCATTACACCTACCGTAGATACTATCTCTGCAGTTGCTTCGCCATCTCCACTTTGATTAACAGGGATAGGCAGTGTAAACATCATCACACCTGGCTTCTCCTAAATTCAATCAAAGTGCAGAGGACGCGGCAGTTGCAGAGAGAGCAGAGCCTCGAGGTGTAATGACAACGCCCCCGTTGCTCCTAGAGGCTCATTTGAATATGTTAAAACTTCATGTTTCTCAGCAATGCGGGCACATATGAACATGGAACCAACACAGATGTCTTCAGCCGCCAAGTGCACATGTAACAGGTCAACCAGTGTCATAAGTACAAATCTGCTGTCAGATGCCCTTTAAAGGTAAGTCTCTCAAGGGCACATGGTTCTATACCCCATGTCCTTCAGTCTCTATTTTCTTCCCCTAAAACCAAGTATATCCTTACCCCTTGGAGGGAACTACATGACAAGCGATCACGAGCTGTAGTCCCTTTGTCGTCAAAGAACAACCTAGAACAATTTACTAGATCTTATAATACATACCCCAGCTACTACAGAACCTGTCTGAAGGGGAGCAACGTGTCAACCAATGCATTATTCTCACCATTCCCTCTTCTTAAAGGACAAGACTATTAAAAAAAAAAAAGCTTTTTATCTCCAAAAACAGTGACTCTCATTTACGTGGGCTGTTGTCTGGCATTACAGCTCAGACCAATCACTTGAGTATGAAAAAATAAATAATAAAATACACTTTTTTATAGACTTGTACAATTTGCTTGAGGATCTGCAGCATTTAATGCCTTCTCTATGCAGTCTACGTATCTACAGGGTGGGCCATTTATATGGATACACCTTAATAAAATGGGAATGGTTGGTGATATTAACTTCCTGTTTGTGGCACATTAGTATATGTGAGGGGGGAAACTTTTCAAGATGGGTGGTGACCATGGCGGCCATTTTGAAGTCGGCCATTTTGAATCCAACTTTAGTTTTTTCAATAGGAAGAGGGTCATGTGACACATCAAACTTATTGGGAATTTCACAAGAAAAACAATGGTGTGCTTGGTTTTAACGTAACTTTATTCTTTCATGAGTTATTTACAAGTTTCTGACCACTTATAAAATGTGTTCAATGTGCTGCCCATTGTGTTGGATTGTCAATGCAACCCTCTTCTCCCACTCTTCACACACTGATAGCAACACTGCAGGAGAAATGCTAGCACAGGCTTCCAGTATCCGTAGTTTCAGGTGCTGCACATCTCGTATCTTCACAGCATAGACAATTGCCTTCAGATGACCCCAAAGATAAAAGTCTAAGGGGGTCAGATCGGGAGACCTTGGGGGCCATTCAACTGGCCACTGGATATGCAAAATTGCTACATGATGATGTGTTTTCCTCTTTATGCACTGAAGCTGGCACATTCCCTGAGTTTTTCCAGCAAGATGGTGCACCACCACATTATGGGTGTCAGGTCTGAGCATTCCTAGATGAACAGTTTCCTGGAAAGTGGATTGGTCGTCGTGGGCCAGTTGAATGGCCCCCAAGGTCTCCCGATCTGACCCCCTTAGACTTTCATCTGAAGGCAATTGTCTATGCTGTGAAGATACGAGATGTGCAGCACCTGAAACTTTGGATACTGGAAGCCTGTGCTAGCATTTCTCCTGCGCTGTTGCTATCAGTGTGTGAAGAGTGGGAGAAGAGGGTTGCATTGACAATCCAACACAATGGGCAGCACATTGGACACATTTCTAAGTGGTCAGAAACTTGTAAATAACTCATGAAAGAATAAAGTTACGTGTGAAATTCCCAATAAGTTTGATGTGTCACATGACCCTCTTCCTATTGAAAGAACTAAAGTTGGATTCAAAATGGCCAACTTCAAAATGGCCGCCATGGTCACCACCCATCTTGAAAAGTTTCCCCCCTCACATATACTAACGTGCCACAAACAGGAAGTTAATATCACCAACCATTCCCATTTTATTAAGGTGTATCCATATAAATGGCCCACCCTGTAGAATAACTGGATTTCACTCTAATATAGATATGTATCAGCTCCTGCCCCTGTGTATATATACTGTAGGTTTAGGGTATAGCTATAGGGGAGGCACAGAAGAAGAAGTTGCACCAGGTCTTGGTGTCTAAGGTGGCCGCTTGCCACTTAAGGAGTCACCAGTATTAAAACTGGCGCATAGTAGGTGAGGGCCCCGTTATAGATTTTACATTGGGAACCATGTGACTATCACCTGTTCTTTATTACTCTGCAGAATATACCGCCATCTCACATTGTCATATAAAGAAGTATCACTTCCCTGGCTGCTCTCTGTGTAATATTTACAGCCATCTTTCCTATCTCTTCCTATTAAATGCGTGGCTATCTACCAGTGTAATACCGTATATGTAGTTATCTTGTATTGCTTTTGCTATTATTATGACTGTTCAAAGCAATTTTCCGTTGTGCTCCTCTTTGTATGATGCGCACCGCTATCTCTCATGCGGCTTTTATTTTCTTGTTTATCCCTCTCTGCTCCGCTCTTAGAAATGAACGCTGCTATTACTTTGTTCTTCGCCCTGCCTAGGTTTACCCGGGTCTCTCTGGTTGCGTTCCTTCTCGCCCCAGTATACATAAATATCTCACAATATTGATATTGATATTTTATTCTGTTACATTGTATTACTGCTCAACCTCTCTGGCCTTCAGTGAGTGTCTCGGAGCCGCTGTACCTGCCGCACAAGATTGTAAGGGGATATTTGTAGCTGTTCGTCTGAAGCTGTTACCTCTCACTGCTCACTTAGAGGGTTTTATCGACTCTTATCGACACAGCCATAAATAAAACAAAATAAGGGAGAACACTTTTCACACAGGCACACCCCCCTCTGCTGGACCAGATGCAAACTGCAGTTTGGTCAAGCTTTCGACGCCTTTCAGACTCTTATGTGCAGATGATACCGAAAAGAACATTGCCGCTCCAGGGACCACTTAGATAGACTGGCAGGGCATGTGAAGATATGGTCACAGGTTGCATTATTGGGTTTTCTACTTTAGCTGCTTAAAGGAGTTATCTACATTAAATAGGGCATATAGGTAAATGGAAGTGGAGTACCCTGCGCCGAACCCCTAAATAGTTAGTGCTTGCAACCCCCTGGAGAGAATCCACCTCTTAAGACCCCTTTACATGGGCTGACATTCGGGGAAGGTGCACTCCTAAGAATGCTCATTCCTGATACTGTAATTGCAAACGCTCATTCTTCAGGTGAAAGCCTTTTAGATCAATTATGGTGCCAGAAAAAGCGTTAAAAGGAATGTGTCATCAGAAAATGATCTAGTGTATAAATCACATTTTTATGTTTAACATATTATTAAAGAATTTTTGATAATGTTATTTTTAATTTCCCATGTCAATATCTATATTTAACCCCTTTAAGCAACCAAAAGCCGGAGCCCCATTTTTCAAATCTGACATGTGTCACTTTATGTGGTAATAATTTTGGAACGCTTTACTTATCCAAGCCATTCTGATATTGTGAAGGCTTCGAATTTTCCAAGCAAATTTTTTAATTTTTAAGAACATTTCCAAAAACCACTTTTTTAAGAATCTGTTCAGTTATGAAGTCACTTTGTGGGGCTTACATAGTAGAAACCACCCATAAATTACCCCATTTTAGAAAGTATACCCCTCAAATTATTCAAAACTGATTTTAAAAACTTTGTAAACCCTGTAGGCATGCAGTGATTGTTTTGGCCCCACAGGTGTTTCACAAAATTTATCAACACTAAGCCATAAAATAAAAAAAATTACATTTTTTGCAATTAAATTTATCCCCACATTTTGCTGTTTCACAAGGAATTCAAACACAAAATGCACCACGTAGTTTGTTACACATTTTACCCTGAATACAGCAATATGGCAATTGTGTGCCCAAACTGCTGTATGGGCACACAACAAGGCTTGGAAGGGAAGGAGAGCTATTAGGATTTTGGAGGGTAGATTTTGCTGGACAAATGCAGAGGCTTTGAGGTGAACCCAAAAAAAGAAACCAACTTGAAGTGACCCCATTTTGGAGACTACACCCTCAAGGAATTCATTTAGGGGTATAGCAAGAAGTTTTAGTTTGTGGAAAGTGACACCCCTCATGGTATTCATCTAGGGGTATAGTGAGAATTTTTGGTTTCTGAGGTGACACCCTTCATGATATTCATCTAGGAGTCTTGTGAGAATTTATAGTGAGGTGACAGGTAAAGCTGGAATTCCTGCACTAGGGGGAGGGGGAATGGCAGATCCCACTACTAACCTACCTACCATTCCATAAAATATAGGCCCAAAAAAGTTTATCAAAACCTAAGAAAAAAATGCTGAGGCAAATCATCTCTCCTATATTCATTCCTCTCACCTAGCTATGCAAGCAAGGTGAAAGAGACCCTCCCTCTAGTAATTTTCCAGTTGCCGACAATATACTGAGTATTGTGGGAATATCTGTGGGTTTTGTTTTGAGGTTGCAATAATATTATAATTTGTTAGCTATGGCGCTGGTCAGTTAAATAAAATAAAAAAAATAATGGCCAGTATGTGTGGCATGAGGGGAAGATATAGAGTAAAAAAAAAAGTATTTAAATCCAAGGAAGTATGATAAATTTTAAAGCAGTCCTTAATGCACTGACCTGGTTTTGTGGGGCATGTTTCACATTGGTGGATTGTGTCCTTTCTAATTCCACGTTTTGCTCACACACCATCTTTTTTGGGGCCTTCATTTTTGATTGGGAAAAATATCTGTGGCGAAATTCTGGCCAGGAATTATTCTGCAGACATCACTGCCAGATGCACTGTGACCTGCATCCTGGTCAGTATACATCAGGGATTTGATAACTTTTCCCTGAAATTGCAGGAAGGTATCTGTATTGCCAGCATATCTGTAGAGGCATTGTACACAGTAACTTGGGTCAGATGGACAGCCAACTTCTTTTACCATACTTTTGTTTTTCGCATGGCGTTGTATGGCTTGATGACCTGATCTGAAAGGTCCATGCCGCCCATGAATTTATTATACTCCTGTACGCAAACAGGTTTGTTCGCTTGAGTGGTGGACCCACGTACAGGGACAAGGGTACTGCTGCAATCATGGATTGTGGTTAAAATCAGGACGTCTCTCTTATCCCTATATTTCACAAGAAGCAGATTTTCGCTGCAGACAGCCCTGCTCTCTCCCATGCTCATTGATAGTCCCAGGAAAGTTTTGAGGAGACGCCTCTGATTCTTACGAATTGTGCCATAGGCTGCAGTGGCTCTAGACAAATGGGCTTTCAACAAAGGGACACTATTATAGAAATTATCTACACTGAACAAAAATATATACTCAACACTTTCGATTTTGCTCCCATTGTGCATGAGCTGAACTGAAAGATCTGAAACATTTTCTACATACACAAAAGACCGATTACTCTCAAATATTGTTCACAAATCTGTCTAAATCTGTGTTAGTGAGCACTTCTCCTTTGCCGAGATAATCCATCCCACCTCACAGGTGTGGCATATCAAGGTGCTGATTAGACAGCATCAATATTGCACAGGTGTGCCTTAGACTGCCCACAATAAAAGGACACTCTGAAATGTGCACAGTTTTGCCTTACTGGGGGGGGTCAGAAAACCAGTCAGTATCTGGTGTGGCCACTATTTGCCTCACGCAGTGCAACACATCTCCGTTGTATAGAGTTGATCAGGTTGTTGATTGTGGCCTGTGGAATGTTGTTCCACTCCTCTTCAATATCTGTGCGAAGTTGCAGAATATTGGCAGGAACTGGAACACGCTGTCGTATACGCCGATCCAGAGCATCCCAAACATGCTCAATGGGTGACATGTCCGGTAAGTATGATGGCCATGCAAGAACTGGGATGTTTTCAGCTTCCAGGAATTGTGTACAGATCCTTGCAATATGGGGCCGTGCATTATGATGCTGCAACATGAGGTGATGGTCGTGGATGAATGGCACAACAATGGGGCTCAGGATCTCGTCACGGTATCTCTGTGCATTCAAAATGCCATCAATAAAATGCACGTGTGTTTGTTGTCCATAACATACGCCTGCCCATACCATAACCGCTCAGCCACACGACGCCACACACGCTGTCTGCCATCTGCCCTGAACAGTGAAAACCGGGATTCATCCGTGATCAGAATGCCTCTCCAACGTGCCAGACACCATCAAATGTGAGGATTTGCCCACTCAAGTCGGTTACGACGACGAACTGCAGTCAGGTCCAGACCCCGATGAGGACGACGAGCATGCAGATGAGCTTCACTGAGACGGTTTCTGATAGTTTGTGCAGAAATTCTTTGGTTATGCAAACCGATTGTTGCTGCAGCTGTCCGGGTGGCTGGTCTCAGACGATCATGGAGGTGAACATGCTGGATATGGAGGTCCTGGGCTGGTGTGGTTGCACGTGGTGTGCGGTTGTGAGGCCGGTTGGATGTACTGCCAAACTCTCTGAAATGCCTTTGGAAACGGCTTATGTTAGAGAAATGAACATTCATTGCACGGGCAACAGCTCTGGTAGACATTCCTGCAGTCAGCATGCCAATTGCACGCTTCCTCAAACGTTGCGACATCTGTGGCATTGTGCTGTGTGATCAAACTGCAGATTTCAGAGTGGCCTGTCTAAGACACACCTGTGCAATATTCATGCTGTCTAATCAGCACCATGATATGCCACACCTGTGAGGTGGGATGGATTATCTCGGCAAAGGAGAAGTGCTCACTAACACAGATTTAGACGGATTTGTAAGCAATATTTGAGAGTAATGGGTCTTTTGTGTATGTAGAAAATGTTTCAGATCTTTGAGTTCAGCTCATGCAAAATGGGAGCAAAATCGAAAGTGTTGCGTTTATATTTTTGTTTAGTGTATATATAAGTGATACCCTTTGTCTAGTAGAGGATGTGTAAGATCCTATACGATCTTGCCACTAACACCTAGCGATGGGGGGCATTCTGGGGGGTCAAGTTTAGTGTCCTTCACCTCATAGATTTGTAAACGGTAGGTATTCCCGGTGGCACTCACACAGATCTTATAGACTTTAATATTATACCGGGCCCTTTTATTTGGGAGATATTGCCTAAATTTGATCCTCCCCTTAAAAATGAGCAAGGGATTCATCTACAGCAATATTTTGCTCAGGTATATAAAAGGTACTAGAATAATGATAAATTAATGGTCTTGCTTTATAGTCGATCAAAATTTAGGTCTTCGGGTGGTGGACAGAGACTATTATCAGTGAAGTGAAGGAATTTGAGGATAGCCTCAAAACATGTTCGGCTTATAAGTGTGCAGTAGAGGGGGGTGCCATATAATATATCTGGGGACCAATAACTGTGAATACTTGGCTTTTCTATGATGCCAAAACTAAGAAATATGTCCCAAAATTTGCATAGTTCTGCTGCATTTGCGGGGATCCAATGTTGGCCTTTGGCATAGAAAGAGTTGGGATTCTGGCCAATGAACTGACAAGCATAAATGTTTGTCTGCTCTACCATTACATTTATAAGGGAATCTGAAAAAAAAAAGGTAAAAAAAATTGATGGCCTCGAATCCTGTGGTGTCAAATTTAAGACTTGTGGTGGAGCTAAAATCAAGCAGTTGGGGGTTGTAATTGTCTGCTGCTACCCATGTCAGCTCAGGCAGAGCAGGACCTACAACTCTACTGGTGGTGTCCGTATCAGAGCAAATTGCATATGCCTCCTCAGCTGTAAAATGCCTTCTGGCCATAATAGCATCAGATTTTGATGTCAGACTGTGGCGTCAGACTTTGATGTCAGACTGTGGCGTCAGACTGTGGCGTCAGACTTAGAAGTCAGATTGTGGCATCAGACTGTGGCGTCACAGAATTCGGTGGGTGGGTGATGTGTGGGCAGATCAGAGGATTTATATCAGGGATCCCAGTGGGTGATCAGTATTGATTTTTCAACTTTTATTCTCACACATAGCCTCTTCACAGGCTCTTCAGCTGCAATCTTCTCTGATCTCCACAATAAGCGTCACAGAGGTTGGTTACTGGATGTGTGGAGGACTGTTTGGGATGGGCAGAACAGAGAGGGTTTTTTCCTAACTTTTTTTAACTTTTTTTTTAAACTTTGAAAAAAAAAAAAAAATATTAACTTTTTACAGCTTTTATGTCCAGAGTCTTTTAACAGGCTCTTCAGCTGCAATCTCCTCTGATATCCACAATAAGCGTCACAGAGGTTGGTCACTGGATGTGTGGAGGACTGTTTGGGATGGGCAGAACAGACAGGGTTTTTTCCTAACTTTTTTAAACTATTTTTTGTAAACTTAAAAAAAAAAAAATGTATTAACTTTTTACAGCTTTTATGTCCAGGGCCTTTTCACAGGCCCCTCAGCTGCGATCTCTCTCTGGCAGCTGCGCTCTCCTCTTATCTCCTGTCTGACAAGCTCAGTGTCATAAAGGTGAGTGGGTGGAAATGTGGAGGAATACTGGGGTGGTGGATGGGCAGAAGTGAGGGTTTTTATCTTTTATATCTTCACACAGAGCCTCTTCACGGGCTTTCCAGCTGTGATCTCCTGTCTGATGAGTGTCACGGAGGCGGGTGGGTGGATGTACGGCTGACTTGTAGGGTGCTGGGTAGGTAGAACGGAGGGTTTTTAGATAACTTTTTAACTTCTTCTTAATCTCTGCAGTTGCGATCTCCTTCTCTGACAAGCTCCCTGACAGAAAGGAGCTTGTCAGAGCTGGAGATGCCAGCAACTACAGCATTCAACGCTATGATTGGCCAGTCTGCACTGACTGGCCAATGACAGCGATCTCCGGCACGGGAGCGCTGTGATTGGTCCTGTGCCAGAGAGCTATGACAGGCAGCTGTCAGAGACAGTTGCGATCCTGTCCCTGTCACTATAGCTGACAATGTGGTGACAGGTTGAAGCTTGGATGTGACCTTACGTCCAAATGCTGTAAATTACTCGCAATTTGGACGTACAGTTACGTCCAAATGCGTGAAAGGGTTAAACAATAAAACATAACATCTTGCAGTTTTCACTCTGGCCACTAAGCCTAATAATAGGCGCCACTGTACAGATCACTTTACTACAGTTATCTGCTTATCTAAGCCTGCCTGTAATGATCACCTCGATATATAGATAAGACAGGATCCTCCATTCACAATGGGTGATTGTCACAGCTTATCTATTATTTCCTTGTACAATGACCTCTGTGCAGTTCACACAGAATGTCTAGAAGACTCTCACATAGAAGTCAATGAGGTCCCCTCCTGACCATTGTCTCTATGGCCCATGGGGCTGCTGTAAAGCTATTTTCTTAATGTTTTCTAAATGCTGTTAAGAACAGCTCAGGCAAGATAGCAGCCCCTATAATCATGTTCAGCAAACAGAATAAAAAATCTACAATCAGAATAAAAAGAAGATGTGTCGCTACCTGGTTTTAACTGGCAGATAAAATTTTCATTAAAGAACCTTTTACACGGACTGGCAATTATCAAGAAGGTGCACTCCTAGGAATGCTCCTCTCTGGCAAATGCTCGTTCTTTAGGTGAAAACATTGTGGATCAATTATGGTGCCAGAAGTAAAGCGTTGAAGGGAATTCCACATCAGAGTCCTACTAGGATATAACATGATCATCATGATCCAGTTGTTGGCAGTCTCCACCAACTCATCAAATCCTTGAAACCTTTAGATTTTTGTCTCGGCACAGAGCTGCTCCTGACCAGATGCTGTGCAGAGAGCTACAACATTAGCCCCTTTCAAGGGAATGGCACTGAATTGCAGTATCTATACAGCGCCACATCATGAGCCGCGCTGTGCAGCAAAGAAATCCAAAGGGGCAGTGTTGTTTTTTCTGTGCTTTAACCACAAGAATTAGTGGAGATGTTTGGTGTATGCGCCCAATCATTTATTAACTGATGGCATATCATAATGACATGGTATTACTTATTGCAGGGATGCTCAACATACGGACCTCCAGCTGTTGCAAAACTACAGCTCCCAGCATGCCCTAATAGCTGTAGGCTGTCCAGGCATACTGGAAGTTGTAAATTTGCAACAGCTGGAGGGCCGCAGGTTGGGCATCCCTGACTTATTGTGATGAGAAACCAACCTTCTAGATATAGACATGGTCTCCAGCCTGTAAACTTCTGGATGAGGCCACATGCACCTCTGCAGCCAATCACTGTCAATCAGCAGTGAGGGTGTTTCCCAAGTGGCACCTCACTGCTGGGACACGTGCCGTTTGGGACACATCACAGCTAAGGCCAATGATTGGCTGCAGCAGCGCTCATGACCCCATCTAGAAGATTACAGGTCGGGGACTGGAAGCATCGCTCAACAAAGCCTCAGTGTTGGGATAGGGAGCAGGTGAGTTGATTTTTTATTTTAGGTGAGCTCATTCAGAGATTTAGGTAAAAAGTTATTAAAGCTGTCCAACCCCATTAAAACCTTAAAGGGGTTGTCACATCTTAGACATTGGTGGCATATCACTAGGATATTCCATTAATATCACATAAGTACAGGTCCCAGACCTACCTGTTGCTGTCAGTTACTCTACATGACCAGATAGATAAAGGTAAGGAGAGAGAAATAAGCTGAGGTAGCTTGACTAGTTACTAGTGACATGGCTGCATCTCCACTGTATCAGTAACATAGCAGACAATGATAATAACATCCTTTTGTGCAGGGTAAGACTAATAGTCTAATAGGCTTTAAATCAAAGAAATAGACCCTAGTGGCAAGTAATTGGCTCCAAAGGCATCAAAATGTGTTTTTTTCATCCTGGACCTTTTGAGCCCCCAGAGGATCCACTGGTACTTTGGTGGACCAGTCCAACCCTGCTTTTATGAATTATGAATTAGGAACTAGAGCTTTAAAGGGAATGACACAATAAAGGTGCTGAAGGATCTAAAAGTCAAGTTTTTATATTCATTGGAGGTATAAGTCTCACTGTAGACCAGTGGCGTAACTACCGGGGAAGCGACTGCTTCGGGGCCCGGGCTGACAGGGGGCCCGGCACCCAACAGCGTGTCCTGTCTATAACTGCAGAGCTGACAGGCTGAGGCACACGCTCTGAGCTACGAGACCCTTGTATTTAAATCTCATTCAGAAAAGTTTCTCCTGGGATTGGAACTCTTGACATTTCACATCAGAGGCAAGGCATTTACCCACACAGCTATGACAGCTATATTACCAGTTACTTTAAAAAAAAAATAAGACTTCTACTGTAGGTAACTTTGATACCTAGTGTACATACACATGACAGCTGCCCCAGCACACTGTGTATGGATGTAGCAGAGCTGGGTGTGTTGGGGCAACTGTCATGTGTATGTTGTACACTAGGTATCAAAGTTATCTACAGTCTTATATATTTTTTTTTTTAAGTGACTAACTGTACAGCTGTCATAGCTGTGTGGTTAGTTGCTTTGCCTCTGATACAGAAGGCCATGGGTTTGAATCCCATCTTGAACTTTTCTGAAAGACAGGCTAAATAGGAACACGAGCTCCAAATCTTCAACACTAGAGGCTGCTGGGAACACAGGAAGAGGAAAAGGCCAGCATCGCATCGCTGACATGGAGGTAAGTAGAAAAGTGTTTTTTTTTTTTAAATACCGGACTGTTACTTTACTGCCAGGGGGGGGGGGCTATTGGCGCCATGATACTGGCACATGGAGGGGGGTGGAGAGAGGCACTTGATACTGGCACATTAGGAGGCAGGGGGAGAGGATGGCACTATGATACTGGCACATGGAGGGGGGGGAGAGGGGCACTTGATACTGGCACATTAGGGGGCAGGGGGAGAGGATGGCACTATGATATTGGCACATGGGGGGAGGGAGAGAGGCACTTGATACTGGCACATTAGGGGGCGAGGATGGCACTATGATACTGGCACATAGAGGGGGGAGGAGAGAGGCACTTGATACTGGCACATTAGGGGGCAGGGGGAGAGGATGGCACTATGATATTGGCACATGGGGGGGGGGCAATAAATGGACGAATCATGAGGGGCAGAAATGTTAAATTTGCCCAAATGTAGATTCGCTACCGGCCCTGGATAGGTGTATAGTGTGAATCCAGCACAGTAGTGTGTGTGGTGTATGTAGCAGAGCTGTATGCGACACAGGGATGTATAATGTGCAGAGCTGTGTATGTAAAATGTGCAACACAGTGATATATAATGTGCCACTCAGAGCTGTGTGTGTAGCAGAGCTGTGTATGTAAAATGTGCAACACAGTGATATATAATGTGCCACGCAGAGCTGTGTATGTAAAATGTGTAACACAGTGATATATAATATGCCACTCAGAGCTGTGTGTGTAGCAGAGCTGTGTATGTAAAATGTGCAAAATAGCAATATAAAACATTGTAGTTTAATACCTTTTACCCCTTAAAGACCGGGCCCATTTTCATTTTTACATTAGCCATAACCTTTTTATTTTTCCATTCACATAGTCATATGAGGGCTTTTTTTGTGTGGGACAAGATGCATTTTTTAAATGTCGCCACTTAATTTACCAAGTCTTGTATCAGAAAGCAGGAAAAAAATAAATTCTTTGTGGGTTAAAAAAAAATAAAACAAAAAACACACACAATTCCGCCAAGGTTTTTGAGGTTTTGACATCACGGCGTTCACTAAAAATGACGTCTTTAGTCTGCGGCTCAATACGATACAAAACTTGTATAGTTTTTATTTGGTTTAATTACTTTAAAAAATTACTTTTCTATATTTCGGTCTATGTAAGGGGTTGTTTTTGAGTAACGATCAGTAATTTTCTTGGGGGGGAGGGGGCCCCATACAAAAATTTGCTGTGGGGCCCAGTCACTTCTAGTTACGCCCCTGCTGTAGACCCTCTTCCCCAGTCCACCAGAGCAGCCACAGTGGATCCCTATATGATGCAAAAAAAAAACTAATACTTTATAACACATGCCAAAGATTCAACCTCCTTTAAAGATGGCGTCTGCTCGTGAGCACAGAGCGCAAAAAAGTCATCAGGTTTCTGCTTTGTGATTGGTGATAACTCTGACTTCGGACATTAAACCCACAGATACTGTGGTCAATTGTGACCACTGCATCAGAGGTGGCTTTCCCTGGGAGCCGTGTGCTCCTGGACCCTAACAGCTTCCCCGAGCGGAGATCGGGCAAGCCGTTCAATCTCTGTAATAGCCTGGAGCCTTAGGAAGGATCCTAGGCTATTACAGCTGTAGTTCTTATAGAGGCCTGCAGGTGGCAGGTTGCAGTATAAAGGAGAAGTGATCTGAAGATTACATATTCAAGTTCACTAACGGAACTTAAAAAGGGGTTGGAGGGAGAAGTTAAAGAGGACCTTTCATGCGATTTTATTAAAGGAGATATATACCTATACTTGCCACCCTGCTTGATTTTTTTAAATACAGTTGCAAGAAAAAGTATGTGAACCCTTTGGAATGATATAGATTTCTGCACAAAGTGGTCGTAAAATGTGATCTGATCTTCATCTAAGGCCGGGTTCACACGAACGTGTGTGACCCGTGCCTGTGAAGCGGCCCGCAAATAGCGGGCCGCAATGCTTGTTCGCCGGCCGTAGGTCAGCCGCATCGGATCGCGGACCCATTCACTTTAATGGGTCCGCGATCCGGCCGTTCCGCGAAAAGATAGGACTTGTTCTATCTTTTAGCGGAACGGAACAACGGGACGTAACCCCAGGAGGCACTCCGTAGTGCTTCGGAGGGGTCCCGTCCCGTGCGGCCGTTCCGCGATTCCGAATTTGCGGACCCATTGAAAAGAATGGGTCCGCATCCGTGATGCGGAATTCACACGGAACTGTGGCCGTGTATTGCGGCCCGCGATTTGCGGGCCGCAATACGGCCACGGATCACACACGTTCGTGTGAACTTAGCCTAAGTCACAACAATAGACAATCACAGTCTGCTTAAACTAATAACACACAAAGAATTAAATGTTACCATGTTTTTATTGAACACACCTCCTATGCCCCGCCGGATTTCTCCCACTCACTATTAGTATGCTAATACTGAGCATCGGAGCAATGAGGAGGAGACTGAGTCTTTGGGCATCTCCTTCTCCCTGGCTGTAGCGCAGCGGAGAGCGTCACAGCCAGGGAGGAAAAAAAAAACTCACCTTCTTCCTGGCTGTGATGCTCTGCGCTGCTATTGGACAGCTCACAAAGTTTTCAAAAATTTAAAATCACCCCTATAATTAAAAAATTTAAAATCACCCCCATAATAATAAAAAAAAAGATCATATACATTGCTGTGTGCCAAAATGCCCATACTATTAAAATATAAACATAGTTATCCCATTACGGTAAATGCCATAATGAAAAAAATATATAAATGGCCGATTTGCCATTTTTTTCATTGCTTCACCTCCTAAAAACATTGAATAAAAAGTGATCAAAAAGTCATACACACCCCAAAATGGACCTGAAAAAAATAAATAAAAAATGATGGCCCTGGGAAGGCAGGGAGAGAAAATAAAAAACCGAAAATAGCCCATAGCTGAAAGGGTTAATAAATGCAGAGAGGTACCCAAGTGAGTTTTAACTGTGAGACCAAAACATTTTGGAAAAGCAACATCAAACTGTTATCACACTGTGCACATGATGGCAGTGGACGGGTAAAGTTCTAATGAAGACACGGGAGCAGTCTGTAATCCAATTTCTAGGTAATTAATTGCAATTGGAAGAGGCGCTTTTTACATGTGGGATTAAATCCGGAGAGACATCTAAAAAGCAGTTTATAGTGACGGATCCTGTAGGAGAAGATTGAGGTGATCCCCCCACCATAGTACTTCTTGAAGTCATATTTTTCAGTCTGGGAATCTGAGAGTCAAGTCATAGTTGCTGTATGCTGAATATAAGATGTGATTAACAAAATCTCCTTATGTCAGCAGATGATGATGAAGCAGAAAGGGCTCATTTCCACTTATCCTACAAACAGCTGTCCATAAACCTGTTTATCTCCTTCCAGGACTACAGACGGACCACTCTGTCCCATGTTTGATGTGGTAACATTAACCAACTGCAAGACCAATTTTGTTTACATGGTGCATTTAAAGGGACAGAACATTCGGAGCTTCTATTGTTGACATTGTAGCTTCTCATTTTGCATTGTATATAAAACGTGAAGAATAAGCACAATATTTCCAGAGGTGTGGCATGAAGCTCTTGGAACCAATACGGATTTTGTACCAGGGTCATACCACCTATCTTGTACCATCTACAACAGTGCTCTACACATATGTAGCACCCCTCTGCACCCCTTTGGTAATGGTATAGCTACCTTTTGTACATGCATTTAAACCTAGAAAAGATATTGGGGGTCATTTACAAAGACCAGCTCTTTGTTTCCCCCCTGTGCTTCCGGAGGAGTCACCTAATTTATGACGAGGTGGCGACTTGTCATAAATTAGGCACATGTCTGGCAGTCCATGCGTCTGCAGTAAAAACTACTCCAGCCCCTGACTAGAGAAACTTGTACTCTTCTTTTACTCCTCTTTTACGCTTGATCCGAAGCCCGACCCCAGGCAGAACCCTGCCACTCCCCCGCTACTCTCTTGCCATTCCCAAGTGTTGAGGATGGCATAAAAATGACCATGTGACAAAATATTGTTGCATAAACATTTAAAAAGTTGCAAAAAGGGGTCTTGTAACTATTCTTACAACAAAAACTGACATAAAAATGTTACTAAGTGACTCCCTATTATTCTATTGAGGCATGCAGACTAGGTCAATGCCAACACTGCTTTTAGAGTCACATAGATATTGAAAATGAAGGCTTATGAAAGCAAAAAAAAACAATGCAACAGCACTCTCCAAACACAAATAATCAAGTAAATGCAATCGTGCCATACTCACAATAGAAAATATACATTATAAATATGAGATTCTGAGCAAATACATTTCGTACAAAATTAGTTGTGCCTGTCCACCGACGTCAAGGTGATCTCTTTGGGACAGGAACCTAACACAAATTTCTAGCTCCACTGGTGCAATACTGGCCTTCATAAAATTCAGAGAATGCAGGTTCCACATGCATGCTGAGCCCACACTATATTATACTTCTTATGGTGCCACAATGGCTTCCATTAAATTCAGGGAATGCAGGTTCCACATTCCCTGAATTTAATGGAGGCCGATATGGCACCAGTGGAGCTAGTATTTAGTGTTAGGTTCCTGTCCTAAAGAGATCGTCTTGACGCTGGCGGACAGGCACAAATAATTTTGAATCTCAAATAACGTAGCATCAGCATTAGTACATTTTCTATAGTGAGTATGGAACTGTTGATTTACTTTATTATTTGTGTTTGCAGAGTACTGCTGCATTGTTTGATTTTTGCTTTTGTGCTTCCAGCCATAGCGACGTGCACCTGCCCACTGGGATGTGCTGACTAACCCCCAAACTTTTTTCTTTGCATTGGAGGTGTGGCTGACTGCATTGGTCGTGCACTCCTGATTAACCTGTCCGTCCTATAGGCTGATTTTAATTAGTGCGAGTATAATGCTGTAGCCTGCTCTCCCCGCATTTATTAAATGCCATTTGGCACCAGGAGTGGTAAAATAGAGAGTGAACTCAGCATGCATGTGGAACCTGCATTACCTGAATTTAATGGAGGCCATTGTGGCACCAAAAGAGGTATAATCAGGGACATAGCTATAGGGGGTGCAGAGGTAGCAGTCACTATCGGGACCAGGAGCCTGAGGGGGCCCAAAGACCCTTGTGCCGCATAAGAAGACACCGGTATTATAGAAAGTGCATGCTGGTCAAGTTACACCTCTGGCTGGACAAAAGGGGTTAGGTCAAGAATTTGGCTGGAGGGGAGGAGGTGCAGTTTCAATTTTTGCTTCAGGCAGCAGAAAGGCTAGGTGCACCCCTATCCCTGTCCACAAAGCACTGAGGAAAGGGGGGCCCCAAGCTGAACTCTTGCACCAGGGCCCATGATCCTTTAGCTAAGCCCCTGGTTATAATACAGTGTGGCCTCAGTATGCATCTGGAACCTGCATTCCCTGAATTTAATGAAGGAAGTATGGAATGTTAGTCCACCACTAAATGCAGGAGACAGTGGACCAGAAGGATAAACAGCAGCGGGCGCTATCCAGAGATGAAAATGTAATGTACATTAAAAAAAAAACTTTCAATATTTTTAATGCATGTATATTGCAATAATATTTCACCTGCCCTGTCCATTGCATAATAATACTTTTTGTGGGATAAGACCTTTAATGCACACATGGCATGAGGGTGTTAATATTACCCCGAAGGAGGGTAAGGGCAGGTACATTTCCAAATCTTCTCTTTTCTTCTTTTACCTGAATAATTCATAGAAATGTCATGCTGGATCTAGAAACAAATTGGACCTTTAGTACCTCTGCTCTTGGCATTTCTATAAAAAATAATATGAAATTCTTTGTGGAACTGCAGACAAGGGCGCAGTTATGCCCAGCCACAGCCAGGAAGCAGGGCAGTACCAGTCTTAGTATAAACACAGTAGTGGAGAAGGGGTTACAGAGCTCAGCAGATGTGCAGCATTTGTAAAGTATCTGGTTTTGTGCCAGGGAGGCACCAGAGGGGCCGAGAGATCGAAAATTACCACCTGCTGCTGGAACCTCAGCTTATATATTAGCAGATAATAAACAGAGCATCCCTCCTGGAGAATACAGAGCCAGCTGCAGAAGAATGAGATATATGGAGTGAGAATACAGTGTGAGAGAGGAAGAGGCATGGACATAAAGACGAGGAGAGGCGAGCTGATGGCATTGTGCACACTCACTAATGCTCCCTTGCATACATTAAGTGCAATTTTTCCATAACTCTTTACTGTTGTATTGAAGATTGGTCAACCATCATTTCATCTATTTTCGATTTCTGAAGACCATTTGCTATTGGTAGCATGTCTTATAGATGCAAATTCATATCCAGATCTTTACCTCATCATAATTCCACTAGCTATATCATGGATAATAGAAAATGGATATGCCAGTCAAGCTGCCTTCATATTTGCAAACCCCCGTTGTTCCCAAGGAAGGCAAAACCAAACCTTTATAAGACATAGTTTAAAGCGGATATCTGACTTTTGAAAAAAAATAAAAAAACTGTAATAAATAAAAAAAAAAAAAACTGTTATTAATTTAAAAAAAAAAAAAAACACTGCTAACCCTGTCTATTCTCTGTTGACCCACCACAGATGCTCTGGTAGCCATGCACCACCAATGAGGCCAGGTGAGGCGATTGCCTCAGGCGGCGTGACCTGGAGACAAGTTGTGGCAGTGGCAGGGCTGTGGGAAATGAGCGCTTCCATTGTGGAAGTGCTCATCTCTGTATAGTAAACTGTATCAAAGTATACCTTTAACAGTAGGGCTGGGGGGTGCCATTTTAATTTTCACCTAAAGCAGCAGAAAGGCTAGGTGCACCACTGCCGTCACTGAGCATTGATGCAAGTTGCACAGCTCATTACCCTAAGGTCACTGATTGGCTTCGGCAGTCATGTGATCACTATCTGTAAACAAAGATAGGCGTACTGCCAGAGTGTCTGCGCTGGATCGGTGGAGCACAGAAGATTATTTGCTGCTTTGTATTTTTTTTACAGAGATTGAATAACCTCTTTAATTTGTACTACAGGAGTTCTACCTTTTTATAGCATTAAAGGAGTTTTCTGAGACGAAACTTTTTTAACAGACCTCTTCAGAGTGTCTGGACATGCGGTGGGGTTGATACTTACCTGGTTACCACCACTGGATTCCAGCTGCATCACTCCATGACCGACTCAGCAGATCCCTTGTCTGGGAATCAACATCCTGTTGCTAGGCGTCACATGACCGCTGCAACCAAACACTAGGCACAGCGGAGACCTGTCACCTGTGCAGCACATGACCCAGTGATGAACCGCATGGGTGACAGGTCATCACTTCGGCCAGTGATTGGCTGCAGCAGTCACGTGATGCCCATCAATCATGTCTGTTTATGGTGTAATGAGAAAGCATAGCTGCCGGGCTATCTTAAGTGTATGGTCTGCTTTACTGAACAGAGAATCCTGGTGCTGAGAAAGGTCATGGACACAACTGAGCTCATTATATTACGTCTTTCACTTTGGAGACCTCTCCCTGGTTACACTTGGCTCTACCCCCTAACATCTTCGCAGTCAGAACATCTCCCAGTCCCACTGCTGCCAGCTAGGAAAGTTACTTAGGGCTCTTTCACACTTGCGTTGTCCGGATCCGGCGTGTACTCCATTTGCCGGAATTACACGCCGGATCCGGAAAAACGCAAGTGAACTGAAAGCATTTGAAGACAAATCCGTCTTCAAAATGCGTTCAGTGTTACTATGGCACCCAGGACGCTATTAAAGTCCTGGCTGCCATAGTAGGAGCGGGGAGCGGGGGAGCGGTATACTTACAGTCCGTGCGGCTCCCGGGGCGCTCCAGAATGACGTCAGAGCGTCCCATGCGATCACGTCATCCATGCGCGTGGGGCGCCCTGACGTCACTCTGAAGCGCCCCGGGAGCCGCACGGACGGTAAGTACACTGCTCCCCCGCTCCCCACTACACTTTACCATGGCTGCCAGGACTTTAGCGTCCCGGCAGCCATGGTAACCATTCAGAAAAAGCTAAACGTCGGATCCGGCAATGCGCCGAAACGACGTTTAGCTTAAGGCCGGATCCGGATTAATGCCTTTCAATGGGCATTAATTCCGGATCCGGCCTTGCGGCAAGTGTTCAGGATTTTTGGCCGGAGCAAAAAGCGCAGCATGCTGCGGTATTTTCTTCGGCCAAAAAACGTTCCGGTCCGGAACTGAAGACATCCTGATGCATCCTGAACGGATTTCTCTCCATTCAGAATGCATTAGGATAATCCTGATCAGGATTCTTCCGGCATAGAGCCCCGACGACGGAACTCTATGCCGGAAGAAAAGAACGCAAGTGTGAAAGAGCCCTTAGGTATGAAACTACCATACAGGAATCCTAATACAGTACATGTAAATGGTATTTCTCCCCTTGACTACTGCAGTTTCATCATCTCTGGTTTCCAACAAACTAGACCCCACCATTGAAATCCATTACAAAAAATGCTTTAATGACCACCTACTTAAAAATGAACTACTCGATGGATCAACCAGTTGCTTTAGCAGAAGTTCTTTTTTTTATAGTTTAGGTACTTTCACACTTGCGTTTTTCTTTTCCGGCATTGAGTTCTGTCCTAGGGGCTCTATACCGGAGAAGAACTGATCAGGATTATCCTAATGCATTCTGAATAGAGAGCAATCCGTTCAGGATGCATCAGGATGTCTTCAGTTCAGTCATTTTGACTGATCAGGCAAAAGATAAAACCACAGCATGCTACGGTTTTATCTCCGGCCAAAAAAACTGAAGACTTGCCTGAATGTATTTTTTTCCATAGGCATGTGCAGACCGAAAAAAAGGTGAAAAAAATAAATGCCGGATCCCTTTTTCCGGATGACACCGGAAAGACGGATTCGGCATTTCAATGCATTTTTCTGACTGATCAGGCATTTTTAAGACTGATCAGGATCCTGATCAGTCTTACAAATACCATCAGTTGGCATACGTTTTTCTGGCGACGGAACTGCTTGCCGGATCACTCTGCCGCAAGTGTGAAAGTAGTCTTAGTGATTTATAGGGTATAAAAATAATCCTCTATGCTCTTGAAGCAATGGAGCTTGTAAACCTGTAATACAATATTGTGTTGGCTTTAGGAGCAGCAGACTGGCATCGTTTGCATATTTAGGCTTTATCAGTGGCGTAGCTATAGGGGTCACAGCGGTCGCAATTGCCCCCCAGGAGAGACAGAGTCCTAGACCCAGTAAACAATGAAAGCGCTGCTTCAGAACTGTCTGCAGGCAGCGCTAGTGATTTACATACAATTCCGGCTACATAGTGGTGGGGGCAGAGGCAGAGCGTGTGTACGTGCAGGCACATTCAGGAGAGGGCGTGGCTCCGCTCCCGTTGTTAGTGTGTGGTAGAGTTGTGAGCCGGACATCGATGTGAAGCTGTGCATGCCTGCTGCAGGGAGTGAGTGAGGTGAGGCGGCGTGACCAGCAGAGCTCTACAGAGCAATGGTGCTGGGTGGGAAGGAATGGGGACTGACTGGGAGATACCAGCACAGCAGCCAGCATGAGCGGAGGCTTGACTGATGTGGAAGGGTCGGCCACTCCTGCTACAGGCTGGTAGGGCCAGGGGCCCAGGACCTAGTTGCTAGTAGTCTGTGTATAAACTAGCCAGTTTCTACTGGTTTCCCCAGATTGTGATGGCTTGGGATGGGGCTGGGTTCTACTTGCACTGGGTGAGTGACACTGCTGTAATGTGGCTGTACAGCATGTCACCTCAGTTTGGGGGGTACACTGCCACTACCTTGCCTCCTGATGTATCCCCGTTTTAGACTTGACTTATAGGGATTCTGTCACCTCTCCTAACTCAAAATCGGATTTTAAAGCAGTCATGCAGCACAGCTTACCTTGAATCGGCTGTGCTCTTCTATCTTGTAATCCGTCCGGTAGTTTAGGAGAAAAACGACTTTTAAGATTATTCAAATTAGCCCTGAAGGTGCCCAGAGGGGCGTTATGTTCCCCTTTGTGTGCCCAGTAACGCCCCTCTTACAGTGCCCAAAACGCCTTCCTTCAGAATGCCTAACCGCCCACAGCGTCTCATCCCTCTCCTCCCCCTCCCTCACGGCCGAACGAACTCTCTCGCAGACGCAGTACCCACTGAGGGCTGCGCCAGTGCGATTTGCTGGAGACTGAGGGCAGGAGCTTCATCCTCGTCCGATGCTCGCTCTTCCCTCAGTCTCCTGCAGATCGCACTGGCGCAGCCCTCAGTGGGTACTGCGTCTGCGAGAGACTTAAAAGTCGTTTTTCTCCTAAACTAATGGACGGATTACAAGATAGAAGAGCACAGCCGATTCAAAGTAAGTTGTGCGGCATGACTGCTTTAAAATCCGATGGAGAGGTGACAGATTCCCTTTAAAGTGTCAACTACTGTACATTCACATAGCAGTGGTGCCACAGGCACGGCAGCGCCATAGCCATGTGAACGTAGCAGCCTAACCTTAAGTCATTTATCACTTTAAAGGGGTTGTCTCATCATAGACAATGGGGGCATATTGCTAGGCTATGCCCCCATTGTCTTATAGGTGCGGCTCCCACCACTGGGACCCGCACCTATATCGAGAACGGAGCCTCGCAAGGTGGTGGCTGGAGGACTCCAGTCCGGCCATCACCAAGCCGGCTCCCCATAGAAGTGAATGGGAGCGTACCGCGCATGACCGGCCACCACTCCCATTCACTTCTACGGGCTCGACGGAAATAGATGAGCCAGCACTCGGCTATTTTCACCGGCCCCATAGAAAATTAATGGAGAGCAGCTGTACATGCACTTATTGCATTAAAATGTATTTTCTCAGTGAGATTTTAGTTCTGCCATTGGGCATGGTGGGCGTGCAGGGGTCTGGTGGTGTTAGGAAACAGTATTGAGGTAAGGGGGGGCCCAAACTGAACTCTTGCACCAGGGCCCATGAGCCTATAGCTACGCCCCTGGGCTTTATTCACACACACATATTTTTTTGTTCACTAGGCCAATTAGTTTGATGAAATTCTGGTGTCAGCCCTGCTCTCTAACCTCCCTGCCAGGTATCCATAGAGGTCCCCAGATCTCCAGGGAGCATGTTATGCTCTTCTTCGCCTTTCTGTATCTTATGAACTAACAAAGAAATTCAACTAATAGGTAGCATAAACTTTAAAGGTGCACCAGATTTATCATCTAGCATCAGACGTGTCATTTGGCACATGTTTGCACAGCTAGTCTAAGTTTACGCTGCCTATATCTTAGACAGTGTTAGAAAATTGGCCCCAATTTCCCATCCCTTTTCCCTTCAGTCCTTTGAGGACCTGAAATGTGACATCCCATCCATCACGTCCCTTCACTGGCCTCAGTGGTTATGTGTCCCCAAGCAGCACTTGACCATGGAGGCTCACATGCTGATTGGGCACCCTTCATCGCTGCAACAAGTGAATGGCTGCAGCGGTGCACATGACCATGAACGGAATATCACTCTTCCAGTCCACTGGAAACCAGAAGGAACAGGGACTGGACCCTCAGCACTGGAACAGAATGGCAGTGACCAGGTGAGTGTGTTTTTTTTCTTTATTTTACACACCCAGGACCCAGGCCTAATTTAATTATTTTTTTTACAAATTAGGACCCAATTTTTTTTTTTACAAATTAGGACACAGGCCTAATTTAATTTTTTTGAGGGTCGGACAACCCCTTTAACCCATGATAAGAGTTCATAGATACTAGATATAAATTGATATCTAGAGTAACATGAGTTTCATTTCCCCCCAGAAATTATAGTCACCCGTAAATATGCCCTTGAGTTGACCACTTCTGTCAAGTTGTAAGCTTCTAATAGGCCATATCTTATGTGTTTTTGGCTTCAGGTAGGTTGGGCTGTCATTCTACATTCCAAGAATATAAAATCTGCTACTGCATCAATCTGGTCGAGTCTAAAGGCCCCTTTACAATGGCCAAGCATCCGCCACATAATTGCTAACAAGTGTTTGTAGGAACGCTCTTTAGCGATGATCTGCCAGTGTAAAGGTGCCGCCGATTACCCGATCAACAATTCAAATGCTCATTCATTGGGTAATATGATTGTTTGTGCGATCACCTAAATCAACGTTTGCTGGCAGCCAGGGGCGGACTGAGAACCCCCAGGGCCCCCGGGCAAAATAAATCAAGGGCCCCCTTACAGGCCCCACCCATGTTCTGCTGCAAGCCCCACCCTTGTCCCGCCTCTAGCCACACCCTACACAATCTTTAATAAGATTTCAAAGTTAAAGCGACACAAAAGGCACCCAGACCACTTCAGCTCATTGATGTGGTCTGGGGACAGTGTCCCTTTTGCAAATCGAGCTGCAATGTTCTAGAGAAACTGCATTGTTTACGTTCCAGCAATAAGTCAGCCTCTAGTGGCTGGCAGCCACCTGAGGGCTTCCTGGAGTAAAACAGACCTTTGGTTCAATGCTTTCGTATGGGGTGATCTAATCTCAGCGTCCGTTAGTGAGCCTCTGTTAGAAACAGTCCCCTCCACCTTGTACTTGTTCCACTGATCTGCTACTTGCGGGCTGCGTGGGCATGAGTTCAGTCACTTTGGCGCGTGATCCCGCGAGACCCGTGACCTACAGCGGCGGGTCTCGCGGGATCACGCGGGATCACGCGCTGCAGGACGGGATTGCGCACCGAAGTGACTGAACTCATGCCCGCACAGCCCACAAGTAGCGGAACAATTACAAGAGGGGTGGGGAATAGCCAAATTAAAAAATATTTTGAACCAAAAGGTGTGCTTTTGGTGGGTTTTGAACTAATGGTGGTCTGTGGATGGCACTGTTGTGGGGGCTCTGTGGATTGCACTGTTGTGGGGGCTCTGTGGATGGCACTGTTGTGGGGGCTCTGTGGATGGCACTGTCGTGGGGGCTCTGTGGATGGCACTGTCGTGGGGGCTCTGTGGATGGCACTGTCGTGGGGGCTCTGTGGATGGCACTGTCGTGGGGGCTCTGTGGATGGCACTGTGGGTGACACATATATAGCACCGGGCCCCGGTGTATTCTATCGCACCGGGCCCCGCTCACTGTAATACTAATTTTCATATGTGAACAAGAACAAGAGAAATCCTCTGCGATCCTCTCCCTCTCTGTACTCACAAACTCAGTAGCAGGCAAGCCGGGCGGCAGCGCAACTCACTGACGTCACGCGCCTGCTCCTCCCACTTTATGAATGAAGCAGGCGGAGCAGGCGCGTGACGTCAGTGAGTTACGCTGCCGCCCGGCCTGCCAGGCTGCTACTGAGTTTGAGAGGGAGAGGATCGCAGAGGATTTCTCTTCTTGTTCACATATGAAAATTAGTATTACAGTGAGCGGGGCCCGGTGCGATAGAATACAGTGAGTGCACCGAGCCCCGCTGCCATTATCACCATTACCAGGCCAGCATACAGTGAGCGCGGCGGGCCCCCATCCCGGCCGGGCCCTCGGACCATGTCCGAAGTGCCCGACCGGTCAGTCCGCCCCTGCTGGCAGCAGATCAGGCCGTCTAAACAGCCTCTGCTGCTGGCAAACAATGATTCTGTATGGGGATGAGCGATGGCATTAGTGATCACTCCTCCCCACACTGTGGAGGGGAACATTGCATGTTTTTGCAGCTTTCTCCTCCACTGACGAGAAAGCGATTGTCAGAAGGGACAATCCTCTGCTAAACTGTGCATTGTGCAGACGCTCTTCCAAAAAATTGGCATTCAGTTCTGATCTGCGATCTCATTGATTCATTAGATTGGACAGTGTTGAAATAAAGAGGGGTCATAAAAATCAGCTAAGTGGTAGGCAAACGTGTTTGCCGTATTTGTGGGAGGGGAGGCTGGTTACCCTATATAAACCCCCCTCCCCCTAGTAGGGTTCTCGACGGCGAATGCTTAGAGCAGCGCTACTCAGCTGAGAGGCACTTCCGGTTTCACGGCCAGACGAGGTTCGCGTTCTTTGCAGCAAGCAGCGTGCAGAAGATTGTGGTAGGATCGGGGCTGGGTTGGGGAGGGGAGGGAAAAAACTTCGGACGCTAACCTGGCGCGGGTAGTTGGGGGCGAGGGGGATCGCAGGCAAGCCTGATCATGCAGGGGTTTGATGTCGGCATTAGCGCCGCGGCAAGGGGGCGTGTATCGGGTGCCGCGGCGTTCTCTCAGCTCAACACTGGCGCTCAGGTCGGTGTATGCTTTATACTGGCCTCTGGCGTAAGGGGCAGCATGGCAATATGCTTGTGAGAAATTGAAGTGAGGTCGTAGTAATACGGGAGATGCGGCAGAGGACATATAAAAAAAAAAAAAAAAAGGAAAAAGAGAGGGGGGGGCAGGGAAGTGGGGGGGAATATATGGGCTAAAAATATATACTATAGGATAGATTGTATTAGGTTTTAGGTGGCGCAAGCAGGGGTGAAAAAAAAAAAAAAAATAGAGACAGGGAAGTGATTTAAAGTAGATTACAAATAAAGTTATATCATAGAGGGGAGGGGAGATATAAAAAAAAAAAAAAAAAAAATGGGGGGGGGAGAGATAGGTACATAGTGAGGATTATTCAGTTAGATATACAGTTAGGTTAGTGGCTACGCTGGTAGCTTAAGTCTTTAATATGATGCATTCGCAGGTTACAGCTTGTCGACTGGTAGGAGTATACGGCTCGTCACTTCAATTTTTGTTTCGTTGGAAGCCTGATAGCAGGTAATAAAAAAAAAAAAAAAAAAGAAGGGGAAGGGGAGGAATACAGTCAAGGGGGAAGGGAGGAGTGTGTATTTAAAAAATATATACATTGTTATTTCAGCATACGTTCAGATACAGCACAAAGACCTGCGCATCTTTAAAATTCGATTTTTCAAGCGAGAAGTCTGTCACGTCTACAGACTCAATGTAAGTCCTGTCACGCCTTCAGGCAAGTGTACGTGCTGCCACGTCTGCAGCTATTAAGACCTGTCACGACTTCAGGCAGTGGGTTCGGTCTGGCACGTCTTCAGACATATAAGTCCTGTCACGGCTTCAGGCGTCACGTATAGTCTGGCACGTCCTCAGACTCAGTAAGTCCTGACACGACTTCAGGGTCTCATATAGTCTGTCACGTCTTCAGACTCAGTAAGTCCTGACACGACTTCAGGCACTGCGCATGGGGGCCTCACATATCACATTGTGGTTCCAGTCATTGCACGATTGCGGTTCATGGGTCAGGCACAGTGTTGGGTTTAAGAGCACTAGCTGGGGCTATAATTATTTCATCTTATCTGCAGGGGAGTGGTTCCTTTATACAGAGTTCTGTTGATAATTCTGCACCTTTCAGGTGGGTGGCAGGGGTTTGGTGATGGGCCTTTTCATAGTGAGATTACAAGTTCTATGCTCAAAGTTCTCTTTTACTATTCTAGTGCAAGATGTCTAATATCTCGGAAATTGGGGAGACTCCTAGCTGTCATGGGAGCATTGATCTACAGTCTGAGAGTGGAGGACCTACCTACAGGTCATGGACCGTGCCTAAACTGATGGCAGAATTAACGAGAAGAGGGGTCCCATTTTCCACCGCAGCCAGGAAGGCTGAACTATATAGACTATTACAGTCAGAGTCTGCAGGGTCAAGTCAGGACATGGTCTCTATGAACACAATTCAGACGTCCCTGTCACAACTGCACACTTTGATCAATTCAATGGCTACCTCACTGTCTGATGTGCAAAGTAGATTGGAATCTGTTGAGAATAAGGTCATCTCAGGTTCTGCGGCAGGGGCCAGTCGCCCGGCCACTCAGGGAATACAACAGGAACCCCAAACAGCTCCTATTAGTTTTCCTGATATCGCGCCCTCGCATTTCGTCCCTAGCAATATTCGGCAGGACATTGTAGAGGGTAAGGATGTCAACCTAGCTACACTCCTTATCGCCACTCATGAAACACCTGACAACAAAACAATCGCTTGCGGAGAAGTGTCAGTGGTCTTAAAATCAAAAGATGTTAGGCTTAATAGGAAGCTTACCATTCCTGAATTTGTATTAGCGTTTAGTCTTTGGCGAGACGTTATTTGTTCAGTCAGTCCTCAGAGAAGGGAAGAACTAGATTTGTATCTCTATAAAGTTGTAGAACTTGGGTATAAGTATGGGGGTACAGCGTTTTATGAGTATCACAGGTCCTTCTCTGCAAAAGCAGCAGCGGCTTTGTCCCAGTTTAATCAGAGGATCGACTGGTCAAAAGTGGACACCGAATTATTCTGCCGACACTTTGCAGGCTTGAAGGCCCCGGCTTGTTCGTTATGCAATTCCTATTCTCATACGACAGCATGGTGCACTAGCAGCAATGGGTTGGTAGAATCTCAGCAGGTGAAGAGTTTCCAGTTCCCTTCCACCAGTAAAATGGCAACAGGCATGGATAAATTAGGTCGACCTATCAGATTCCTAGGCAGGTCACAACTTTGCAATAATTTTAACTTTGCGAATTGTCATTATAGTCAATGCAGGTTACTACACTTATGCTCTATTTGCTTTAGGGCCCACCCAAGGGCGGCCTGTCCACAGAGAGATGTCAAGACCACATGACTAGGCGTGGTAAATATAGATCTATTGAAGCTATTGCTGGCGGATCACCCAAAGGCAGGTTGGGTACAGTTCGTCCTAGAGGGTTTAGCTAACGGGTTTCATACAGGGTTCATGGCACTCCCGCAGGTCCCTTACGAGTGTAGTAATCTACGTTCGGCGGATAGGAATCCATCAGTTGTGTCAGATTTAATCCAGCAGGAACTCGACAAAGGTTATTTGATCGGGCCTCTTAGTCAGTCACCATTTGATTGCTGGCGCGTCAACCCGGTGGGGGTTGTGACCGGGAAATTCAATCCTAATAAAAAAAGGCTTATTTACGACTTGTCAGCGCCTCATTCATCATCCACTCCCAGTTTAAATTCTCTAATACCATCAGAAGAATTCTCCATGAAATATTCCTCAATAGACGAGGCTATTCAGGTAATATTGTCGTTAGGATACAATACGTGGCTATCGAAAGCGGATATTACTGACGCCTTTAAATTACTCCCTTTGCAACCACAGCTTTGGTGTTGGCACGGTATCAAGTGGCAAGATTCATATTATTTTTCCAACAAACTTACGTTTGGCTCCAAATCTAGCCCCTGGTTGTTTGACCAATTTGCGAAGGCTTTACACTGGGTGCTGACAGACAAATTTAGGGTTAATCACGTCATACATTATCTGGACGATTTCTTGCTTATCGAGCCATCATGGCAGGTTCCGCAAGATTTACATGTTCTGCAGTCAGTCTTTGAGGACCTCAATGTCCCCGTGGCAGCCAGTAAAGTGGAAGGGCCCAGCACTAGAATTACCTTTTTAGGTATACAGTTGGATACACAAAGAATGGAGGCTAGTTTACCAGCTGATAAACTAGTTAGAGTCAAGGAGGCGGTATCTAACGTTACTAAGGCTACAGTAATCTCCAAAACAGAATTGCAGTCTCTCCTGGGGGTTCTCAATTTCGCTATTCGGATAATCCCACAGGGTAGATCATTTATATCTAGATTGTTGAGACTACTCTCCTTGGCACCGGAGCAGGACAGTCCGATTCGTCTAGATCAGCAGGCCAGGGCAGACTTAAGCATGTGGGACAAATTCCTGTCTCAATGGAATGGGGTCTCGTTATTTTTCCCAGTAGCATCTAATCAATCGCCAGTGGTATACTCTGATGCAGCTGCCACTGCAGGGTTTGCGGCTATCTATGGTTCACATTGGATGGCGGGTCGTTGGCCTCCAGAGATTGGTAATTTCCCCGTAAGTATGCGGTCTTCCCCTCTCTTGGAGCTTTATCCTATAGCGGCAGCTGCACAGGTCTGGGGTGCGGAATGGACAAACAAGACAGTCTTGTTCTTGACAGACAGCGCAGTAGTGGTCGAGATTTTAGCTAGTGGTAGATCCGCGGCATTAGAAATTATGTCCTTTGTGCGGAGGCTGGTGTGGTTATCCCTACAACATCAGTTTAATTTTGTGTGCTCCCATATTAGTGGTCTTGAAAACACGGCAGCAGATGCGTTGTCCCGCTTCAATTTCCCTCTTTTCTTCCAGGTTTTCCCAGAAGCAGACCCAGTACCGTCAGTTATACCGCGATACGCAGATCTGAGGATGGATTAGAGCTCCATCTCGAAACAGCGCGCAGGCTCATGCGCCAATCATTATCGAGTAATACGATCAGACTCTACAACACAGCATGGGCATGGTTTACGAAGTTCAGTGAATCTTACCCAGCGGAGGGTATGGGGCATATTTCCTATATAATGGCATTTATTGGGTTTTGCCACTCTCAGCTAAAATTAGCTTATAGCACCATTAAAATATATCTGGCGGGAATTCAGCATTTTTTCCATTTACTCCGCCCCGAGGAGCCGTCACTTTTCTCAGCCCACCCCATTAGAGCAGTTCTGAGGGGTATTCAGAAAGAGTCAGTTAAAACTCATGTTACCCGGCAACCTCTATCAGGCCAGACCTTTAAGTTGCTTTCTGATTCTCTGGATAAAAAACCCTTCGGGTATGATATCAGCCTTGCCATCAAAGCCGCATTATACGTGGGTTTCTTTGGGTTCCTCAGGCCAGGGGAATTTACGTGTGGTGCGGCCTCTTCCACATACTTAAGGAAGAAGCACTTCAGTCGGGATGGCGATAGTTATGTACTAAAGTTACCTCACTCCAAAACCGCATCACCAGGGGAAGTGATAGAGGTCAGATATTTTCCTACCAACAATAAGTGGTGTCCTGTCAGTACCATTCAGGAATGGTTAACGTTTATCTCAGACAGACCAGATGAATCCGCATTATTCACAATAGCCCAGAAACCCCTTAGCTTATCGGTATTTCTCAAGTATATACGCATGTCATTAGTCAATGCCGGGGTTAATCCAAGGTCTATTACAGGTCATTCTTTTAGGATGGGCGCAGCATCCGCTGCATCTAGTAACGGGATTCCGGTTCATGTGATTAAAAGACTAGGCAGGTGGAAGTCGTCATGTTATGGGCGTTACATTCCTAATATGCATAATGAACTGTCTATGGCGTTTCAGAAACTGTTAATGTAAGGTAATAAATTTACTGTACATCGATTAGCTTTGGTTTCTCTTTTTGGCCCTCTTTAGGTTTCTCTTCCTACAGCAGTTACGGCACAATTCTACTGCTTGTTAGTGATAGATATGTATTGTCATCATGCTCTCGATACGTTTCTGATAGCCGAGCCGAGTACAAGTGGTAGGCAAACGTGTTTGCCGTATTTGTGGGAGGGGAGGCTGGTTACCCTATATAAACCCCCCTCCCCCTAGTAGGGTTCTCGACGGCGAATGCTTACCCTCCCTCCCTCCCACTTTACGGATGGTCAGTATAAGAGAGGCCCTCTTTAGGTTTCTCTTCCTACAGCAGTTACGGCACAATTCTACTGCTTGTTAGTGATAGATATGTATTGTCATCATGCTCTCGATACGTTTCTGATAGCCGAGCCGAGTACAAATCTTAATTATGCCATTGCCATGATCTTGTTTACAAGCTGCATTCAGTGCACAAACAGATTTCAGCGGAACAGATGCCAAATGTCTTAAATAATTCACCGGCCAGACCACACACTCCCAGGTTAGAATATTACCTCTGAGCAAAGCACACATTACACCGCATCTGGCCGCAGAGTCTATCACTGTACATATGGAACTCAATGTACTGACAACATGATTGCTCTGCTTTTCAGTTAGCGGGTAGTAGATACCCTCCAAGGGACATGACATGCATTTTGATGGTAGAGTCACATTACAGAGACACAGCCTGGTTACAAGATGGTGAGAGGGTTAGACAGAATGCAGTGCGTTGACAACTACATGACACGACGTATAGGCCACACATAGATAAATCACAGTCAGAGGGAAGCGGCAAGTTTAGAGGAGATACCTTACCTTTGCATTCATTTCTTGTATGGTAACTGGGGGGGAGTTCTTTTTTGAAGATAAAAATTTCTCGCATTTTTGCATATTTTCGTCAATTGCGTAGCTCACTACAATTTGAAGAATTTTAGGCGCGGACAGGTTTTGACTCATGCAAAATGCTGTAGCTGAAAACCACACCAAGAAGCATACTTCCATGGCTTTCATGTTGATAGTTAATCGCCATGCGGTTTTGTGGGTGCAATTACTTTTTAATTCCAATTTGTGCAGCCAGTAATGAATGGACCCTTAACGGGAGCACGGCTTTTGCAGGTAAAACCTTGCCACCATTAGCTATCGATTTGAGAACTATGCCAACGTGCTGTTCAGAGCGTTTTTCAGCTGCACCACAGCTGTATTCTGGTGGACGTGCCTGGTGGTCTTGACCCAAGTATCTAAACATCGTAATTACATACTGTCAGCCACACAACTGCAGTGTGGTTGAGTCAGTAATACTAATCAAATAGATCATTTCTTCAGTCTGTATGGATCCAGCGAATCTTATCATCCTACTCTAAATACTTTGTAGGATCATTAAGGAGACTGTTACAAGTAGAACCAGAATAAAACATATTAAAGGGGTAGTCCTCTCTTACAGACAACCCCGTTTTATAATGATGCCGGCCGAATGATCACCTGACCATTTTTGGTCTGGATTCTCAAACCCATGGCAAATAGTTGATATGTATGACTGGCCATGTTATAGGTAGCCAAGGATTCATCTGTGGTGAACCTACCACCTAATAAAGTGAAGTCCATAGCTTGAGACCATCCTTTATGACATCTATTTAGAATTTGAGACAGCTACTTTAAGTGCCCCAAAACATTTAAAGGGGATGGTCTGTCTCATACATTGGGGTCATATCTCTAGGATATGCCCCCAATGTTAGATTGGTGATGGGTCCCACTTCTGAGACCCACATCTATCTCTAGAACGGAACCTGCAAAGGGAAGAAGAGCGGACCTTGCATGCACAGCAGCAATCCATTCATTTCTATGACACTGCTGAAAATAGCCAAGTGCTGGCTCGGCTATTTCTGTCAGCCCCAAAGAAGTGAACGGAGTGGTGGCTGCTCTTGCACGGTGCACTTCTCATTCATTTATATGGAACTTCTGAAAATAGCCGAGCACGCTGCTGGGCTATTTTTGCCAGTCCCATAGAAATGAATGGAGGGTGGCCACGCATGTGCAGTCCCCTCTCCTGCACATTGAGAGCTCCGTTCTAGAGATTGGTGTGGGTCCCAGAGATATCGGACTAGGATATGCCTCCAATGTATGAGATGGGCCAACCCCTTTAAAAAGGGTTGTCCAGGATTAGAAGAATATGGCTGCTTATTTCCAGAAACAGCTCCACATCTGTCTACAGGTGATGTGTGGCATTGTACCCCATTGCCATTTACGTCAATAGTAATACCAGACACAACTCATGGACAGGTATGGTGCTCTTAAGGGGAAGAAAACAGCCATGCTTTTCTAATCCTGGACAACCCCTTTAAATTACATAGGATCTAGCCACCCCTAGGACATTACACCTGGAGAACTATCCTACCAACATAAGTCAAGATCAACTGCTTGAAAAAGGTAAGATCACTTAGATAGTTGAAAGCCAAATGTTCATCAGCCGACTGCTATCCTTTGTGACTCCTTCTCTTCCCTCCTCCCAATCTACATGTCTACTTGACGTGGCCAAGCATGCATGTTTTCTGAATAGGTAAAGGGAAATGAGTTACTGCCAAATTCCTCTGACAGAAGCTTATCTCCCCTAAGAACAAAAGGATTGGGCATGTTGACATCCAACTACTCAATCCTTCTTTTCCCCAACATTTGCTGTAGGGGGAAAGTGGAGACATCACCATACACAAAGAAGGTCATTCAGTCCTGCCAAAATCGCAGGGTTTGACCAACATTGATCTAAGGTGAATGGTTGACTTATCTTAAAGTGATTGTGAAGTGCAAAGATATTGAGTACCTATCCTCAGGATAAGTCCTCAATATATGGTCGGGGATCCGACTCTGGGCCCCCCCTCCTCCCCAGTTTGAAAAGGTAGCGGCACTCGTGCTAGCTACTTCTGCTTACCTGATTTAAAAGATTGAATTGAAATACTCTGTGATACCGCTGCAAAGGAGGTGACAAGCAGGTAATTTTGAAGCAGAAGCAGCGCTTGCTCGAGAGCCGATGCGTCTTTAAACAGCTTATCAGTGGGGGTGCCAGGAGTCGTACCCCCGCCAATCTGATATTGATGACCTATCCTGAGGATAGGTGAACAATATCTTTGCACAACCCCTTTAAGACATCAGAAACAATTTCAAATCGAATAAAAAACCACAAATAATTATGTACATTACTTTACCAAATCTCAACGAATAACCACACATCGCTAATATATATATATATATATATATATATATATATATATATATATCCTAGCAGAAGAACCCTGCTTCACACGGGTATATTTGATCTATTTCATTGTATGTTTCCGTGTGTCGTAAAAAGATATCAACAGTTTTCCCATAACAGTGACGTCTACAGTACCCGCCTCTTTAACAATAACCTCCACAGTGCCCTCCCCTTTAACATTGAACTCCACAGTGGCCGTCCGTTTAACATTGACCTCCACAGAGCCCGCCCCTTTAACAATGACCTCCACAGTGCCCGCCCCTTTAACAGTGACCGCCCCTTTAACATTGACCACCCCTTTAACAGTAACCTTCATAGTGCCCGCCCTTTTAAAAATGAATTCCACAGTGCCCGCCCCTTTAACAGAGACCTCCACAGTGCCCTTCCATTTAAAAGTGACTTTCACAGTGACCGCCCCTTTAACAGTGGCTTTCACAGTGACTGCCTCTTTAACAGTGACTTTCACAGTGACCACCCCTTTAACAGTGACTTTCACAGTGGCCGCCCCTATAACAGTGACTGCCCCTTTAACAGTGATTTTCACAGTAACCGCCCCTTTAACTGTGACTTTCACAGTGACCGCCCCTTTAACAGTGACTTTCACAGTGACCGACCCTTTAACAGTGACTTTCACAGTGACCGCCCCTTTAACAGTGACTTTCACAGTGACCGCCCCTTTAACAGTGACTTTCACAGTGACCAGCCCTTTAACAGTGACTTTCACAGTGACCACCCCTATAACAGTGACTTTCACAATGGCCGCCCCTTTAACAGTGACTTTCACAGTGACCACCCCTTCAACAGTGACTTTCACAGTGACCGCCCCTTCAACAGTGACTTTCACAGTGACCTTCCATTTAAAAGTGACTTTCACAGTGACCGCCCCTTTAACAGTGGCTTTCACAGTGACTGCCTCTTTAACAGTGACTTTCACAGTGACCACCCCTTTAACAGTGACTTTCACAGTGGCCGCCCCTATAACAGTGACTGCCCCTTTAACAGTGATTTTCACAGTAACCGCCCCTTTAACTGTGACTTTCACAGTGACCGCCCCCTTAACAGTGACTTTCACAGTGACCGCCCCTTTAACAGTGACTTTCACAGTGACCAGCCCTTTAACAGTGACTTTCACAGTGACCACCCCTTTAACAGTGACTTTCACAGTGACCGCCCCTTTAACAGTGACTTTCACAGTGACCGCCCCTATAACAGTGACTTTCACAATGGCCGCCCCTTTAACAGTGACTTTCACAGTGACCACCCCTTCAACAGTGACTTTCACAGTGACCGCCCCTTCAACAGTGACTTTCACAGTGACCACCCCTTTAACACTGACTTTCACAGTGACAGCCTCTTTAACAGTGACTTTCACAGTGACCACCCCTTTAACACAGACTTTCACAGTGACCACCCCTTTAACAGTGACTTTCACAGTGACCGCCCCTTTAACAGTGACATTTACAGTGGCCGCCCCTTTAACAGTGACTTTCACAGTGACCACCCCTTCAACAGTGACTTTCACAGTGACCGCCCCTTTAACACTGACTTTCACAGTGACAGCCCCTTTAAGAATGACTTTCACAGTGACCGCCCCTTTAACAGTGACTTTCACAGTGACCGCCTATTTAACAGTGACTTTCACAGTAAATACCCCTTTAACAGTGACTCTCACAGTGACCACCCCTTTAACAGTGACTTTCACAGTGCCCGCCCCTTTAACAGGGACCTTCATAGCGCCTGCCCCTTTAATAACAGTGACCTCCACAGTGCCCGTCCCTTTAATAACAGTGACCTCCACTGTGCCCGTCTCTTCAAAAACAGTGACCTCCACAGTGCCCGCCCCTTCAAGCAGTAAAGAAAAATGGCTGGGTTGTTATGGAAACCTGGAGTAAAACTGTGTTTATGGCAGTTGGGATTTGAAGAGAAAGACTTGCAGGCTTGTATTGGCTAATGTGGATAATTTTTGGGGAATCTCTCAGTAACGATACGTCCTAGAGAGCTGAGACCCGGTCTAAAACCTTCCCGGACACCTGATGTACCTATGTGCCAAATTTGGTGAAGATCGGTCCAGTCGTCTGGTTGCGCATAAAGAACAGACAGACAGATAGACAGACAGAAACTCATTTTTATATATATAAGATATACACTCACCTAAAGAATTATTAGGAACACCTGTTCTATTTCTCATTAATGCACTTATCTAGTCAACCAATCACATGGCAGTTGATTCAATGCATTTAGGGGGGTGGTCCTGGTCAAGACAATCTCCTGAACTCCAAACTGAATGTCAGAATGGGAAAGAAAGGTGATTTAAGCAATTTTGAGCGTGGCATGGTTGTTGGTGCCAGACGGGCCGGTCTGAGTATTTCACAATCTGCCCAGTTACTGGGATTTTCACGCACAACCATTTCTAGGGTTTACAAAGAATGGTGTGAAAAGGGAAAAACATCCAGTATGCGGCAGTCCTGTGGGCAAAAATGCCTTGTAGATGCTAGAGGTCAGAGGAGAATGGGCCGACTGATTCAAGCTGATAGAAGAGCAACGTTGACTGAAATAACCACTCGTTACAACCGAGGTATGCAGCAAAGCATTTGTGAAGCCACAACACGCACAACCTTGAGGCGGATGGGCTACAACAGCAGAAGACCCCACCGGGTACCACTCATCTCCACTACAAATAGGAAAAAGAGGCTACAATTTGCACGAGCTCACCAAAATTGGACTGTTGAAGACTGGAAAAATGTTGCCTGGTCTGATGAGTCTCGATTTCTGTTGAGACATTCAAATGGTAGAGTCCGAATTTGGCGTAAACAGAATGAGAACATGTATCCATCCTCTGATGGCTACTTCCAGCAGGATAATGCTCGAATCATTTCAAATTGGTTTCTTGAACATGACAATGAGTTCACTGTACTAAAATGGCCCCCACAGTCACCAGATCTCAACCCAATAGAGCATCTTTGGGATGTGGTGGAACGGGAGCTTCGTGCCCTGGATGTGCATCCCTCAAATCTCCATCAACTGCAAGATGCTATCCTATCAATATGGGCCAACATTTCTAAAGAATGCTATCAGCACCTTGTTGAATCAATGCCACGTAGAATTAAGGCAGTTCTGAAGGCAAAAGGGGGTCCAACATCGTATTATTATGGTGTTCCTAATAATTCTTTAGGTGAGTGTATATATATATATATAATATCAAGTGACAACGTTTCGGCTCTCTCACAGAACCTTTCTCAAGTCAGGTGAAACATAAAGTGCAATAGTGCCAGTATATATACATCATAAGGTTGTTACCAATTAGTTCATCAACCAATACAAAAAAAGTGCACTCCCCTTTGTGGACATGTTACAATTCATTCATTTACACCACATCTCAATGTGAACTGAGACCGCCCAGCATCCCATACATATCCTATGGCATTATAGCTGTGATATCAATTCCAGTTTTTCATAATCATAATGCATGTAATAAAGTGCATATAATAAAGTGCATAGTGCAATTAAAACCACTTAACGTACATATATACCTTGCTGGGAGATTGTGAAATGAACCCAGGGGATGGCGTCTTAACTCGTGTGAATGCACGCTGATTCTCCGCGTCTATTTCTCGCCAATGCGCATGTGTCAGCCCTTACCCCTCCTGTTAGGCGGTACATAACTACTGCACGTCACCGGAGGGCGGAGTCCAAATGCCGCAACGTCTGGTATGCTGCGTCAGCACGCACCGCGTGCATCACGTGCCCGCGAACCTGCCGTCACAGCCACCAGCACTGCTTCGCTTGCCTTTTCCGCCATTTTACAACAGGGCAATCTTTTGGCCAATAACTTTATCTACCATCCTCCTTGTTCCCACTACTTTACACAAACCTAATCACCAACCCAGCAGGTCAAATTCCTGATTATACATTCAAGTCATGCGACAGTATATAAAATCACATTGTAACATAACTGATCCGCGTAACTTCCACTGGATCCACCCAATACAGCATCCTAGATACACAAGGATCTAGGCAATAGAGGAGAGGGCCCTAGCCCACCATCACCCCACCATCCCCCCTGTTACCCTAAACTCAACATTTAATCCTTTGGGTTTCAAGGTATCTAAACAGAAAATCCATCTGAGCTCATTTTTCTTTAATACAGTTAACCTATCACCTCCTCTTTCTAGCGGTTTTACATAATCCAAAATTCTAAATCTCAACTCGTTTTCCTTGTGATTTTTTTCCACAAAATGTTTTGACACCGGCAGATCTTTTCTTTTACTTCTGATGGATTTCCTATGATTATTTAACCTGTTTTTCAGGTCACATGTGGTTTCGCCCACATAAAGCATTTTGCAAGGACACCATAACACGTATATTACCCATGATGAATCACATGTAAGGTAATGTTTAATATTGAATGTTTCTCCCATGTCGGGATGCGTGAATACTGATCCCTTACACATAAGTTTACAGTTCATACATCCCAGACATGGGAAACATCCTGTACACCTCGTCTTCAAGAAAGTTTGTCTCAACTGGCCTTTTCAGGCAGTCTTGAATGCACCACTAATATTCCCTGCTCTTTTATATGCCATCATAGGAGGCTCTTTGCAAGCCGCTATGGTAGGGTGGCCACTGCTAAGTAGTCCCCAATGGCGCCTCACTATGTGTTCTATACTTGGGCTCAATTCATTATAGGATGACACAAAGGGTAACCTTTCATTTATCTGTTTTTGTTTTGTAGTTAACAATTCATCTCTGGACATTTTTCTTACTTTATCAGCATGCCTTTTCACCAAATTTCTAGGGTAACCCCTGTTCACAAATGACTGCTCCATATTTCTTAGTGCCTGATTCATATTATCATCCTTATCCACTATTCTCCTTACTCTGAGCATTTGGCTGAATGGTAAAGAATTTACCATCCTCCTTGGATGTCCACTTGCAAAATGCAATAATGTGTTCTTATCAGTAGGTTTAATGTTCAGATCCATATGTATTTGTTCATCCTCTGTGTATACCTGAGTGTCTAAATACTGCACCCGGTCCACTGATGCCGTTAACGTAAATTGGATCTCCTTATCAAGGGAGTTCAAAAATACGTGAAAGTCCATCAGTGCCTCCATGGTGCCACTCCAGATGAGGAAAATGTCATCTATGTATCTCCACCACGTTAAAGCCTGGTTGAAGTGGGGAGATACATAGACAAGACGTTCCTCAAATGACCGTACAAATATATTAGCATAGGTGGGCGCGGCGTTGGACCCCATCACCGCGCCCACCATCTGCAAATAGAACTGCCCCTGGAACACAAAATAATTGTTCCTAAGCGACAGCTCCAGTAGTGTCAAAATGAACTGGCGGGTTGGAGCAGGATAATCAGAATCCTGCAACATCTCTGCAACAGCCAACAAGCCCTTTTCATGGTTAATCGAAGTATACAGTGATACAATATCAAAAGATGCCAGAATCGCCCCTTTCGGGATCCGTATCCCTCTTACTTTGCTAATGAAGTTCGTTCATTTCACAATCTCCCAGCAAGGTATAGAAGTACGTTAAGTGGTTTTAATTGCACTATGCACTTTATTATATGCACTTTATTACATGCATTATGATTATGAAAAACTGGAATTGATATCACAGCTATAATGCCATAGGATATGTATGGGACGCTGGGCGGTCTAAGTTCACATTGAGATGTGGTGTAAATGAATGAATTGTAGCATGTCCACAAAGGGGAGTGCACTTTTTTTGTATTGGTTGAGGAACTAATTGGTAACAACCTTATCATGTATTTATACTGGCACTATTGCACTTTATGTTTCACCTGACTTGAGAAATGTTCTGTGAGAGAGCCGAAACGTTGTCACTTGATATGTGTGAATAAAGAGCACATTCTATCTTTCAAGGAGTGCTGCGGACTTTCATTGCTATATATATATATATATATATATATATATATATATATATATAATCATCATATAGTAGCTAAGAGCAGATAACTAAGAGTAGTCTACTTTGACCAGAAAAACATGCATTTCAGAAGACCGACTGTCCTACCTATACCAATATTCAAATTTGCGATATTTCACGAACATTTGGGCGAATATTTGTCATAAATTCGTGAATTCACCATTATTTTCTTGATTGCGAAAATTGACAATGTAATATGCGCGTATTGCGCACACAATACAGGCGTGGGTCACTTTTGCTCCATTTTTCAAGCTGCTAGAAGTTTCCTGAGAGAAAATGGTTGCCACGGCAGAACATTACAATAGCTTTATATGCAGATAAAGTGCTCCAATATATTTGCGATTGCGCAAATGGGCAATTAATGATGCGCATATTTTGGCGCAATTCGTGCAAATTCACATTTTAGCAGGTCTGACTACATATTACTGATTGGTGTACTATGTATTGTTGTGACATCACAGCACTATGTCTGTAGCATGTACAGTATGTATGGACAGCAGAACCTATCACACTGCCTAACACCCTGCACTGGAACCTACCAGCTACACTATATCAGGATATAACCTACACTGACTATCTCCCACTATCTGTATTATATATATAAGCTAACTAACTAATGTAATGACACAGTAAAGCACAGAGCACAGCAATGACCCTGTTCTCTCTCTCAGGACTCCATAAAACTGCAGAAAATGTCTGCTGGGGCGGTTCTTAAATAGTAAGGAGTAGGCAGCTTTCCTATTGGTTCCTAGGGATGTTTCTAAGCTCAGACAAAGACATTGCAGCCTTCTCATTGAAAAAGAAACTAGAATATTCTCAAATATGAATATATAGCACTGTATTCTAAATCTTCGCAAATTGTCAAAGTGGCAATATTTGCGATTAAAATTCGCAATTCGAATATTCGCACCCAACACTATACCTCATTGGCAGAATTTCATTATAGCATCTAAACAGAGCTTCCAATGCGCTTAGGTTGGCCATGCATAGATAAAAATTGCCCATTTATATGTAGATATTTCTCCCAAGAACGATAAATGGTGAAATGTCTTCCTGTCTGCCAGAAAACACCATGATCATTGACCAATAGCGGTTAATGCAGTTTTTCTTGAAAGTGCTCCTAGCCTTTGAAATAAGCCCCATAGAGCTCAGTTGAGCTCATTACACTATACACGCCCAGGAAAATGTAAGCGCATATGGTCTATTTCCTCAGGGATGTCTGTCTTCTCTGTCTAAAACATAAAAGGTGGCAGAGAACTGAATTATTTTTAGTTCCGTACATTTAATATGGTGCAATGAGACTTAATCAATACTAAATTACTAACTAGTAGGGGAAACTGCCAGTAAATGCCAAAATGCCAATGAAACAGGAAACACAGCTTTCATCATCCATGGATTTCATAGTCAGCTATTTTCTTATTAGCCGTCTTGACTGCAGACTTCATTTCGTAAGATTGGATTGACAATATACTGGAATTTTGGAGAAACAGTGTTAGATTTGTAGAATGGCTTCTACAGTCAGGTCCATAAATATTGAGACATCGATACAATTCTCACATTTTTGGCTCTATACACCACCACAATGGATTTGAAATCAAACGAAAAATATGTGCTTTAACTGCAGACTATCAGCTTTAATTTGACGGTATTTATATCCAAATCAGGTGAACGGTGTAGGAATTACAACAGTTTGCATATGTGCCTCCCACTTGTTAAGGACAAAAAGTAGTGGGACAATTGGCTTCTCAGCTGTTCCATGGCCAGGTGTGTGTTATTCCCTCATTATCCCAAATACAATGATAAAAGGTCCAGAGTTCATTTCAAGTGTGCTATTTGCATTTGGAATCTGTTGCTGTCAACTCTCAAGATGAGATCCAAAGAGCTGTCACTATCAGTGAAGCAAGCCATCATTAGGCTGAAAAAACACAACAAACCCATCAGAGAGATAGCAAAAACATTAGGCGTGGCCAAAACAACTGTTTGGAACATTCTTAAAAAGAAGGAACGCACCGGTGAGCTCAGCAACACCTAAAGACCCGGAAGACCACGGAAAACAACTGTGGTGGATGACCGAAGAATTCTTTCCCTGGTGAAGAAAACACCCTTCACAACATTTCTCCAGATCAATAACACTCTCCAGGAGGTAGGTGTATGTGTGTCAAAGTCGACAATCAAGAGAAGACTTCACCAGAGTGAATACAGAGGGTTCACCACAAGATGTAAACCATTCGTGAGCCTCAAAAACAGGAAGGCCAGATTAGAGTTTGCCAAACGACATCTAAAAAACCTTCACAGTTCTGGAACAACATCCTATGGACAGATGAGACCAAGATCAACTTGTACCAGAGTGATGGGAAGAGAAGAGTATGATGAAGGAAAAGAACTGCTCATGATCCTAAGCATACCACCTCATCAGTGAAGCATGGTGGTGGTAGTGTCATGGCGTGGGCATGTATGCTGACAATGGAACTGGTTCTCTTGTATTTATTGATGATGTGACTGCTGACAAAAGCAGCAGGATAAATTCTGAAGTGTTTCGGGCAATATTATCTGCTCATATTCAGCCAAATGCTTCAGAACTCATTGGACGGCGCTTCACAGTGCAGATAGACAATGACCCAAAGCATACTCAAAAGCAACCAAAGAGTTTTTTAAGGGAAAGAAGTGGAATGTTATGCAAGGCCAAGTCAATCACCTGACCTGAATCCGATTTAGCATGCATTTCACTTGCTGAAGACAAAACTGAAGGGAAAATGCCCCAAAAACAAGCAGGAACTGAAGACAGTTGCAGTAGAGGCCTGGCAGAGCATCACCAGGGATGAAACCCAGCATCTGGTGATGTCTATGCGTTCCAGACTTCAGGCTGTAATTGACTGCAAAGGATTTGCAACCAAGTATTAAAAAGTGAAAGTTTGATTTATGATTATTATTATGTCCTATTACTTTTGGTCCCTTAATAAGTGGGAGGCACATATGCAAACTGTTGAAATTCCTACACCGTTCACCTGATTTGGATGTAAATACCCTCAAATTAAAGCTGACAGTCTGTAGGTAAAGCACATCTTGTTCGTTTCATTTCAAATCCATTGTGGTGGTGTATAGAGCCAAAAATGTTAGAATTGTGTCGATGTCCCAATATTTATGGACCTGACTGTATATCTACATTATCTGAACTGTGCATTATTACTGACTCTAGTGTGGTTTATACCAATCAACATTATCATCATCAAACATGGCATCCTTTTATTCTCTTGCTCATCAGACTCAAATACATTACTTATGTGTTATCGTCCTACTACTATTACAGAAGTACAGTACACATCAGGGGCACAGCTAAAGGTTCACGGGTCCTGGTGGACAGCTTGAGGATCCAAGCTTAAAGGGTTTATCCCATTAGGACAACTTATCATATATCCACAGAATAGAGGATAAGTGTCTGATCAGCAGGGTTCCTCTCCAATCACAAGAATGGGGGCTCGGGTGCCTGTGGTGTTGAGTGTTTGTATGGGTGCAAAGCAGGTCATGTAGAGTGCATAGGCCGGCATATGTTATAGGAGTCAGAAAACCAGGCCAAAGGCAAAATAAACGTCTCTATTTACTAAAGTGCAAAATAGGAGTTGTAGTACATCCAACGATAGCAAAACACAGTTCCAACTGTACACAGTGCACTTCTTTCCAGATAATGATGTATGGATTTAGACAAAAATGGCCCTCTCCCCTCTCTATCTGTCTCAAGTATCTTCCTGCAGAATCTATGACGGGCAATTTTACTCTTGTGATGGTGGCTATAATGTCCTCTGAGGAATACAGGGTTTTTGAGATACGACTGACCAGGTCATATCCAGGTGTGAAAGGTGTCTTAACAGTGTCCCTCACCGCAGTAAAGTCTTAACAGCTTTGGTAGCACGTAACCTTACTGATTCCAATGCTCGGCCATGCAGACTCTAGGCTCTCTAGTTCTCTCCTTTGTCTTACTCTTTCTATCCTTCTGTAGATCTTGCAGAGATCGTAGAGTCTCTGTAGCCCTTGGGCCTAAGAAGAGGGAGCACAAGTCACAGCTTTCTTTCTCTTACAAACTCCAGTCTAGACTAAAGCTACGGGTGGAGCTAGTCCACACCTACAAGGTCTGAGCCATGATAGATAACCCCAGCCATGTCATCCATACATGACTACTCTGGGTGCAATACATAGCATGAAATAAAATCGCATTACATAACATAAAGAAATTAATCATTTGCAGATTTCCCCTTCACTGCACTTCCCTGTATGAATGGACTGGAGGTCATGGATGCGCACTGCTGCTCCATTCAGCTATATTGGGCTGCAAGAGATAGCTGTGCACTTGTACTTGGCTATCTCTGGCAGCCCCAGAGTGTTGAATGGAGTGGTAGACACTCCATTCAAACAGAGACTATGGGCCCCAGTTCTTGTGATCGCCAGGGGAACCAGAAGTCGAACGCCCGCCAATAAGACACTTTTCTCCTATCCTGTGGATAGAGTATAAGTTGTTTTAATGAGACAACCTCTCCCTGGTAACTTAGGATAATAAAATGGTTAATGTTAACAACCCTGGTGGAGGGCTGTGGAAAGGTTAAAGCTGCATTCCTGGGGTCCAGTGGTTACTTACCTCTCCAAACTATGGCATTGCCTGGGCTTTAATTATCTGTTTCCTCCTTGCACTGATCAGCTGCTCAGTTCTCAGTAATATAGGACTGAGCAAATCAAGAGCACTGTGCCCGATAAGGGGGTTAGTGTGGTGATGGGGGCTGTGGGCAGGGTACTGTATTTTTTGCTTTATAAGATGCAGTTTGTCTCATAAAGCCAATACTACTAAGCGCTTCCATTATGAAAGTGTTCACTAGTCCGCAGGATGCGGAGGGGAGTGAAGTGCTGTGAGCATTGTACTCATCCCTCCTCCTTGGTCTCCTCTGGGCTGCGCTCCACTGTCCTGACTGCCTACAGCTTCAGTACGTAGTGCATGCACTATGAACTGACGCTGCAGGTGACTGTGCAGCGTCGGCCCAGAGAAGACAAGGAACTGCAGGGGAGACTGCCGGACTGGGAGAGTGACAGCAGAGCAGGAGAGGTAAGTTAATTTATTCAAAAGTCTGATCTGAGGTCTGATACTTGGGGGGTCTGACATGGACTTCTAAAGGGGGTCTGATCTGAAATCTGATATTGGGGCCCTGTCTCACACGGAGACCTGATCGGAGGTCTCATATTGTAGCTGGCCAGCTAAGACCTGTCCTAGGTTGCTTATATAGCTTATATGTGTATACAGCTAGACCTGCCAATAACCTTAATACAGTTCCTATGTTTATGTGTTAAAGACAAAAGCAGAGTTAGTTACAGTAACTTCATGTTTGGATGTCATATAACTGTTATATATATTGTGTTCACAGAAGGAAAAAAGGTAATATGCCTTTAAGATTCATTATATGAATGTGAGGTAAACTCAATGACACAGCAGAAACAACAGAAAGCATAGAGTTAAACTGTTGTTGCTGGGCAGGAGTCTAGACCAATTACAGCCAGCCTCACACAGCTCAGGAGTTTTGACTAATTGCAGCCAACCTCACACACAGCATGTGTGGGAAATTCCTCTAGCAGGAGCTGCTTGAATCATTAATCACCAGAGACAGGAGCTGAACAGACACACACTCCACTAAGAGCTATGTTTTATGGAAGCAAGAGGCTTCCTACTTTTAATATACTGATTAGAACTGTATACTGAACTGGTTATATGTATGTTTACTTACAGTTCCACCAATTGCATACAAATGAACTACTGAGCCATACAATCATACAATCCAAACAAATTGCATACAAATGGGAACTGCTTATACCAGATCATAAGCAATTGTATAGAGCAAATTGCAAACCATGTAGAGCAAGTGAACTATTGGTTAACCTCAGATATACCTCTCAGAGAGATCCTAAAGTGCTTAAATAACTTAAAGAGAGAGTACAGATACTCAAGAGAAAAATATATCCACCATTTTATGTTGAATGACAAGACTGAACAGTTGAACCACCATCTTATGCATACCGCCATTTTATGATACTTTATTTAACACGTGTTTTGTACATGGACTATCTGCTGCGGAGGCGGCAGTGTTATATATGAAGAAAAGTTGAAGTTATTAAAGAAGTTATTTCAAGCATTTGGTGTGCTCTTTAAACCTACTGTTTCTATAGAACGACGTTAGAGGAATTGCAGAGTAATAGACAGTCTGGTTAGACTAAAAAGTCAGAGATATCAAAATTCACATGGAGGTCTAAAGGGTGTCTGATGTGGGGGTGGGTCTGACATGGAGTCCTGATCTGAGGTCTGATATGGGGGTCTCACATGGAGGTCTAAAGGGGGTCTGATCCTGATCCTTTTTCTGCCAATACAACTTTGTTAGGAGACGTGCAGTGACCATCCATCTGCTTTAGAACCACATACTCAGTAGGATTTGCTGAACTGCTGTCTTAGACCCACGCCTGGTAGCCCCCTGGTTCATTTTGGCGATGAGCTGCTTCACTGTACCGTGTAGTTTCGCCCTAGGTCACCTTCATAGCCAACGTTCACCTCTCAAATCATTGGCACGTGGTGCTCGGCAGTTTCCACATAACTTATTCACAATGGTGCCATTTGTCCACAGCAGCGTGCGAACAGTTCACAAACTGAGCTGTTTCACAAATACTGGCACGATTGAACCAAAAGGCAATAATCATTCCTTTTAGCAACTCTGATAAATCGTTCCTTTTACCCTTGACAGCATCGAGGGATATGTGAGCAGACAGCCCATAACACATCTTATATACTCACCAAGCCAGCTCACCACACGTCACTTTCTTCATGAGCTATGCACTGCCGACTTCCAAAGTAAGAAATGGTCAATGGACTCGACTGGGTATATCTCAAGAAATGGTGCCAGCTTCTTACAGATTTCCCTCTCCAAATAGTCAAAGATCCTATTATCAGTACAGCATAAATACATTTTAGCCTTTTAAAGGATGTCAATAACGTTCTCAAAAGTGAAGAGCTGATTAAATGTTAGCACTTCAATCCACTATTGTATTTATTGTGCCTGCTACAGACCTGTCATCTCACCGGGGACAGCTATCATTAAATAGCTGTACTGTTCTCAGACAGCTTCCAATGTCAGCAAAAATACCCCAAGAACTTCATTAAACCTCTTGACCTGCCTCCTGCTTTGAATGTGCATGTGTAACGAAGCAGCCATATTTAATGAGCGGTGACCGTTAAGGGCACACAGAGGCTTTAACTCATTTGTTGCCTGAGGTTAAAGATTTTTCATCGGTTATAAGAATGCTAACTGATTCATTAAAATACTCTCCGTCTATCGCAAAGAAATATCCACTTTTCTGCAGCAGCTGAAGTGGGGAACTGCAATGATTTGTGGTGTTTGCAAGCAGGGGAATGATACGGCTAAGGTTAGATTATTGATCGCACTTAAAAATCAGAAATGAGTCGTCAAGCTTGTGAGTGCATTTGGTATACTTATCATACAAGTATGAAATGTAGTGTTAAGACATTTTAATAGGCCATGGAGATCAAAACTTAGGGCTCATGCATACGGCCTTTGTCTTTGTTGAGGTCCGCAAATTGGGGATCCGCAAAACACAGATATCGGCCATGACCCAAATAGAACAGTCCTATTCTTGTCTATAATGCAGACAAGAATAGGACATGTTCTGTATTTTTGCAGATGCCTCAGAACAGACATTGCGGATGCGGACAGCACGTGGTGTGCTGTCCGCATCTTTTGCAGCCCTATAGAAGTGACTGGGTCTGCATCCAACCCGCAAAAATGCGGATTGGATGAAAAATATCTTCGTGTGCATGAGCCCTTAGGCTGCATGCACACGATTGTGTGACGGCCGTGATTGTTTTGCCCTTCCGTGTGCTTCCAGATCCAGCTTAGGCTGTGGCATGGCGTCACACAGTCAAGTGAATGTGGCCTAAGGCTATGTTGACGTCTACTTCAGAGGCTCCGTTCGGGGTCTCCATTGCAGTTCCACCAAAAAAGTTGGTGCGGTTCAGTTCAGTTCAAAACTTTCATAATTTTCATTGTTCTGCTCCTCTAACAGAGAGGAACAATGGAAGTCTTCAGTGCTGGTGAGAACCCAGCCTTATAAGAGCATATTGCCAAGGACGACATTTTTTTAGCAAGGTCTCCCCTAGACGCATAGAACAAAGCGAACTGCTATACAGTTCTGTATTCAGTATGACAGGTCACAGTTCACACATTTGAATAGACGGGTCAGTAGCAGCACCAAGAGCTGTCACGTTAGAGTACAGATATGGTAATGGTATGGACAGCATTAATGTTAGTGGGTGACCCATTCCACGTGATCCCTCTCATGGTCACATGGGGGAATTATGGAAATAGATGTCTCCTTTAGAGTACGCAACGCAACAGAATTTCTACTGTGGATTTTGCTGCTTCCAGAGCAAAATGCGCATGAAATCCACTGCAAATCCACAGCAAAAACTTGCAACATTTTTGCATATTATATGAATCCTGTGGATTCAGTACGGATTCAGCAAAATCCTCAGTGGAAATTCTACTTTGGAAATTCTGCCTATTGTATTGTATAGGGTGAAATCTGTGGTCGATTTTTTTTTACATCATATAGATGTAATTTCTTAAAATTTCATCCACTTTGCTGCTACCGTAAAATGCTGCGGCAAATCCGCAGAGCATACCTCTCATACGGGCATACCCTTAGACTTCAAAAGCAAGATCAACAAGCATTGACGCCCAAATGAAGACGATCATCAAGTCACCATCAGAGAGTGTGGGTGGTCTCCATGGAGGTAGAATCCTCAGTGCGTGTGCCCAATCTGTCCTCCTTATAATTTTGCCCTGTGTAGAGGAACCTTAAAGAAGAACATTGAAGGAGATTGGAAAAGTATTGACCTAGCAGAATGCCCCGGAAGAGAGGAGGAGGGCATGGCTGTATTGACATAATGGGGGTCAATTTATACTATATAAGTTTTTTTCTGTTTTAGACAAAGTCAACAATTTTGTGTTGGTGGATGTGTCAAACTAGGCTTATTTTTGCTAGAGGGTTGTCAAATATGGGATCTCTAGGAGCAAATGGAATTACCCCTTCATTGCCTTACACCACCAGGGAATGCAGCACATAATAAAGGCATATTGAGTACATGCCAACACAGGTTATCCTAATCCTACACGTTACTATACATATATCATAGGTGATTTTTTTTTTTACCTCGTCACTGGCAAAAATATAGCGATTCCATAACAAATAATGAGATCAAATTTCTACAAACTTCATAGACAGAAGCCATTCCTGGTCTGCATGTTATATTAATCTAGCAAATGCTATTACAGCGTATTGCAATTAGAGGTGAAATTAACGCATTGTGTAGCAGATGCTCAATTGGGGTGTTTAAATCAAAATCACTTTCCATCTGTATACTGAGAGCATTAGAAATCGTATATGTGGCTCTTCTGAGAACGTAAAGACTTTCTGCTAGTTACCACCCACTCATAAGACAAGCGGCACTTCTACTGCAGAGATGTGCAGGTCTGTATGGGAGGAATGCTCTGCAGATCTATGTGTCTGGAAATAGTATTAACTCTGTAGGTGTTATAAATCTCTTTATTATCTGCATGTCTGTATATACACACAGATCTAGTGTGGTAATCCAGGGATTTGCTGTAATCCCAAAAAGGAGGAGGCTGCTACTGCTGGTGTCTTCAGTCTAGACATATGAAGAGCATCAGCATTATCATTATGTAGGGGGAGGCTAACATACAGTGGATATAAGAAGTCTACACACCCCTGTTAAAATGTCAGGTTTCCGAGCTGTAAAATAAAATTAGACAAAGATGAATTATTTCAGAACTTTTTCCACCTTTAATGTAACCTGTAAACTGTACAACTCAATTGAAAAACAAACTGAAATCTTTTAGGTGGAGAGAAGAAAACAAAAAAAAACTAAAATAATGTGGTTTCATAAGTGTGCACACCCTCTTATAACTGGGGATGTAGCTGTGTTCAGAATTAAACAATCACATACAAAATCCTGTTAAGTAGGAGTCAGCATACACCTGCCATCATTTAAAGTGCCTCTGATTAACCCCAAATAAAGTTCAGCTGCTCTAGTTGGTCTTTCCTGAAATTTTCTTAGTCACATCCCACAGCAAAAGCCATGGTCCACAGAGAGCTTCGAAAGCATCAGAGGGATCTTATTGTTAAAAGGTATCAGTCAGCAGAAGGGTACAAAAGAATTTCCAAGGCATTAGATATACCATGGAACACAGTAAAGACAGTCATCATCAAGTGGAGAAAATATGGCACAACAGTGACATTACCAAGAACTGGACGTCCCACAAAAATTTATGAAAAGATGAGAAGAAAACTGGTCTGGGAGGCTACCAAGAGGCCTACAGCAACATTAAAGGAGCTGCAGGAATATCTGGCAAGTACTGGCTGTGTGGTACATGTGACAACAATCTCCCGTATTCTTCATATGTCTGGGCTATGGGGTAGAGTGGCAAGACTAAAGCCTTTTCTTACGAAGAAAAACATCCAAGCCAGGCTACATTTTGCAAAAACACATCTGAAGTCTCCCAAAAGCATGTGGGAAAAGGTGTTATGGTCTGATTAAACCAAGGTTGAACTTTTTGGCCATAATTCCAAAAAATATGTTTGGTACAAAAACAACACTGCACATCACCAAAAGAATACCATACCCACAGTGAAGCATGGTGGTGGCAGCATCATGCCAAGGGGCTGTTTTTCTTCAGCTGGAACTGGGGCCTTAGTTAAGCTAGAGGGAATTATGAACAGTTCCAAATACCAGTCAATATTGGCACAAAACCTTCAGGCTTCTGCTAGAAAGCTGAACATGAAGAGGAACTTCATCTTTCAGCAGGACAACAACCCAAAGCATACATCCAAATCAACAAAGGAATGGCTTCACCAGAAGAAGATTAAAGTTTTGGAATGGCCCAGCCAGAGCCCAGACCTGAATCCGTGATCTGAAGAGGACTGTGCACAGGAGATGCCCTCGCAATCTGACAGATTTGGAGTGTTTTTGCAAAGAAGAGTGGGCAAATCTTGCCAAGTCAAAATGTGCCATGCTGATAGACTCATACCCAAAAAGACTGAGTGCTGTAATAAAATAAAAAGGTGCTTCAACAAAGTATTAGTTTAAGGGTGTGCATACTTATGCAACCATATTATTTTATTTTTATATTTTTTCTTCCCTCTACCTAAAAGATTTCAGTTTGTTTTTTAATTGAGTTGTACAGTTTATAGGTCACATTAAAGGTGGAAAAAGTTCTGAAATGATTTATCTTTGTCTCATTTTTTTACATCACAGAAACCTGACATTTTAACAGAGTTGTGTAGACTTTTTATATCCACTGTAGTCTCATAGTTTTGTACATAAATGTCCCAATTTTGTCGGTCTAGAAAGTGTCGGCTCAGGTTCTTCCAACAGGGCTCTATGGGGCAGATTTACTAATCCTGTCTAATTTTTTAATTTAGACCAGACAGTCTAAAGCTGAACCAGAATTATCACAGTGTCTGGAGAGAAATCTGGAGCACCATTAGACTGTCTAGTCTAACTTTATACCATTATTAATTGGCTTACTTACACCAACATTTGCAATAGCTAACCTTTGCAGCACTAGGCAAGTGCAGTACCCTAGACCTGCGGATATCTGAAAATGTTTTGTTATGTAATGTTATTTCATGTTATAAGTTATAATGCTATGGTATATTCTACTATATACTTCTGGCCTGAATCTTCAAACCACCTTCCCACTGCACCGATCTCCAGGGAGCAATAGCCTGAGAGAGTACACCATCAGGATCACTACAACTCTTATCCTCTTCCCCCGGATCCTCTGGGGTTCACTGCACAAGATGGGAACCTTTTGCTCAGGCAGCTGAGATTGGCTGTTATTATATACCCAAGGGAAAGCTGCCATTGGCTGGATATGGATAAATATGGATTACCCTGCTGGCCCTTTAAGAGCGAGGAACAGCGCATGTGCGCCCAAAGGCAGTGCGCATCGGGAAAGGAAGTGTTGAAGGCAGCGAGCCACCTAACGCATGGAGAAGTAGGGAGTGAGTACTCCAGCACTCGTTCCCACCAGGACTGAGGAGACACTGGTTGACTGCTGGCATCACATATAGTGTTGAGCTCGAATATTCGAATAGCGAATATTAATCGCGAATATCGCAACTTCGCTAATTCGCGAATATTTCGAATATAGTGCTATATATTCGTTATTTCGAATATTCGTCATTTTTTCACATCTGAAAACGTGATTCCTCCCTGCTTCTTTCTTGTGGGTCAATGAGTCATTGGCCCACAAGCAACTTAAGCAGGAAGGAATCATGTTTTCATATGAAAAAAAATGAAGAATATTCTAAAAAACAAATATATAGCAATATAGTGAATATATTCGTTATTTACAATATTCGCATTATTTTTTCCTATCTGTACAGTTGTTCGCATACTCCTCCCCGACAACCATCCCCGTCACCATGGGAACGCCTGTTGGTTAGAAAATACCATTGGATCTAAGTTTTCCCTAAAATTGTGAAAACTCAGATCCGATGGTATATTCTAACCCACAGGCGTTCCCATAGTGACAGGGACACTTGTCGGGGAGCAGTATGCCAAAGTGGAATAACAGAACACATTGAAAAAAAAAAAGACAAATATTCTAATAACGAATATATAGTAAATTTTTTCAAAAATTGAAGTTCAGAAGAGGCAAAAAAAAGTTAGACTATAGAAAAAAAGATTATAGCACTATATTAGCTAAATTACAGTCTATATGTGTATTTTACGAATATTCGCTATATTGCTATAACTTCGTTTTTTAGAATATTACGAATATTCTAAAAAACGAAGTTATAGCAATATAGTGAATATTCGTAAAATACACATATTAGCCATAGCCATAGCCAACCAATAGGAAAATTGCCTTATAAATCGCAATACGCGAATAATTAAATCGCATATTATTTGCGATAAATAGAATAATGACAGAAATTCGATTTCGACGAATATAAGACGAATATTCAATCAAATATTCGCGAAATATCGCAAAATCGAATTTGGCACCTCCCGCTCATCACTAATCACATACACACTAGAATTCTGGCACACTTTCATAAGTAAATCTTGCTTTATGTATTGTAGGAGTAAACGGTAACATACAATAGTATTAATACAATTGGAACTGTCTTTTATCTAATTTCCTATTTAAAAAGAATTGTCAGGTTGAAATAAAATGTTTTAACCCGGATCCCAACCATACATTTACCAGTCTTTAAAAGTGGTGTGTGCCCCTGAGCACAGCAGGCAACATAGCCACCAAGTTTATGCTCTTTTAAACAGCAGAGACCAAGGGAATATGTCTGCAATTGGCAATAACACTGATCACAGACATTTACCCTCCCAGATGCTGTGGTCAATTGTGACCACAGCATCTGAGATAGCTTTCCCCAGGAGCACTGCACTCCCGGGGCCGGAACGGCTTCCCTGCTCAGAGGTCAGGGAAGCTGTTCCTTCTCTCTAAGACTAGTTTCACAGTAGCCTTCAGAGATGCCGCTAGTTGGCTGGACAAATTTTGCTCATTGCAGCAGTTTTAATCCAGCCAATTCCTTAAAAAAGGAAAAAAAGAAGTAATAAAAAAATACAAAATAAAGATCATTTGCATAGCTGCATCTCATGATACCCGTACTCTTAAAATATAAATGCATTTATCCTGTACGTTTAACACTGTAACAGAAAGAAAATCAAAATAGCCGATTCACAATTTTTTGTTGCTTCACCTCAAATTTTTTTTTTTATAAAAAGTGATCAAAAAGTCATACGCACTCCAAAATGGTATAGCATGACTAAAAACTACAGATTGCATTGAAAAAAATGAGCCCCTACACAGCTCCATAGACATAACCATGAAAATGTCATGGGGGTCAGAATATGGTAATGCAAAGAAAAAATATATCTTCATTAAGTCTTCATTTTATTTCAGAATTAAAACGCATGAAAAACTCTACAAATGTGGTATTGCTGTAATTGTACTGACCCAGAGAATGAAGGGCACAGGTCCATTTTTCCACATACAATGCTGTAAAAACGAAACCCATAAAACTGCTGGAATTCATTTTTTTCCCAATTTCATCCCATTTGGAATTTGTTTCCATCTTCCAACTACATTGTATGCAATGATAAATAGTACCATGCAGCTGACCACTTAGCCAATCACTGTGGTCAGTAACTAAAATGTTTTTGGTTCAAATAAAAGCCCCCTATTTTATAGTAATTTTATAGTAATAGTAATAGCCCCCTTTAATACCAATAATACATAAACAGATCTACAAGGATTTTTTTTTTTTTACCAGCCATTACCCGGTGAATCTGTCAGCAGAAGATTCTGTTTATAGTGACCTATAGTAGTACGGTAAGTCTTACAGCCACTAGAGGGAGCTCACAACTTACAGATTTATAGAACTACAACTGAGTTTAGCATTAGCGTTAAATCCATATATAAAGTTCTCCCCCTAGTGGTAGTTGTCTGCAGCTAGAATTCTATCATCTATGACTCAATGTAACAGATTTTCCAGAGATATTGTAGAGTAATAGCATACAGTTTTGGACCTAAAGAAAATAAATGACTGATTTTAACTTATGGTACCAGTAGTCGGGGGACCACATAGTGGCTTTTGTTATGGGGTCCTATGAATTCTGTGTGTGTCTCTGGTGTGGTCGTAAACCAGGCAATCAGAGTAAAGTCAGTGCTTGAGATAGTATTGGAATCTGCTTCAATTAGGAGAAAAGTAAAGTTTCTGAGTAAAAAAAAAAAGCCTCACCACTAACTTTATTTTCCCTTACAAAAAATAAAAATATGGATTTTTTTTTTTTACTATATCTTGAAGACATACCGGTACCCTACTGGCTTTTCCCCATGGAAAGAATTTCCTTTTTAAGATCCTGATAAACATGCTTGAGACAGTCTCTTTAATAAGAACCTGGCAAAGGCTGCCTGGAATGGAATTTGCTCTATATACTGTACATATAACAGAATACACGGCTGAAGCGCCAAGTAATATAGTGTATAAGACAAAGGTGACAGAATACCGGTATATGGAAGATTCTGCCTTTGCAAAAGATGGCTGAACCTGTGGTCGAAGAAGAGGGTTGTTGGCAGAAACCTCTCTGCCAAGGAATGGCACAGGTTGGATGAACAGAAGTTTTACTCCAAGTGGGGCTCAAGCCTAGTGCTTTTGCAGTACAAACACACAGATATATACACATATATCACATTTACAGTCAGGAAGCATAACTGAAAGGCTATCTACACCTTTGGGGGCATTTTTTATCTTTTTATAGCATTGTACTCATTTTGTGCTAAAAATCTTTTATTTTCAATTGGTCTGTCAGAGTAATAAATTTTTAAGGTATAAAGTAATCAACAATCAAATTTTAGGTAAATCGGCCGATAACACAGACACAATCACAAGAGCTGTATCTGAGGAGATCTGGGGTCCGCCTCAAAAGAGCTTTATTTTATATCCTTATGATAGTAGGAGTAACTGTGGGTTTTCAAGGCGGTTACAGTACATGTGATTGGACTTTTACAGGTTACATAGTTACACGTGATACATTTGGCATTATCTTCTAGTCATATAATTAAATAATAAGTAATTCGGATATATAAGGATAGCCCAAAAGTAACTCCTATGTATTCCTCATACATCAGACTGGCATAATTGGCAAATGTCAGTGTCTAATATATCGTTATTCTGCAGCTCTAGGTTGCTGGATAGTGTATTAGTACGTACCTTATACGGACATACCTATCCTGCCTGCTTCAAAACCAGCCACAGCGTCTGGAGTATGCCCAACCTCCAAACTTAACTTCTCAGGTTACTATAAGCAAAGTGTTTCAGTAGAGGATGTAAGACAAACAACACAGACTGGCTTCTGACTCGATATCCCCGTTTCCGGGTTTTCCCCCAAGAAATGCAAAAGCCCTTATCCCCACTCACATGGACTCGTCCTGTTGCCAAGAGCAGCCACTTCACTCACACCACTGATCAGAGTTACTGAGATTCAGTTAACCCTTCACAGGTCACAGGACACCAATAGACAAAACAAAACAAAACAAGATTCACGTCATCAAACACACGCCTTCTACAGTTTGAGCAGGTTAGTAACAAAGTTATATACAGTACAATAACACTTTGAATCAGTTAAAAAACATCGACATGGATCAATTCATTTGATTACTCTCTACCTGAATGATATCCAAAACCTGCAAGGCGGACTGGTCCTGAAGCACCCCCCACAGCCTTAGGAAAGCGAGTGAGTCAATGGCTCACTTACCTAGGATTTGCATTCCTCAACCCGTGGGTGCCCCCCTGCTTCCTTGTGGTTCAGTCCCAAACCAGCCAGTTTGGATATCTCACTGGGGGCCTCCAAGAAATGTCAGAGCAATACATTTTTCAGGTATAAAGCAATCAACAATCAAATATTAGGTCAATCGGCCGATAACACAGACACAATCACAAGAGCTGTATCTGAGGAGATCTGGGGTCCGCCACAAAAGAGGTTTATTTTATATCCTTATGATAGTAAGAGTAACTGGGGGTTTTCAAGCGGTTACAGTATATATGATTGGACCTTTACATGTTACATAGTTACACGTGATACATTTGGCATTATCTTATAGTCATATAATTAGATAATAAGTAATTCGGACAAGTATATAGGTAAAAGTTCATCTCTCCAGGCAATGGAAACATACACTGGACATCTGGTACATTATCCTTGGAAACCATGTCAAAATGTAGTTAACTAACTGGTAGTCCTGGTTAGGTTGCCAGGGTGATGGACTAAGCCTGCCCCCTAGTTAGTTATAGAGTTAGCTGAGCAGAGCAAGAGACAAGACTTGTGTAAGCTCCTGCAAAGTAGGCCTAGAGAAAAGCCTCCATCAGGAGACTTCACTCCTGAGACTGAAAATCTGCAAGAGAGTTATTTAACTGAGACAATACCTTTGAAGGAAAGAGAACAGACAGCCATAGGAGGTCTAGAACTACCAATGCAGTTCACAGGAATCAGACAGTAAGGTACCGCTTCTTTATGGCATTAAGACTTTACTGCTTGTGGAAAACGTTAATTGCCTCCAGCACAGATCACACTTTGAGACGGACTGGGAATTGTAGAGTAAGTTAATGAAATTGGAATCGCATGCCTGATTATACCGTAAAGTTGCATTATTAAAGTTGCATTTAGAGTGAGGCTCAGGGAGTACTGCCACCATCACTGCCATCGTTCATACACAACCTTTGGAGAAAAATAAGCTCATTGATGTACCTCAGGACTGTACCAATTTCTGCTATTTCTACAGCAACCTTCATCATCTACTGTCACGGCTGAGGATGGGGAAAACCCTCAGCCGTGCGGTATCAGGAGATGTAAGGTCGCTACTTTGCCAGTAACACAGAATTAGGGAGCAGGTCACCTCCTAGAGCTTCCCTAATCTGACCCTGACTCCTAGCTGCATGAGCCGCCCTTGAAGGTAGGAGGGCTCATGCTCAGGAACCTTGGATCCCTTCTGACCCTCCGTCGATCCCTGTACTAGGAGCTGGGTAGACAGCCCGTTCCTCCTGGACATGGAGTAACAGGAGTCTAAAATGGCCAAGCTATAAAGAAAAGGGAACATAAACAGACATATGGCAATGGCAGGTAAGTGAGACTAGTACCACACTTACCTGCCACAGACACACAACCTGGAACCCACGTGCAAGTGCTGCTGTCCACAAACAACACAAAGGACACCGCACACACAGAAATCACACGGGAACCCAGGAAACCATATTCTGCAATAAATAAAACCAAACAAACATCTTCTAAACACCATACATAAACCTATGAACACAATGGTGGCCCCCACTGGCAGATGGAATACACAGGAGGCTGCTCCAGCTAACCATGGCTGAAGTACCCCTCAGACAAGTGATATTCACTGAGGCTTTATAGGCCCAAGTAGCCACACCCACAGTCAGAAACACCCAGTGCACACACACACTAGGAAGGAGGTTAACCCTTCCAACACCAGGCAGGAAGACGGACTCTTAAAGGGGAATACACACATAAACAAACACACTTCACCTGTTGCCGCGGGCAACGGCATGCGTGGCAAACATGTCCTGGGGATCAGCCATAGGGCTGAGACACTGCCACCACATGCACACGACACCACACGTTGCCACGGGCAACCAAGTGAAGGAAAGTGTCACAAAACAAACCACTGGCCGTGACATCTACTCAGTAAAGAGAGACTTTATTTTTTCTAATTAAACTAACCCTGGTTACTCCATCATCCACCGGCCACTTCTCCTGTATTCCTGCCAACTGTTCACCCTCAAAGGTATCCCAACTACCACCAGGCATGAGCCCCAAACAGTCATGGAGCGCCCCAAGGGAAGAAAAAGGGTGCACCCTCCATTCAGTGTTCATGGTCCAGGTGCGACAGAGGGGGAGATGGCCATCGTGAACTATGAGCACTACTACCACGATCATAGCCACTACCACTCCTCCCACCCTCAGCTCCCTTGTGGGTCGCTGCATGATTCATTACCATTGTGTTCTTGCTCACTGTGGATTGTTAAACGCAGCAGTTCTCCACTGGAATTTATCAAATTATATGCACATCTCTCCTATATTTTTAATGTTTTTCAGTTTTGAGACTGTACTTCATGCGCTGTTCTCCACTGTGCTCCCCTCGCCAATTGCAGCCATTGCCAACTATTACCTCAGAAGGTCATATGAATGGCTACCAATAGGGGATCCTCGGTTGTGAAGTCCAATACTTTTTCAAGGTGGTCACTGGTAAATACCAGAGGGCCATTAAACACTGTGCCACCATCTCAATCCTAGCTGGTTCTTACATGTTGAGCAGGTTGCCGGGGTAGAGCAGGTATGAGATATTCTTATCGGCAAGCATAGAAGGCTATGTTGCTGCCCTTCATGGTTGGGTTGCAAAATAATTTGGTGGCCACTATTTCAGTACCTAAAAGACTTTTGAATGATGTGTTAATCTACAGGGGTCCTGTGTAGGTGGAAGGTTACCTGTGAATTATTGTATGACCACTATTTTTCAAGCTGGTTGATAAACATATCCCTTTGCTTAAAATGTGCTGGTTGCAAAGAGCCATATCCTGGGGAAAGCTGACCATTTTATGTACTAATTAGAGAACAAACCTGATGGTCAGCAAACCTGATTGGAAAAAAAATGACTGAAGAGCTCAGGACTGCAGTGTAATTAGCTTTGCAGTAAAGCTACAGAAGTCTACATGGGGTGATGAAAAGCACTGACACCTTTCCCTCGCTCTACAATACTCAGTACTCTGCACAGTTGACAATATATCGAAGTAATCATGAATTTTGTTTGTGAGTCTTTAACATTTTGGCTCTGGCCTCTTTCCAAGAATATAGATTAGAATTTTGAATTTTGTTTTCCCCCCACCAGCCTTATGTCATTTTGTTTCACTTTTTTTCATGAGTTCCATATTTATTATACATTATATCATTATTTTTTTAAATTAGCTGTTTAGAAGAAGAATGTGTCTGTTGCATATTACTGGATATACATGGTGGGGCACAGCTGGGAGGAAGAGGAGATAAGGCCCAACTACCAAAGACACAAACAGTGGATTCTAAAACTTGGGACAAACCCTAGGACAATAATTTTTGAGACAATGAATGTGTAGATGTGTTCAGTCTCTTTCCACAAACCTTCTAGAATTGAGCTCAAATGGCCCCAACTTTTTTGAAGAATTTATACAAGGATATGGGTGCGGATGATGAGCTGCTTCACAGTTCCTTGAGAACCCACTTGTAAACCAAGGGTTAAGAATTGAAGTGTGCTCCTCTCTGATTATATATGGAAGCACTTGGGTAGTTTTTCTCATAAAATTCTCGAGAAAATTAAATATAGAGGTACTCCTTCCTACAGCGGCACCATAAGGAGGTGTAGCTAATAATTTTTAAGCCTGCAATTAAATACCCTGGCCAAGGAAGTGTTGCTTGTTGGTGCCAACCCTGACACCCCACCCACAACCCAGGAGAAACAAATCCTGCAAGGTTCCCCCATAGCAACACCTTTGATAAGGAACGCCTGTAATTAGAGTCGGACTGGCCCACCAGAGTACCAGAGCATCCTCCGGTAGCCCCAGGCTATCATACTATAGTGGTCCCCAAATGTCGAGAAAAAAAAACTTTTGGAGCTGTCTTTGGAAATAATCACTGGCCACTAAAGTCTATTTCTAAGATCAAAACTTATTACACATCATTGATAACATAGGGGTTGGGCCCCAATAATAATTTCCTCTGGTGGGCCCAAGGGTCCCCAGTCCGACACTGCCTGTAGCTGTTTAATTTGGAAACATAAAGTGGGCGTGATGTAGGCAGGAAAGAGGACAGACCGATAGGCCCGTCTCATTCATTATTTTTGAAGCCTGGCTTACATCTAGACCGGCGATGGATACGCCAAAGTTATAATTTTGGTGGATTCACCGCCAGCTAAAGGGCTTATTAAGGGGCTTAACAAATTACCCCCATAGTCTTAATGTGCTACTGTACAGTGTCTTTGCACACAGCTTTGCCATGGGTTTGGACCCTATCTAGATGGCACCAAATGGCAATCTCAGGAGAGAATGGAGGAAAAGAAACATGAGCCTACTTTCCTTTTTTTAAGCCATTTATGTTTGGCTCCTTGTTACTCCATAGATACTTGATGTTGTTGCATGACAGGGATTTTCCAGAATTTGCTTGCTGTCATTTCACTACAAGTAAACTGCTTCTGATGCACCTGAATAACAGGTCTGTTGGGGGATAAGCCGCGCCGCCTATGGCATTTATTGCACTTTACCAAACGCCAATCAATACCGATGCTAGTTGTTCTATGGCCTGTGAAATACAAAGCAATCCCAAGGGGATGTATAATGATTATATGTTTAAGATGATATAAAATTAAACTACATCCTATTGCTTTGTGTTATTGTTTTTTATAGGCAGTAAATGATATACCTACAGGCTGTTGTTAGATACCGCATCATAACAGCTTCGCAATGAAACGCGCTATGAAAGATGAATTTAGTTTATTTTGGAGCTTTTAAATATAAGAAAGTTTTGTGTAATCAGTACTAAAAAAACAACACAAAATGCATGCTCCGAGGAGTATTATGTGACTAACACCTGACTACATGTAGCGCCTATCTCTTAAAACTCTAGTTCAGGCTAACCATGCATATAATAATTAAAGGGGTTATCCAGGAAATGATAGTTCATCAGGATAGGTCATCATTATCCCATTAGCAGGGGTCCAAGTCCTGGCATACGCTCCAATCAGCTGTTTCAGGGAGCCGCTGAGCTCACCGAAATTCTAGTGAACAATGCAGGCACCCGGCAACTTTCTAAGGACAGCGCCGTACATCGTATAGTGGCAGTGCTTGGTATTGCAGCTCAACCTCATTGACTTGAATGGGTCTGAGCTGCAACTAGGCCATGTGACCAATTTACAGTGATGTCACAGGCCTAGAAAGAGGATGCAGCACTCAAGGCCTATTCTAACAGCTGGTCGGCGGGGATCCTGGGTGTCGCACCCCTGCAGATCTGATACTGATGACCTATTTTAAGGATAAGTCATAAATATCTTCTCCTGGATAACCCATTTAAAGGAGTCTGTCAGAAGTTTTTCCTTGGTAAACTGCTGGCAGCCCTATTTAGAGGCTGGGAATATACTAACACAAATATGCCTTTTCTGGGGCATTTATCATCAATTCAAGAGTAGTGTGAATATGAACATTCATTAGGCACGTTCCGCTCCTGCAAATGCCCATGGCGGGGCTTTACTCTGAAGTCTTCTCTGCATTGAACTGTTTCACAACCTCTCTCCTCCGCTCCGAGTGACAGGTGTACTGGTATCCTAGTTAGATGATACCGCTGTCACTCAGAGCAGATGAATGGGCTGTGAAGCAGCTCAATGTAGAGAGCACTTTGCAGTGAACCTCACCCTGGGCACATGCAGGAGCAGAATATGGCAGAATAAAACTTCATGTTTACACTACTCCTGATAAATAGCATGTTTGTCCTCCTCTCTTCAGCCCCTAGCCAGAGATATGATCAGTTTAGCATGGTATAAACTACTGACAGATTCCCTTTAAAGGGTTACTTTGGTGGCTTCATTTTAAACAAAAACGGGGTTGGAGAGGGAAAAAATAGCAAACCATCAGTACTCTCCTACCTCAGCTACTGCTCTGCTCTCCGTTCCTCTACACTTCCTGTTTTTGTGCTCCACTCGCTAGGAACAGTTTAGACTGCCTACTCAGCCAATCACTGGCCATGGCGGTGACCCGTCTCAGTCACTGATTGGCTGAACAGTCAGTCTAAGCTGTTTCTTGTGTGCTTGAGAACAGGAAGTGTAGGGAAGTGGTATTTAAATGGGGAATGTATGAGAACATTCATTAATAATCAACTGTACACAGTTTGGCGGTTTTAATCCAGCACCATACGGAGGGATTAATTACTGTACTGGGTTATTATATGTGCTTTATTTTAGCAATGGTTGTAAGGCAGTGTAATACACCCAAAACAGACCATTGTTGGTCAAGCAGGGAGCCTTTGTTTGAATCCTTATGCTACTGTGCGCCCCCCCCCCCCCCCACCCATGTACCTACCATAGCTACACTATGTACCCACCATACTACATCTCATTGAGAAGACATAGCAGTGTATGAAGAGTTATTTTTCAGGCAATGCTCTATGGGGAAAAAATATGCAAATTAGTTCATAACCAGACAATGAACTAGAAGCCCTGGCAAAAGCACGATTTGAACCTGACCATGATGGAAATCTTGCAAGCAGAAAAATTTTATACATTTAGTAGAAATACTTGGCACAGGAGGGATTTAATGATAAATTATATTGAAGGTCCTATTCTGGCACAGACCTACAGGTGAGAAGACGGCAAGATTTTCAGATACAGAAAATTTACAATTGTTCCACCATCGACTATTATTCACCGTGGTTTAGCCACAGCAGGACAGTGCCAGCTTCCAATCTGACACCTCTGCGGGCAGCCTGTTAGATCTCTCAGTCATGTCATCTGTGCAGAAATTGCTTCCAGAGGAGTTGTGAGTGATCAGATAGCTGATAAATAAGAATTACACTAAAACCTAAATAAGTGTAAGAGCTCCTAGTGGTAGAATATTTATTATCTATTCAGATTAGATTGAAATAGAATTGCCTCCTAATGGGATCTTTCCTCCAAAAAATAGTTCTTCGGTTTACAAAATCCCAGTCTAATCTGAAGATCACAGTAATTTGTGAGTGGTGTTTGGAAGCTAGTAGGCACTTAGTCTGCCATGGCCCCATACTATAACTCCATAGGCCCCTGATTTTATAATTTCTTTTGGTGCAAATACTTAGAAACCATAAGGAACTCAATGAAACAGGGGCATTGCTAGGTTCTCTAAAGATCTGGTGCCCAAGTTCCAATGCATATGGGCCAAATGTTTATCCTTGGTGGATGAACATTACATTCATAGCCACCAAACATACAGGAGTATATAGCACTATATACCTATTACATTCATTAACTCACAGTTGACTTTTCTGATTTTAGATATTCTATTTCATTATCTTCTCTATTTAGCCCAGACCACCATGATGACTTTTTTACAGCCAAAACTCGTCTCTGCAGACTTAGCCACACTGTCATCTTAGGTTCCTCAATTTCATATCATCTGCCCTATCCTGCTGCTACCCCTAATAGTGAGCCCACTGTGCCCCCCTACAATAATGTAGAAATAACAGTGCCATAGAGATAGTCCCACCATAGTAATAGTTCTCCAAAAATTCCCACCAATAGTAAGATTTGTCTCTCAATGTGCCCTCACTAACAATAGAACCTTCTACAGTGCCCCAATAGTAATAATGGTCCCCAAGAGTTCACCCATAACTAGTAGTGCTCTGCATTGTGTGCCCAATAATAATACCCCCATAGTACTCCAAGTAGTAATAATGCCCCATTATAATTTTCCCCTATAGTGCCTGCGAATTATTACAGCACCTTATAGTGCCCCCAGTAGTGATACGGCCATAATGTCCCCACTTGCAATAAGATGCCCCTATAAAGCCATCAGTGGTTAGAAGGCCTCACCTGTAATGACCCCAGTGGTAATAAGAACCCCTGCAGTACTCCCAGATAGTGACCTTATTAGTAACGTCCCCTACAGTGACTCCAGTCATTATAATGCCCACTATAGTGCTCCAGTAGAATGTTCCAACAAAGTTATAAACAAAAATCAAATACCTGACTCCTGTTCCATGCCACCATCTGGGATGCAGGCCAAAGGCCTCTTCTGGCTTCAGTTGTTTGAGAGGTTTCTCCTCGTCTGAGTTGCCTGCATCTTGGTGCAAGTGTTTTCAATAACATCATCGTGCCACCGGTGCCTAATATTTTTTCACATAGACTTGAGACCTAGTGGCCTGTGGCCTATGAGAGTGAACGGTGGGGCAGTAAGCCACATTCTCATGAGGACAGTGATACAGTTGACAGGACCCTGAAGAAAGCATCCGGGGCCCAATTTCTTGATGTTTTGGCCTAGCGACGCCACTAGAATGAAATAAAATTGGTTTTCTAGAATTAGAAAAACAAAAGGACTTTTTTTTTTTTAAGAAACAGCGCCACCATGAGCTGTGTTTGGTATTGCAGCTCATCACAAGACACGTAAATGGCACTGTATTGCTATGCCAGATACAGCTAGCTCAAGAAGAGTGGAGCTGTTTGACGGAAAAAAGACCCCTTTGCTAACTCTGAACTGCTCCTAAGTAATGTGGGGTGCATTGCAACATACCACAATTCTATAGGAAACCATGACAAAAAATTTACATTGTCGAGGCATTCTTCAGAGCTACATGAAGGAACCACATGCAGACACATGGTTCTCTAGGGACTCCATATGCCACAATATCAGGTGTTTGCACACATCCATATTTTTATATTAACTATTTTTCCCCATAATAAACATGGCCATCATTGCATCATATCTGAATCCTCCTCCGTAATACTCTGCTTATTACTGCTGTTTATGGTCTTCATATAATGGCAATTTATTATTCTTGCTTTGAATCAATGTGAGTATAGGTTAAATTGGGCAGAGTAATATCGCCCATAGTGGCTGCATGATGATCCAGTGAAGCGAGGAGGGGGCACATTCTGCCAGCCATATAAATGTGCCGTGTCTGTTACTCTGCTGACAGTGTGAATATTGTGAGAATAGAGGGGGGGGGGGTGTATACACTGTGGGGACTTGCTCTGGTAGACAGGATTAGCGGACGCAGTATAGAAGCAACAACAAGTTCTTTGGATCAAACAGTTCAATGTTTTATTCACACTTTAGGCAAGTGACAAAACAAACAGTCATAATCAAACAAAAAGTCACCTTGCGGTGTTGGTGGTAATTCACACCATGCGGCAATTCTGCCTCAAATGCCTTCATCCAGACACAAGGCTCCCAGATCCCAACACAGAGACCTGGCTTCTGAGCCCAGCTGCCTATTTAAGGACAGCCAGGTGCTGCAAAAACCAGAACCGGCATTTAAAATCCGATCCGGTATTTGACCTCACCTGGCTGTAAATCAGGCCAGCAACACATGCTGGGAGGAAAATACCAGTTTTCCCAGACCAAACCTCTCACTGTGTCACAACACATACACAATATACAGCTGTTACACTTCATAAGAAGGGGGCTGTGTCATGAGAGATGGAGGGGGAGGGGGGATATGAGAATGAAGGTGAAAGGGGATGAGACTGAGATGAAGAAGAATGGACTAAACAGAGGTGCAAGGGAATTTCAAGACAATACCTTGTTACATTTCACAGTCCTCAAGAGGCAATGGGCTCGAATTACAATTTTCCGTGGAAGAATATGAATTGTAAAAGAAAGTCAGTTCAATGGCGAGAAATAAAAAGATTTCAAGGCTCTCTTTTATAAATGGCAATTAAATCTATTACCTATTAATATATTTAATTTTACCAGGACTAATAGCGAGGGAATGCTGGACAGAGACTTTTTTTCAGTACTCTTGTTGCAAACTAAAAATATTTTCCAGCAGCATTACTAGCAGTGGTATTATCACATGTCTGCTATACCTTTGCCCATATGTATCCCTGGTAAGAAGCCCAATCTGAACTTATACTTATCTCTTCCGTTCTAAAATCAGTCATTGTTGAACTGGTATTTGGTGCAGAGCCATAGTATATGGAGGGAAGCCAAGTGACACCCTGAACCCCCATCAATCAGCCGTTTTGAGAAGGCACCAGAGCCAGGGGTGAACTGGGAACGTAAAGTGGCCCTGAAAAAAAATACTAAATGTAGCCCCATATTGTAGGCGGGTCTAAATTGACACAAGCCAGGGCCAATATAAGTAGGCAGGGCCAACAATACTGTAGTGCAGCACAAAACACTGCCCCAGCAGAAACAAATACTACAGTGCAGCATAAAATACTGCTGCCCCCTGAGGACGGCAATACAGTTGAATGCATGAGGGCACTTTCTTCTACCAGCCAGGTGCATAAGTACCTGGTGCTCCTAACATTAATTAATGCTGAGAGCATCAGATCACTATGTACCTGACCGGCGGCCTGAGGAGCGCTTGGGTGGCCCCCTAGGCATCGGCCCACTGGGAAATTTCCCTGTAGGGTCTATGACCAGTCCACCCCTAACCAGAGCTCCTGTGAACGCCTCTGCCTTCCCACAGCTCACCAAGCACAGTGCCGTACATTGTATAGTGCTGTCCTTGGCATTGCAGCTCAGCCAAGTTCACTTGAATAGGGCTGAGCTGCTCCTTAGCCATGTGACCTATGAACGTGACGTCACTGGCCTAGGAAGAGCAAAGAGAAGGTCACAGCGCTCACAATGCCTCAAACAGTTGATCCAGGGTCCAGGGTATCAGAATCCCACTGATCAGTAAAAAAATCTCAGAAAACCCCTTTAAGGCGCCATAAATATTAGAGCATGGTTGGCAGACGCTGTCTAGAATGGCGGGCTTGGCCGACAGTATGTTGTGTATGGGGAGCTCTCGACTCTCTCTCAAAATCGTCTGAGAGGGAACAAGTGAAGTGAATATTTTAACCTGATCCTTTAATTCTCCCAGGAGATAAGCCACCGCCAGAAGTGTTTGGCAGCAACTTTCTTCACTCTACCCATTAAATACACATAAATATTTAGAAAAACCAAATGTATATGTATGTGGGGGAGTTGGAAAAGATATTACATGTGTATGACCAGCTTTAAAGAGTCTCCATCATCTCCCTACTTGATGCATTCACAATTGGATTGGGAGAACTAGTTGTCCGAAGGGTGTTCTCTGCCCCACCATTCACCTTGTAGGTTGTAGGCACCCTCTGTCCACATAGGTCTGTAGTCACAACCCTCAGGAAATCAGGAGTCTCCTGATGGCCATTCAGCAATTCTAGGGAATAGATGACCAGGCAAGTATGTGGCTCTCTTTATAGAAATCTAAAGAAGTCATTCACGCAGCTGTCTTTCTACTATGGGGGACTATCTGAATTGCACTTCTGGAATAATGTATGTTCATTAATATACAAATAGGTCTAGATCAACTTCAACAACAATAACTGGGATACTCTGTTACTATTATCTATGCACCACAAAAAGAGTAAACTAACTTCCCATAGGTTTAAAATATAATGTTTATTCAACAGATAAAGATAAAATCTCAAAACATGTTCATACTAAATATATAATTGCCAACATATGTAGAGACATCTAATTAACAGTGCCACCTAACCTCAATCATCTACTGATTACTTATAGCCAGTGAAAAGGCACTGAATGTGGAATGTGACCAGTGCACACTAAACTAGTACATAGGGAAATCCATCCTCACTAATAAATAACAGCATGCACTGATCTAAGTACATTCCCAAAAGCTATGACCATAAAGTTACTAGAATTTCCAATCTAATAATAAGACAAATCGTACCAGGGTGATGACTGGGTGAGTGGTCGCTGGCTCCTTGACATACAGTACGTTACATGTCTACTATATTTGGTTGCAGTAGAGAATATGGTCTGAGAGTACGGTCTGGTTCCCAGAAGTGACAAAGAGTCTTTCAACACCCTTAATTTGGCTGTGTTTTGTTGCAATTGCATTAGAAGGCTAAGTTTCACATTTTGCAGGTCTCTGGGTCTGAAGATCTTCCCCAAAGTAGTCTCCATCTTATTGATAATGGCTTACTTAGAGGCCCTAAACAAAACCAGAAGGAACGTATCATATTCAATTACATCCTGGGTTAGATCCTAGTGGGCCAGTTAGGTTATGATGCCATGAGGACAGCCACCAACTCAGAAGCTCAGTATTCTGGGCCTTCGTGTCACTTATGACCTGTAAGCCAGCATGGGGTTAGTATAGGGTGCTATGTACTACTATAGGGCTATATGTGTAATAATAGTGCTCACTTTAGGCCTGTACATATAATCCTGATGTTCCAAACCTCACTATAGGGCTCTATATACAGTTATAGTGCTCCATGTCCAATATAGGACTATATATGAAATGTCTAGGCTCCACACCTCACTATAGGGCTGTATATAAAATAATGATGCTTCATTTCAGACTTGCATATAAGGGTTGGAGAATGTGACGGACGTACCGAGACATACAGACTTCCCCGCGACAGTGAGTGGCAGGAGATCTTTGAGACTGGCCACACGTGGTTTGGTTTGACATATTTACCTTGTGGATCAATAGGCGTCTGTGTTGTTTCTAGTACTGTCCACACCCTTAACCTCCAGGTGTTGCTATTGTGGTCATTTAACTTTCCCTATTTATAGTTGTCTCTCCCATAATGCTGTGTTGTTTATAGCTTCAGTTGGACCTGTGGATAGCTGGTGTTTGGATCTTGGTTGAGTTCCTGGTGCTGCCATAGCTTCTTGGAAGTGAAGTGTTACCTTTCCCTTTGTATTGTGGCTTTTCTGTGTGTTGCATTTCTTTGTTGTTTTGTATTAGGCCTTAGGGAGACCTCCGTTCATCCTTCCTTTTGGAGGAACAGGATGTCTCATTCCTGTCATTAGTACCAGGGTCCTTTAGGGTTAGATAGGACCAAAGGGATTATTGTGTATGAACTCACCTACCTCTGGGGTCTGTTCATACTGGTTGTCAGTCAGGGCTTTGATTAGGGTTTTCACTAGGAGGTGTCCATCTTCCTTCCCTAGTTTTCAGGCCTTATTTCCTTTCCCTCCTATGTTCGGTGTGGGGGTTTTCTCTCCCACACTAGAGCGTGACATAGAATCAGTCTCAATGTCTTAAAGAAATATTCCATAGCATTTTTGCATTGGCCCCATCTACCACCAGTGGCTGACCATTTGATTGCCCTGATGATTTGTGTTTGCCTCGTTCACTGCCCAATTAGGAACAACTTCAATATGAGGCCTCTTTTAGATTTTTTTTCAGGGCCACATAAAGGTCTCAATCCAACTCCTGGCTACATCAAAAGCCATGGTAAATAAACTTTTGTACTTTCTTCTATTTGTATATGTTACTCAACTCGCCCAATTCTATCATTGTGTCCTAGTGAGCTGCCAAGTATGACATCAACCTCAATGGAGGTTGTGATGTTTGGAGTACTTCACTAGCCCAGGACATAAAGAAGGAATCCTTCCATCTCACACATATCTTATCACTTTCGTCAACATTATCCTGAAACATAATGGACAGTCGAGTGTAGCATAAGATGGATAAACTTCCAGAAAAGATCATGTAGAAATGTAGCAACATAGAAATATTGATTTCAGCCAGGGGTCGAAACCTTATTTCACGCTTCATACGACACACTATGGGGATTTAATAAGGATGGTCAATATACAAGGGTTGAGTTTTTACAGCTGACCTGTGCCTATAACCCATGGGAACAGACAGAGAAACTTTCAATTAACCCATTCAAAGGAGTCAGATGGACCTTTCAGGTAAGGGTTGCTTAGAGTCAGTGAAGAACAATGTGTACAATGTCCAGATGAACGGATGCTTCTTTACCACATTCCCAAATTACACAGATGATTCCCATATAAAACTGGTGTTGATCGCGAATATTCTAATCGCAAATTTTTAGCGCGAATATCGGCACTTCGAGAATTCGCGAAGATTTAGAATATAGTGCTATATCTTCGTAATGGTGAATATTCTAGATTTCTTTATATCAGTACCATCACTGCTTCTTGCTTGTGGGCCAATGAGAAGGCTGCAATATCTTTGTCAGAGCTTAGCAACATCCCTAGCAACCAATAGGAAAGTTGCCTACCCCTTACTATATAAGAACCTCCCTAGCACCCATTTTCTGCTGTTTTTTGCAGTTCTGAGAGAGACAGCAGTGTCATTGCTGTGATCTCTGGTTTTATCTGGATCCTATTCCTTATCCAATTACATTTGATAGTTAGTTAGCTCATACAGTCATGTGAAAAAATTAGGACACCCTTTGAAAGCATGTGGTTTTTTGTAACATTTTTAATAAATGGTTATTTCATCTCCGTTTCAACAATACAGAGAGATTAAAGTAATCCAACTAAACAAAGAAAACTGAAGAAAAGTCTTTTCAAGATCTTCTGTAAATGTCATTCTACAAAAATGCCTATTCTAACTGAGGAAAAAGATAGGACACCCTCACATGTATTCCCTCTTAAATTGGCTCAGATCTCACACAGGTATATCACACCAGGTGCACATAATTAGTAGATCGTTACTCTGCATGTTGAATGAGGCTTGCCCTATTTAAACCTCAGACATTTAGTTTGGTGTGCTCCTGACTGTTGAAGTGAGAGTGAGCACCATGGTGAGAGCAAAAGAGCTGTCAGAGGACTTCAGAAAAAAGATTGTAGCAGCCTATGAGTCTGGGAAGGGATTTAAAAAGATCTCAAAAGATTTTGAAATCAGCCATTCCACTGTCCGGAAGATAGTCTACAAGTGGAGGGCTTTCAAAACAACTGCCAACATGCCCAGGACTGGTCGCCCCAGCAAGTTCACCCCAAGAGCAGACCGCAAGATGCTAAAAGAGGTATCCAAAAACCCTAAAGTGTCATCTCGAGAACTACAGCAGGCTCTGGCTACTGTTGATGTAGAAGTACATGCCTCTACAATCAGAAAGAGACTGTACAAGTTTAACTTGCATGGGAGGTGTGCAAGGAGGAAACCTTTGCTTGCCAAGAGAAACATCGAGGCCAGACTGACATTTGCCAGCGATAAAGTTGACAAAGACCAGGACTTCTGGAATAATGTTCTTTGGACAGATGAGTCCAAAATTGAATTATTTGGACACAACAGCAGAGGACATGTTTGGCGTAAACCAAACACAGCATTCCAAGAAAAGAACCTCATACCAACTGTGAAGCATGGAGGTGGAAGTGTCATGGTTTGGGGCTGCTTTGCTGCAGCAGGACCTGGTCAGCTCACCATCATAGAATCCACGATGAATTCTACTGTGTATCAGAAGGTGCTTGAAGAACATGTGAGACCATCAGTTAGAAAATTAAAGCTGAAGCGGAACTGGACCATGCAACATGACAATGACCCAAAACATACTAGTAAATCAACCAAAGATTGGCTGAAAAATAAGAAATGGAGAGTCCTGGAATGGCCAAGTCAAAGTCCAGATTTGAATCCCATTGAGATGCTGTGGGGTGACTTGAAAAGGGCTGTACGTGCAAGAAACCCCTCAAACATCTCACAGCTGAAAAAGTTCTGCATTGAGGAGTGGAGTAAAATTTCCTCAGACCGATGTCGAAGACTGGTAGATGGCTACAAGAACCGTCTCACTGCAGTTATTTCAGCCAAAGGAGGTAACACTCGCTATTAGGGGCAAGGGTGTCCTATCTTTTTCCTCAGTTAGAATAGGCATTTTTGTAGAATGACATTTACAGAAGATCTTGAAAAGACTTTTCTTCAGTTTTCTTTGTTTAGTCGGATTACTTTAATCTCTCTGTATTGTTGAAACGGAGATGAAATAACCATTTATTAAAAATGTTACAAAAAACCACATGCTTTCAAAGGGTGTCCTAATTTTTTCACAAGACTGTATATATAATACAGATAGTTAGTGGGAGATAGTCAGTGTAGGTTAGATAGTGATATAGTGTAGCTGATAGGTTCCAGTGCAGGGTGTTAGGTAGTGTGATTTGCTGTCTGTTTTTCTGTGCTGTGATAGGGATAGTGCTGTAATGTAAAATTACTTACAGTGATCAGGAGTTCTTCCTCACAGTCACGAAAATTGCTGCCAACCATTTTCTCCAGTCTCAGGAAACTTCTAGCAGCTTGAAAAATGTATCAAAAGTGAGCCACACCTGTAGTGCGCACGCAATATGCGCATATTACATTGCCGATTTTCAATCAAGAAAATAACGGCAAATATTAGGCCAAAAATTCGCTTAATATCGGGAAAACTAATATTGCCTATCACTGGGTCGTAGTGGTGTCTATGTAGGAAGTTTACATATATAGACATTCACTATGTATATTTATGGATATATCACCATTATGCGAAATAAAAATCTGTGTTCCTGACTATAAGCAACCGTAAATGTTAATTATATTACATACAGTAGTGTATTACATCAAGAAGAATGTTTAGCCCAAAAAACTCATATATAAAAATAAAAAAAACGCTGAAAAATCGCAACCAGTATTATTAATAAAACGCATTATAGCACAATTCCTCTTTCCAAATGAGGAAAATTTGGAGCAGCAGGTGCTTGCAATTTGGACCCAATTAGAGACAATATAAAGAATGGAGGCTAGGCGGGCAACACTTGACCACTGAGGAAGGGATAGCGTACCATCCTGAAACGCGTGTGGTGCAACAAGTGGATGTACCAGCAACGAAGTCCTCCTAAAAACTGTATGGCCATACAGAAAGAATCGTGAAGAAACAAAGTAAAGAATAAGGAACTTACATATTTCCTCCGATCCTAGGACTTGAATATATTTGCGGTGAAAGAGCGCGTGAGCTCCCGCGAGATTTGTGCTACTCCCGCGAGATCCGAATTTTCTTGGCTCGAGGAGAACGGCGAGACACGCTGGTAACAATCCGCACCGCTCACTCCTCGCCAAGTGATCGGGAGATATCCGAACTACACGTTGGGAAGGAGGTAAGCCAAACATCTTTAAAGATTGTCCCTGTACATCAGCAAAACGGGAGTCTAAGAAGCATAAGGAAAGACTCTATGTGCAGTGTTATACGATCTCTTGGGAAATACATCATTGGGCCTTTTTCTGTGACTTTACAATAGCTGCAATATATGCACCCAAAAAGTGACATTTTACTAGTAATTCTAATATAGGAGAAATATTAACTGCTCAAAGTGGTTTAACAGGAAGTGTGAAATGGCAACAGATCAAATACAGGTTGCTTAAACATAGTCATCTGCACAGTAAATAACTTTTGTCTGTATTGTATTACACGCTATTTTTTATTGTCTTATTGTTATTTTTAAATAGTTTTTTAAAGATTTTATGCGTATATGTGAACGTATCATTGAATACATTTTCTGCATATTTCAATTGGATGCCGAATGCATGAGTGCAGTGCTCGCCCATTTTTCCGCATATATAAGTACTTACCAATATAGGGTTGGGTGTTCCCCTTTTTTGGGCTTGTAGCACCATACCAGAGCTAATCACTAGTGAGACACCTCAATTTATTGAAATATATAAAACATGATAGTCCTAGTCATAGTCCTATCTGCTTCATTTGAGATTGACATATTTTGCATGATCTAACTAGGGTAGCCAAATTTCAGAAGCTCATTGATCCAGGTAGGGAGCCAGGCTACCCAGGGAGGTCTGTACCAAAAAGAAAACTTTTAAACGATCTCTATGGCCTGCTTATCCGTATAGCCAATGGTTAATAACAAAAACTGTCAAATCTGAATGTTGTTCTGACCTTTTTGAACTGACTGTCCTTTCTGCACATGCACATTACCTATGCATCATGTAGCTTTACAGAGAAATGGGTATTTGGGTACCTCTTCTATGTAGCTGCCATAGACAGGTTAGTTTTATGAATATTGAATGGTGACTTCCACCGAAATATGTAGCTGCCTCGTCCTCTGGAATTTGATGAGCTGCTTCTTCTATACCCTCTGTGTAAACCTTTAATATCAGATGTTGCAGTGAGCATGCCTTGAGGAAATGAAAAGCAATAGGCAGGCTCCATTCATAAAATCTTAAACAGGAAAAGCATCTTGGAAAATGGAAAAATGTAACTCTTCGTAATGTTATATTCTGGAAATCTGGAGAAGTTCTTGCCTGGCCTCTACACTTACATGCAGCTATCACATGGTCCACGTAGTGACCTGTATGAAGAAATAGCGATGGATCTTCTAATACCTAATGGAAGACTCTTGATATTCATTTGGTGTCTTCCTACTGCATTGTATTATGTATATTCACGCCTATAAGCAGCGTTTCCAGAAATTACCTCACTAACATGGTATCCAGAAGAGCATACCATGGTATTTTTGATTTGTTGGATTCATACAGATCCTAAAACCCAAAAGCTCTGCATTGTATGTCTCCATATAAAATCAGTAGATCCTCAGAGACTTCCCAGAGGTTTCCCAGAGCTGTAATATTGGATTGTGCATGACCATGTAAGGGCTCTTGTACACGACCCTATTTTGTATCCAGGTCCAGTCTTAATTTTTTGAGGATTGCACATGGACTCTATGGATCTGCAAAAAAAAACAGATGTCATCCGTGTGCTATCTACATCCATATGTCCCTTCCGCAAATTATAAAACATGTTCTATATTCTTGTCTCTAACGTTATTTCTAGTGATAGGACTGAGAAAAATGTAAATTGCACAAGGAAGGTGTCCGTACTTTGCCGATCTGTGGTTTGCAGACCACAATACGGACACGGTTGTGTGCATGAGCCCTAAAGATGTTTCCCAGGTTTATATGCAGCGAGCTCATGAGGAGTTAGTGCAGATGATGGAAGTGGTGGTGGCCCTGATGGTGTACTCCCTCAGGCCATTGATACCTAGAGATACAGTCTTGTGAAAAAATTAGGACACCCTTTGAAAGCATGTGGTTTTTTGTAACATTTTTAATAAATGGTTATTTCATCTCCGTTTCAACAATACAGAGAGATTAAAGTAATCCGACTAAACAAAGAAAACTGAAGAAAAGTCTTTTCAAGATCTTCTGTAAATGTCATTCTACAAAAATGCCTATTCTAACTGAGGAAAAAGATAGGACACCCTTGCCCCTAATAGCGAGTGTTACCTCCTTTGGCTGAAATAACTGCAGTGAGACGGTTCTTGTAGCCATCTACCAGTCTTCGACATCGGTCTGAGGAAATTTTACTCCACTCCTCAATGCAGAACTTTTTCAGCTGTGAGATGTTTGAGGGGTTTCTTGCACGTACAGCCCTTTTCAAGTCACCCCACAGCATCTCAATGGGATTCAAATCTGGACTTTGACTTGGCCATTCCAGGACTCTCCATTTCTTATTTTTCAGCCAATCTTTGGTTGATTTACTAGTATGTTTTGGGTCATTGTCATGTTGCATGGTCCAGTTCCGCTTCAGCTTTAATTTTCTAACTGATGGTCTCACATGTTCTTCAAGCACCTTCTGATACACAGTAGAATTCATCGTGGATTCTATGATGGTGAGCTGACCAGGTCCTGCTGCAGCAAAGCAGCCCCAAACCATGACACTTCCACCTCCATGCTTCACAGTTGGTATGAGGTTCTTTTCTTGGAATGCTGTGTTTGGTTTACGCCAAACATGTCCTCTGCTGTTGTGTCCAAATAATTCAATTTTGGACTCATCTGTCCAAAGAACATTATTCCAGAAGTCCTGGTCTTTGTCAACTTTATCGCTGGCAAATGTCAGTCTGGCCTCGATGTTTCTCTTGGCAAGCAAAGGTTTCCTCCTTGCACACCTCCCATGCAAGTTAAACTTGTACAGTCTCTTTCTGATTGTAGAGGCATGTACTTCTACATCAACAGTAGCCAGAGCCTGCTGTAGTTCTCGAGATGACACTTTAGGGTTTTTGGATACCTCTTTTAGCATCTTGCGGTCTGCTCTTGGGGTGAACTTGCTGGGGCGACCAGTCCTGGGCATGTTGGCAGTTGTTTTGAAAGCCCTCCACTTGTAGACTATCTTCCGGACAGTGGAATGGCTGATTTCAAAATCTTTTGAGATCTTTTTAAATCCCTTCCCAGACTCATAGGCTGCTACAATCTTTTTTCTGAAGTCCTCTGACAGCTCTTTTGCTCTCACCATGGTGCTCACTCTCACTTCAACAGTCAGGAGCACACCAAACTAAATGTCTGAGGTTTAAATAGGGCAAGCCTCATTCAACATGCAGAGTAACGATCTACTAATTATGTGCACCTGGTGTGATATACCTGTGTGAGATCTGAGCCAATTTAAGAGGGAATACATGTGAGGGTGTCCTATCTTTTTCCTCAGTTAGAATAGGCATTTTTGTAGAATGACATTTACAGAAGATCTTGAAAAGACTTTTCTTCAGTTTTCTTTGTTTAGTTGGATTACTTTAATCTCTCTGTATTGTTGAAACGGAGATGAAATAACCATTTATTAAAAATGTTACAAAAAACCACATGCTTTCAAAGGGTGTCCTAATTTTTTAACATGACTGTACATGTAGTGAAAAAAGAGTTTGAAGAATGAGGCCAGAAGTGAACCTATAACAGTCTCTTTGTACTTAATACAAAATATAACTTGTGGTACATCGACTAGTAGCAAATTCAATGTGCAGTATTTTGCATCAGTTGAGGTGATATGGGGGATGACTGTATTTTGGCACATGTGGGTATGTGACGATTGTAAGGTCAAGACTTATCTGGCCTACTCGTGGTGTGGGAGATGGGTGTCTGAGCCGTAGTCCCTCACCTTGCAGCAAGATCTCTAATGCAGTTTTTTTCTGTTCACTGATGCCTTAACTCTAAAGTGCTTTCTTGAGGATAAAAGGTGCAAAAGCTTTAGTGTGTGTTTCCTCTCTTCTCTCCAGCTACACAGGAACTCCCCCTCTTGGCGGGAATCAGGACCAGCTCAGTCCTACCAAGAGGGTAGGAGCAGGGTGATTAGCCCTGTTCCTGCCAACCCTTAGCCATCCATACCTCCTCTGACTAGTAAATACGGCCAAAATTAAATATAAGTACATAATAAATATATAACTTTACAATACAATATAGTACAACAACTGACGATACCCCAATGTCTGGGGTACTGCATATGTAACTAAAGTTTAATCATTGTGACAGCAGTATATGGAGGCTTATGTTCAATATGCAAATTAGATTATTTATCCATCCACTACCCTGTACTGTCTACAAATAGGTCTGTGTTTTGACTGACATGTCTGTTTTAGAAACTACTTGTAATGAAGTTCCAGCTGGGTGTTACCAGTGGGGGGGGGGGGGGGGGGGGGAGGTGTCCCTGCACAGTCTGACAGGGATTGTGCAGGGACACCACCCTCCCTTTTTCCCCCTACTGGTAACACCCATGTGGACCAGTACAGACTGCTAGCAATTCATTCCGAACTTCTAGCAGGATTAAAAAAGGAATGACACAACATAGAGTAGTGAGAATAAGTACTCCGGAATTGTTATTACATGGGGAATGCAGGCAGTCTCTAAAACAGACGTCAGTAGAAGGGTCAGGTACTCGAGTTCACATCATTTATCACCAGCATACCCACAAGGGAGCAGAGGAAATTAGCGTGCAGTGCCACTTCAATAGTTTTTTTACATGTTATGTTTCACATCACCATTTAGCTTTCCGTTCTTCTGATCCGTCAGAAGAAAAAAAATAAGAGGATCCTGTAAAAAAACGCATCATGTTGCATCAGTTGAGCCATTTCAGCCTGAGATCCGTTTTTTTTGGATGGGGGGAGTCGGATCTCGGCAGGAAATGGGTCATACAGATGACAACTGATGCAACAGGAACCGTTTTTTTTTTTATAGGATCCAGTTTTTTTTCTCTTGTTCTGACGGATCAGAAAAACTTAAAGCTAAGGGGGCATTCTCATCACTGTTTGGCTTTCCATTCTTCTGATCCATCAGAAGAAGAGAGAGACCCCAAAAAAATGGATCCAGTAAAAAAAAAATGGATCCTGTTGCATCAGTTGTCGTCCGTTTGAGCCATTTCCTTATGAGATCCGTTTTTTTTAAACGGGGAAAAAAACGTATCTCAGACGGAAATGCAACAGAATCAGTTTTTTTACAGGGTTCTGTAAAAAAAAACTTATCCTATGCAATCCTATGCATAACTGATGCAACAGGATCCGTTTTTTTCTCTCTCTCTCTCTCTTCTTCTGACGGATCAGAAGAACGGAAAGCTAAATAGTGATGTGAATGCACCCTTAAGCTACATGTGTAACACCCCAGAGTTGTGTTACTACACGCCTCTACCCCGTTACAATCTTCTAAGAGCCTGTATATCATCATCTGATATGATTTTGCTCATGTCTTCACAAATGTGCATACAAAACCATGTTAAATTCAATTGTCTTCTAGTTTTCCAGGTTTACCAGCAGGTGGCAGCAATGTTGTAACGGTCATGAACACACACACACACAGACAGGGGGGAGGGAGTGACCACTGCGCTCCACCCTCGCCCCTGACCCTGCCTACTTGCCTCGCAAGTCCTGATGACAAGGGACAACTGGACAATAGTCCCTAACTTGGTGTAAGTGCAGGGAGGACAAACAGACAACAAACAGAACGAATACGGACCGAGTCAAAACCAGGAAGGCAGCGCAGTACAAAGGAACAAGCAGAGAATGGTCAGGAGAAAGCTGAGGTCGTTTACCAGGAGCACCTAGAAGTACCAAAGGAGTAACCAGGGATCGTCTGGAGCAGGCCGGGATCAGGAACCAGGAAAGCAGTATAGCTCAGCAGGAACAGACAGGGAGACATCGGATAAACAGGAGGTAAATACACCAGGAATACAAGGAGACACAGGTGGAACCTGAATAACAGGCAATCTGTGGCCAGCAGATTGCCTGTTTAAATAGGGAGACAGAGGGGTCATGTGACGTGGCCAGCGTCACATGACTCCACACAGACTACACAGCCGAGCGCCGAGTGATCAGCTTGGCGCTCAGCCCTAAAACCATTCGCATGAATGTGCATAGACGCGCATGGTATTATCAGGAGCGCGGGCGACGCCGTACGCGTGGGATGATGCGCGCGCGCTCTGGACGTGCCCGCTTCCTAGACCGCGCCATGACAAATGCATTGGTAAGGTACTTGTCTCAGTTTAGTGAATCTAGGCTGGAATGGATTATTCCAGCTTAGCTCCCCCTCTGTGGAGGTGTGGACTGTTACCACATCTTGCAGCATGGGAGGGGAAGGAAGTTAGAATTAGTGTAGCCCACCCCCTGCTAGGGGTAGCGTGTGTGTGTGTAGGAGATCCCCTGAATAGGGAAGAAAGCAAGGATCTTGTCTCGGCTGAGACAATGATCACATACCCAGTCTGAGAACCTTCAGCCTCAGCTGGATGAAGAAAGCAGACAACCTCCAGAGTTCCAGGAAGAAAGCATCCCCTGAAAAATTATCTGTGAGTAAACTCCAGAGACCTAGCAGAAGCAATTCCTCCTCAGCTAGTCTGTCCCCATACAGCAGAGTTACAGAAAAGCGCAGAAGATTAATTCCTGCCACAGTTACAGAGCTATCAAGCAGACTAATTATTCTGCAAGCTCCCCACATATCAAGCAGAAGCATTTATTCCTGCCAATGACTGCTAAAACCTGCTGGGACCAGAGACCAAAGCTGTATACTGCTTGGATCCAAGTTACCTTCAGTAAAGAAACGTTTGAACTTCATCTAAAGGTCTGGACATCATTTCTGCTGCAAAATTCCTCTATCACTACACTCAATTTTATTGCAAGTGAGCCAGGAGCCAGTAGTCCAGCCGTACCCAGGTAGGGGAACACTGTTGACACAACTACCACTATTCTACAGAGACATTATAGGCCATTACACCACTCTGGCATTCCTAATCTGGGACGTAGTAACCTGCGCACGCTGCAATTGGCTTCACGAATAAATGCAGACTATTATCCACCCGTATCCTGGCCCACTGCATAAAGTGGCGTCAGCGTTACCCCATATCCTGCTCATTGCACATGCACACGACAGTGAAAAACAGACATGTGATGTACATTTTTTTAATAGCCATCACGTGTCTGTTTTAAGACCAATGGTCTATGGGGTTATTAACACGTCAAAAAATAGTACATGTTCTATCTTGTCCATTTTTCACTAACCAACAGCCCCCATACAATTGAATGGGTCAATTTTTAATGTCCGTTTCTCAGAAAGGCATCAGTGAAATAAACGTCCGTTAAAAATGTCAGTTTTTAACTGACTTTTTTTTCACGGTGCATGTAGCCTAAATTTATATATTCCCATTCTCGGAAGAGCATTGGTGCAGCGCATGTTATTGCTCACCCTGCCTGTGCCCTCTGTGCCCTTCTCGATGACTACTGTGCAAAGTTGCACCCAGCTCATTATTACTCCTGCACTGTGGCCCCTCATGACTTTCATACTGGTAGATTGATGATACATCCGTGTAGAGGCACGACATTTAACCACGATCTGTAACATCAATGATATCCGGCTTCTGCTATCCTCTTCCCTTCTGCCTCTCGTTCCTCTAGATAGCACGACGACATGGTAAAAAGCCAGTAACCCTTCCCTTGCTGAACACCCTCAGCCCTTTTCTAGATTCTAGCTCATATGTATGCAGGGCAGCTTCTTGCCCATTTTAATCTGCCCAGAACATCCTTTCATATGCTAAAGACACCATTCATATGCTAATACCGAATTTACGTGAGGTAATTGTTTGAGTCTCGTTGATTAGACATGTTTTCATGGCTTCCGAGAAGGTTAATTTATGCATTTCTAAATATGAATGAATGTAGAGCAGGTCTTATACAAGCCTTCGAAGACTGGTGTCTGCGTTTTTCCTGCTGGCATTTTGTGCCTGCTGTTGGCAGCTGAAAACAATACCGAAATTACAGCACTTAAGCTAACAGGTGGCAGCGGCAGCTAAACTACTGGATAAAGCTGCCAATTACAGGACTTATACGGTTACGATTTGTGACTGTATATTCTAGAGAAAGCCATGCCAGCTCAGTCTTTTCTATGGTGCCCACCTGTGCCATGCACTGGGTCTGATGTCCCGTTTTTAAGGTGTATGGATCTTTTGTCAGCTCGAGAAGCTGCAGGTATTTTGCACTTTCTATGTCTGAGACAACCATATATATTATAGGGATGGAGTGCCAGCTGAAGTTTCTGGGCAGAGTGCCCCATGTTCTGCCAGAAAGGAATGTACTCAGAAAGGCTGAAAAGTCACGGCCAAGGGATGATATTTTTATAGACCTATTTTTAGCCAATCTAAATGACAATGACCATATAAACCCCCAAAATACCGTTCTTCTCATTAACCGTGTGGTAAATTCGGATTCTATCAGCCCAGCTGTGTGGGCCACAGGTGTGACAGGAGGGGACACCATGGGGAGCAGAGATAAGTGACAGCTCATGTTAAACACAGGAAGACGCCAGCACTTCATTTTGTACCAGCTCGCTGCTAACAGTCTATTTTCCGAATGGGTGAACAGAAGCCCTTCGCCTCCCCCCTTATATTGATAGAGAGGAGTGAGTGATAGATAGAGGACAGAAAGGAGAGATGGCGATAGACAGAGACAGACAGATAGTGACAGGAGGCCAGATTGAGAGAGACAGAAAGCTACACAGACAGTCAGGTAGAAAGAAAAGTGACAATACTGAAAAAAAGATTTTCAAATAGATGGAGAGATGAGTTTTATAAATAGACAGATAGATAGATAGATAGATAGATAGATAGATAGATAGATAGATAGATAGATAGATAGATAGACACAGTAGGTCCCCATTATGTCAGCTAAAGCATGATCTCAACAAGACTTCTGAATGTGTCCTATGGTATCAGGCATATAGAAAAATTAGATAGATAGATAGATAGATAGATATGAGATAGATAGACATATAGACGGATACATAGATATTGTAGATAGATGATAGATCAAATTGATAAATATAAGATAGATAGACAGGGAGTAACTTGGTAAGATCCTGGTAGGTTGTCACAGGTACCTGGAGCCGTGTGTCGGGCAGGATCCATAGATCGAACACGACGATCGAGGAGGTCCCACAGATGCTCAATTTGGTTCAAGTCTGGGGAATTAGGGGGCCAGGTCATGCTCTTCCAACCAATATCAGACATTACATGATCTGCAAGCATGGATTCATACCCAAGTTGGTGGATAGTGTCTTCACACAGATGACTGAGCCCAGAGAATGCCACAAACACATTCCCCAGGCCATAACGCTGCCACCACCAGCTTGTGTTCTTCTAGCAATGGTAGCAGGGGGTTTGTTTTCTGATGCTTCTCATCTGACATGAGAACGTCCATCCGTTCAATAAAGCTGACTCAACGGAGAAGGCAACCCTTTGCCAATCAGCAGAGGTCCAATTCTGATACTGTAACCAACCTTGAAGTCTTCTTTAGCAGAGGTGCAGTGACCACCATCTGCTTCAGATTCTGCAAGTTCAGCAAATATTTACATTTAATTAACCCTTAGTTGGTTTAAAGACTATCAACACCTTTGAATGCATTTTTTTTTATTATTGCATGTACTTATTTTGGGCTAAAAAACTTTTTTCCAATAGGTCTATAAATAAAATTTTCGACCATTTGTCGTCTGCAGCCTGCATGTTTTTACATATATTGCAGGCTGCTCTGTTAATTTCACTGTGAAATCTGTCATAGAAGCTGTCAGACGGCTCAGTCTAGCATTTGTTTCTTTTGAGAGCTCAAAAAAACTAATTGAAGCTGAATTCGGATCAATTTCATGAGCGTATATGAGCTCTAAGAAAATAGAATATGGGTTACCAACCAAACCGCCAGTCAGCTTCTTTGAGGGATTTCACTGTGAAGGAGACACAGCAGCCTGCAATATCTGTAAAAAATGTAGGCTGCAGAAGACAACTGGTTGCACATTTTTTTAATAAAGACTTATTTGGAAAATGTTTTTCAGTCTAAAATAAGTACAATGCAATAATTTAAAAAAATTACTTCAAGGCTGTCCATAGCCATTAATAAAAATCTAATCCTATAATGTTATGCACATGACAGAGCCTGCAGTAATGTGGTGTGTATCACAGTATTGTGGAGCTGGGTCGCAGGCAGAGCAATGACGTCATCGCAACTGCCTTTGTCAGGTCTCTGGCAACTCAGGCCACAAGCTTGAAAGAAGCCTGTCTGCCCTGTCATGAAGTTGGAGTGAGGTGATTATTATTCTTATTATTTTATTACCACTAGTGGGGGCAAATAACAGTTGGGACATATTATATCAACTACTGGGGACATATTATAACAAATACTGGGGCATTTTATAACAACCACTGGTGTCATATTATAACTAATGGGGGAATATTATACCTACTAGGGCACAAGACTACTAGGGGCATGCATTACAACTACTTGAAGCACTATAGAGGGCATTATAACTGTTGGGGCACTATAACTGTTGGGGGCACTATAATTGCTGGGGGCACTATAATTGCTGGGGGCACTATAACTGCTGGGGGCACTATAGGGGACATTATAACTGCTGGGGGCATTTATGGGGCATTATAACTGCTGGGGGTACTGTAGGGGCATTATAACTTGTGTAGGCACTATAGGGAGCCTTATTATTTGTACTGGGGGTATTTTGGGGGCATTATTATTAGTGGGCACAATATGAGGGCATTACTACTAACAGGGTTACTCTCAGGGAGCATTATCACTGTAGGGAGCACTATTACTAATGAAGGCACTCTGAGAGAGAATTACTATTGATGGCACTTATTGGAGCACTATTACTATGGGGGGGGGGGGCTTTCTGCATAGCAATATTATTTAGGGGCATTGGGAAGCACAGAGGGGACAGTATTGGGGGTAGTAGCAGGATAGCACTATTGGGGCACCAGGAGGAGGAAAATAATTGAAAAGGGAGGAATCAATATGTCTGTGGGTAAACCCTGCAGAGGCAAAATGTGGCTGAAGGATGTCGTCATTATGGTCTGCTCCCAATGGAGAAGATGAGGAAAGATACCTGGATGTAATAGGTCTGTGGCACTGTATTCTCCTTTATGTATCATAGCGCTTAGGCCTCTTCCTAGGTCATGAAACCTCACTGATCGTCGGTCAAATGGCCTACATGCAGCTCAGTCCCATTCAAGTAAATGGGGCTGAGCTGCGATACCAAGCACAGACGCAGTGCTTGGTAACCTATGAGGAGGCTGCGGCACTCACCGGAGCTCTGGTGATCGCTGCGGCTTCCTCAATCAGTGGAGTCGGACCCCTGCCAATCTTGTATTGATGACCTATCTTGAGGCCATCAATATGAAAATCCCGGAAAACCCCTTTAATGTTCACCTGAAGAGCAGCATGTCTACTCCTTATCCATGAAATCTGGTCAAGACGTCAGCCGGCAAAAACAGGTAGTTTAGGCTATGTTCACATCTGCATCTCATGAAGCCTCCATCGATTGTTTTGGAAAGGAAAAGACTGCTGCAGGCAGGGCTATATTTTCCATTAAAAAAAACAGACACCGACGAGCCCTATTACAAGTCAGTGGGGTCCATCAGGAGCTGCCGGTGACTACCACGCAACAAATTTGGCACTGCTTCATAGTTTCAGTTTATGAGAGCCTAACGTCTATGCCCAGTTTTCCAGGGAAACAAGCTGAATGTATGGGCAAAAGGGAGATAGACATGTAGAACACCAGACAGTTATAAATATAAGGTAGACAAGCCAATTTATGGCCGATTGATGAACAGACAGCTATTGGCTGTGTGGGCACAGCATATGATTCTTCTCTCTAGCATTCAAGCAGTGTAACACACTGTGCCCCCAATCCTATTACTCTGATTGCAAACACAGGGCAGCCTTCGTCACATTGACACCACGGCACAGATTTTCTCCTCGGCTGCAGGAAAATGACTCTGTGTAATTCTTGGTCACACACAATGTGAGGAGCAGCAGAGCCTCAAATTACAAGCTCGCCACCTTGCAAAGGGGGGAAAGAGTCTGCAGTGTGCACTAGAATACCAATTGGAGAGCAGCCCCACGCTGTGTGGGTGACAGAGACGATGTGTATTTAATCTCCACAGCAAAGTCTAATTAAAACACAATTAAGTTAAGCTGTGTGACAGAAGAGAAACGCTGAATAATTGTATTATTAGTGTGGGGAGAAGATAATGTCACATCACACGAGTCTGTATAAGAAAGTCTCCAAGCCTTGTGTGTCCTTCAGGAAAAGAAACGCTGCTGATTATAATCAGATTGATATAGAAGTATACAGCTAGGAGGGTACCTGTGAGGAATATGGATTAATATTTGCTCTCAGCCATGTCCCCACACCAGCCATCAGCTGAAAGTTAGCAGAGGTAGTGAGCTCCACAGGGGGGCGCTGCTTCAAAGCCAGCAGATGGCAGAGGACCTCTAGCAGTCCACCAGTGTTTACAACTTTTCACACTTCCATCCAGTCAGCCAGGAACCAAGCTGATGTGACAGGAAGAATCTCTCAGCATGAGGTCTAAGCCATTCCCCAGTTCAATCAAATCTAGCAGACAGCATGGAACCGGCGATTTATAAGGAATTATGAATCGCCCAGCCATCACAGGCACAAACCGGATACATATTTGTGTCCCCGTGGCCACGATGAACAGGCCCGTGGTCATAGTCTGGCGGTGGGAGGCCATAAAAGGGAGATATACATATCTCCCCACAGAAACCACACAACGGAACCCAGGCGGGTCTGTTGGTCCCAGAACCATCTCCCTGTGACCTTCTGGTCTGGAGCTATGAACCCTAAAGGGTTTTGTGGGTCATTGAGCTGCCAGGATCAGCAGGGAGGGGGGGACCTTTCCCAGAGGCGGGAAGAGAGGGGCCGGCTACAGTTTAAAAGGCTTGTGCCAGCAAGCGGGTCTCTCTTTTCTCTGAAGGAGGGTCACATCGTGCCATGTGTTTAGAGGGACTTGCTACCTGCTGACATAGCTGCCCTCCATGTGAATACAGCTAAGAACTCATCACAACCCAAAAGGACTCATCCATCTGCTAAACTGACTTTTGTTTTGCTTAACCCTGTTTGTACCATACCACGTGTATTTGCAACCTCAGACCACTTTATATACACTGTATATATTCTTTGTGTGTATAGTGTTATTTCTAGTGAGCCCTTAAGGCGATTAAATATATAATTTAATCTTGTGCTGTCTTGTATCTCGATCACGAATCCCCGCGTCCGTGTTTCGGCCTAGTAATACGCTACCGCGGGTTGGTTTCTTACCTTATATAATCCCGTTAGCAGACCGGGCTTATATCAAACAAGAAACTGGTGAAAACGCGCTGTTTCACTGGGGCAGTAATAAGGCTCTCTCCGCTTGTTGCCTCTCTGTGCCCGTGTGGACAGGAGGAGCCTGTGAAAAATTTACCAAGACAGACCTTACCCGCTCCTCCAGGAGGGCGTAACGTCACGACTTGGTAACCCGTGACCATACCGTATTTCGTGAGCTCGACGTAGTTGACGTCCGGCATCAGTTGGGGCACGAGGGGTGGTATTCGTCACAGTACCTATGTAGAAGGAAGACAAAATGTTCTTCATAACTATAATTGAGTTAATATGAGAATATATAATCTACTTTCAGTATGATGTAATCAAATATTCCATTATTATTAGCGTTGGACTGGTCCACCAGAGTACCAATAGATCCTCTAGTGGGCCCAGGCTCTAATGCCCTCAAAGGTCCAGGAAAAAAAAACATTTGGCTACCATTTGAACCAATAACTTGCAACTAGGGTCTGTTTCTTTGATTCAAACCCTATTACACTTTATTGATGATATAGGGGTTGGGCATCAAGAATAATCTCCTCTGGTGAGCCCAAGGACCCCCAGTCTGACACTGATCACTACCCAGGATAGATTGCCACATAAAATCTATTCTATAGTCACTAGTTTAAAACGTCAACACCATGTCCAGTCGAATAATAAATCCATGGATGCAATTAGTATCAATGTATAGATGCAGAATTAGGGACCATTAAGTGAAAAACTGGTTCCTAAACTTCCCTAATGTCTTAATAGTCTAGGATTACATCACAAGGTGTGAACATGGTTCAGTTCTGTAAAGCCATCTGCAAGAGCTCCAAGTGTTATAGGTTTTCAAGCTGCCCAACAGCTCCACTTCCCCAAATGGAGCAACACAAGTTTATTTAGACACCCAACAGCCTTCCATAGCAGCTATCACATTTTACAACTCTGGTCTGGGACACCGAAGAGACCGCATAAAATCTGGATCCATTCATGGTGCTATTTTTGCAGTATTAATGGAAAATTCCATTTAAGATGTCATATATACCTGTTTAACAATTATACTTGTGGTAGTCTATGTGCTGAGCGAAATCCCAGCACATCCTGCAATATAGTGATGTTGAGTTTATGGGCACCGTATGCTAAATGTTGTGCTAGAAATGTGCATCAAAGCAGCACAAAAAATAGCTAGGTTCTCCACAGCAGTTCCCCTTAATTTGATGGATTGAGTCATAGACCCCCAGCTATGAGAATATCTGACATATATTTAGATAGTATTAAGGTTGACCTCCATTTGGCTTAAAGCGTACCTGAAGTTTTTGGGTTTTTTTTAAGTTTGCATAATGGCTGTGTTCCTTTTACAGTCATAACTGTGAAGAAATAGGTCTTTTGTGGGCTTCATTAATGTATTTTTCAGCCTAACTATTACCCTTTTTAGCTGCACAGCTAGATGCCTTTCCTTCAGAAGCAGGGGACATCTCCATTCTCTGGAATCTGCATGTGATGTTCTTTCCCTTACTTCCCACTATGTTTGATTTTAGCTCTGGAGCTCGCAGAAAAGATAAGGAGGGAGAGATCACTCTTACAGAAAGGCAGGATCCTGAGATCTTCAGATAAAGTGTAGAGGCAGTCCTTTTATCAGGCTCAAGATCTCAGCTAACGCTAACACTAACACACCCCCACTTTCTTTGGCTCTGTTACTGGGGATGGATCTTGCCTAACAACAGGCAGTGGACTGCAAATTAGTTAGAAGTAAGACCCTTAGTGGTCAAGACTTAACAGCTTTTTTCAGGGGGACGCAGGCAGATTTTGTAAGTGAAGTGATTTAGAAATTTGCTATTTACACCATTCTCTATTAAATGAAATTCATTTATATGAAAGTACAGTGACTCTTTAATATATGTATGTGTTTTCTCAATGGCAATTTAGTTGCTTGCAGTCTGTAATCATCTATCTTTGCTGTAATTGCAGTCATCTAAAATGTTCTGACTTCTTGGTGAGCTTGTGCTTGTACAGAGCAGCTAACCTTAAAGGGGTTATCCCATGATTAATGTAAAAAATAGATACCAGATACCATATAGTCCATCACAATCTCTTTCCAACAAAGTTAGAACCAGCCCTGTACCTCACATGGATCCAGAGTTCTACTCATTCATTGCTCCAATTGCTCTACTAGATTTATTTCAAGCTGGCAGCTCAGGGGGTGTCTACTTTCTCAGGGGATGTGTCCTGTCTACTGCAGCTCTCTCCCTTTAGCTGCCACAGCTTCTAACAGAAGGTAGGGTTGGTGGCAGGCAGTTAAAGGATGGAATTGCACATGTGTGTCCATATCAGTGAGATGAAAGAGAAATTTGAAAAAGAACAAACAGCAGGTGACGCTTAAGAGACGCTATACCGCTATACACATGCACAATAAAAAAATTTATATAGCTACTGCGTTATTTAATAAGATAACTCAGTGGCTATATTATATTTTTCATTACATATGATTACAAAAGTATTCAGAGCCAAGTGCTGGTTAGAAAACTGTAGAATAATTTTTGTGGCACAATCTCTTTAAGAAGCAGAGCTGCAGTTCAATGAGCCATGGACAGAGTCAGAGCAGTTGCCTGTGCCACTGATGACACAAGAGTTTAGTCTCAGACTACCTCCGCTAGGCTGATCATAGCTGTGCACTAAGGGAGCTGAGCTATAAAACAATCAAAAGTCAACCAAAGTGTTGGACCCTTCCCCCTATGACCTTAATCGGGCTTATGGACAAAAGTTGTTCTTATGAGATAACCTCTTTAAATATTTTTGGCCTGATGTCACATTCATATCACAACAGTTGCAGCTGTAGTCCGGTGTCATAGTTACTTTATTATTTCTTACGCTGATCATTACTTGCTAGAGAAGTCATAAATGGCATTCGTGATGTCACTGCCAGGGTATAGAAGTTCCTAGCCGTATGTGAGGGCAATCACCTCCTAGCCGTATGTGAAGATCCATGCATCTACTAAAACCAGCAGCTTTCTTTTTTCACATTTTTCTTTGCTGTAGCAGATTCTGGGATTTCCATTGTTCACAGCATGTCTGTTTTTGCCTGGTCAAAAGTAGACAGTCGGCAGCGTTTGGCACAGCATCATGATGTGATTGACATGGCAGTCACACAATACTCTTTCCATGGTTCAATAAAAGTTGATCTGAACATCTGAGCCTCAAATTACAGGTACACGTTTTTATAGAATGTAGCACAATGTGAAGGGCTAAACCACCACATGAAAATAGAAAAGAAAACTGATAATGCGATAAACATATACAACTAAACTCTAGAACAATGTGATTTTGTCATAATCAAGAAACAAAAAAAAAACTCTAGCAACTCACAATAACAGGAGGCAATGGGAGAAGAGTAGAAGAGATGGAATGGGGTGGATATTTAGGTTCACTCAATGATTTGATCTCAATTTCCATCCAGCAACCTAAATTGGAGCCAAACCAGTGGTCTGCCAAGTACTGAATTCCAAGGGAATCACCAAATTATGTCCAAAGGAACCATAGGTATTAGAATGCTGAAGGGGTATCATTGTCTAAGGCCCTAATCTCCTCCATAAGCTTGAGAGAATCTATCACATCCACCTGTAGCAGTCAGGGTGGGTAGGCTGGAGATCTTCTGAGTTTTTAATAATTTGACTCTCAGCCAATATCAAATAACAAAATGGGCCCTTCTTAATCTTAGAAATAGGACCTGGTAATTTCTGTAGAGGTGTTCGCAGTATCCTGAAGCAAGGGGCATCTGCAAATGGTTTGTCAATTAAATGTTATGTTGATATATTGTTATGTTGTATTGTATTGCCATGTATACTCCTAGCATAGCTCTGTATGGTAGTGACGGAGTTAACTAACTCTTAAAAATCACTTCACTTAACATTTTGCAAGAGGTTGTTAGGTGGTGGCTGGCTCCAACTCTAGCTCTAAAGCTTTCTACGGGAGTCTTAGGAGGGAGTTAGGAGAGGCAGGATGCACAGACTAGGATTCCCTTTCCTCAGGACTCAGAGACTAACAGATCTCTGTGTGATTGCTACAAGATGTACAGCAAAAAGATAAAGGAGGGAATTAGAGAACTTGAAATTTGCATGGCCAGGTACTGGAGTGAGTAAGGTAACCGCAATTGAGAGCAATACAAACTTTAATGCCAGGGAGGGATTACGGTTAAGACCCACTTTCTCTAAGCCCTACACACTCTACACACTTAAAAAATGACCTGGACAGTCATATCATTCAATCTGTTCGCCGCCATGTGCATTATAGGCATAACTGCAAAAGCACTATGGCCAGCCATAAATTCTACTGAGAGAGACTTTAGCAAGCTAGAGAGGAAAGAGGGACATAACTCCCATCCTTGCCTAGATCCATACACTGATATCTGAGAGAGAATTGCACTGTGTATAATTGGAGCTGTGGCTGCTATAATTAGATTTACTACAAGTTGCATTTTGCACTACAGTAAAGAGAAGTTTATTCTATTAAATCTGGCCTGGTTACGAACTGTTGCACTATATGCCAGCCATCGCACATTGCATTTTACACGCTCTGCCATGCACCCATCCAAACACCTACTATCATGGGCACCCCAGCTACCATCATGCAGGAGCCCCAGAATCAGGGTGTGCTCTGAGGAAAGAAAGGGTGTACCCTCCAATTACTGTATGGCCCTAGTGAGCACAAGAGTGGATATCACAACCATGATCTGTGAGTACTAACACCACCCTCAGAGCCACAACTACCACTCCCATCCTCCACACACTCCCGAGGGTCCACTGCAAAACCTCCTCGATCAGCCTTCTGATAGCCTTCTGTCTATTCTTAATATTGTCAAAGTGGGTAAAAAAAAATCTTCAATTTATTGAGAATGCTCTAGTACTACCTATCTGTGCTCCTAAAGTTGGCCACTTGTTTGTTCATTTGTCTCCTTGGCCTCCCCCATCCTTTCACCCAGATGGTGGATTTCTTCTATTAAGGCCTCTATATCCTTCTGATGAGAGTCTAAAAGGTAAGTGATGAGGGTTTCCATTTCTTGTATTATTAGTATGGCACAACTAGGCTGCCCACTGCGATACAAGACTAGTGGAGAGAGAGCCTGAGAAGGGTCAGGTCTTACTGCTGTCGTGAGTGAGAGAACTTAGCCATCCTTGGAGCCAGGTCCTGGAGCTGTCACGAGTGGAGAGATGTTGTAGATGTGTTGCTTTCCACTCAATATTGAGTACTATGGCACCCATGCCATATTGGGTCTGGTTATGTTGGCTGTCTTGGAAGTAGAGGAGCAGAAAAGCTGGCGATCCCACTGGTCTTCTTTTCAAGAGCAGTAGCAGAAGTTAGATGCATTATTATTGTGTACCATTATGGGTCTAAAAGATAGTTAGGGAATCCTGTGGTCTGAAAATTGGTAAGGATGTTCAAGAGCTGAAGGGTTGTGCTTCTTACCCTGCCATTGGCAAACCATGGCCCCAATGAATTTACTTCTCACAAAGGAAGTATCGACAGTCAGATGGCAGCTACAACATTTTCTCCCCCTGTACGGCTTCGTGCAGCCCAGGCAGTACGTGAATACTTGAGTTTTACTATGTGCAGTCTACCGCATCAGGAGTTTAGAAAGCATTGCTCGGTTGGTAACAATTCAATCTTCTGCATTGTCTGTAGCATCATTTAATAGAAAAATTCCCAAAGTGAAACTGAATAATCTTCAATTTTAAAATGTTTCCCTTTTAACAATCTAAGTGCAGTTATATAAGACTAGACCAGATGCTTTAAGAAACATTTATTAATCCTGCTGGGTATTCCTTCTTTGTGAGAGAATGCACATCCTGAAATCACTACATCTTTAAAGCATCTCTCAGCACTTCCCTGCCCTTTGCTGTCGTCAAATCCCTTCATTAAGAAGACCTTGCTTTAGAACATTCACAGCCAGCGCCAAACCATGAAGTGGCTATGCTGCGTATATTTTGCTAGGCTATCAACCCCGCAATTTCCTTTTTCATGTATGTTTCTGAGCAGTGGTATTACCCCCTCCCATACCATTAAGATTTGTTAAATCCAATATACACTGCTCAAAAAAATAAAGGGAACACAAAAATAATACATCCTAGATCTGAAAATTATTAAATATTCTTCTGAAATACTTTGTTCTTTACATAGTTGAATGTGCTGACAACAAAATCACACAAAAATAAAAAAATGGAAATCAAATTTTTTATCCCATGGAGGTCTGGATTTGGAGTCACATTTAAAATTAAAGTGGAAAAACACACTACAGGCTGATCCAACTTTGATGTAATGTCCTTAAAACAAGTCAAAATGAGGCTCAGTAGTGTGTGTGGCCTCCACGTGCCTGTATGACCACCCTACAACGCCTGTGCTTGCTCCTGATGAGGTGGCGGACGGTCTCCTGAGGGATCTCCTCCCAGACCTGGACTTAAGCATCTGCCAACTCCTGGACAGTCTGTGGTGCAACGTGACGTTGGTGGATAGAGCGAGACATGATGTCCCAGATGTGCTCAATTGGATTCAGGTCTGGGGAACGGGCGGCCCAGTCCATAGCATTAATGCCTTCGTCTTGCAGGAACTGCTGACACTCCAGCCACATGAGGTCTAGCATTGTCTTGCATTAGGAGGAACCCAGGGCCAACCGCACCAGCATATGGTCTCACAAGGGGTCTGAGGATCTCATCTCGGTACCTAATGGCAGTCAGGCTACCTCTGGCAAGCACATGGAGGGCTGTGCGGCCCTCCAAAGAAATGCCACCCCACACCATTATTGACCCAATGCCAAACCGGTCAGGCTGGAGGATGTTGCAGGCAGCAGAACGTTCTCCACGGCATCTCCAGACTCTCTCACGTCTGTCACATGTGCTCAGTGTGAACCTGCTTTCATCTGTGAAGAGCACAGGGCACCAGTGGCGAATTTGCCAATCTTGGTGTTCTCTGGCAAATGCCAAACGTCCTGCACGGTGTTGGGCTGTAAGCACAACCCCCACCTGTGGACGTCGGGCCCTCATATCACCATCATGGAGTCTGTTTCTGACCGTTTGAGCAGACACATGCACATTTGTGGCCTGCTGGAGGTCATTTTGCAGGGCTCTGGCAGTGCTCCTCCTGTTCCTCCTTGCACAAAGGCGGAGGTAGCGGTCCTGCTGCTGGGTTGTTGCCCTCCTACGGCCTCCTCCACGTCTCCTGATGTACTGGCCTGTCTCCTGGTAGCGCCTCCATGCTCTGGACACTACGCTGACAGACACAGCAAACCTTCTTGCCACAGTTCGCATTGATGTGCCATCCTGGATAAGCTGCACTACCTGAGCCACTTGTGTGGGTTGTAGACTCCGTCTCATGCTACCACTAGAGTGAAAGCACCGCCAGCATTCAAAAGTGACCAAAACATCAGCCAGGAAGCATAGGAACTGAGAAGTGGTCTGTGGCACCACCTGCAGAACCACTCCTTTATTGGGGGTGTCTTGCTAATTGCCTATAATTTCCACCTGTTGTCTATCCCATTTGCACAATAGCATGTGAAATTGATTGTCACTCAGTGTTGCTTCCTAAGTGGACAGTTTGATTTCACAGAAGTGTGATTGACTTGGAGTTACATTGTGTTGTTTAGGTGTTCCCTTTATTTTTTTGAGCAGTGTATTCACCTACACGTAATAATTAAGTGTTCTTACATGGCAAGACCACTTACTGTTATCTCACATATATATTCTTATTATTATAGCCAAATTTACCACCCTAACCCCTCCCACAGTTTTTACACTACATAGACAGTAATATACAGAAACGTGCTGACTGTTCCCGATTGGTGTGCTATTACTTTGTGGAACGTTTCGCCGAATGGTTCGCAAAATATCAGCGTTTTTGTGGCGAAATTGGTCCCATAGGAATGAATCACGAAATGTTCAAAACTAGAGTGTGAGCTGACAAAAGCTAGAGTGTGAGCTGAAAAATCAGGACATGATTTCTAAAATGCCACCACTATCTCATTTTCAAGCCCACCTACACAAATCTTATATCAAAATGTTCAGCTATCCCTGCTGCCACTAAAAATGTCCACGGCTAAGCCATAGTCCTGATAGTTTTCACAATATGACCATTTGTTTGCAACTCACACCGCCCTTTGACATTCATTGAAACTCCACTCTAGCCACCTCAAATATGAAGGGCAATTTCTAAACTGCGACTGTGCCTTCATTTTTTATATTTCAGAGACATACTGAAAATGTAGGTCTGGGTCTTGTGATTCTCACAATATAAAGCTCTTTGCTGTAGGATTTATAATTTTTAAACTACAACCGTTTGAAGATGGCAACCGTCAGTGAAGTGAGCAAGTTGGAGCAGTTTGTTTTGAACCGCTCTTCTCTGCCCTTGCTGTAGAGTGAGTTGCCATAGGAACCCAGGTGTGTGAGCAGCCAGCAGAGTGACAAAAGCTAGAGTGTGAGCTGAAAAATCAGGACATGATTTCTAAACTGCCACCACATTTTCAAGCCCATCTACACAAACCGGCTGCTAATGTTTTTATAAATGTATGTTTTAATGTAGCTGTGAAGCACTTTGGGCAACAACATTGCAATTAAATGTGCTATATAAATAAATAAAAGTTGAAATGCATTTTTCACTCTATCAAGCTTGAGATGTGCACTTTTTAAATTTGATCAAATAAATTGATTAGTGTAATGTTTACTATCTTTACTCACTATCAACCCCTATAAAAATCTTACACCACACAAAAAGTAATAAACAAAATTTTTATTGACACTCCAATATGGGACATACATATATTGAAAATAAAATTACATATATAATAAGAGAGCAGGAATATGGAGAAAAATCCCTCCAGTTCTAGAGATAAAGGTGCAATGGTACAGCTCAACAGTCACTATGCATAATAGCATGAACCACTAATTGACATAGTATGGTGCCAAACAGCCTCCTAAGATTTAAATGATGAAAAGACAGTGGTATACCCATCCAGTGGAACAATCAAATCACCTAATTGTGGACTGAGAGCAATAATAAAACAGGATCATAGTACCAACCAAACCTGAGGCAACGGCCCAACGTCCGTTTCGCAGTTGCTTCTTCACAGGGCACAACCCACACAACGTCACATCCCCCTTTATATATCCTTAATAATGAACATGTAATGAATACGCCAGCTAATAAGGTGCGCGTCCTAATCACTAAACACGCACCTGAACATCTGCAATCACCACGATAAAATGTTGCTTAATGAATGAACAATCGCCCGAAGTCTCGCGATATTATACCAGACCACAGTGTGGGGCATATCACATGGTGTCCCACGTGACCCGACCCAGCACACACACCGAGCCGGGGTCACCTGATCATCACATGATCGGCCCGTAACGGCATGTTAAAAGGACAACAGCCGGAATAAGATAAGTTAACCCACTACTAACCCCATACAAGACTTCCCAACAGTAAGGCCTCATGCACACGACCGTTGTGTGCATCCGTGTCCGTTGTTCTGTTTTTCGTGATTTTCTGCGGACCCATTGACTTTCAATGGGTCCGTTGAAAACTCGGAAAATGCACCGTTGTTCATCCGCGTTCGTGATCCGTGTTTCCTGTCCGTCCAAAAAATATGACCTGTCCTATTTTTTTGACGGACAACGGTTCACGGACCCATTCAAGTCAATGGGTCCGTGAAAAAACACGGATGCACACAAGATTGTCATCCGCGTCCGTGATCCGTGTCCGTAGGCTACTTTCACACAGACGGATCCGCAGATCCGTCTGCATAAAAGCTTTTTCAGATCTGAGTTTTCACTTTGTGAAAACTCAGAACCGACAGTATATTCTAACACAGAGGCGTTCCCATAGTGATGGGGACGCTTCAAGTTAGAATATACTAAGAACTGTGTACATGACTGCCCCCTCCTGCCTGGCCGCACCCGATCTCTTACAGGGGGCTGTGATCCGCACAATTAACCCCTCACGTGCCGCACCTCAGGGGTTAATTGTGCGTATCATAGCCCCCTGTAAGAGATCAGGTGCTGCCAGGCAGGAGGGGGCAGACCCCCCTCCCCTGTATTAAATTCATTGGTGGCCAGTGCGGCCCTCCCTCCCTCCCCTGTATTACATTCATTGGTGGCCAGTGCGGCCTCCCCTCTCCCCCCTCCTAATTAATATCCCCCCCCCATCATTGGTGGCAGCGGAGAGTTCCGATCGGAGTCCCAGTTTAATCGCTGGGACTCCGATCGGTAACCATGGCAACCAGGACGCTACTGCAGTCCTGGCTGCCATGGTTACTTAGCAATTTTAGAAACATTATACTTGCCTGCGCTGTCTGTGTCCGGCCGGGCGCTCCTCCTACTAGTAAGTGACAGGTCTGTGCTATAAGCAATGCGCCGCACAGACCTGTCAGCCCCCTCCCTCCCTCCCCTGTATTATTCATTGGTGGCCAGTGCGGCCTCCCCTCTCCCCCCTTCCTAATTAAAATCCCCCCCCATCATTGGTGGCAGCGAAGAGTTCCGATCGGAGTCCCAGTTTAATCGTTGGGACTCCGATCGGTAACCATGGCAACCAGGTCGCTACTGCAGTCCTGGCTGCCATGGTTACTTAGCAATTTTAGAAGCATTATACTTACCTGCGCTGTCTGTGTCCGGCCAGGCGCTCCTCCTACTGGTAAGTGACAGGTCTGTGCTATAAGCAATGCGCCGCACAGACCTGTCACTTACCAGTAAGAGGAGCGACCGGCCGCACACAGACAGCAAAGGTAAGTATAATGCTTCTAAAATTGCTAAGTAACCATGGCAGCCAGGACTGCAGTAGCGTCCTGGTTGCCATGGTTACCGATCGGAGTCCCAGCGATTAAACTGGGACTCCGATCGGAACTCTCCGATGCCACCACTGATGGGGGGGGGATTTTAATTAGGAGGGGGGGAGAGGGGAGGCCGCACTGGCCACCAATGAATGTAATACAGGGGAGGGAGGGAGGGGGGGCCGCACTGGCCACCAATGAATGTAATACAGGGGAGGGAGAGAGGGGGGCCGCACTGGCCACCAATGAATGTAATACAGGGGAGAGAGGGAGGGGGGCCACACTGGCCACCAATGAATGTAATACAGGGGAGGGAGGGAGGGGGGGCTGCACTGGCCACCAATGAATGTAATACAGGGGAGGGAGGGAGGGGGGCCGCACTGGCCACCAATGAATGTAATACAGGGGAGGGAGGGGGGCCGCACTGGCCACCAATGAATGTAATATAGGGGAGGGAGGGGGGCCACACTGGCCACCAATGAATGTAATACAGGGGAGGGAGGGAGGGGGGCCGCACTGGCCACCAATGAATGTAATACAGGGGAGGGAGGGAGGGGGGCCGCACTGGCCACCAATGAATGTAATACAGGGAAGGGAGGGAGGGGGGGCCGCACTGGCCACCAATGAATTTAATACAGGGGAGGGAGGGGGGCCGCACTGGCCACCAATGAATTTAAAACTGGGGAGGGAGGGGGGTCTGCCCCCTCCTGCCTGGCAGCACCTGATCTCTTACAGGGAGCTATGATATGCACAATTAACCCCTCAGGTGCGGCACCTGAGGGGTTAATTGTGCGGATCACAGCCCCCTGTAAGAGATCGGGTGCTGCCAGGCAGCAGGGGGCAGTCATGTGCACAGTATATTCTAACTTGAAGCGTCCCCATCACTATGGGAAAGCCTCTGTGTTAGAATATACTGTCGGATCTGAGTTTTCACGATATAACTCAAATCCGATGGTATATTTTAACATAGAGGCATTCCCATGGTGATGGGGACGCTTCAAGTTAAAATATACCATCGGATTGGAGAAAACTCCGATCCGATGGTATAATAGGGACTCCTGACTTTACATTGAAAGTCAATGGGGGACGGATCCGTTTGCAATTGCACCATATTGTGTCAACGTCAAACGGATCCGTCCCCATTGACTTGCATTGTAAGTCAGGACGGATCCGTTTGGCTCCGCACGGTCAGGCGGACACCAAAACGACTTTTTTTTTACTTTCCTTAATGTCCGTGGATCCTCCAAAAATCAAGGAAGACCCACAGAAGAAAAAACGGACACGGATCACGGAACTACGGAACCCATTTTTGCGGACCGCAAAAAAAAACGGTTGTGTGCATGAGGCCTTAATATCTAGTGCATCTAATAGTAGCATATAAGAGATCATTAAATCGGGATAAAACTACAAAATATAGTGGATTATTTATAAAGTATATGATATTATACATACAATGTATGGTAATAACCTAAAAAACTTGAAAAATGTGGATAATGCATAAAAATAAAAATAAATAAGTGATAAATGTGCAAGTATGCAGTGAAAGTGAAAGTGCAAAGTGACGTGCTCAAGTGCTGGTGCAAAATATGATGCAAAAATATTAATAATAATACATCATAACAAAAAAAAAAAAAGATTTATCAAATCACATCACGGTATACAAAACCAAAAAGAAGAAGATAGTGATTAAACAGGTATTATGTTATACAAGATACACCATATATGACAATAGGGGGACATAGGAAAAAAGGGGGGGACCCGCGTCACAATGTGCAAATCCATTTTAATAACATTCCATTGGTTTCCTAGGATCTGACAACTATCAGTCAATCAGAGTCATCACAGTAAGCATCCTCAATGGACAGACATCATGCCAGGGAACTCCCTAGAGAGTACTGAGGGGAAACAAAGAACAGATACGTGAGTATATGACAACCACAGGTATTGTTGCACAATATACAATAATTGTAGAAAATTTATAAAGAATACAGGACAAAACACTGTTAAAAAAATCATTTGTATTAAAAATAAATTATTAAAAACTTACCCGGTGATCATCAAGATCTGGGACAGAGGAGCACACAGGAGCCTACAAAAAAGGCACAAAGCTATTATAATCGTTCAAACCAAGTGGTGTGACCGACTTCAGGGTGTAGATCCACCAAGTTTCTCGTTGAGCTAGAAGTCTTTTCCAATTACCCCCTCTGGGGGATACTCTCACATGATCTATACCCCTAAATCGGAGTAAAGACCCATCACAGTCATTTGCATCTCTGAAATGTCTGGGTATCATTGTTAGCCCTTCTACATCTGTAGTATCCCTGGCCGCTTCTATTGCTAACATGTGCTCACGAATCCGTTTCTTGAACTGGCGGGTGGTCATCCCAACATAAATTCTATTACAGGGACATATAGCCCAATAGATTACACAAATTGTGATGCAATTGATGGGGTAGGTAATCTGATACTCTGATACTCTCTCTCATGTGTGGCATCCCAAAAACATCAGTTCTCTCCATGTTGGGGCATGCCGCACATTTTCCACATTGTTTGTTACCCCATCAGGGGGCCCTTAGAACCAAAAAGGCCAGGGTTCTTTGTCATGTAATGACTACATACTAAATGGTCCCTCAAAATCTTGGACTGTCTGTATGTAATCCACAACCACCCAACCCCTCCCCCGCCCCCCGCCAAATGAAGATCCACTTTCAGTATATCCCAATATTTGAATAGTATCTTACCAATTTCATTACGACTGCTGTTAAAGGTTGCAATAAAGCGAATGTCATCAGACTTGTTCTTCTTGACTTTTTCTCTCAAGAGATCAGAGTGTCCCGCATTCCGAGCTCGTTGATATGCCGCCTCAATAGGTCGCGTTCCATAGTCCTTTTCATGGAACCTGTTACGCAATTCCCGGGCCCGAAATTCAAATAGTTGGTCAGTGGAGCAAATCCATCTCGCACTCCAAAACTGGACCATTGGTATGCTATTAATGAGTTTCACAGGGTGTGCAGATGCAGCCGATAACAAGGCCTTAACCGATGTTTGTTTTCTAAATAAATCCGTAGAGATTCTTCCATCGGCCTCCACTCGCAACCTAACATCAAGGAAATCCACCTCCTCTCTGCTGGTCCTATATGTAAGTTTGATGTTCATATGATTATCATTGAGACTGTCAATAAAGGTACCGAACTCCTGACTGTCACAGCTATCTTGATTGAAGGCACCATGTGAAATCTCACGCAGTGACGTGATGACGTTATCATGCTGGCCTGGCGTGGTGACATCATTGATGACAGCGTGGTGACGTCATACGCCACCCAGCGCGAGATTTCACGCGGTCTCTGCAGTCAAGATGCCCACCAGGAGGCCGATGGATGAGTTGAGTATGTGTTTTTTTTTTTACTGCCATTTCAGGAAAATGGCCATATAGACCCTTTTTCTTCTACGATTCTCAGCCCTGAGTTGAGTTTGCACTGCTTCTCTCCTCTCTGCGCCCCCCCCCCCCACCTTACTAAGAGTTAAACCTTTTATAAAAACCTGTCAGCCTCTAATGAAACTTTTGTATTTGATTAAAAATGAGATTTCTTCTGTGCCAGGAGCAGAGTGGTATTGCCCCTTATGAAAGAGCCCTCAGGAAAATTGGAAAATATTTCTGATTCGGTCCTGAATGGTGCAGACGTGGGATGTGAGAGCTCATGTACCGTTATTACATGAGTATAAATTTATATAGACGAGGTCACGCCAAGTATCAGCATATAGCTTGAGTATGCTTTTTTTTTTTATTCCATTCCACTCTTCATGTGCACTGTGTACAGCAAACAGTAATATGTAAAAAGCTAGATAAAATAAATATCCATTTCGGGCACATTTTATGTGCGCTTTGTATACCCCAAATATTCTCTGTCTATAATACACACAATGGCGAATTACAATAGGGTCTGATGCTACCCGGGGACTGATGCTGCTGAGGGGCCCATGGCTGCCCAAAACACCCATCAGTATTCCTGGGCAAACATCTGGGGATTGGGGCCCAGATGTTTTGCCCATTACTCCACGTTTGAATACTATGGCGGGGCACAGGAGTCCATGGCTCCCATCCCCGTCTTTCACTCTCATAGGCACAGCCTTAAGCCTATGAGGCCGTAGAGCGGCACAGACAAGTATGAAGACGTCAATGCGACTGCCTGCATCAGGACTTTGGCAGCGCAATGACGTCATCACAATCGCCTGCCCTGGGAACTGACAACACAGGAGTGAGGTTAGTATAATTTCTTTCTTATTTTGTCACTACTGGACGCTATAGGTGCGACTGAGAGAAATAGGCTCTACTGGGGCAATGGGCTCTATGGTGGCAATAAGCTCTACTGGGAGCAATAAGAACTACTGGGGCAATGAGCACTATTGGCGAATATAAAACTACTAAGAGCACTACTGGGAGCATATAAGTACTGAAGGGGCTACAGGGGGCAGTGTAACTACTGGGGTTGCTATAGGGGCCATTATAACTGCTGGGAGTACTTTAGAGGGTGGATGATGGAAAATTGAGGAAAGTAAAATGTCTTTGTGGTGAACTCTGCAAAGACAAGACGTGGCTGAAATCTCATGGTGGTCTGGTTCCAGTGGAGAAGATGAGGAAAGAGAACATCTACATCAGAGGAGATATCACTGGATGAAGGGGTATTATTGTGGGTGTGATAGTGCAGAATTTAATGTCTATCTAAATAAATTGTTAGCACTATGGCTAGGGGGGAGGGAATACTGTGCAGTATACTTGTGGGTCCCAAGCTTGAGAAACAATCGCTAGCCTTTGGCCCACTTAATCTGCCACTGAAAACTCAAGCAACTGTCCACCACCCACACTATGCCACTGGCAGGGCTGGGCCGACACAGAGGCTGGGGAGGCTCCAACCTCAGGGCGCAGGCCAGCTCCCCAGCCTCTGGGCGGCAGGCAGGCCACTGACCACTGACTTACGCTCTCCCTCCCCGCTCCGCCGCTCTGGTCTCTGCTCAGTCGCTTGCCTGACTGGCTGCGTACAGCGCACACTTTGACCTGACGCGCTGTACGCAGTCAGGTCACATGTGCGCCCTCTGGAGACCAGGAGCAGCGCGGGCAGCAGCACAGCACTGTGTCACGTGAGAGTCTGCCCTGAAGTGAAGTAAGATAGTTCTTAAATAAAGATAATATTCTTTTCCGTCTGATCTGAGGTCTGATGGGGTTCTGGATGGGGTAAAATTACAAGGAACGCCCCGGGGGGGAAGGGGGGGAAGGGTGTTGGGTGGGTTGGGGTGGATGTCTGATTAATAACAAACATACATATCTAAATGGCGGGGGGGGGGGGGGCGCACTTGGGCAGCTCAGCCTCTGTTGGTGGTGGACCTTGTCCCAGCCCTGGCCACTGGACAAGGGATTGGCTGAGCATTCATTTCCTGCATATGGAGAAAGAGCAGGAAGCAGAGACCAGCGGGGACCAGGAAGCATCAGCAAGGGAGCTATGTGGATTTAGGAAAAAATATACTCTAAAATGCATATTAATAAAAAGCCTATGTGCCATTTACAAACGCCACAAAAACAAACACTATTTTGAGAGCCCAGCACAAAGAAAAGCTTAGGTCAGTTAAACCATTACGTGCGCTAAATCACCAAAAAAGGCGCTGGTCAATAAACCCCCTTCAGGCCTGGCCATAAAGGAGTTAAAGGGGTTTTTCACATTCAGAAAGTCAAACATAATCATTGATCATGACAGGTTATGCAATTTACTAATATACCTTGTGAATTCAATGCTTACAGCTTTTAAGATTTCTGTTTGCTGCTATAGTAGGAAACCCATACTATATGTCCTGGGCATGTGACAACCGCACAGGTTTATACCTCAGTACAAGAGAGATCTCTGATAGGCCTCATGCTCACATCCGTGTCCGTATTTCGGTCCGTAAACAACAGATCTGCTAAATAATCTTCCATGTGCATTCTGTACTTTTCTCACTCCCATCAATAAGACCCAGGACTATTCTCATCCACAAAACAGACCAGAATAGGAAATGCTCTATAAATTGCGGAACGGTCACATGGATCTGCAAAAAATCCATATGTGTGCATGGCCCCATAGGAATAGAAATAAATGGGTCAGTGTGCTATCCACAAAAAATGCAGGTAGTACACCTGTGGAAATCATGGTCATGTGCATGAGGCTTTAACCGTACTGTAATATGCTTAGCACATGTGATTATAATACATTGTACTGCTTGTAAAATTTTGACAGCTCTTATACCATTTGCCTATGGCAATAAAAATACACCCTTTGCCGGCGGATCTTCCATATTGATCAGTGCAGATGGATGAGGCCTCAAAGCTCTAAACAAAAGACAAAATACCTCTACCCCTAGTAAAATAGTATATACCATATTTGTAAAATCTATATAATCATTTCTTCTGCCACATAAAACATTTATAACATTGGAGAATTTTTTTTAAAACTTCTATGTTGTTACTGCAGTGGGTCTGGAGCCACTGTGTCAACCAACAGATTTGACTTTGGGCTAAACCTTAGCACATTATCGTGGTAGTATCCTGGTGTTCACCCTTTATCCCCTGTATAGGGATCTGGACTTTGTTGTAGCGGAACCACCATGCTGCCACCTCTTGAAGTAGTCTCTCTGTGATTGACAGCTGACTCACGGGGGTCAGAGACACTGGTTTTGGGCACTGAGGGGTCAAGGCAAAATTGTAGTCAGGGTCCGGACGAGGTCAGGGCAGACAGAGTACATACTATATGGTAAATGGTCCAAGGTCAGGACTGGCAGTAAAGGGTCAATACAGAGGTCAAACACAGGTCAGAAAGATGAGATTCAGGATCGATAAGATGTCTTGCTGCTGGGAGTGTTTGGGAATCAGAGGGGTATTCACATATCATAAAGTGATAGGATCATGCTATATAGTGCCATCACTTTATGACCTGTGGAGGTCTGACTTCTGAGACCTCACCAACCCCTAAGAATGAAGAGGTCAGAGTTTTGATTCAGTGGTGCAGTCCTAAGAATGGGGCAGGCTGGAGTTACATGTACATCCGGGGGATTGATAGTGTCACTGTGCCCCTTCACTCTGAGGAACAATGGACTCTTCAAAAGGTTGAACTCCCGCTGATCATAAAGTGATGGCATATCCTAGCAACATGTCACCCCTAGGGCCAGTCATTGGATGCAGCAATGCACATAACCTATCAGGACGTTTACAGACCAGAGACCGGACCACAAAATGAAGCTAGAGTGCCAGAATGGATTGGTGGGAACCAGGTGAGTATGTTTTTTTCACTAGGTACAACATGCTAACAAGGATAGATTAAAAATGACCCAAAGGCTGAAAAAACCCTCTACGGTCTGTGGGGATTTGCTCTGGTAGGCAGGGTAGCGACGGCAGTATTGAGGCAATCACAGACAGTCTTTGTGATACACCGTGACTTTATTCACACCAAAGGCATAACAGGCAATGTGCAGACCACTCAGGGGCGTATCCACATAGAGCATAGAACAAAAAGTCCTTCCATAGCAAACAAACAACAGGTTTGAGTCACCTTGTTTCTGTACGGACCACACCGGTCCTGCAGGCTTCAAGGCTACCTGTCTTTGTCTCCCTCAGGCCGGAGGCCCTTCGGCTAGTGGCACCACAGGTCCCAGGGCTATCCTTCAGTTTGTGCTGACCCCAGTCTCTCCTTGACCAGCACCGACTCTGTTTGTCAAACTCTCCAGCCAAGCAAGACACACCCCACCTCCCATCTTCAACAGGCTTTTTGGTAGAGCTGGGCCCAGCTCCACCAAAAACCTGGGCTGGCCGTGGGGAACAGGCAACCACTCTGCTCTTTACCTGTTCCCAGTAAGAACCGGCCCAGCCACGCTGCGCCAGCAGCATTCGCCGCTGTAACTGCAATGATCCGGTTTCTACTCCACCGAGGCCAGGACCTCTGGTGGAACGTAGCGTCCGTCCATTATTATCCCCGGGACTCTCCTACAGGTCCTTAGAGATGGTCTTGTAATATGCACATGTGACTATATCCAAAGGTCCTTCAGCCTCTCTTGCATACATCTACACCTAGGGATTACTGTATATCACCATTTGTCTTGGTTATTGCAGCAACAACAAAACTGAAAACTGCAATGGACAATAATCCAATACAATAATAAAAACCATTGTTGTGTTCAGGGTTGTGTAGGAGTGCAGGGCTGGAGGCTAAATTGCCACCCTCCTGCTGTCCACGCAGAGCACCGCTGCAGATAAAGAGTCCAGATCACTATTTTTTATTTTTCTACTGACCCCTGTCCAACTACTGTCAGGGTTTAAAGCTGCGCTGAAATACAGTGTTGAGACTGCTGCTCAGACACACAAGTCCTCTCCATTATGTTTGCACAGCACAGCAGTCCAAACAATGTATTTCAGTGCAGATTAGAGCAGTGACAGTGGGGCAGACAGAAGGAAAATAAAAATGGTGATCTGGACTCCTTATCTGCAGTACTCCTCATGTATTACTGCAGAAAATAGCCCAGAATCATGGTGACAGATTACCTTTAAGAGGTATTAGATACTTACATTACCTTTATGGAAAAATAAATGGATTGTGTTGAATTTCTATACCTTTTCTAAGGGGCAGACACAGGCAGTAAAGGGCCCTTGTGCAAAAGATGTACCTGCCCCCCCCCCCCCCACCCACCCCAAACCACACATACAAATATAAACATATATGTGCAAATAAAAAACATCTTGTGAATATGTTTACAGTATGTATATATATTCTTTTCATACTAGGTCACGCCTCTAACTCTGCCCAAAGCATAACTATACACACCCAGTCCCCTTAATGCCCCCACATAGTAATTATTCCCCCTTTGTGCCAGTACATAGTAGTTATGTCCAGATATGTGCCCCCTCACAGAAGTAATGGTCAGATATGTGTCCCCTCATAGTAGTAATGGTCAGATATGTGCCTCCTCACAGTAGTAATGGTCAGATATGTGTCCCCTCACAGTAGTAATGGTCAGATATGTGCCCCCTCACAGTAGTAATGGTCAGATATGTGTCCCCTCACAGTAGTAATGGTCAGATATGTGCCCCCTCACAGTAGTAATGGTCAGATATGTGCCCCCTCACAGTAGTAATGGTCAGATATGTGCCCCCTTACAGTAGTAATAGTCAGATATGTGCCCCCTTCACAGGAAGTAAAAAAATATATACTCACCTAGTTTCTGATGATCACAGTTCAGCCGCTGGCGCTCCACAGCAGTAGCAGGATGTAGTGTCACACATTGCTCTGCTGGTCTGTGTAGGAGGAGGAGCACAGCAGATTACCGGCCGTACCGCTCCTCCTCCTCATACACAGAGCAGCAGTGTGATGTGTGACACTACATCCTGCTACTGCTGTGGAGCCAGGTCCATATTTAGATTTGATGCTGTCCTAAGCACTTTAGTGCCAGCTTTCTCCCCTCAATGAAGTCCATAGCTGATGGTAAAATGTTCCCTAGGCCTTCAGCTATCCCTCAGGACTCCCTCATACACTTGGACAATTAAAGGACTGACTTGTTACGTGTGCGCTTGGCAGCTAAAGGCATCTGTGTTGGTACCATGTTCTTATGTGCCTGCATTGCTGAGAAAAATTATGTTTTATTATATACAAACGGGGGCGTTACCATTACACCTAGAGGCTCCGCTCTCTCTGGAACTGCCGGGCCCTCTGCACTTTAACATGGCCAGGTTGGATGACATTTTCACTGCCAGGCCCTGTCAAAGTAGAGACAGCAGAGCCTCTAGGTGTAATGGTAACGCCCCCGTTGCTCCTAGAGGATCATTTGCATATATTCAAATATTCATTTTTTTCCTCAATAATGCAGGCATATATGAACATGGGCCCAACACAGACCGGCACTGATGGGTGGCTTTAGCGCTGCCCTAGCCATTTTACAGGCTAAGGCAGCGCTAAAGCATGTCCATTAGTGCCAGTGACATCACCGGGCTCACTGCCAGGCGGAATCCACCCCCAAATAGTATCCCCAGTGGTAATAAGGCTCCCTACAGTGCCCTCAGTACTAATAAGGCCTCCCTATAGGGCACCTCTTATAATCTATAAGGCACTTCTATAGAGCCCTCAGTAGTAGTAATGCCCTCTACCACTGCCCACAGTATTTATAATGTTCCCTGCAGTGCCCCCTGTAATTATAATACCTCCTGCCGTACCCCCGGAGTTATAATCATCTCTGTAGTGCACCCATAAATTATAATGCCTGTCCTCTCCCTCCAGTCTTCTATACCATGCAGTCCCATGTAAATAACACCAGTCGTCTCTCACAAGTCTTCTATATGATACAGTCCCATGTAAATAACCTATCTTCCTTACAGTCTTCTATACCATGCAGTCCCATATAAATAACTTCACTCCTCTCCCTTCAGTCTTCTATTCCATGCAGTCCCATGTAAATAACACCAGTCCTCTATTACATACAGTCCCCTCCTTCACCTCCCTCCAGTCTTCTAAAATATACAGTCCCATGTAAAAAACATATCTTTCTTATAGTCTTCTATAACATACAGTCCTATGTAACTGACACCCCTCCCCTCCCTTCAGCTCCTCTAACATACAGTCCCAGTTAAATAACATATTTTCCTCCCACTAAGCAGGGAGGAGGTATAATGGGGAGAACCACATCTCTCAGCATTTCTCTGACACATTCATTCCATGCCATCACAGGTCTCCACTGCTGAGCGCTGCCTCTTTCTGCACTGGTCACATGACAGTGACCTCATCACAGGTCCTGCCTCCACTTCCACTGCTAAAAAGATCACATGACTATGATGTCATCGAAGGTCCGTCAGCTATGGAGTGTAGACACAAACGGGCAGCAGATTTGCACTAAGTGCTAATCAGCCCCCCACCCCCAAAACTCCGCCCCCTCCCGACCTCCACACCAAGGTGCCCAGGTTACCCTGTTGGCAGAGGTATGGAATTAAAAATATGATAAGATAAAAAAATAAACTGCTGCCACTGGGATGGGCCGCCTCCCTTGCTGGGCCCCTGTGCAGCTCAACCAGCTGCACAGGCGATATGTCCGCCCCTGTTTCTAATCATACTTTCTGGTTTGTGGACTGCAGTATTTTTTATTCATTAATAGTGGCAGAGTGATGCAATTCAACAGCTTATTTATACTAAAGCGGCCTTCTTAGCAATTATATTATCATGGGTTTTCTTACATATGACAGCCATCAATTTACTAATCTAAAACAGTCACATAAAACATATCCATGTTTGTGTAATTGACAAGCGTACATTAGTAATGTCTCTTTAGAGAAATCCATACAGTGAACAGCTGTGAGACACAATGACAAAGCACTATCTCTAAAAGGACAAAAAAAAATGAGAAATTGACCAGTTGCTTCACATAAATGCCTTCTAATATTATCCACTAACATACAAATGAAGGAGATCCCTTATCGTAACAAACACTGATAGGCAATGGCAGGCCTCTGACTATAATAGGCCAAGCATGCTATCTATTTTACTAGAGTAGTCACAATAGGCTGACAATTCCCGTTTTGTAGCAGCTCACTTGTCAGCTTTGCTGCGTAGACTGGGACAGAATGAGTATGCCATATCATTAGAGAGTGACTGAGTTAATTAAATCTCTGTTGTATCACATGACATAAGGTACATATAGTAATAGACCATACAAACAGATAAGGCTCTGTATGCATCTCCCTGCATCGCTTTAGGGGAGGGGGCAGTAGACTAGAATTTCCAGGAGACATGACGTGCTGACCCAAGGCACCATTCTTGTCCTTCCTGGAAGAGAGGAGCAAGCACTTGTTGGTCGTCGTCGCCCCCCCCCCCCCCCCCCCTTCCCACTGCCACTGCTACTGTGTGACATTCAGGCTGGTTCCCACATCGATTATGGACTAGCATTGCAATGCCTGTGCCGAAAGTCTCACAATACCCATGAGGAATGGCTGAAACAAGGATAAAGCATCTTCCTCTGTGTGTCCCATAGCAGTCACATGGGTAGCCTCTATAATCCATCAGCCCTTAGTTGGTGTCTCATTTATTATTAAAACGGCTAACAGTATAATAAATGAATGTGTATTGGCATGACTGGCACACGGATAAATATGTATCTTGAGAACCTAGAGGTGGTGGTTAGCTTGTAACTTGGAGATTTCATTGTCTTAGGCTGCCTCGATTTCATGAGATGAGGTTTTGTAAAGACGTTTTCGGAAGTGATGATTGTTTCTACACACAGTCATTAACACTCTAGTAACCTATTCAGAATCTTTGTTAAGACAGGAAATCGCGGAGGCAGAAGGTGCTATGATACAAATGGCTTGAACATATTTACAACTACTATGAACGTAGAGTCATAGCCTTTGCAGGGAGAAATCCCAGTGGAAATAAGGCTTCACTGAGCAGCAGACCATGTTGACAGCCAAAGATCAGCAGCAGAACAGTCAGGCCTCGCTGTTCACATTTTGTCTTTCATCCAGCAAAGCAAAATTGTAAAAACATCTTAAGCTTTATTCTATTGTTGCAATGAGCAGATCACTGACTGCTTCATAATGATCATCATTGCAGAGAAAAACAAAATACAAACCCGTATACCAGCCACAATGCGGCAACAGTCAAAAACTAATTATTATAAGTGATTATTTCTCAATTATGAAATTATAGTTGGAGATGTGTAAATTATTCTTTAATGTTCCTGTGGGCCAACAGTACAAGATCTAATAGTTCTTTAAATGTACTTCCTAAAAAAGCCTTCTACAGTAGAATGCTTCTTCTGCAGGTTCTTGCATCTTACAGGGGTTTACTGGTAGAATAAAACATTTTAGAAAAGGGACAGAATGGGTTAACAATATAATATATATATATATATAGCATTGCTCACCTCAACGTTCCTCTGCCAATGCTGGTCTCCGCTTTCCGTTTTAACAAACAGGAAATGGCAGGGAATAATTGTTCAGCCACAGCAGTGACCTGCCTCAACCAGTGATTCAGACCAGAAAGTAGGGAACAGCAAGGATCCGATATGTGTCGGAACAGCAACTATGGTGGATCGGTGAGGTGAGTAATGCTTCTTTTTTTTTTTTTTTAAGTAATTCTGCCATTTTTCTAAATAATTCTCTCCTGCTGGACAACCCCATTGAGAAGACTCAAGCACAAGTGTACCATACAGACAGCTTCTTGTCTACAGTGAGGCATGGTGGGCTTCATTGCCTTCTTTATGAGCATTATGAATCTGTGTTGGGCTCTTCCTCTCCACACACTTGCATTAAAAGGAACCCACCCAAAGGTCACACCAATTATTGGGTACTAATTGCAAGGACTTTTTTGAACTTTTTTATAGTATTCTCTACATCGCCATAAAATCTGTCAGTAACAGTATAACTAGTTGGTAGGAATGGCTTAGCCCTTCTGTGGAAGTATATGTCAGGTAGATTGCCTGATGGCTCCAATGTATGCCAATGTATATACATACTTTGGCATACATCACCCATTGATTGGCTATGCCATTTCATACCACCACTACAGAGACCAAAAGACACACTTATGACGCCCTATGGATATGTTTGACTAATATGCTGGGAGCTTTTCCTGGCCTATACGCCAAGCACGGAGCTCAGTCGCAGTGCACTCAACCTAGGATTGGGCGCCTCCAATGAATCCAGTGGTGATGACAACAGCATCATATGTCCCAGGACGTCTTGATTTACTCATGCTTTTGGTCTTGCACAAGAATGGAGCAGTTAGCCACCAGCTATTGACCACTATCTGCTATAATCATGACATTCCAACATTTCCTACAGGTAGCATCTACTAAATTCTATGCTACCAAATTGGGATGAGAAAAAATGAAGGCAACAGGGCAGATTGCTCAGAAGTGTAACTTCCCTTTAACAAAGGAACATTATTACCGATCATTTCCATAGTGATAATATACCCACTTCTCATATTGTATAATCATCTTTTGTATCAAATGGTGGAATACACCGTTTGCAAAGGATTTTTTGCAACATTAGTTTCTCGACTTTTACGAGGAGTCATTGTTAGTGCAAGTAAATGTAAATGTGAACGCCATGAAATCCTTTTGGTCCTGCAGTTGATTCCATCTTGGAATATTATGGTGTGAACAGATATGTACAGTGCATTAGAGGGAACATGAAGGTATTCCATTGATCTGCTATCTGTCAAGATGGTTTATCTTGGATAATCTCATATGAAGCTACTCCTGACTGCTACACATTAAATTCATACTTTAAGAGATCTGTATGACTGAATAACATAGCAGTAGCAGCAGGGGCACAGGCCCTAGAGGAGTCATTACATTTCTAATGTGAAATCCACATGCCTACAACTTCTTAGCATTCTCCTGACCACCATAGCTTGTATGGGGAGGATTTATAAATTGGGATTATTATGAGCCACCAGTGCTCAGATCTTCTACTGGAATGAAGAATAAGAATGTAAGGGTGAATTGATAGACAGCAATTTGTGGCATACCTTTCTGCAGTTGTTGTCCCATTCATCCTAATAGGGCTTGTAGAAACCCATACACATGCTACAGAAACAACCTTATTCACATGTATGGAGAGGTTTTCAGACCCAGAAATTTCAGCAACAAATCTGGTAAGTAAGAATATACTCTAAGAGGGCACCGGTGTGTCTAAGGTTAAAGGGGTTTTCAATTCATGGGAGCCCAACACTCAGTACCCCCACAGGCAGCTGCTGGTGACAGAAACTATACAGTGGTACAGCTATTCTATTGATTGTAGATAGATAAATAGATAGATAGATTCTTAGGAAGAATGAGTTATTTCTATTTGGCCTGTGGATTGCATAATGGACACAGAGGTTTATTTTAGTGCACACCATTCAGACCTAGATTTAACCAGTGATCTATGGAGTGATATTACTACCTTCCTCTCAGTGTAGCTAATGCTGCTTCCTATACAATTTAGTATCCTGCTGGTTTTCCCCTCTGCTTTGCTGCACTGCTTGCTTAGCTCTAAGTCATCTGAAATAATGGCTCCCTGGATCCTTCCTTCTGTAGCAGTTGACATTATAGAGCCATTAATTCTGAATTCTGGAATTTTATGACCCAAGTGGAATACTTTGTAGTCTCTATACATTAGACTGTAGTTGCCTCTCGCTTGTCTGGATCTCCATATTCCCATAAAAGAAGCTCAATCACAATGGCTGACAATCATCACTTTTGTGCTAACGTTTAGATTACCCTTAGATCATTTTTAAGAATGTCTTTCATTTAGTCTCGGCCTGCGGAAATGTTCTAGGGTTCATGATGAATGGAAATCACATTTAACCGCTTCTAGAGTTCATCAAAATATATTAGTCAACCCTCTGCATCCCTGAATCATTCACCTAGCTCATCTATAAGACCATGGGATATTCATGTTGTTATTAAATTTCAGTGGACATTCCGCAATGCCTATTTAACACTCCGCCGATGCATATACAAGAGTGCCTCCAAAATCCATTTCATCCAACATTCTTTTCTTTATTTGATTAGATTAAAACAGTTCATAAAAAATTATATCCGCATGGTGAATCCTAGCTAGGTAGGGCTGAGTTGAAATACCAAGCACAGCCAGTCAACAACAATAGCACTGTTTCTGGAAAAAAAAGGAATACCCCTTTAACATAGTCTTCTGCATATTTCTAGACCATGGAGTGGCAGACCTAAATGCCTTCTAGTAAAAACCATTATATTCATTCCGCCTCCCAATAAAAGAGTAATTATAAACATGTTGGCAAACCTTCAAAATGGTTTTCAAATTGCTAAGTGCTGTCAGATTTTTCAAAAGGTTTTGTGCTAAGCAGAGGGAAGCGCATGAGCCATTCTGGAATAGCCAGATCCAGGTGTAGCTCTTAGGACAGCAGGGTGATCTAGAGGTGTCCATAAAAATTTGATTAATGTTGATGGTCCACTAAGAATCTAATGTACATGGGGCTTCCTGACTGTCCCCTTATGACTGGGGAACTGAGATATTCTAAATTTCAACATGACTAATCCTTTCAGCCAGGAGACCTTTTTTCTGTCTCACCAAAAACATGGTGAGTATGTCACTAATTACAAAAAGTGCGCTCTGTGGCATAAGGAGTAAGGAACAGTCTTAACCTCAGGTGAACTCATTCTTGGAGAGCAACCAAGCAGATGTGGTACCAATCCCTGTATGAGCATATGGCCATGTCTTGACATTTAAAGTAACTAACCCTAAAGAGGTCACTCCAACAGGAACTTCAAACTATAGAGCCCCTCAAAATTTGTCGCAATGGCTCCATCAAATGAAATTCCCATTGTAAAAGGGTTACCCTTTTAGGCGTTGTTACTCAAAATTTAAGAGACATCTAGGCATAGGTGCCATCTCTGATTGGCTGCTCTGCAAGAACCAGTTCACCTGAATAAAAAGACTGTTCTTCATGCCACAGCTAGGGATAAGATCTCAACCGGTTCTCAAAAACAGGGAACATAGAGTAGGTGAGTATTAAAATTAGAGGCAGTAAAAAGCATCACTCTTTGCGGAGGGCACTTAATGCGGCATCACTCTGTGATGAAAGCACTTAAGGGGACATCACACTATGTGGGGGCCACTTAAGAGGACATCATATTGTGTGTGGGGCATCACTCTGTGAGGGGCCCCTTAAAGTGGCATCACTGTGTCGGGGCACTTAAGGGGGCATCACGCTATGATGGGGCATAATGCCCCAATAGATCAAATGAAACTTTATGTGCGAATGAAATGATAAAATATGTAGAGCGAAAGGATGTTTATTAATATAAGTAAAGCAGGAAGGGGAGGGAGAGGAAAATAGATTAAATTGTAAAGAGGAAAGAAAAAAAAAAGGGACAAGAAAAATAATGAGCAGAGAAGCAAGAAAAGAAAAAAGGGGGGGGGGGGGTGGAATGGCCCCCAAGCAAAATAGGAGTTCTACTGAATATATACCAGTCTACAGAATCGCCTAAAATTGAACAATTCTTGAAGTCCTCAAAGGGTCCCACTACAAGAGAGGGACATAAAGGGTCGCACGAGGTGGATGTAGTAAAAAGAGGAGGATCCATTATGGAAGAACCATCCAATTATTTCATTCAGCAGGTGGGGGGCGGAGAGAGATGATAATATTGACTTGTTAAAAGCCGAATACCCTGGAATGAAATTCTAGGTGCAGTAAAAAAAAAAATGGAGAGCTAATTAAAAACTTCTCTATTCAACTTAGGGCAATTCAGACCGATGTGGCTCTGATAAGAGACAATGTTTCCAAAATACGGGACAGAGTAACTACCATAGAAAAATCTGTGGAGGTCCTAGAGAAGGAAGTTAAAACGCTTTAAACGGAAATTCCTATATTGAGATCTGAGGGTAACACCATTAAAAAAAAGATGGAAGACCTCGAATACAGGTCTAGGAGAAGCAATGTGAAAATAATGGGCCTGCCAGAAGGCATGGAGGGGGTCAATCCTGTGTATAGAATTCAGAATTTTATTCTGGAGAAGTTCGGAAAAGAGTACTTCTCTCCTTTATTCCTTGTGGAAAGGGCTCATCGGGTCCCTGGGGCAAACCAACTCCCGGAAGACAACCGGGGATGCTTCTTGCGAAGATTCTTGCTTCACGAGACAGGGACATGATCCTTAGAAGGGCAAGGGAATATTTTTCTGAATCAGGTAGTCCAGGGAAAATGCTAGCTAGAGTGATCTCTAATCAGGATCCAAATAGATAGTTAGTATACGCTCACCCTCAGGGTGTAATTGTTCAAGATCAGGAATCTATTAAAGAGATATTTTCTAACTATTTTTTTGAGTTGTATAAATCAGAAGATAGTGTTTCAGAGGAAGTGATTGATTCATATTTGGATTCCATCTCTTTTTCAGTCCTCACAAATACTCAAGAGAATTTCTCGATGCCGACCTCTCTCTTCAGGAGTTAGAGGCCGCTTTGAAAGCCTGTGTGGGAAACTCTTCTCCAGGATCTGATGGATTCCCATATGAATTTTATCGTAAATACAGGGAGGTTGTTTTTCCTGTGGGCTGTGGAGAAGCTACTTACTAAGTCCTGGAGTACCATTAGAGATTGATTGGGAATAAAGGGATCCCTTTCCTGTACGCCCCTTTGACATAATTGTCATCTACAGGCCTTGGATGAGTTAGGTGATGATTAGTATTGGCAAAAGAATAATATTCGTTATCTTGTTCAGGTGGTTGAGAATGGGCATATTCTCACTATGCTGGAGTTATCACAGAGAGAGAATATATCCAATTTATCTTGGTTTTGGTATTTTCAGTTACGTTCGGCACTTTTTAGTATTAAAGAAAAATCACTTCTTTATATAGATACTTTTACTTTTTTGCATGATTTAATAGAGAAGCTAGCACAGCGGGTTAAGATTTCACTGTGTTATAGATATTTACTTAATGCACGATTTACAAATTTACAATCTCCTGGGCAAAAGGCCTGGAGAAGGGATTGTCCACTGGTTCAACCGGATGACTGGGATAAGATATCGGGTAATATGGGTTTAGTTTCACACAATTTTTATGATATATTGGTCCAATTTAATATTTTACACAGAATTTATGTTACACCTTTAAGGCTTTATAAATGGAGTTTGAGAAACACTTCAAAGTGCCCACGATGTGATTTACCTGAGGCTGATCATTTACATATGCTCTGGACCTGTATAGAATTAAAAGAATACTGGAAGGCAATATATAGTTATATCATTCAAAATTGAAAGTTATGATTCCATTTACGGTAGAGTTTTGGATTTTGAGTGATTTTTCTAAAGTGGGGTGCAATAAGTACAAATGTAATCTTCTGGTTAAGATAATATTCCTGGCAAGGTTACTGATTGCACAGGCTTGGTTTTCATCTAATGCTCCAACTATGAAAACATGGCTTAGTCTGGTTGATAAGATTAAAAGCTATGAATATATCATATATAATCAAAGAAATTGTGAGGATAAATGGCTCAAAGTATGGGGAGAATGGAATATTTGCATTTGTTTTTGTTTCCGTTCTCTCATTGTCCCCCTATATTCCTCCTCTGCCGTGGTAATGAGAGACTCATCGCAAAGGGGTGGGTTGGGAGGGAATTGGGGGGGTATTAAGGGTATAGAAATTATAACTTTGATTTATTATTTTGTATGAAATTAAGATTGTTTAATAAAAAATAAAAAAGGTGCCACCTAAGTCAAGAAGGTGGACAACAAAACCGTAGGAGCTGCTTATGCTTGTCTGTGGATCAAACAATCCTCTCTATTGGTGGTCTGTCTGGGCCATCCAGTGCCTGTTTGCAGTGGGTGCATGCCCCCATGTAACCACTGCTCCCAACACCTCCTTACAGCGTGTTCTGAAGAGCCTAGATGGCAGGCAAATCATTGAAAAAAAGATCCTGCTTCTCTCAGTCCAATGATGCATCAATCTCAAAGTCTGTCAACTGGGCAAAATGTCTGCGAGTGCATCATTGAGGCATGTCTAGCAGTCAACGATCTCTCACCAAAAGGTACACTACTCAAAAGTAGCCTTGAAAGAAAGCCTTTTTGTAGGACAGTAGGGGAAGCACTTTTACGCCCTCTTGTGACAAGACCCAATGTCTGCTCAGGCCACACCTGTAACTATTTACATATCTGCCTAAGACATAACCAAGTTTTGCAGCAATTCCAGACGTTTGCAGACGTTCCGATTTAGGTGTGTTATTTTCTTTGTCAGTGTGTATACAGTACAGACCAAAAGTTTGGACACACCTTCTCATTCAGAGTTTTCTTTATTTTCATGACTATGAAGGCATCAAAACTATGAATTAACACATGTGGAATTATATACATAACAAAAAAGTGTGAAACAACTGAAAATATGTCATATTCTAGGTTCTTTAAAGTAGCCACCTTTTGCTTTGATTACTGCTTTGCACACTCTTGGCATTCTCTTGATGAGCTTCAAGAGGTAGTCCCCTGAAATTGTCTTCCAACAGTCTTGAAGGAGTTCCCAGAGATGCTTAGCACTTGTTGGCCCTTTTGCCTTCACTCTGCGGTCCAGCTCACCCCAAACCATCTCGATTGGGTTCAGGTCCGGTGACTGTGGAGGCCAGGTGATCTGGCGCAGCACCCCATCACTCTCCTTCATGGTCAAATAGCCCTTACTTTCAAAGTTTTCCCAATTTTTTGGCTGACTGACTGACCTTCATTTCTTAAAGTAATGATGGTCACTCGTTTTTCTTTACTTAGAATTTGTATTATGGCAAGAAAAAACCAGCTAACAGTCTATTCAGTAGGACTATCAGCTGTGTATCCACCTGACTTCTCCTCAGCGCAACTGATGGTCCCAACCCCATTTATAAGGCAAGAAATCCCACTTATTAAACCTGACAGGGCACACCTGTGAAGTGAAAACCATTTCAGGGGACTACCTCTTGAAGCTCATCAAGAGAATGCCAAGAGTGTGCAAAGCAGTAATCAAAGGAAAAGGTGGCTACTTTGAAGAACCTAGAATATGACATATTTTCAGTTGTTTCACACTTGTTTGTTATGTATATAATTCCACATGTGTTAATTCATAGTTTTGATGCCTTCAGTGTGAATCTACAATTTTCATAGTCATGAAAATAAAGAAAACTCTTTGAATGAGAAGGTGTGTCCAAACTTTTGGTCTGTACTGTATATGTACTGAGCTTGATTCTGGTACTACGGATTTCATTAATCTCTTTTTATATTGTATTTATTCGTTTAGGGATACTTTTCTCCAATATACCACAGACACTTCTCACACATATTTCAGGCAGCAAAATATGGTCTTCTGATGTTAGAAAATTGAACCCCACCATTGGCCACAGCATTTTTTGGTGATAAATATTGCCATACTCACCTTGATATTCATTTTTTGTTTCCTTTGGTGTTGCATACTAACTGCATGTTTTGAAGAGGTTTTCTTGGATTGGAATATTGATGATTTATACTCAGGGTAGGTCATCAATATTTGATCGGAAGTGGTCTGACTCCCTGCACCTCCACTGATCAAGGGCGATCTTGTGAGAATTGTGGCCTCCTCACAGCTTACCAAGCACAGCGCCATTCATTGTATAGGGGCTGTGCTAGCCATTACAGCCCAGGCTAATTCACTTGAATGCGACTGAGCTGCATATAGGCCATGTGACCAATGAACGTGACGTCACTGGCCTAAGAAGAGGCCGCAGTGCTCACCGAAACTTCTTCAAACAGCTGATCGTTGGGAGGATCGGGAGTCGGACCCTCACTGATAACCTATCAATAATGCAGTAGCCCGGTGGGGCGTGGCCTGAGAGCGCATGGAGTAGGTCGCACTGCACTGAGCTCCTGCAGACATCCTGACTTTAGAGTGGTAGCAACCCCCTATATCGCCGATCCTTTCCTACCTGGTGGTTGAGAGGCGACAGGAGGGTGCTGTGCTAAATTTCTGAGAGCCGACATGCCGAGGAAGTCCGGTAAAGGGCCGCGATATGACAGGCCAGAGGTGAGCCGGCATGGCGCCGAGGAAGAAGAGGGGCCGGCCTTACAGCCCAAGCTGAGACAGACTGCGGCCGCAAAGCTGAGCAGGTTTGCTCGCACGGATAGTGCTGGGGGAGACTGGGCTGAGGAGAAGGAGATGGACGCTCATATCTCCTCTGGACAGGAGGATGAATCCACTGATGGGGAGGCCCTAGATGCGGTGAATTCGCCGCCATTAACCCCTGCACGGCTGGCAAAAGACGCGGTAGGCCCTAAAGTTGTGACTGATGCAGAGCCTACTCTAAAAGATATTATGGCCGCTGTGGCCAGTTGTAACAGCACACTGAAGGTGCTTACAGTACAGGTTGGCAGCCTGAGGTCGGATGTGTCTTTAATTAGGCATGACCTACACAAAATCACAGAACGCACCTATGAATTGGAGAAGAGGGTGTCCCCTATTGAGGACGTTATTCAGCCCTTGCAAATGGCGGCAAAAACAACTGCTAAAGATATAGCTGCCTTATACGCCAAAACAGATGATCTGGAGAACAGGTCCAGAAGGAATAACCTGCGGATTGTGGGTATGCCAGAGAAGACGGAGGGGGATAATGCCACTGAATTTGTAGAAAAATGGTTGCACCAACTATTTCATGAAAAAGGTCTATCCTCATTATATGCGGTGGAGCGGGCGCACAGAGTCCCCATGCGGCCGCTTCCGCCTGGCAGACCTCCCCGTCCCATACTGGCGAAGATACTCCATTTTAAAGACCGGGACACTATCCTGCGGCAATCAAGGGACAATGAGGAGATGGTCCTGAATGGGGTTAAAGTGTCCATATTTCCGGATTATTCCAACGAAGTGCAGCGGAGGAGAAGCAGATTTATGGATATAAAGAAAAGGCTGAGAGCTCTACAAGTCCAGTACGCTATGCTGTTTCCTGCTAAACTGCGTGTGGTGGCATTGGGATCCACCAGATTTTTTGAAGATCCGGAGGAGGCGGCGCAGTGGCTGGACGTCCACGAGCGACAATTGAGAAGTGGTGCCCTGGACACTTGAAGGAGGCAGATATATGTTTCTTATGTTCACTTTATATATGCATTTGCACTCTAGGATTTCTTTAAATGTTGCACCAGTTAGGGAGTGTATTATGTAATGCTACCACATGGTAGTTCCTGAGGAGGGAGCAGGCGGTAATGATAGTAAAATGTATTTCTCAGATGTGGGGAGGATTCTCTACCTGAGGAAATGTGTTATAAACTGTTATGTTTATTGTAGGTTGGGGGGCAGGTTGCTCTCGGATTGCCCTGTTTTAATGTGTGAAGTGGATACTGAGGGGACAGTGATCCCCAGTTACAGTAACCTGACTACGAGAGGGAGGGAGGGGGGTGGGGGGGCAGGGAGAAGGTTGGGGGGAAGGGTTAAGGTCTTGAACTATGAGCGAATGTTATCTGAGTGGGCTGTGAGATTCAAATATGGTTTGAAGTTTTACCATGTCACAGGTGATTAGAGTCTTAAGCTGGAATGTGAGAGGGATGGCTGATGCACGGAAAAGACAGTGTATTTATCAGTATTTGGGGCGGTTTCAGCCGGCTATATGTTGCCTTCAGGAAACGCATTTGACTGGAGAAAATTTACACTGGATGAGTAAAAATTGGGTGATTCATGCGTTACATTCAACTCATTCCTCTCATTCTAGAGGTGTAAGTATGATTGTGCATAGGAGTATTAGGTATGAACATATGCAGGATTGTGTGGATGCTGAGGGTAGATATGTGTGTGTTGTGTGTAAGGTGGATGGAATACAGGTGGTGTTGGTGTCTGTGTATGTGCCTCCGCCATTTGCTTCTCCGTTAATAAGAGAGATCATGGGCTTTGTGGCGGACTTCCCTGGGTTGCCGTGGCTGTTGGTTGGGGACTTTAATTGCACGCTGAATGACTCCCTAGATAGATGCCGGGTGGAGGGAGCAGGTGGTTCACCGGGGAGTGCGGCTCTCAGGAATATTTTGGGTGAGGTAGGAGTACAGGATGTATGGAGATTGCGTAACCCAGATAAGCGTGAATTCTCGTGTAGATCCGCCACGCACCATTCGCTATCGCGTATAGATCTGGCCCTTGTTAACGACATAATGCTACCACTAGTTAAGGGTGTCGTTTATCATCCTCGGTCGTTGTCGGACCATTCTCTGGTGCAGATTGACTTGTGCCTGGGGGTGCTCAGACTGGGACCGAGGCTGTGGAAGTGTAATCCTCATTGGCTGAATGTGTTGGGTGACCTGTCTGGGATTTCTCTGGAAATTAAGGAATTTTTCGATATCAATACAGGGTCGGCTTCGATACCAGGTGTATGGGACGCCATGAAAGCATTCCTGAGGGGAGTTCTGATGAAAGAAATTAACAAGCATAAATCCAGATCCAGGGAGGCGGATGTCAAGGCGCATGTACTAGTGGCTGAGGCTGAGAGAGAGTTTAGTAGATCCCCCACCACGGTTAGTAGTGAGGCGCTGGAGGTAGCCCAGGAGCAGTTGAGATGTCATTTGGTCCAGGCCGCAGATAGAAAGAGAAGCTTTTATCGTCAGAGATCTTTTGAGGAAGGAGAGAAGGTGGGTCATTTGTTGTCGGTGGTCTCGCAGGCCCAGAGGGGCTCCTCTTGCATTCAGGAATTGAGAGATGACATGGGGAACAGTAGCCAGGACACGAAAGGAATATTAGATATTTTAAAAAGCTTTTATGTATCTCTATATACTTCCACTGGATCTAGTTCTGATGAGGCCCTGAATGATTTCCTAGGGGAGGCGCAGTTATCGGTGCTGTCAGAAGAGGATAGAGAGAGGCTGGAGGAGCCGATTACACTTGAGGAACTGGAAGCTGCACTTGGGGACATGGCAAGTGGTAAGGCGCCTGGAGCTGATGGCCTCCCAGTAGAGGTATACAAAAAGCTGCAGGGGATATTACTCCCTGAATTACTTAAGGTGTTTGAGCACTCATTGGAGGCAGGTTCGTTACCACATTCGATGCAGGAAGCTATAATTGTGGTTATACCTAAACCTGGAAAGGATCCTAAAATACCGGATTCCTACAGGCCAATTTCACTTCTCACGGCTGATGTTAAGCTACTGGCGAAGGTGTTGGCGAACAGGCTGTCCAAAGTAATTCTGACCACAGTACACCCGGATCAGACGGGGTTTATGCCAGGGAAATCGACGGCTATTAATCTTCGTAGGCTGTACACTAGTTTAAATATTCCGGCGGATAACAGTGGAGACAGGGCCTTGCTTGCGCTTGACGCCGCTAAGGCGTTTGACAGTGTGGAATGGAGGTATTTGTGGGGGGTCCTGAGAACTATGGGCTTTGGTGAGCGGTTCATTCAGTGGGTACAGGTTCTGTATTCTAGTCCTAAGGCGAGAATTAGAGCTAATGGAGGGTTGTCAGACTGTTTTCCCCTTGCCAGGGGCTCCAGGCAGGGATGCCCACTGTCGCCCTTATTGTTTGCTCTTGCAATAGAGCCGCTTGCGGCACATATTCGTTTATCAACAAGTATAGAGGGGTTTAGATAGGGTGGGCTGCACAATAAAGTGGCTATGTACGCTGATGATACTCTACTTTTCATGGTGCGTTTCTGGATGCGGCCATGGCATTGATTGACAGATTTGGTAGCTTTTCTGGACTGCGGATAAACTGGCAAAAATCCTCTTTGATGCCAATTGATGGGCAGGCCCTGGCAGGCAGACAAGTAGATAGTTTGGTGCCCTGGGTGGATAAATTTAAATATCTGGGATTACATATAACACCGAGGCTATCGGATTTTGAAGAACTTAATCTGTCCCCATTGCTGGCTACTTTTAGGCTTAAAGTGAGGTCATGGTGTAGACTCTTTCTTTCGGTGGTAGGTAGAGTTAACCTTTTAAAAATGGTTATGATGCCCCAGTTGCTATATATACTGAATAATGCTCCAGTTTGGATCCCTCTGGATAGATTCAAGAAAATTCACTCTATATTTAGAGATCTTACTTGGAAGTATGGACAGGCTAGGATCAAACTGGAGACATTACAGTATTCTAAGTCGGAAGGGGGCCTGGCTGTCCCTAACGCATGGATTTATTTTTTGGCTTCCCAATGTCAGCATTTTAAGGGATGGATTGATCTACAAGCACCGGACATGACTGGGCAGATATTGCAGCATTGGCTGGGCAGTCGGGACCTCATGGGCATTCTAGAAGGCTCAGGAATGCATGCAGGGAGGGATAAACTCCCTCTTATTGAACTTATGAAAAAAGTTTGGGCAAAAGTGAAGCTGCTAAGAGGAGTGGGAGGTATTAGTGAACTTTCCCCTATTGGAAAGAATCACCTGTTGCCAGAACTATTTGCCATACCAGGACTTAGGAACTGGGAAACTTATGGAGTGACGAGAATTGGACAATTAATTAAGGACAAGATATGTAAGTCATTTCAAAACCTGCAGCAGGAATTTAATATTCCAAGGGAGTGGTTCTATAAATATCTTCAAATAAGGCATGCCCTTGAGGTCACGTTGCGGAAAGGATGTGAGATAGCTCAAATGGAGGTGGTTCATAAGCTTGTTCTTCCGACAGGTGGGGAAAAAAGAGGGTTAATATCACAGGTGTACGCTCTTTTACTGGAAACATTCTTAGAGGGATATCCGCTTTCAAGAATGAAAAAATGGGAGGCTGACGTGGGAGATATGTCTAAGGATAAGTGGGAAGATATATTAGAAGCAGTGCCCAAGGTGTCCTTAAGTGAACAGGGCAAACTGTCCCAACTATTTATCATACATAGAGTGTACAAAACACCGGTGTTCCTGAAAAAGATAGGAGTAAGAAGTGATGACAAGTGTCCAAAGTGTATGGAAGATGGTGCAGACTTGTTGCATATGCTGTGGTCTTGTCCAGTAGTTGGTAATTATTGGGAGGAAGTTAGAAATATGATTAATAGTAAACTGACATTGAAAATTCAAAAAGATCCTAAGGTGTGTATTCTGGGGTATGTGTCTGAAATTGGAGGGACTGAACCGGTTAAGGTCGCTGTGGGGAGATTGCTATATGTGGCCAGGAAACTGATTGCTATGAGGTGGATCCAGGGGAGTCCGCCCACACTGAGTGAGTTTGAACGGAAGGTGCATGACATGCTGATACTTGAAAAAGGGGTGTATGTGAAGAGAGGGTGTCCTCAGAAGTTTGATAAAATGTGGAGTGAATGGTTATCTCATACCCATGTGGTTATATAGGCTTGTGACGGTCAGGACCAGCTGTTAGGGTTGGGGAGGTTGGGGCAGGGTAAGGGGGGGAGGGAGGTTGGGAGGGTTAAGTTATGGTAATTCTATGTCTAAAATATTTGTTTTAGCAAGTGTACACGTATTGTATGGATTCGTGTTAAAACTGAGTGGTGATATATTTATGATTACTGTTGTTCACGGATTCCACACGGTGGATAATGTAAAGAAAAGAAAACACAACGTATTGTTTTATGTTTTATTATGTATCTATTGTTTAATAAAAACGATTTGATTTAAAAAAAAATAATGCAGTAGCCCATGGCTGTGATTAAGTTTGATGGTATGGGTGTTGCCTTCTGTTGGCAGGCAGTTTTGACATGCTGAATAAATGGCTCAGCTCGATCGAGCATGCATGCTTAAAGGGGTTATCCCATCTTAGACAATAGGGGCATATCGCTAGGATATGCCCCCATTGTCTGATAGGTGTGGGTCCCACCTCTGGGACCCGCACCTACAAGGAGAACGGAGCCGGGGAGAGTTATGGCTGCAGCTCCCCGCCTCTCCCATTGAAGTGAATGGGAGCGCACCGCACATGCGTGGCCACCTCTCCCATTCATTTCTATGGGGCCAACGGAAATAGCCGAGCCAGCGCTCGGCTATTTTCGGCGGCTCCATAGAAATGAATGGAGGCCGGCTGTGCATGTGCAGTGCGCCCTCCTCAATTTTCTCCGCACCTATCAGACAATGGGTACATATCCTAGCGATATGCCCCAATTGTCTAAGATGGGGTAACCCCTTTAAGGGAGGCTGGGGAAGTGTTCAGGGCAACAATATCTTATGCATATGGGCAGATTGATAGAGGGCTCCATTAATATGTTTAGCTATATGTTTTGGAAGAGCTCATACATTGTGTCAACCCTTGTACCTAAACCCATTACCTACTACTATCTTGAAATCACTTTATTCAAAAATCCACCAATCTAGTTAAAAGGGTTGTCCAATGAAAAATATTCTATAGTTTTCAAACCAGCACCTGGATCTCAATTCTTTTGTAATTGCTAATAAAAAAAATTGTAAAGCCACTGAGTTATTCAATAAAATGTATCTGTATAGCGCCACCTGCTGTTTGTTTATTTTCTTTCTTATTTATTTGTACTAGTTACTGAGAAGGCCGCACATGCTCAGTTTCATCCTCCAACTGCCTCCTGAGCTGTGATAGGGAGAGCAGAGACACGCCCCCTGAGCTGTGATAGGGAGAGAGCTGCAGCAGAATGGACACACCCACTGAGAAAGGACACTTCCCTAGATAGAACTCTAGCAGAGCAATAAATAGGGCAATTTCTAGATCCACGTGAGATACAGGCTGGTTCTAAGTTTGTTAGAAGGAGATCATCATGTACTATGATATATTATCCCGTTAATCACGGGATCACCCTTTTAACAAGGTGTCTGAGGCAACATCTCTAGTGCATAGATAAAGGAAGGACCCCACTTTAAGCCTAGTGCTTTTTATATAAAGGTGAAATTAAATTGCACCGTTAATGTAAAAAGGTCGACCTTTTGCCTTCGCTAGTACAAAGGAAATTTTCAGGGTCCTTACAAGGACTTATGATTCCACCATGTATCGGGATTTCAGTTTTTTAAAGGTTGCACAAAGTTTCTGCATCATGATGAAGGGAACAAAACATCTCCCAGCACAAAAAGTGCCCTTTTGTGAAAGAGCAGGACATGTATTGCAAGTCATAATTTGTGTATACATAGAAAAGTAATAATCCATTCAGCCAGAGCTTTCAGATGAAAATGCTTTATTAGTAGGTAGACTGTGACCTTGTACAGCACATTTCAATGCTGTCCTAGTTTTACTGTTGACGGAAGGGAATATTACATAGGATTACTGTCGAGTGCTAAGATCCCACTTATATTTCTTCAGTAACTGCTGCATACTCAAGGTAACTATTACACCATTTTGACTCTATCGGAACATACGCTGAGGATGCTGACAAATCTGTAGAAGTATGTTTTAGAAAAGAAATTCATCATTCAGCAAGGGAGCTGCCGTAGATTTAGGCTGGCGCCTCTACATAACTTCGGTGGATACTCCGCCTGTGGAGGGATTATTAAGACCAGCTTTTAAAACGCTAGTCTTAATAAATGACCCCCATAATTCTGAAGCATCCTTTTCCCTAGAACTCCTGGAAATGTTTAAATTGTCACACAACTGTGCACAAATCAATAGTACCAGTGACCATAAGAAGCTTTGTAATATGTTATATCAGTGGGAAATGTCTAGTTCTTCTGTTATCAGCTCTCCCCTTTCCCCCTCCTTTGCCAATTGTTTTTTACTTTGAAAAATGCCTTTTGCCCTGTCCAGGACAGATCATCTCTGCAGGAAGATCATATTACACATGTCAATATAAGTCTATGGAGAGGGGATGGGGGAGGAGTGAGCAGGAAATAAGTAAGACATGCACAGCCAAAGAGTATACATAGCTACATAGGAAGGTTACAGCTCATCACAAGTGCTTCTTCCACAAAAATAGAGGTCTGTACTTCTCTGTAATGTCCTCCATTATCCTGGGGCTGCTTCTGATTGACTGTAAGACAGTTAGGAAGGAGGTTCTCTGCTACTTTCTGTGTGTGCAGTGGATGGCAGTCTCCACCCACCATGTCTGAGAGGACTGCAAGCCAGATATTCAGCAAGAACAGGGGACAACTGCTAAAAATGCCAGATACAAACCGTATAATGAAATTGAAATTGTGTTATTCTTCAGGCACATCAAAAAATAATGAGCAGCACAACGTTATTTCAACAGCCATTGGGTATGAATAACAATATCTTCAAGATGCACGCAGTGTCAGGTCCTGACCTCTGGGTCCTATAAGATACTATGTGGAGAAGACCGCAGCACTCCTCACTAAATGCAGTGGTAGGTTATTTATATAATATCTTCTTCAGTTTTTCTCAAGCAATAAATGAGCGTACATAACAATCCCCTAATTAGGTGCAGAATAGGTCATGTAACAAACCTCATGCCAAAACCCGATCCATACGCACAAAATATATGATAAAACCATAATTCTGAAATTCAGACTTCCACTTACACACACGCTGCCTTTGTTTTTATGGTAGAATCACTATCAATCTGGGCTTCTGCGACTACAATATTCTTCTCATACTATGTCTCTTGTCCTAAATGATGATAATTTACCCCTCCAATGGTTTTACTCAACAGATGACAATTACCATAAGCTCCATAAACTTACCCTTTTGTAATTGGGAAATTGCTAAACACTTTCTGAATGTTCTATCCTAGGGGGTCAGCAACCTCCGGCACTGCAGCCGTTGTGAAACTAGAACTCTCACCAGGCTCCATTCACTTCTATGGGAGTTCCAAGAACAGCCAAGCAAGTAAGCATGCTGGGAGGTGTAGTTTCCCCACAGCTGGAGTGCCAGAGGTTGCCAATCTCTTTTCTGGAAATATTACGTTCATTCGTGTTGTAAATTTTGCAATATCTGCAAGGTGCATGCATGTTTCCTGCATAGCAAATAGCATAGCGTCGACATTTTACATGCGTTGCCATCTAGTGGCCAGACAGGCAGCCCTGCCGGTAGAATAACAAAAGCACATCACCTTTTACAGCATACAGTGAAATTTACAGTTTTCCTTCATCACTAGTCAGCAGAGGATTAATGACACAAAGCAGAGCACGTGGTTGTCCAGGAAAGGCTGTTGATGGCACCATCTCCTCCGCCAGAAGAGCCATCGTGTATGGATAAGTCAGCGGTGTGACACGTATACATGCAAACAGGGGCTCTAGCAGGCTGGCCCATTCATACATTACATGGAAAGACATTCATTTTAGTGGCCACAAAGCAACACTATTTTTCCTGCAGGGGGAGCACCTGGCCAGTCAAATATTCTCCTGATAAAAGCAGGTAATCCTTGGTGCTTTCTGAAGCAGGAACCACAGCAATCAGCTGATCCGGTAGACAACCCCTTTAAAGCAACCTGTCACATGAAACATGCAGTGCAATGAGTGCGTGGCATGTTATAGAGCAGATTGATATATAGTTTCATGAAAAGATTCTGAATAACTTGTATTTCATTCCTTTAAAGGGGTTATTGCACATTGATGAGCTGGTTGATGTGGCTCCTGCTTCCTTCAGAAAGCACCTGGTTTCCCCAGGAGAATCTCTGACTAGCAGACATTCTCCCTACAGGAGAAGTGCATTATTACTGTGTGGCCACTAAAGCCACTATTCCACTGCATAGTACCGGATCAACCCTACTCGCCTCTACTTGGTCTTGGTCCCAGGGAAATGAACATCCTTCCGTGTAATCCATGAATGGGTCAAGTCTGCCGAAACCACTGTTTGCATATATACTGCTCACAACACTGACTTATCCATAAAGCATTGCCCTTCTGCTGTGAGGAGACCTGGGGGTACTACTGTAGTATCTGCAATGTGACAGTTGATGGGGGTACAGTTGGCAGTGTTTGGTAACAGGAATAGAACTTACCATTCCATTCCTTCCCTCATGGTAGGAGTGGGCTGGTTCCAACTTCCTGCCACGGGTGGGGCTAAACTAGGGAGAGTCAGTCTAGTTAGGGCCCTTGCACATGACCGTATGCCCTCCAAGATATACGGTCCGTGAGCGGGCCATATGTCCTGAAGCGGCATTGATCATGTGCACTGGACCGCACAGCATCATAGATTACAATCATGCTGTGGACGTCGGGCCGCCCACGGGGCTATTGTCCCACACCAATATAATCATACCAGTGCAGGACAATAGTCCCGCGGGCAGCCCGACGTGCACCGCATCATTGTAGTCTATGATGCTGTGTGCACACGATCAATGCCGCTCCGGGACATATGGCCCGCTCACGGACCGTATATCTTGAAGGGCATACGGTCATGCGCAAGAGGCCTTAGAGAGAGGAAGAATGTGATCCATCTCCCACTCCTCCAGGCCAGTGGACCACAGAGGAGTCACACCTAGAAGGACATAATTACCCCAGGTGGCCCACAGAAGCAGCTCACCTAGGAGGACGTAATTACCCCAGGGAGACTGCAGAGTCCTAAGCCACAGAAGAATTGCAAGCTACAGCATACGAGAGTCAACAGGGTGATCAAGGTTCCGAGCTATTAAGACTCCTGCAAAGTGGTGGGAAACACGTTAAGACACCATCACGAGAGTTCAAGACATGCATAGCTAGAAGCATGCATTATTCAGTGGACACCTACAGTCAGAGGTGCCAGAGTAAAGCCGTAGGGAAAGGAATCCAGAGAAAAACAGTGTCAGTTAGCAAGTGTCCGAGTGTCATCTTTGCCACATTGCCAGCCACCATACCCCATCATCTGGGAGGAGAAAAATGGAGCTGGTACGAACTGCAGATAAATGAGCTGCTATCTATTTTTGCACTCAGTAAAAGACGCTATTTGTTCTACAGTCTCTTCCTGGTTCTTTTCATCATCACCTTTTTCACTGCATCGAACCCCAAGAAGCAACAGCCTGAGGTAGGAAAATGTGACAACACTAAATCAAGGCCACTGCCACTACCACTCCCATCCTCAGGGGCTTGTTGCACAATCACCATATTAACCCCTTAATTTGATCTGTTTCATCTGATGCAACGCTTGGGTATAACTTACCCTAATAATTCTAATAGTACATCCTAGATCACCCCAAAGAGGAGCAGCCCCTCAGCTGGAACCTACACCTTAATATGCTAAGGAGGAATCTAGATAGCTGGACCTCGAATGGGACAGGACTAGTCTGGAGTTCAGTAGGGTATGCCTAAAGCCCCTATTAGACTGCACGATAATCAGACAAATTAGTGGGAACATGCTTTCATAGGGAAAAGTTTTCTGGGAAAAGATTTAGTATAACTTGTAATTCATTCATTTAAATCTCTATACATTCTGGGCTTTGTCGTCCAGGAGACAGTCCTATCGGTGATTCCTCTGTATACCCAGTCATGGGGAGAAGGCTGTCAATCACTGACAAGAATGGGCAGAGATTTAAATAAATTAAATACAAGTTATATGAAATATTTTACCATAAAACTATATATCAATCTGCTCAGCTCCTCTTGCTCTATAACATGCTAAACCATGTTCAAGAAGACAGGTTCCCTTTTAAAGAAAGTTAACGCCAAGGAGAATTTCTATGACCAAAAATCCAATGGAATACCGGCGCAGATCGCAGGTGTGAACATTCATCTTTCCACAAGTTTATGGTACAGAAGAGGGATTAATAAATACATAATACCCTTAAAAAAAAAAATTCATAGGCTTTGTAAGCAGATTGATGCTGTAAGACATCCTGCAGTTTTGATCATCCCACCTCTATTCTTGCTACTGCGCTCCCAAGACTTGGACACACATCAAATGGAATCTTAAAAATCCGCAGAAAAACAAAAGTAGGATGGCAGCATATGATTGCTTCATACATAACAGGTGTTCATCTGATCTCTTCTAGACCAGGGCCAATGGGGATTATTTTTTTTGGGGGGGGGGGGGGGGGGGAGATATTGACAGATTGTACCCCATTATTCATCTTCTACTAGGTAATGATGTCAGTGTTCAGAAAGTTTGAGTTGCCTCAAGACAAATAAAAGATTAAAAACAATATGACACCAAGCCAAGGAACACACAGATAATCTATAGTTGTCAGTCTACCCTCCCTACTGCAAGTAGAACGATTATGAAAAAAAGGAGCAGGGAAAAAAAATCTCACAGCAAGGTAGTAGATAATATGTGGCTGCTGAAAAGTACACAGACGTCTCCTTTGCCCACACGGTGGTGCCAATCCCTGGAGTAGGGCATAAATCCCTATGTGAAAGGTTTTTCTAGTTAATTTTGCTAGATGTATTTTCAGTTGCACAAAGCTGCCATCTAGTGGTGGAATAGCATAAGCACAGGGCTGTGAAAAAAAACATGCAGACTTGCACGTGTCAGTGTTTTTGTTATCCGAAACACTGACATGTGAATAAGGCATAAAACTTACACGCCTATCTGGTTATAACTAATACATAAAGACCCCATTAAAGGGGTTATCTCACTTCAGCAAATGGAATTTATCATGTAGAGAAAGTTAATACAAGCCACTTACTAATGTATTGTGATTGTCCATATTGCTTCCTTTGCTGGCTCAATTCATTTTCCCTTCACATTATACACATCATGTTTCCATGGTTACAGACCACCCTGCAATCCAGCAGCGGTGGTCGTGCCTGCGCACTATAGGAAAAAGTGCCGGCCTCTCTAGTGGCTAGGACCATGGTAGTTCATATAGGCTGGTTCTTTTTCCGGTAGTGTACAAGCATGACCACCACTGATGCATTGCAGGGTGGTCATAACCATCGAAACAAGAAGTATATAATCTGATGGAAAAATTAATCCAGCCAGCAAAGGAAGCAATATGGACAATCACAATACATTAGTAAGTGGCTCGTATTAACTTTCTCTACATGATAAATGCCATTTGCTCAAGTGAGAGAACCCCTTTAATTACACATTATTCTACTAGTTATCATCTTAATCCATTTCCAAAGGTCATCTTGTCTGACTGCATTCTTAAAGGGGTTGTGCAGCCAGTACATATCCTCAAGATAGGTCATCAATATCTGATCGGCAGAGCCCCCCGACAATCAGCTGTTTGAAGAGGAGGTGACGCTTGAACAAGCACTACTACTTCTTCAAGATCACACTGCATATGGTCTTGGAGGCGCATTGTAACTCACTTGAATGGAACAAGCACTTGTAATTACACTGCTCCACTGCTGCGGACCCCCACCGATCAGATATGTACTGGCTGCAAAACCCCTTTAATAAGGGGATTCAAGGGAAACTATTTTTTTTATAATTATATTCAATGCCCTCACCAGTCCCCCACCACTGCAGTTTCGGTGCTTCAGTGACCCTCCTCAGCTAGAGACTGGCTAAGCAATATTCTGTCACTTCCTGAGCCCAGCACTCACCGAAGTAGCATTGGAACAGCCGCAGCAGATCGGTGAGAGGATGAATGGATTTTTATTTTATTTTTTATAAACCCTTCCTGGGTCTGTCTTAAAAAAAAAAAAATATTACCCTGGCAAACCCCCCTCTAGATGGTCTGCGATAATGTGGCTCAATGAAGTGGCATCATCGCTTATCCACCAGAATACTCAGTGTTAAATGACCTTTAATTACTGGTACGGTCTCATGTAGCTGTCAAAAAAACAAAACCATGGACATGCAGATTTCAATGGCTTTAATCTGTTTAATGATTGCAGGGTTTTGCAGTTTTACCTGAGAAATGAAATGGAATTTTCCCACCCTTTATGACACATTCATACGATACGCCATGAATATCTGATTATTGCTGGTCTGAAACCACCACTATTCAAGAGTACCGCCAGAGAAAGGGCAGAGTCCAGGAAACCTGCTAATGTGATCATGCAGGAAGGAGACCCGGATCCAGGTTCAGGATGAAGACCCGGATACCCTTACAGTTGAATGGAGACAGGACTCCCCACGGATATATACTTGTACAAGGCTGAGCTGTGAAACTAGATACAGGAAATGGCCAGAAGAAAGGAAGAGGTGTTAGGGAGTGGGGGTTTTAGGCATTATTCAAACCACACAACTGCATGGGGGTCCCCCTGCTGAGTCCTCAGGATGCAGACACAGCTGAATACGATGCAGAAGCAGGAAACAGTCAGATCCTCGCTCCACCATTCACACTGGAACCATTGGCTAGGTGCCGGCACAAAGTGACATCATCACGCCTGCTGCACCCATCCACCGGGCAGAACAGACCACCTCTGTAGTGAGCCATCTGCTCTGTCTGTCGTGGGAATGTTGGCTTGGTAAATGGGGGGCATGGCAGGGTGTAAGGGGCACAGCTAAGCAGTGCAAAGGAGAAGTGATGCATTTGGAAGTTGCACCTTTTCTTCCAGCTGGTGGGAGCACCCATAGGTCCTGGGGAAAGTTTACCCCTTGTTTACTTTTGCTGTACCTATATATATACACATAATATGGACACCGTCTGTCTTTGGGAAACCAGAATCTCGCTCGTACTTAGTCACCAAATAGAGCAACCCCATGCGCGCCCCCCCCCCCAAAACATTTTTGGTAGGCATGTATATCCAGAAGCCTCCATATACCCACTAGGTCTCATCCATGAGCATAGTGCAGCTCCTTTTTTATACCTCCTGTAAATGAACAATTGGGTCCAAATGTTCACATTGTCAAAAGGTTGCGCCCCAACCCAGTTTGGTACTTTGTTTCAGTGACACGAAATGCAGCATGCACCAATCACTGCACAACAAAATAAAATACTACACCAGTCTATTCTGGAAAGACACAGAACTTTATTCACACAGGCTAGTCAAATATGGTAGTCTTCCTCTGTCCATGAAATACCAAGGCCTCTTTCACACGAGCGTGACGGATTAGGTCCGGATGCGTTCAGTGAAACTCGCACCAATTGCAAGCAAGTTCAGTCAGTTTTGTCTGCGATTGCAGTTTGTTTTTCGCGCGGGCACAATGCATTTTGATGTGTTTTTTACACGCACGATAAAAAAACTGAAGGTTTACAAACATCAGTGAAAAACGCATCGCACCCGCACTTGCTTCCGGATGCAATGCGTTTTTCACTGAAGCCCCATTCACTTCTATGGGGCCAGAGCTACGTGAAAAACGCAGAATATAGAACATGCTGCGTTTTTCATGCAACGCAGAACTGATGTGTGAAAAAAAAAAAAAACACGCTCATGTACACAGACCCTTTGAAATGAATGGGTCGGGCTTCAGTACGGGTGCTATGCTTACACGTCAAGCATTGCACCCGGGCGGAAAACTCACTCGTGTGAAAGGGGCCTAATAGAAAATGAGAACAGTTATGTAACACTTTATTCTTTGTGGGGACCCCACACACAAAACACTGCATTAAAGTGGCTGGACTGTGTAACTATGGATAAAACAGAGCACGTGGAGTGTTCAAGGACGCCTGAGATTAAGAAAAAAAAAACTAAAACGGCGTCACCCTTGTTTATGGGGTGTCTCTGGTATTGCAATTGGCTTGCAATATTAGACATTGCCAAAATGTGGCACTGTTTCTGAATTACCGGTAGGTTCATAAAATGTAAAATTACCCCCCTAGGTGCAACAGCAGCAGTGCCATTGCACACAGAGACTCCTTTCCTTGTCTGCCATGCTGCACCCCCACCGCTGTGACAGACAGACCAGGCATTAAAAACATTAATGCCTGGCCCTGAAGTCTCTCAGGAAACGTGTTCGGCACGCATGCAATTAAGGGATGGAGACCGTTGTGCAGATGGACAGTCTCCATCCCTTTACTGTGCCAAACACACAGTTCAGGGCCAGGGATGCATAGGGTTTCACTGTCTGGCCTGTCTGTCACAGTGGTGGAGGCAGAGCATAGCAAACAGGGAAAGGAGTCTCTGGGTGCAACTATACCGCCCTTGTTGCACCTTGGGGGTCAATTTTCACATAATAAAAAAGCCTTTTTCTACAGATTGGTATCGCCATCTGTGTCGGCAGAGATATCATCAGACAGACACCAATCTACAGTGACCGGACGCATCACCTATTGGTAAGTGATGACAAATGCAATAAAATAAATAAAAAAAATTAAATAAAAACAACATCTTTTATTTCCTAATTTCAGACAACCCCCTGTACAAATAGTCAGTTATAATAGTGTTAAAAAAAAAAAAAAAAGAAGAAGAAAGGGTCCCCAAAATGTTGATCTCATTGTACGGGGGCGATGGTTGCAAAGAGGCTTTCTTCCCCTGCAATATGAATTTTGCTTCATAAGACGTGTCTGCTTACTTAATACCAGAGAACCCCTTTAAGATCAGTCATACTAACAGCAAATACAAATATACCTACTTGTAAGCAAACTCTCCCTACATCCTCCGCTAGCTAATTTACAACAGATCTGATTTGGGAAGGGGGAACCAAAAAACTTGCAAAATGAAAAGGAGCAATCAGACCGGTTGCAATGAACATTTCCAACTATTTTGATAAACGCCCCAATCAATATAGGTTCAATTTATAAATTGAAAACTACAGCTCAGATCCAATTGTGTATTAGGTATATGACTAACATCTTTTGAAGGTTTTTGTCCTTTTAAAGGGGCTTGTCACCAGGCAAGAGAATTGTGATAAGATGCAATGCCACAGCCCATGGACACAACACGGCAGTGTGTTTTTATGCTGGACCACCCTTTTACAATACTGAAAAGTGTGACTTACCGTACAGTTATAAGATCGTGGGGGGGGGGGGGGGGGGGGGGGGGGGAAGGAATTGGTGTTTCTATTTAATTTACCATTTATTTTGGACCTTTTATGGAGACAGCACAAGCCTGAGTAACGTGTGGTCCAGCCAGAACCCACTGTTAATAGATAGCTGGGGTCTTTGTAGCTGCACGGTGAGGTGGTTCTTCTAAAACTAGATGATGGACAAGTCTTTTTTTGGCTGCATCATGACATGATGAGAGTCCGTGAAGTAGAGCTGTGTTTGTACAAGTTCAGAATTGCTCTGGCTTTCTCCTGCATGAGCAGCTGGTCCTGGGAGCCACCAAAAGCGATGATTTTCCAAGCTTTACTCATCTGGGGAGACAGGGAACAAGCACTGTGAGGGCGAGACAGAAGCTGAGCTCATGTGTGGACAGACGTACACCCCGACGAACTCCAATATGAGCGCTTTACTGATGGGCAAACTGCCCTGAAAAGTTATTGTAATGTGCGAATATTAAAAACTGTATTGCAAGAGTATATGCTTATAGTACAAGTTATTGGAACCATATAACATAAATGTCATGTATGCGTATGACAGAATCTAAGTTATAGCCTTAGAAACCTTTTAAAGAGATTTCCCAAGACTTTGGACAGGTTAGCAATGTCAGATTGGCAGAGGTCCATCTCCTGGCACCACCACGGCACTGGAACCACACTGCTCTGTACAGAGTAGTGGTCATTCTGAGGTACTGAAGCTCAGCGCAGTACCGGAGAACGACCACTAGAGCACACGGAGCTGTGGTGTTCTGGGTCTGTACAGTTTACTCCCAGAACTTGCGGCTGATCGTGGGGGATGTTGAGCGCAGGTCGCCCCCAATGTCATATAGACAACCTATTCTATTCACAAGTCAAAGTTTTGGCCCCCTAAAAAACTACTTTAAAAGGGTTACCTGGTTTAGAAAACCTCAAAAAAAGGAGTTGTCTGGTTACGGATAATGACCTATGCTCAGGATTGGTCATCAATATCAGGTCAGATGTTTGCGGAGAAGGCAGCACTCATGCGAGCACTGCCTTCCAATTCGCTTGAATAGGAAGAAGCAGTTGAAGTTACACAGGAGCCGTAATACAATGCTGCCGCTGCAATGTCGACAGCGAGCAGGTGAGGAGAACACAGCTGGGAGTCAGACCCCTGCCAATCTGATATTGATGACCTAATCCCTAGGATAAGACCTCAATATTGGAAATCGGACAATCCCTTTAATAAGGGGTGGGGGCGGATTTCCTTACGTGTTGGCCAGAGAGACAGTATCTTTCGCTCAGGAGAGTACACACAAAATGAACAGATTTGAATGGGGACTGTGTAATGCTTCATTTCCCCTGTGGTGGCGCTGCAGGGAAATTGAGCACTTACTGCCAGGTTTCCTCACCGATGATCGCTGGCGGTCCCAGCAAGCAGAGACTTCGTGAACAGCTCATCGCCAAGCAGCGAACACCCCTTAGACTCTGGGTGATGGTTCGACTGTCATCTCATACTCTACTCCTAGATTAAGTGTTAAGACTATGGAGTCTGCTAGGCTCTGCAGACAATGCTAAATACTAGCCAACACTTCCAACAGTAAGAGTCCACCGTGGCACGCTGTGACCTGCAGTTCAATGGAGAAGCCGCCATACTTTGCTCAGGAGTCAATTCTTTGAACCGCAGCAGAGGACTGTCATTAGACATACGATACAGGTAAAGAGCCGCTGCAAAAGACTGCAAATGCGGCGGCAGCTTTAATAGCTTTGAGATGGAAAAGGATAATTATTTAAATGCCTCTAATTATGAATCTGTGTGGGAGCCATGGGTGGCATAGTAATAGTGAGATGGATGTTGTTTGGTAGGAGAACACCTGCAGTCAATTCTTTTCTCGCTTCATAATCTGCACAGAAATCAGCTTGTGCAATTTAACCTTTTCACAGCCCAACTTAATTGTAAAGGTTTATTACCTAGAAATGGCTTGGAATCACTCCGTATAAATGGCGTAAGCATCCGCATCTCTAGGTCCTCCACACAACATATCATGTTTTACTAAAGATAGACGGTGCCCGTGGATAGGGGCAGATAACCCACTGTCCTATACTTCAAAAGCAATGGAAACAGGACCAGGATGATGCGCTCTAGCAACATGTACCTGCCTAGAGGTAACCAATCATGCCAGACCTACACCTATAGAAAAAGGCATCAACATGTGCCATTCTAAAAGCGGTGGCATGTCACCGATAGACTTGGATACTATAAAAAAAAAAGTCACTTTTGCAGCATGCATCTGCATCGAAAAGCACAGTTGACAACAGATGCCTAAAGGACACTATTTGGTCTCCATCAGGTGAATGGAGCCCTATGGATGTACCTGGCGTATAGAGCTTCTCCCGATCTGTATGTCAGACTAATGTAAAGTGAACCGAGCCCAACCTATTCCTACAAACCGTTCCATTGTCAAGCAGTGAAAATTATATTCAGACTTTTCTTGGATTCGGTTCTTTTCAGACGGCAAAGCTAAAGCCAATCTGTCCGTCGTGACATCGCCCCTCTGGAGCCGTCCCTTTTCCAGGGTCCTGATCAGCACTGCTGTCTGGTTAGCCGTCCCTTTTTATTTACAGAAGTATGGAGAATGCAGTGCTGATGTGAACAAACCCTTAGGTCTACACGACGACATCTGTCACATAGGGCACAACTACACTGCAATTGGTGTCCCACGACAATATTTATAATGATAGGTCTATGGTGTCCACAGAAAAATCCATTTTGAATGTCGCAGTATATCGCAGTGTGACACCACAGACCATCATTATAAAAATTGTCGTGTGACAATGTCGTCGTGTAGACCTAGCCTTACACACTGTGCTCCCCCATGACCAGTAGATTTTTAGGTAGATTGGGGGGGGGGGCGCTAGGAGAAAACCTGACATACTGGTTCGACTCTGTACACACACCTATTTCTTTTCCTGCACTTACACTCCAATGCAACGATGGAAACCTAAATGGACCCCACTATAAGCCGATGGGATTATTGATACACATCACGGCTAATGGAAAAATGGAAGCTCTGATGACAATGTGAACAATGCTGAACTTTGCCAGACAGTACAACTGAAAAGAACCTCAAAAGATTCTTACAACCAAGGGAGAAACTATCTGAAACGACAAAGCCGCCCATGTCCCGGGCAGGTTAACAAAGTAATGTCAAGACATGGGCGCTCTAGTTTCTTAGGCAACTCTGCGTACTGTAAATTCTGAACTATTACTAGGAAGGGTGGGGTGATCACTTGATTCGCCTTTGGCCTCATGCACGCGACCGTTTTTCGGGTCCGCATCCGAGCCGCCGTTTTTGCGGCTTGGGTGCGGACGCATTCACTTCAATGGGGCTGCAAAAGATGTGGACAGCACTCCGTGTGCTGTCCGCATTCATTGCTCCGTTCCGAAGCCCAGCAAAAAAAATTAAATAAATAGCATGTCCCGCAGAATAGGCATTTCTACAATGGGCCGCCCGTTCCGTTAAAAAAACGGCACGGTCGTGTGCATAAGGCCTTTTACTGAGATTTAAATTTTTTTATTTAATTGGCATTAATTTTTCACCCTCTACCTTTACGTCACCACAATTCTTTCCGGACAGGGTGGCAGTGCCACCTGCTGACACTTGTCACTGAACACACAGTTGCAGACGCTCCCCATGTGTCGCAATTACAAGCAAGTAAGGGTCCATTCACACATCCGCAAAATGGTTCCACATTCGTTCCGCAGTTTTGGGTCACAGGTGCGGACCCATTCATTTTCAATGGGGCCGGAATGTGTTGTCTGCATCCACACTTCCGGACCCGAACTTCCCGTTCCTCCAAAAAAATAGAACATGTCCTATTCTTGTCCACTAAAAGGCATTTTCTATGAGCGTCGACGATGTGCGGTCCGCAAAATGCGGAACGCACATGGCGGATGTCAGTGTTTTGCGGATCCACAAAACACATACGGACATGTGAATAGACACTAAGGCTTCTGCCTAAGATCTGGCTGGGTGACTACTCCAACCCCAGGACAACTATTGGGAGTCGTGTGAGGCAAACAGGTAGTGACTTATCTCGGCCACAGTGGAACAGGAGCTTGCTTGGGGCTGTGTTGTTCTTGCACGGACTGAGACATCTGGTGACGGCAGTGTCCAGTTAGGGCTGCAATAATCCTAATGCTGGGAACTTCTATGTAATAAAAGTGTTATAACATCTTTGTGCACTGCAGCTCTATGGACAGACTGAGCACCCGCTGATGGTGCCTCCAAGACACCCCCATCTATATACAGTGCACCACCTGGAAATGCCTTTAGTTAATTTAGCAAGAAAAAATAAATAAAATACTCGAGATTATAAAATCAATAATCGATCATCAAGTAGAAATAATTTAGATTATTATTATTATTATTATTATTATTTTTTTTTTTTTTTTAACAAAAATCGCCCAGCCCTACTACCTGGTGCTCTCACGTCTTAATAGAGACACTTACCGGTTCGGGAATCCTGAGGGTTTCTGTTTGTGTTGCTGACTGCTTCTCAGCATTGCAAATGATAGGTTTGTCAGGCTTCAAAATGGCTCCTTTACTCCTGTAATACGAGGTCTTGACAGCCGTGTCCGCATCTACAGGTGAGCTCGGGCCAGAGTCTGTAATGAAGTGTATGGAGGGTTCCATTTTGATGAATACGCTTTTACTGGTTTTCCGAGCAGTTGCCTCCTGCGTTTTCACCAGCTCGCCAATGTCAGTGTGTGAGGTTTCATCGTAGACGGAGGAGCCTTTGCTTGGCTTCACCTGGACAAATCCCTGATTTAATAAACTGTTCTCTTTAGTGCTGCAAGACGACTCATTCAGGGACATGGACAAGAAGCTCTCGCAGGACTGCGGCTGAAGAGGGAACAGAGAATTATTCAAAAGCTATCAAGAGCGCAAACTAAATGGTAATACGCACTTCAGGCATGCAGCAACAAGCCGAACGCCTCCAGCAGCTTCAACACTGCGCTCATCGTACAGAGAAAATGGCCATGGCCCCAGTGCTTTGAAAATCAGCAGATCCCCATCTACTACTACCAAATCTATCTTCCAGCATCTCACACCTATCAGAAGACTTTTTCTGAACTCAACTTTGAAGCCAACACATAGAACAGATAAAATCTGTATAAAAAGAGTAACTTTATAAATGCATTGCATTACTTCTTTTTTTTTTTTTTTTTAATCAGATCATTTTTATTAAACATTTTACAGTGTAAATACACGTTTTTCCACAATACATACAAGGATGACATAGAGACATATTATCCATAGGACTAACAACAAAAAGGGCACCAAACTATGTGTATTAATCCAGTTCCAATCCAACCTCCCCCCCATCCCACCCCACCCTAACCTACAAAATACAAAGGCACATTTTTAAACATTTCTATTCAGACGTCGAAACGACAGCCATGGATCCCACAATTTTTCAAATTTCGCTGGGCATCCACGCTTCTGGTACACCATCCGTTCATAACTCAGCATTGTGTCAACAGCACTTAGGAATTCGCCTAGGATTGGCGGCGCTGTCTGTATCCAATGTAGGGCTATTAACTTCCTAGCGACATATAACATTCTCCCTATAGCTATTTTATGCACCTGCCCAGTGGCCAATTCAGAGACATATCCTAACACACACACTTTCGGGTCAGAGGGTATTCGTACCTTGTAAACATCCTGTATTGTCTGACGTACCAACTCCCAGTATCTCCCTAACCTCTCGCACGTCCACATCATATGCAACAAATCTGCAGACACCACAGAGCATCTTGGACACTCATCTGTGGGTCTGAACCCTATACGGAACAAAAAAAACTGTGTTTTGTAGACCCTATGGACAATAAACAGCTGCGAGAGTTTACGTCCTTCACTCAAGGAAGAGAGAGGTATCGCCTCCAGTATGTCAGACCATTGGTCATCAGTTAATTCGCCAACATCTTTCTCCCATTTACTTTTAGCCGTAAGCGGATGCGACATTAGAAACTTCTCAAGCAGCAGCTTGTATATACAGGAAATCATACCTCTCCTCGCCCCCCTGGACAGAATCTGGTGCAATGCAGCATCTCTCCCAGCCACCATATTCGTACCTTTAAATGTGGAGTTGTAAGCATGTCTCACCTGAAGGTACTTATAAAAGTGAGTTCTAGGCAGATCATACTTCTCTTGAAATCTGGCAAATGACATTAACTTCTTTTCCTCCAAAAGATGGCCCAACCTCAGAATACCCTTCCTTTTCCATGCCCCAAACTCAGACAGGGAGAGGAATTCCGGCAGCACAGGATTGCCCCACAGTGGAGTATATTCCGTATTGCCGAAAACCCCCCTCAGGAGCTTGACCTTATTCCATACGGACTGCATCAAGTGTCCCAAATCGCCCATCGGACCACTCTTTCCAGCCCCCCTAGTCTCAAGGATCAGCATTAGGTCATTCATTGCATTACTTCTAATCACTTGAATTACACTGCAGAGCTTCACTCACAATACTGCTGCTCATCAATGGAAATGGACAGCAAGCTTGTCGCCAAACACAAGCCTAAGGCCGAGTTCACACTTCAATGGGTCCGCAAATCCGGAATGGCGGAACAGCCGCACGGGACGGGACCCCTCGGAAGCACTACGGAGTGCTTCCGTGGGGTTACTTCCCGTACTTCCGTTCCGCAAAAAGATAGAACATGTCCTATCTTTTAGCGGAACAGGCGGATCGCGGACCCATTAAAGTAAATGGGTCCGAGATCCGATGCGGCTGACCTACGGCCAGCAATCGTGCATTGCGGCCCGCTATTTGCGGGCCGCAATAGTACATTAATACTCGTTCACAATCCAACAATGTCAGTGCTGAAGCTTACAGAACTCTGGGCACAGCTTTCTACTAGAATGCAGCCTGTGATGGAGGACCGGGGCAAGGTGAGCGAAGGTAGGCAGACATGACATCTGACTAACTTGGTTAGCCACGTACAGACAGCATGCAGTAGGGTGGATTACAAAAAAGGCAGCTACTCCCCTCCTTCTGAATCCAGTATATACCTCGTTATGCTACTTTGAAATAAGATAGATAGATAGATAGATAGATATAGATATATATCTATCTATCTATCACATTATTATGAGCACTTCCTATTTTAAAGAGGACCTTTCACCGCTCCTGACACTCTAGTTTTAATACCATCATGCATTTCCCATGTAACAATTCTGGAACATCTATTCTTATTACTGTATGTTGTGCCATTTCTTTCTTATTTCTACTAGAAGTTCTGAATGAATGGCTATTAGCCTTCACTAAGGGTACAGAGGGGAGGTAACAAGTTGGGGGGTGCATCTGCACAGTCTCCCTATATCCCAGTGATGGCTAACCTCCGAGACTCCAGCCATGGTGAAACTACGACTCCCAGCATGTTTCATTTATTTCTAAGGAGTTCTGAGAACAGCCAAGCAAGTGTACATCTTGGGAGTTGTAGTTTTACCACAGCTGGAGTGCCGAAGGTTAGCCATCACAGCTCTATCCAATCAGCACTGCCATTTTCAGACTGTGCAGGTACACCCCCCCCCCCCCCCCTAAACTGGGTACCTCCTCTCTGTACCCTTACTGAAAGCTAATAGCAATTCTTTCATAACTTCTAGCAGAAATAATAAAAGAATGGCACAACACAGAGTCATGAGATCAGATGCTCCAGAATTATAACATTAGGAAAAGTCCTCTTTAAATGTTGGCAGAGCTAATGAAGAAAGTCACGTGTGGCGAGCTGGCTTGGTTGGTATATAAGGCGTGTGATAAGCTACTCATATATCCCTTGTTGCCGTCATGAGTAAAAGGGCGATTTATCAGAGTTTTAAAAAGGGATGATTATTTGCTTCCAGGACAATGGTATTTCTGAAACTCTGCACTTTGCTACATGTGAGCCGCCAATACAGCACAGACTGTGGCTGATCTGTGCTGCCCTTTAGGTTCAGGATCTGCTATGCAATGTATTTAGAGAAATGAAGGTGCCGGTAACTGATACGTCAAATGCACTCATTTTTTAAACAGATGCGGACATCACCCCATATATTACCTGTACTTCTAGAGAGACTGCCGAAGAAAGGGAAAGTGTGGGAGGCTTGATCTCCTTGTCAACCACATCTAAAGCAAGAGACTTCCGCACCTTCTTGATCGGACTGTGAGAATGCTGAAAGGATACAACGGAAATACTAAATATAACGGCATAAGGAAAACCCAATGTATAAACAGAACTTTTCACCGAGAGGCAGGCTCATAAGTCTCTTACTGGACCCTCAGCCAATCCTTAATAGCAAAATTTTAAAAATAACTAATTTCTCTTAACATTTACTTACCCCAGGTTTCCTTTTTGGACGTTCATGTTTGGATTCATCTACAATGACCAGTTCTATACCAGATTCGTTGCGTAAAACTTCCTTCAGATCTTCTTCAAGATGAGGGGTTGGAGGCTACAAGTTTACAACACATTAGTAACCAGCATAACTACTTAGTAACAGCATACACATTAGTAACCAGCATAACTACTTAGTAACAGCATACACATTAGTAACCAGCATAACTTCGACTTAAAGGGGTTGTCTCATCTAAGACACTGGTGGCATGTTGCTAGGTATCGGTCCCAGAGCTCTGGGACCTGCACCTATCCCTAGAATGGGGCCCCCAAAGTGAACAAGGGCACACAGCATGAAGGCTGCCACCCTCCATTCTTTTCTGTGGGAGGAGTTCTGCCTCCATTCATTTCTGAGGAATAGCCAAGCACCAGCTGGGCTATTTCCAGCACTAAAATAGAGGTGAACTGAGAGGTGGCCCATTCACGTCTATGAGAGTTAATAGCGCTATTTTCAGAACTCCCATAGAAGAGAATGCAAAGCGTGCCATGCATGTGCAACGTGCTCTTCATCGCTTTGGGGGTCCCTGTTCTAGACAAAGGAATGGGTCCTAGAGGTGGGAGCCACACCTCTCTCACATCCTAGCAGTTTGCCTGTTGCGTTACCATCGAGACACACAGGTCTGCATAGGACACAGTAGAAAAAAAAAAAAATAATTCATGAAAACTTGCAAAGCTGCTTCACTTTAGATGCATTCAAGAAATAAATAAATGGCCTTTAAAAGGGGTTATCTGGGAATAAATAATTTTTCCCTGAAGCCCAGTCTGCCGTGTACACGCCAGAGAGGACGCAAGCAACTGGAAGATGGACACACGACAGCCAACATGCAAGGCTGGAGTGGCGGGACATAGGCAAGTATGACTCCTTCCCTAGCGGAGGCAGGCTTTGGGCATCAGGGATTAATGTATTTCCAGACAACCCCTTTAGGCTTACTTCATATGAGCGATACGGAAAAAGTCAGGATATGTTCAAGGAAAAACAAATGGTTTTGCACGCAAGTTCAATCAGTTTGGTCTGTGATAGGGTTGCACCAGGTATTGAATTATCGATACCCAATTGATACTTTTGTACCCGGATCGATTAGATACCGGAATTTGCCTTTTACCGATACTGTTCTCAGCGAGCTCCATGTTCTCCTCAGCAGCACAGTGTAGAAGAAGGGAATCTCTCCCTCCCTCCCCCCTGTGCCACTGCTACCAATGAGGAGAGAGCGGGGTTGAGGACGGGAGGGGCTGTGGCCACTGCGCCACCAATGAAGATAACCAAGGTTTAATACAACTACAGGTTGCGGGTGCCTGCGGCAGAATCACATACCCGAACTCTATGACAGGGTGCTGCGATCCTCTGCAATTAACCCCTGCCGCACCTGAGGGGTTAATTGCCGTGGATCAGAGAGCCCTGTCAGAGGTTGGATGCGATTCTGCTGCCGTCACCCGCCACCTGTATTTGTATTAAAAGGTTATGTATTTATTTTATTGGTGGCGCAGTGCCGCCCCCCCCCCCCCCCCCCCCCCCAGTATTAAAAGTAATTGCGTCAGTGGCCGCAGGGTCCCCTCCCCCCCTCTTCATTGGTGGCCGTTTCGATCAGAGCCCTAGCAGTGAAATCATGGTTTCCATGGCAGCCAGGACGCTACTGAAGCCTTCTATGGCTGCCATGGTAAGCTCCCTGCAGCCGGTGGAACGCACACGTCACTTCCAGACTCGGTCTGCCGCAGATGAGAAGAGAAGATGCTCCTCCCCCCTCACACCGAACTTCGCCGGCCTGGCAAGGGACGATGAGGCAGCCCCAGGCATCCCCCCATGGCGCTGAAGGGAAACTACTGCCTGGCTTCTCAGCAGCTCCTAGTGGAGACTTACGCCGACAGGTACCTCCATTAGGTTTCAGCCATTTAACCCTAGAGGTCCTGCAGCCCCGAAACAGACCTGAGAAGAAACTCCTCCTGTCCCTGGCCAGGAAACAGGAAATAACTGAGTGGTGGAAGGCAGTGGACCAATTTAAAGATCTGGGAAGTTCCTGTTTCCTGTCTGGAAGGGGGAGGATCTCTTACAGGTGCCGTCATGGGGCGTAATGGAAATCCTAATTACCCTAATAGATCTATATTAGGGTGAATAGGACAAGAGATTAAAAGATTCCACGTTCTAGCCAATAAGGGGGCTAATAGTTATTAAATAAATAAAACACATTGTATATTGCCACGTCTGAAAAGACCAAACTATTAAAATATAAAAAATCTTCTATGCGGTAAACATCGTAACAGAAAAAAAAAAAAAATAGGCGCGATTCGCCATTTTTTTAGTCACCTTGTCCCCCCAAACAATAGGATAGAACTGTTCGATTATGGGCCAGATGTTCCATAAAATGCGGAATGCACATGGCTTTTTTGGTGTTTTTCATTTTTTTTCTTGCGTGGTATCGAAATCTAATAAAAATTTGGGTATAATGACAACCCTAATCTGTGGTTGCCTTTAGTGTTTCAGATTTTCCACGTGGATGCAATCAGTTGTTGATGTGCTTTTTCATGTGCGTGAAGAAAAACTGAAGGGTAACACTAAACATCAACTCCTAGAAACCATCATTAAAAAACTGATTTCATCCAGATGCCTTCGGTTTTTCACGTTTTTTCTATGGGGCTAGGGCTGTTTAATAAAAGCACAATATAGAACATGCCGAGATTTTTCCTCAAGGCAAAGATAATCAGTGATAAACAACGCTCATGTGCACAAAGCCATTGAGATGAATGGGTGTGAAAGACGCTTTTCTTTAAAAGGATAACGGTCAGGTTTTCTTTTTTTTTTTTAAAACCAATGTTAGCATATGGTACTGCTGCAGCAGCATTATGCATAAAGCAATCTTTAGTTTCTTCACATACCACTGTTTTCCTTGAGTTTTTCCTTTAGTTACGGCTGTTTAAACATTTACAATATGAGGACCATCTCAAGATGGCTCCTCTGACATTTCTCAGAGGCTAAAACTGCTTTCCCTCACTTCACATACACACTTTCTGTAGCCAGCAACTCCCTGCCAGCCAATCAGATTGGATTACTGAGAGACACACCTCCTCACTCTGAAGCCTAATGCAGGCATGCAGTGTGAAGGACCGCCCCTCTGCCTTCTGTTTATACTAAAAGGAAGACAGACAAGCCCTAGCAACAGTCTTTTAAAAGAGAGCAGTGGAAAGGGACAGAGGACATTAATGAAAGCTGTCATTATAAGGTAATTACAGATCTTTTGACAATCATTGACAAACTAACTCAGGTATACATGCCTAGCTCTAATAAACTAGGAAATAAAAACATGACAGTTACCCTTTAAAATTGATGGCCTAGCCTGAGAAGGGGCAAATCAATATTAAGTGGTTGAGCTGTGCCTGGTAAACAAAGGGGGAGACGTGTCACTTTAGTGCTTGGGCATGGCATCACCTGGTCACAGCATCCTAGTTCCTGCTAAACAGCTCCCAATACTGCCAAACCAGAAGTGTGATGTGACGTCTACCTGCAAGATCCCACTGCTGGCCTTTAATAGTGCCATGTGCAGGCATGGGATAGCTAGGGGTCCGGATGGGAGGCATGCCGCAGGAACTGGGATGCTGTGACCAGGTTCTAACTAGATATATTTGTCTCCGTAAAGCTTTGGCGAAGAGAGTTATCACCAAACTTCGGCATTTGATTATTAAACTTGAAAACCATTTTAAAACAGGTATCGAAAGTCGGCTTCCGTACAGATTGGTACCTCAGTTCCGCAGCAAACTTCTGAACCAAATTTTAAAATGGTTTTCAAATTCAAAACCCAAAGTTATTCACCGAAGTCCCGCAAGACTTCAATTATAACTCACTTCGCCTCCCCGAAGTGCATACATTTCAAAGCCGTACAGAGACTGATCCTCCATACAGCATTAAAACGAATTTTGGAGCGAAGCGACTTCAGCGCTTGCATCCGAAGCTCGCTTCGCTCATCCCCAATTCTGACACCACACCCAACCATAATTTTCTTTCAGGGCATGGGCAAGCATAGGCCATTCGTTTTAAAGATGCCAGATAACCCCATTAAAGGTATTGCGTCACCTTAGACATTGGTGGCATATCGCCAGAATATGCCAATAATGTCAGACTGATGCAGGTCCCACCTCTGTGACCCCCACCTATATCTAGAACGAGACCCCAAAGTGAACACGCGCACCTTGCATGCATGCCATGCACTCAATTCACTTCTACAGGAGTTCCAAAAATATCCGAGCGAGTGCCCTTGGCTATTTTTGGAACTCCATAGAAATGAATGGAGAGGGCACTGTTCCATTCACCTCTATGGGACTGCCGGAAATAGATTTTCAGAACTCCCACAGAAATTAATAGAGGGCAGCTACACATGTGCGCCTCGTCTCCATTCACTTCAGGTATCCCATTCTGGAGATAGGAACAGGTCCCAGAGTTGGGAATTGCACCTATCTGATATTGGTGGCACTTCCTAGCAAAAAAATATTGGACAATATCACTAATACCTAGCTTATCCCTAGTAACAAACTGATTAGCACACTTACCAATGGCCTTAATGACCCAAACTTCTCTAAAGCATTCTTGAACGGGGTGGGCGTGTGGGGTGCATTATCCCCCATAAATTTATGATTTGGCGTCACAAACCTAAAATAAAAAAGGGTGAGAAAAAAACGAGATTTTGTGAAACTCACCTGTAAAATCTGTTTCTCGCTTGATTCATTGGGGGACACAGACCATGGTTATAGCTGCTTGCTGCCACTAGGCTGAAAACTTAGCTCCTCCCCCGCCAGCAAGGAGAGAGCTCTCAGTTCATGCAAAAGCAGTAGGAGAAGCAGTAGGATATTACAAAAAACAAACGCACGCGGTCAACGGACCCAAACGGGGGTGGGTTGCTGTGTCCCCCAATGAATCAAGCGAGAAACTGATTTTACAAGCGAGTTTCACAAAATCTTGTTTTCTCGCTTATATCATTGGGGGACACAGACCATGGGACGTCCCAAAGCAGTCCCTGGGGAGGGAATACAAAACCAGAGAGAAGTAGTAAGAGAACCTCGTGACCGTCATCACACCGCGGCCTACAAGACTAGGCAGCCCAGAGCGGCGTCCGCAGAAGCGAGAGTGTGAACCCTGTAAAACTTCGTAAAAGTGTGGAGGAAAGACCAGGTCGCGGCTTTACACAACTGAGCCGCTGACGCCTGGTGGAATTGAGCCCAGGAGGATCCAAGTGCCCTGGTAGAGTGGGGCGTCCTGTCCCGAACACGGTAACATTCCAAAATAGTGGAGCGAATCCACCGGGAGATCGTCACCTTCGAAGCTGCCAACCCCTTCCTAGAACCATCCGGAAGGACGAACAAGGCGTCCGTGCGCCGAAAGGGGCCCACGGCCGAAAGGTAAATCCGCAGAGCCCGCACCACATCCAAACGGTGCAACAACACCTCTCTCGGATGGGAGAGCCCAGGACAAAGGGACAGCAGGACAATGTCCTCATTGAGGTGAAAAGCCGACACTACCTTGGGTAAAAAGGAAGGGACCGGACGGAGGACCACCTTATCCTGATGAAAGACTAGGAATGATTCACGGCATGACAGAGCTGCCAACTCTGAAACTCTTCGTATGGATGTGATGGCCACCAGCAAGGCCACTTTCCAGGACAGCAGGCGAAGGGAAGCCTCCCGCAGGGGTTCAAAAGGAGAAGCTTGCAGAACCCCCAATACCAAGTTGAGATCCCACGGATGAAGCTGGGGACGGTAAGGCGGAGCGGAGTGCGCAACGCCCTGAAGGAAGGTCTTAACAGTACCCAGTCCAGTCAAGGATCGTTGAAAGAAAATGGAAAGGGCCGACACCTGGCCCTTCAAGGAGCTGAGCGCCATGCCCAATTCCAGTCCGGACTGAAGGAAGGCCAAAACGACCGGCAGGGAGAAGGATCTGGGATATAGGTCCCGCTACTCACAGAAACGAAAGAAGGACTTCCAGGTTCTATAATAGATCCTGGAAGAGGTAGGTTTCCTGGCTCGAATGAGCGTCCGAACCAAAAACCCTGCTGCTTCAAAAGGAAGGTTTCAAGAGCCACGCCGTCAAACAGAGTATCTAAACTCGGGTGGAAGACGGGCCCTAACGACAGGAGATCGGGTCTGAGAAGGAGCGGGTACGGAACGTCCCCTAGTAGGAGGACAAGATCCGTATACCATGCTTGGCGCGACCAGTCCGGAGCGATCAGCAGGGTCTGAACGCCCTAACACTTGATCCTGTGGAGAATCCAAGGCAGGAGGGACAACAGCAGAAAAACAGAGGAACGTTAACCCGTCCCTCGGCGCCACGAGCGCGTCCACTCCGCAAGCTGCGGGATCCCTTGCGCGGACGAAGTAGCACGGAAGCTTGTGATTGAGGCCGGAGGCCATCAGATCCACGTCCCCAGCGATGACAGAGGACGTCGAATACTTCCGGATGGAGAGACCATTCCCCGGGGTCTATAGTCGTCCGACTCAGGAAATCTGCCAATTGACAACGCCGGGAATGTGGACCGGCAACAGGGCCGGAACATGGGCCTCCGCCCACCTGAGGATCCTTGCCGCTTCAGACATGACGGTCGAGCTGCGAGTCCCCCCCCTGATGGTTGACATACGCCACAGCTGTGGCATTGTCCGACTGGACTCTGACATGAAGGCCCCGCAGGAGGGAAGACCAGTGGCGCAGTGAGAGGAAAATCGCACGAAGCTCCAAGACATTGATGGATAGTCTGGACTCCGACGGAGACCATACACCCTGGGCAGTCCGAGTGCCGAAGACCCCTCCCCAACCCTGAAGACTGGCGTCGGTCGTAATGATCGTCCATCTGATCGGAAGGAAAGACTTCCCCACCTCCAGGTGAGTTGGGGAGAGCCACCAATGGAGGTCCGACCGAACCTGTTGAGGTAGGAAAAACCGATGATCCAAGGACTCCTGGTCGAGAGGATCGCTCGCTGAAAAGACCGGGTGTCAAATTGAGCGAATGGCACCGCCACCATAACGCCCAACACCCGCATACAAGTCCGGATGGAGACTGTGCGCTGACAAAGCAACCGGAGCACCGTGCTGCGAAGGTCTTTCACCTTGTCCGCTGGAAGATGCACCCGAGCTGCACGGAGTCCAGAATCATACCGAGGAACCGAATCCGAGTGGACGGGACCAGGGAGGATTTCCGAAGGTTTACTATCCACCCAAAGTGGACGAGAGTGTACAAGGTGATCTGCAGACTCTCCTCGCACTGCCGGAACGACGATGCTTTGATGAGATTGTCGTCCAGGTAAGGAATCAAGGTGATGCCTCTGGAGCAAAGGTCCATAAGCGGAGCGAGCACCTTGGTAAACACCCTTGGCGCAGTCGCCAGACCAAATGGCAGGGCGACGAACTGGTAGTGGTCCGAGTGGACCGCGAAGCGCAAAAACCGCTGGTGGGCGATCGCGATGGGGACGTGCAGGCAGGCGTCCAGGATATCCACGGAAGTCAGACATTCCCCTTGCGCCAAGGAAGCTATCCCGTAGCGAAGAGACGCCATGCGAAAATGGTGCACTCAAAAGGTAACGGTTTACCATCTTGAGGTCCAACACCGGGCGGACCGCTCCCTCCTTCTTGGGCACAATGAAGAGGTTGGAGTAAAAACTAGAAAACCGCTCCCTCGCCGGAACGGGGGAGATTACTCCCCTGACCAGCAGATCTTGAACCGCCTGAAAGAAGGCTCCCGCACGAGACGGCTCCTTGGGGGGACGGGACAGAAAAAACGGTTTAGAGGCATGTATTTGAACTCCAACTTGTAGCCCGAAGTGACCACCTCGAGCGCCCAGGCGTCTGAAATGTGGGCCTGCCAAACCTCCTGAAAATGAAGGAGCCGACCACCCACCCAGGAAGGTGGGGGCGTACCTTCAGGCTGGGGAATGCTTGCCAGAGGAAGAGTGCTGAGGCTGCACTCGGGAACACTAGGCAGGCTGTGGCTTGAATGAAGGCTTCCGCCGTTGCTCCTGGGTGGGCTGCCTTGCGGTCGAGGGAGCCGCCGGGCGAGTGCCCGTGGTGCGGCGAAAGGACTGGCGAGGCGCGGAAGGACGCGGTCGGGAAGAACGCTTGGGTTTGGGCTGCGGAAGATAGGTGCTTTTGCCACCCGTGGCCTCAGAAATGATTTTGTCAAGTTTTGGCCCAAAAAGACAAGAACCAGCGAAAGGAAGGGAGAGAAGGGAACGCTTGGAAGAGGAATCAGCCTGCCAGGCCTTTAACCAGAGTTCCCGCCGAATGGAGACAGGAAAGGCGGAGGACCTTGCGACCATGGAGCCCGCGTCCAGAGCCGCCTCGCAAAGGTACTTCCCCGCCTAGGATATCTGGGCCGCCAGAGGCTGGAGTTCTGTGCGGGAAAGGTCAGAGCCCGAGTCCTGATGTAAGCGTGGGCCCATTCAGAAACCGCCTTAGCCACCAACGATGAAGCGAAAATGGGACGGAGTGCCGAACCGGTGGCAGAAAAAACAGACCTCACCAGCGATTCGACCCACCGGGTCCTGCAGAGGAGCCGTCCGCAAACAGAATAGTGGTATTCTTGGCCAGGCGAGCCACCGGCGGGTCCACCTTTGGAGGGGGAAGACCACTTACCCACCCAATGCGGGGGGGAACGGATATAGAAGATCCAGCTGCTTGGGGATCAGAAAACGTGAACCTGGCTGCTCCCACGCTTTAGCGGTGAGAATGGAAAAGTCGTCATGTACCGGGAATGACTTGGGAGCCTGCTTGTTACGCAGGAAAGAAACTCCCTGGTGACTGGAAGAGGGGCCCTCCTCTTGAAGTTGAAAGGCGTCCCGGATTGCCGAGACCAGACTGTCCACTAAGGCGGCCATCTGGGATGAGCGGTCCGGATCCAGATCCGTATCCGACTCGGTGAGTTCTCCTCCGGACGAAGGGTCCACAACCAACGAGGACGCCCTGGACAGCGAAATGGGGGAGGAGGAGAAGGTGATGCATCCGAGGAGGAGAGGCGTTCCTGCCTGGGACGCTTGCTGGGGTGTCTGCTCCTGGATGGTACGCCCTGGGAGATAGCAGGTTGCGCAGGTGACGACGTCTCCACCAAGCGACCCATTAAGGAAAGGGTGGATTGGGGGATCTTAGATAGGTCAGTCACCGCCCGGGACAGGGATTTGGCCTATTCCGGTTCCATACTTCCAGCAGAAGGGTGCACGTCAGTGAACTGCGACTGAGGTGGCATGCTCTGGGTGGCCTGGCATGAGGCAGAGGGCGTTCGCCTGAACCCTAGGAAACTTCACATTACATTAAGTGCAGACATAATGGGTAGCCCTACAGAGGACCTGGGGCGCAGAATCCGCTGGGTTCGACATGACCTGTGTCAGGGAGCCAAAGAGGGTACAGAGGAGGGGTGCAGCGCTGGTCCTACCAGAGTGGAGCAGTTTAACCCTTGCTGGAACGTGTCCCCAGGGGCAGGATGCGACGGGGAGGTGATCTGCGGCGAGAAGACGTTCCTCTCAGGCTGGAAACGCGCGCACGGCCGAGGTACTTCTGGATGGAGCAGGCAGGAAGGGAAGTGTGGCTGGAAATTAGGCTCCGCCCCCTCCAGCCGCCCGGTGGAAAAACGGACTGACGCAGCGCTGCCAGGATTCCAGAGGAGAAGGGGTCCCGGCCAAGCCCAATGTATAAATGGGAGATCAGAAAAAGAGGGGGGAAGGGCGGCGGCAAGCGCCGCACATGCTGAATTAACTCCCCCACTGCAGACAGGTCCCCAGGTACAATCTCCGTGTCTCCCCATAATAGAGTCCAGCCCCTTCGATACACAGACAGACATACTTACCTGCTTTCATCTGTGCTCTTCGCCCATCTGATATGGACCAGCGGTGCCACCTCTTCAGTCCCTGGCACAAGTGACAGGGACCAGGTTGGAGGGCGGGAATAGGTGGCCCCATGGCTGAGGGGAGCAGGAAGGTCAAGCCCTCCTGGTCCACTTCGTCTTCTTGTGGGGGGCAGAGCGGTGGGATAAGCGTCACCAGACAGCCACCCTGGGGATGCAGAGCTCTTAGTAGCCCTGGACCCCCAACCTAAAAAATAAAATAAAATAAAAATAACAGCCACCATGCAGAGCAGGGGGTCTGCCTCCTACGACCCCAGGCTAAAAACTGAGAGCTCTCTCCTGACCGGAAAGGGTATAGCTGGCGGGGGAGGAGCTAACAGTTTTTAGCCTAGTGTCGCCTCCTAGTGGCAGCAAACAGCTATACCCATGGTCTGTGTCTCCCAATGATATAAGCGAGAAATGTAATTTCTTTTTTTTTTAATCAATTAGTCTACATTTAAAGGGGTTATAGCCTCATTTTCACTCAGGCACCCCCTCTGATATGAGCATCAGAGCATTTCATGCTCCAATGCTCTCCCTTGACCTGCGCTGAATCACGCAGGCCAAAGGCTTTTTCTGGAGATCTTGCGACGTACCGGGGTCTCCATGGGGAAATCTTGGCGGAGGCTTACAACTAGCAGTAAGCCCAGTGATGTCACTCAAACTAATGGGCGGGCTTTAGAGCTGCCCTAGCCTGGAAAACTGCCACGGCAGCACTAAAACCCGCCCATGAGAACCGGTGACATCACCGGCAACACTGCTAGGCAGAAGACTCCAAAAATGCACAATCGAGCACAGGGGCAAGGGAGAGCATCGGGGCAATAATGCTCATATCAGGGGGGCTGCCTGGGTGAAAATGGGGATATGTCCAGCTTCAGCTCTGAACATGGACAACCCCTTTAAAATAACTTAGTTGCACACTCCATAAAACTCACTTAGTATCATCAGTTAACACTACGGTCTTCAAAGGTTTCAAGTCTGTCCTTTCTGATGTGTAAGAGGAAAGTTAAGTGAACACAATGAAGGCGGAAAAAGACTTACGCCGAATTCTTCTGTAGCAATGGCGTTTTGTCTCGATGGAGAGGTGTGGTTACAACCACCTTTTGGCTACAGACAGGTGTGGAGGTTAGAGATGGGTTTTCCAGCTCCAGTGCATCATGTTTCGACCAAAAATTCAAAAACTAAGGAAGGGGGAAAAAATAAAAAAAATTGCTTGAAATATTGGTTAATTGGTAGGCATCAGCGAACTTGTGTTTCAAGTTCGGTGTGTAAGGTTCAGGTTATCTAAAAATTCTGTTATGTATTTCCCTACAACGGACCATAACGGAATTCTTAGATAACCCAAACCTTGCGCGCTGAACTTGAAACAAAGTTGCCCATCGCTATTCATTTGGAAAACTCTTGCTGGGGCATTGTGCGTTTCAGAACAGTAGACTTTAGGTGTATGATCTTATAGCACAGGCATGATAAAACACCTAAAAGGTTATGACACCCGGGACCCCCGATCAGCTGTTTGAAGGCACCGGCACTCACAGTAGAGCTGCAGCCGTTTCTGCGCTTACCAAGCACAGCGCCGTACATTGTATATTGGCTGTGCTTGATATTGCAGTTCTGCCCCATTTACCTTAATGGAGCAGAGCTGCGCCAAGGCCATGTGACTGATAACATGACATCACATGGCCAAGGAAAAGCTGCAAGAAGGCCACGGCACTACTGCCATTGCCGCTGTTTTCTAAAACGGCTGATCCATGGGGGTCCTGGGTGTCAGCCTGCCACCGATCAGTTATTAGATGACCTATCATCAGTGTAAAACTCCCAGAAAGAAAACCCCTTTAATTCAAACTCATTTAATAAAGCTTGATTGGCTGCTTTATGAAGCGTGACCATCTATCCATTTACAGATGGAGGGTAAGGGGATTTGGGGACCCCCTTATTGGAGGTAGGAGTGTCTGACATTCAGAACAACTGTTATTTCCAGCACCTGTTCCTCCAGAATCCCAAGACAAATTCCACCCACAACTGACATTTTCATTTTTGGGGAAAATTGCCATTAAAGGGGTATTCAGGGCAGATGGCGTTCTCCCCAGTTGCATGATACAGGGGATAGCCATTACAATGATCGGGGTCCCACTACTGGTACCCTCACTGATCATGAGAGCAGGGACCCCATACTTCTAAAATAAATGGATTATCAGGTCAAGCATGTATACTGCCGCTCCCATTCATCCCTATGGAACTCCCAAGAGCCACAGACAATGAAAGGAGCAGCAGTGTGCATGCAGTTTCATTCATTTTGGGGGTATGGGGCTCCTATTCTTGCAATCTGTAGTGGCACCAGTGCTCAGATCACCACCAATCTGTTATCCCCAAGCCGCCAAATGATTAAATTTTTTCCAGTATGCCCTTATACTTCTTCCCTAACCAGAGGATTTCTCCATCTATAAGCTCAGGAGTTCCTCTAATATCTCCATGTCCTCTTTACGGAGTCATACCTGTGATGGAGAGAAGGGCAGTGATTTAACAGGAGTGCTTTTGGGGGTCATGCTATTTGTATCTGTAGTGGAGGCACTAGTGTTGGCCACACTTTCCGTCACAGGCGACAATGTGATCCTCCTCTTCTTGTGTTTCAGCAGGGATGGTGGGGTCCCAAATCCAGCATGTGGACGTGGAGATATAGGAATCAACTCCCCCTTGCTACCCTTACTCAGGTCAGACAAGGTGTGTCCATCTAGACGATATTCAGTAACATTGGTTGCAAGGGGTTTTGATGAAGTCTCAGAGTTAGGACTGCCAACATCAGTAACCGCAGATTCATCCGCCAAATCAAAACTTGTAAGGTCACACCAACCTTCAGCATCCTAGGTAAGAAAATGTAACCCCATGATCAATACAATGAAGGTCAAACTACATTATCTTTTTCCTTGGTCATATTTTATTGGTGGTTGGATGGGCAAGTTCAGACCACTGATCTACAGATTGCCTTTAAGGGGTTGTCCAATTTAACTAAAAATGTGTCTCCTGCCAATAAATGCATTAAAATAAAAAAAAACTCCTATACTCATCTGTTTCTCCAGCTGTTCTCTGTGCTGCAGCTTCAGTAATCCTCCTATGTTGATATCTAAAAGGCTGCAACAGCATATGACCGCTGCGGCCAACCACTGTCCTCGTTGTCAACAATTTATGTGATAAATGTACAATCATTGTGACCTCAATTGATAAGGAGAACATGTGTCCCCCCATGTGCGTCAATTGAAAAGTAGCGCACATGCGTGACCACCTCTATTCACTTCTACAGGACTGAGTACAATGCTTGGCTATCTCAGTCAATCCAATAAAGTGAATGGAGAGGGAGCTACGTATGCACACAACTGCTACATTCACAGAGGGTACTCTGGGTCCCCTGTTTTAGTGGATCATAGGGTTCAGACACCCATTGATTGTATATTTGTCACCTATGGGTAAGAATGTTGTTAATGAGTCAAGGCCTTGAATATCTCGGGTACGAGTCTCTACATGCTGATAAAAGGAAACTTGCGAATAAGGGGATAAAAAAAAAAAAAAAAAAAAAAAAAAAGTATGTTGGAAAATTTTCTAAAAGGTTCCATAAAAGGGTGCAGACATGCTAAACTTGGCAATAGGGAAAGAGTAGCTATAATTCACGGGTGCAATGTCCTGGAAGCTCCTTACCGATTCGATCATGTCATTGCTTGGCACTAGGCAGTTGACATACTCCACCATCCATTTCTCTGGGGCAGAATTCACAGAGGCAGATGACGGGCTGGACCCTGCACTCTCCTCTTCCTCGCCTTCACTCAGCTGCTCAGACTTTACCTCAACTATTTTCACTTCCATTATGTCAGAGTTGGGGCCATGTTCTACGGTCTCGACCTTGACTTCAGAAACAAAGCATGGTTCTATCTGCAATTAGAGACAAAGGAGTAGGATCCTCTACCACAAATTAGATGCATGTTTCAGGTCACACAAAAAAAAAAGTACCTCTTCCACAGCAGCCTGATAAGCAGAGTCTTCCTTTTCGTCCTTCTCCTCTGTGATGCTGATCTTCATTCCATTCAGATAGCCACCTGTCTCCACTTTCCGCTTGATGGTTGAATTCCAATGATTTTTCACTGCATTGTCTGTCCTATGGATGAAACACACAGATCCATGAGATGCTTGAAGCCCGAGAAGGAAAGGGAAAGGGGGGGTCAGGCCTTAATGACCAGATATTTAGAGAGATTTTGTGCACGTGGTGGTTTTACCGGCCCTAACTTTATTATCATCATTATTTGTTGGGCTACCAAAAAGTTATTCCCTATCCACAGGACAGGAAATAACTAGCTGATCGCTGGCGGGGTCTCTTTCCCCGTTCTGATAAATCAACAGGTGATGCATGCGCCCCGACGTTCATTCATTCTCTATGGGAGCGCTGGAGATAGCTCCTGACGCTCCCATAGAGCACCAGTGCGCATTCACGCGACCTGCCACTCCACTTATCTTGGCAAATCTTTTTAATAGTTTTTTCACAGATTGTTTTTGGTAGTGTAAGAAAATTGTGTGTATTTTTATTTATAGTTCTTTATTTTGAAAATTTGCAAAGTGGCACTAAAATTGTTAGAAAGGCCTGTTTTGGTAGTTTCTCATACGGTTGAACGGCAGCTATGGTGATGGTTTCAGCTGCCGTGAGTGGTGCATTTTTTTCCCCTTTATGTGCATTTTAGTTTATTTTTTTATTATGTTTGTCTGTATTTTTGGTACTTACAATCCCAACATAACCTAGACCTCAGAGAGATGCTTACTTTTATTTTGCAACTGTAACCAATACATCCATATTTATTTACAGGGGAAGAAAAATACCACTAAATCAGCATGATCAACCCGATCAGGAAATTTCCCTGGTTTAATAGACCTTGCTGAACGAGGCTTTTTGAAAATGTACCGAATTAAAATAAAAACTACACCCTCTTGTTTCAATCCCCCATCTTATAAGATACTACCCAAATAAAGGGCAGTTTTGTTTCACATGTTAAGTTAAAGGGAGTCAGTCGGTCAGCAGTTCTAACCACATTAAACTGCTGACAGCACTGCGTAGGGTAAAGCAGTACAAACATACTTTTTATCATCGAGGCTAGTGTAAATATGAACTTTTATTCTGCTCCTGCCAGTGCAGAGGGCAGGGCTTCACAGTAAAGTGCACTTGGCATTGAGCCGCTTCACAGCCCCCCACCCAAAGTGACAGCTGTAAGTGGTCTCCTGGCTCTGCCATCATTTACAGAGGAGGCAGATCAATGCAGAGAGCAATTCACTGTTAAGCTCCCCCTCCAGTGCATTTGTAGGAACAGAATAAAGGTCACTTTTATACTTCTCCTGATAGTAAAGCAGTGTGTTTCTTCTGCTATTCCCAGCCCCTACCTAGTGCTGTAAGCAGTTTAGCATGGTCAAAACTACTGACAGGCTCCTTTTAACCATAATGGTAGACCTTTCATTGCAGTGAAATGAGCAGAATATTATTCTTGCTCTCCTGGTGTATGACTATGTACCAGTGGCTTTAACCAATATAATGAATCAGTATAATCAGCAGCAAAAGGCACTTAAAAATTCAAAGCATTAAAACATTACATACCGCCCAGGCAACAGCTTTGCTATTTCTGCCCAGCGATTGCCTAGAACTTTGTGCGCTTGACAGATAATTCGATCCTCCTCTTCAGTCCAGGAGGACTTCTTCACCTCTGGATTGAGGTGGTTGTGCCATCGCTCACGGCACTGTTTACCCAACCTTCCCTTCAGTTGCTTCGCTATAAGTGTCCAGTGCTTAGTTCCATACTTCTTCACCAGCTCAATAACCTGCAGGCACAGGAGAGGACACGTTCACAAACGGGATCAAAGTAATATAACATTACCAGGACTTATTTTCTTAGAACCTTTTGTGCACTTTGCCATAACGCCTACCTTCTCATCTTCCTCTTTAGTCCATGGTCCTTTGACACGGTCTGGATGAAGAACGCGGAGCCATCTTTGTTGGCATTGCTGCTCTGTCCGGTTCTAAATAAAGACAAGTGAGGAGAAAAAAACTTCACCCTTTAGGCAGGCTGTTCTACTCACTGTATATAAATACAAATGGCAGTGGAAATTTATTGCCAACGCTAGTTTAAAAGGAGTTGTATCAAGATCACTTATCCCATTACTAAGTGAAAAGTTTCTCTGGTGGTGTGCAACTGTTGGGACCCCCAAAGATCCCAGGAACAGGGGTCCAGACTCCCCCCATTTGTAGGGAGCGGTGGTTCAGCAGAAGCACTGCCGCTGTATTCAATCTCTATGGAACTGGTGAAGACAGCAGAGTTCACAGGAGAGGTAATAAAGGGGTTGTCTGACCAGACAACACTTGCAATACTTATAAGATGACCACTTACCTAGCAGATCCCACACCGCTGCTCCAATTCTTCCAGGTGGGTTGCTTACCCAGCTGCAGCAGTAATGTCAAATTGCCAACACATGACGGCTGCAGCCAATCACTGGCCTTAGCAGTGCACTGAAGAGGCAAGGCATTGGCTGCAGTGGTCATGTGTTGTAGGTGCAACATCACTACTGCTGCAGCTGAGTAAACAGCACCTGCCTGAGAGAACCGGAGTGAGGGCGCAGTATCTACAAGGTAAGTGCTCATCTATTCTCTACTGCAGACACATCCCAAGTATTGTCCCGTTTCCCCCAAAAACCAGACAGCCCCTTTAAAAGGGAACCTGTCATCATCTTTATGCTGACCTCACTGAGGGCAGGATAAAATAGTGACAGAAATGCTGATCTCAGCGGTGTGTCACTCATGAGCTAAAAGTCAGTGGTTGCCGAGAACCAGGATCATAATCATTACAGCCCAGGCCTTGAAAAGAGTCAAATCTACCTGAGAAGAGTCATGGTTATTCCTAATCTCCTGCTCTCACCATCTGCTGTTGATTGGCAGTTTTCTCCTAGAGAGAAAGGGAGACAACTAGGTAGAAGACTGTCAGTCATCAGCAGGAGAGCAGGACTTCATGAATAACCAGGACTCTTCTCAGGTGGCCGGGACTCTTTTCCAGGCCCAGTCTGCAATGATTGTGATGTTGGTTCTCGGCAACCACTTACTTTTAACTTATAAATGACAGACCGCTGAAATCATCTCACCTGTCTACTTTATGCTGCCGTTAGTATGGGTAGCATAAAGTCGATGACAGGTTCCCTTTAAGTTAGTAATCTTGTTAAAACCCTTTTAAGCGATCTTCACATATAATAGGTAAATTGATCAAATCATCATAGACGATGTCTGGGCTACTCACAAGCATGTGGCTGGCTATCTGTTTCCATTCACCCGGCCCATACTTCTTCACAAGGGCTCTCAGCACTTCATCCTGGTAACAGAAGCGGGTTATTCAAAAGCTTGTCCTTCGTTTCTCAATACAGTTGCAGACAATTTTTGTTTTTAAAAGGAGGGGGCAAGGGTACTGAGAAGAGGACAACTGATAGTTTGTTTAATCCACAATCCTTACAGCTTTTGGCACAATTACTGCATTCTACTCAGTTTGGGCTAAAAATCCTCTCTATGTTTTTGTTATCAAAAAAATTTCAAGTTTTTCCTCCAGAGCTTTCAGTTTCAGCACACCGGCAGACATACAGGCTCTCTGCTTCACGTAGAACCCATTTGGATCTATAGCACTCATCTCTGAACTAACATCTTAAAACACAATATAGCTAAAGTCTTATGAAGCATCTAAGTATTTTGATTAAATGGTCGTTTAGGAGCTGTCAGAAGTTCAGAGATGCAAAGTCTTGGATAAACAGGGTGACTAATGCAACTGTATTGGCATGCTTCAGTCATGACAGTCACTGCCAAAGCTGATGCCAGGGGGTAACCATCGATCACAGTAGTCACTGGCAAAGACTGGAGAAGCAGGAGCTTTAATATCATGACGTGGATTTACATAAGATGGAAGTCAAAACGGAAACCTTTAAAGAGGCATTCCGTTTTGATCCGTCATAAAAGAAGTCTATGGGCAATCATAACGGATCCGTCTGGTTTCCGTTATGCAGAACGGGGAAAAAATAATAATAAAAAATCCTGGCGACAGGACTTTTTTTTCCGTCTTATGGATTCCGTTACAACGGAAAACAAAAACGGAATCCATAACGGTGAGGTGAACCCACCCTTAGATATGTGAGGTCCCAATTCTGGGACATACATCTATCTCCACAACTAGCCCCCTAAACAGGAGAGCGCACCACACATGCTCTAGATTCACTTCAGCTATTTTGGGAAGTCGTACAGAAGTGAATGGAGAGCGCACAGAAAATGCATCGCCACCTCTCCGTTCACCTCTAAAGAAGTGCCGGAAATATCTGAGCCAGGGCTCTGCTATTTTCAGAACTCCCATAGAAGTGAATAGAGGTCGGCCACACTTGTACAGTGCGTTCTCGTTCACTTTAGGGGCCCATTCTGGAGATAGGTGCAGGTCCCAGAGGTGGGACCAGTACCTATCTGACTTTGATGGTAGAGATACCACAGTACCACCAGGAAAAGCCACTCTAACATCCACTGAGAACACGCCGAGCTAGACTGTCACTGACCGCATGCAGCTTTCTCTCTCTTTCTACAGATGTGATCACATCAGCCATCATCGACCATTATGTGGTGCCCTCACCTCCTCATGGGTCCATTTCACCATGACTCTGTTTTCTCTGTGCTCAGGAACATCAGAATCTGTGTCTTGATAATGAAAGTCTTCCAGATCGTCACTGCAGAGAGAAAGGTAAAGGTATATGTTAATTACAGAGCAGCCGTAACAGAGGAGAAACTGGAGAGAACTGGCAGTATGGCGCTCTCCATCACAGTCTATGGGAAAACTTCGGAGCACTTCTTGCAGTTAAGCATGGGTATAACAGACGTGTTTGTCAGGATTTTAGAATAACCTTCTGTCCTTAGCACAGACCATCAGTGTGTGATTGAGAGGGTTAATCTCACTGATTGTCTACAGGTGCCTGGTACTAATGCAGAGGCAAAGGCCTTCCAGTACATTGATGACCATCCTTTACAGAATCTGAGACAGCACACCAGGTGATCTTCAAGAAAAATGTGCACTTTTATTGATTTTTCAACATCAGTGGTACATATTATAGCAACGTTTCAGGCCCAAATTTGGTGCCCTTCATCAGGCTGTATAGGACAGATGTCAGATTTCACATCTGTCCTATACAGCCTGATGAAGGGCACCAAATCTGGGCCCGAAACATTGCTATAATATGTACCACTGATGATGAAATCTCAATAAAAGTATAATTCTTTCTTGAAGATCATCTGGTGTGCGGTCTCAAACCAAATATTGAGTATTTATATAAATCTCTGGGGTGGAAGAGATAAACCTGGGACGTGCACCCACGTAAGCCCTCTGGATGAGTGCTGTAGTCGTACCTCTGTCTACATCCTTTACTGTGTGTGTTCCCCATTAAAGGTTATGTACACCACAAGGGGCAATTTTTATTTATTTTTTCAATTGGTCTTTATTAATTTTTTTAAATTTATCCCTTGTATCTGTGCAGCATTGAGTTTATCTAGTAGCAGGATCTGAATTTTCACTCTGTTTGGTCAGGCAGCTCAGCCGACTGCTCCTCTTCTGATCTCTGACCTTCTAAACACTCATAGATCAATTCTTAACCATGTGGCTCAAATAAAGGTGGATTCCCGACAATCTGCCCGTCTAAATGTTGTGCCGATTACCCGCTAGATGAGCAAAACGCTTGTTCATCGGTTGATCCTGTCGTTCGTGCACACACCAATTATCGTTTCTGGGTAGCAGATTGTGTGGCGATCTGCTGCCCAGAAACAATGCAGCTGTAGGAGGACGAGGAATGGCAACAGTGACCACTCGTCCTCATACCGTGGAGGAGATCGCTGCATGTAAATACAGCACTTCACGTCCTCTTAACGAGCAGCCGACTGTCGAGAAGGAACGTTCGGCCCATGTAAACCCACCTTAAGTGTTTGTGACCTCTTAATAAATTATATAGATAAGGGTCATTAAATGACCGCTAGAAGTCTACAAATAATTTGCCATCAGTCTGCAGTAAAAGTACAGCTGGGTGTTACCAGTAGCTGGTGTGTCTGACTGGAGTCACCTCCATCTGAACCTTTACTGCAAGCTGCTGACAAGGAATTGGACAACATAGAGCCATAAGAACAAATGCTCCAGAATTGTTATTACACGGGGGATGCACCAGACATGTCAGGAGAGGGGACGGGTCCTCTAACTACACAGTGTAAAGGCTGCACCTGACAGACTGGAAATCGCCACATCAAGCCCTGTGCAGAGGCCGGGCATGCTGGAAGATTTCTGCTCTGACAACTGGAGGTCCGAGTGTACATAAAAGTGAGCAGTTGACCTTCCCATCTATGCGATGGATTTCACAGCAGGTAGATCTCCAACCATGGATGACCCATCAGGGTAACTGGAGGGCACATGATAAAGCAGCGCTCACTGTAGACAATGGAAAACATGGTCATTTTTACTCGCCCATATGCATGACCACCCGTGGTACTTCCTGTTATCCCTGGTCCTTCTAGGTCCTCTGTCCGCGCACTAGATCACCACGGCAGAGAATACACGCATGTGTATAGGGCCTCGCGCACACAGGCACGTGCATTCTGGCTCCTAATTGCAGTACATAAAACGGACTGGTACTGCACCGTATAGCAGCCATAGATTTCTGCGTACGTTTCCATTCATGGATGAGGGTTTCTTTAGAAGCACTGAATTCACAGCCCAGAACCTTACCACCATGGAAGTATCCACTGAAAGTTTGAGATCCCAAACAAGCTTGATTGCATGAGGCCTCAACCAGAAGGTAAAGAGGATCTACCCCAACAAACCAGTCATAATGTGGTAGGGTAGATCCTGCTGAGTAAAATGATTCACCTGGCACTGTTACCGAGATAAGGCCATTCTTATTTATATGCAAATGAGCTCATCAGTGCACCGAGGGGCAGGCTCGACCCCCTGGGTGCACAAGATCTATACCACCCTACACCTTCTGCCATTCCACTTGATTGACAGGACTAGACATGTCACCTGGCCCTGAAACCTTGTGTTGGCGCTGCGGTTTTCACTATGCATGCGCAGAGTATCAGCGCTGCTGAGCAGAAACAGATGCTCTACGCATGCATAATAGCAGAAACTACGGCTCAGGAGCAACATGGCTGGCCCTGTTGGTCAAGGGGAATACATCAAAAAGGTATAAATTTTACTCTGCAGGATAAACCCAACTAGTCATTATGTCTGGGTTGATCCTGCTGACAGGGATTAGCCAGTTCTTCAAAACTGCTTAGGAGAAACAATTAGTATTAGATTGTGAGGACTGAACTCTCAGCACCCTCGCCGATCAGCCGCTGGAAGGTGCGAGTGCCGCATCCCCTTTACTTTTTTCCCTGGCACCATACTGTTACCAGTGCTTGTGCCGGGTATTGTAGCTCAGTCCCATTCACATTAATGTGACGAAGCCGCAGCAACATATAATGCCAGACAGCTCCTACTAAAAGTACTGAGCTGTGCCCAGTAAACAGAGGGAACTGACCGACGGGGGGCACCAAGAGTCAGACCCTCACCTGCCCAAGGTCTTATTCACACGACCACCACGTCCAATTTCCACCTGCAAAAAATGAATACAACAGACTGCTTCTGTGTGCAACCCATCCTTCTCCTCACTCCTATACACCGAATTGGAGATTCGTGGGAGGGAAAAAAAAAACACGTACTGCGAAAAACCAACCTGCAGCATAAATTGACCCACGATATAAATTTTAGGACCACCGAATGTCAACTTATGCAGTGAATTTCACCTTTTGCAATGCAGAGGACGAGACCCGCAGAAAATCCAAAGTAAGAGCTCATGCACACAAACGTATTTTTCCGTGCCTGTTGCTTTTTCTGCCGAAATTACTCAGTGTGCATTCAGCGTCCGTATGGCCATTCCAAAAAAAATTATAATTACTCTTACCGGTAATTTGATTTTCCAGAGTCCATGACAGCACCAGGAGAGAGGATCCTCCGCCCAGGACAGGAAACCCACAGATATTTAAGAAGGAGGGGCCTCTCCATTCCTCAGTGGTCTTCAGAGCCGAAAGAGAGCATCCCCCGTTAACCATCCTTCTGATTCATCCAAATTCATTGAAATTATTTAGTTTTTTCTGCGCACCCCGTGTACCATAACCAAGACCCATCACCAACACCAAACCAAGGGAGGGAATATAAGGGTGCTGTCATGGACTCTGCAAAATCAAATTACCGGTAAGAGTACTAAAGTTCTAAGGGAAAGGCCTCTCTCTAGACCCCTCTGAAGAAACTGCAAAATCCGGGGAATAGAGAGACTATCATGAGGGACAGAATCAATTCCCAGGAAAGCAAAGAAAGCCACCCAGGTTCTAACATAGATCCTGGTGGTTACCGGTTTCCTACTTTTAAGCAGAGTGGAAATAACCGATTCAGACAAACCCTTATGCATTAGCAGTGACCTTTCAAAAACCAGGCGGTCAAGTGAAGGCCCTTTACCAGAGGGTGGATGACTGGTCCCTGGCTTAATAAGTCCGGGATCTCTGGTAGTACCCAAGGCTCCCTGACTGAGGGAAGCCTCAGCCACGTGAACCAAGCACGACGGGGCCAAGAAGGTGCCATCATGATCACCGGAGCCCTGTCCCCCCTTATCTTCTTAAGAACCCTGGAGATTAACTGAAGAGGCAGGAATGCATAGAGGGGACCTTGGTCCCACGGCTGTAGAAAGGAATCTACTGCCGAAGGAAGGTCTCTCTGAAAGAGGGGAAAAACTTTTCCACCTTTCTGTCAGATCTTGTAGCAAAAGATCCATCGATGGCGCCCCCCAAAGCTGTACTAGCTGGGAGAAAAACCCCTGATTCAACGACCACTCTCTGCTCTCTTAGAAAATCTGCCTGTTGATTGTCCACTCCTCTGATATAAAGGGCTGACAATGACAGGACTCTCCCTTCTAGCAGGGGAAAAAATGTGAGCGTCTATCTGCTGTAATTCTTTGGATCTGGTCCCTCCCTGATGATTCAGATAAGCTACGATGGAACCATTGTCTGACAAAACTTTTAGATGACTGTTCTCGAGCAAGGGCAAAGTCTGATGCAAGGCTAGAAGAACCGCCATAAACTTTTTAACATTTGAAGAGGCTGCCCGTATCCATCTGTCCCAAGGGCCCTGCAAAACTGTTTCCTGGACATGAGATGAGCTCCCCAGCCAACAGGACTGGCGTCTGTAGTTACTACTATTGGGTCCACAACCCTCCAGGAAACCCCCAGGGTTATGATCAGTAAATTGTCCAGATATGGCAAAAACAGGATGTCCTTTTCTCTTATATGAGAAGCCATTTCCGCTAGGAGCTTTGTGAAGATCCGCGGCACCATGGAGATTCCAAAGGGTAGTACCTGGAACTGAAAATGCCTCAGACATCCCTGTACCTTCAGTGCCACTCAAGAATTTCTGATGAGCCGGGTATATCGGGAGATGATAATACAGGTCCCTAATGTCTAGGACTACCAAATAACAGTCGCTGTATAGGAGGCCCACTACTAACTTTATCGTCTCCATTTTGAATTTTCTGTACAATAGAAACTTGTTTAATCCCTTTAAGTTTATGATGGTCCTGAAATCGCCATTGGGTTTTTTTTTTACCAGAAAAAGGTTGGAGTAGAACCCCATACCTTCTTCTGATGGAGGACAAGAGCGCCTTTTAAAATAAGCTTCTCCATCTCCCGTTCTAGCGCCTCCTGAGCCTTTGGGCCTAACTCTGTTACAACAAATTTTTCTGGGGGAAGACTCTTAAATTCCAGCCTGAATCCCTCCTGCAAAGACTGAAGAATCCAAGTGCTAGTACTGTTGGAAATCTTTGACCAGGCTGGGAGGAGGCCCACCCTCCTACCACCCTGGCATCATTGGGGGTTGTCTTTTTAAGTAGAGCAAGGATTATGGCCCCTGAACAAGAAGCCTTTGGATTTAGAAGAGAACTTCCACTTGGAATCTCTCTTATTCAGGCTCTTCTCTGTACCTGAAAATATTCTATTCTGAGGCAGCAGGAGGAGGAGGTCAGGGTCTCCTGCCCAGCCCCTGCAACTGCTGGCGGGATGCACCTATCGAGTTCACTCCGGGGGTCTCTCCGAAAGGAGGGATTCTGCTTAAAAAAGGAAGAGGTAAACCCTTCCCCCCCCCCCCCCCCCCCATCTCCTGCTTTTCAAGGATATCGTCTAAGGCAGACCAGAACAAGTATTTTCCCTCACATGGAATACTACAAAGTCTATTCTTAGACGCCACATCCCCTGACCAATTCTTAAGCCAAAGGGCTCTGCGATCCAAATTAGCCAGGGATGATGACCTAGCAGACAACCTAACTGCGTCAGCAGAAGCATCCGCAAGAAAATTTGCTGCTTTGGCAATAACCGGGATAGATTCTAATAACTGATCCCTAGGAGTCTTATCCCTGATCTGGTCTTCTAACTGCTTCACCCATAAGATAAGGGCCCTAGCAGTACAAGTGGCCGCTATGTTAGGTTTAAGGGAGGCCCCCGCTGATTCCCATGTTCGCCTTAGGAAGCCATCTGCTCTCCTGTCCATGGCGTCCTTAAAGGGCTTGTCACCCCACAAAAGTCATTTTTTTTTTTGGATAGTTACATTCCTTATAGCGCGATATAGGAGAATATAATCTTGTCACTTACTTTCATGCGGCCGTTTCTTTAGAAAACGAAGTTTTATAATATGTAAATCCAGTCTCTACCAGCAAGTAGGGCGTCTACTTGCTGGTAGCCGCAGCAGCAATCCGCCCCCTCGTCGTGTTGATTGACAGGGCCAGCCGGGATCTCCTCCTCCGGCCGGCCCTGTCAGTATTTCAAAAATCGCGCGCCTGTGTTCATTCGGCGCAGGCGCTCTGAGATGAGGAGGCTCGTCTCCTCAGAACTCCCTCAGTGCGCCTGCGCCGATGACGTCTTCTCTTTCGGTGATGTTGCTCCAGTCCTCCCCGACCGTGCCGCTGAGTGCGTTAGGCAGGAGAAACAAAAGAAAGGGAATCCTCCAGGTATGCCAGCCTCATCTTCAGGGAGCGAGTAGCGGGGAACTCACCCTGCACGCTCTCTAGCCCAGCCGGCGAGTTAACTTGGAGACAAACGACCACCGCTGATAGATTGCAGCATGGTCGTAACCATGGAAACAAGCAATGTATAATGTGATGGAAAAATTAATCCAGCCAGCAGAGGAAGCAATATGGACAATCACAATACATTAGTAAGTGCCTTGTATTCACTTTCTCTGTACATGATAAATGCCATTTGATGAAGTGACGGAACCCCTTTAACTAATCCCATTAATTTATCCACTTTATAGACTCCGTACCGTTGAAAATAAGGTCTGTTACGACCGCAGCGCCCGGCTTCTTTACCAGTATGAATATTTTTGGATTTCCCTGGATCTCATTGGAAATAAAGAATACCACAGAACAAGTCTTGGATAAGGTGGAATTTCTTCTCTATGCCCTGGAACAGTGTACAACAAGCAGCGACATCCCATTCTAGTACATGTGACTGGCTGCAGCGGTCACAGGACCAAGCCACTTGCCCGTTCATCAGGGACCGAATGAAGCTGGAACAGGGCAGCGGAACCAAGGACAGGCGAGCCTTTTTCCCCATTGGGCACATAGGACCATAAGGCCTCATGCACACGATTGTATGTGTTCCACAGTCCGCAAAACACGGATCCTGGCCGTGTGCATCCCACTTTTTTCCCCCCACATCTATAGAAACTGCAAAACAGACAAGAATAGGAACCTGTTCTTTTCCGTGGGCCGGCGGAAGTGGCATACAGGCGTGGACAGCACACAATGCAGATTGGTGGGGGGGGGGGGGGGGTGCGCAGGGGCAGCGATCCCGGAGGGGGGTGCGCAGGGGCAGCGATCCCGGAGGGGGGTGCGCAGGGGCAGCGATCCCGGAGGGGGGTGCGCAGGGGCAGCGATCCCGGAGGGGGGTGCGCAGGGGCAGCGATCCCGGAGGGGGGTGCGCAGGGGCAGCGATCCCGGAGGGGGGTGCGCAGGGGCAGCGATCCCGGAGGGGGGTGCGCAGGGGCAGCGATCCCGGAGGGGGGTGCGCAGGGGCAGCGATCCCGGAGGGGGGTGCGCAGGGGCAGCGATCCCGGAGGGGGGTGCGCAGGGGCAGCGATCCCGGAGGGGGGTGCGCAGGGGCAGCGATCCCGGAGGGGGGAGCCAGGGGGGCAGCAATCTGGGGGGAGCCAGGGGGGCAGCAATCTGGGGGGAGCCAGGGGGGCAGCAATCTGGGGGGAGCCAGGGGGGCAGCAATCTGGGGGGAGCCAGGGGGGCAGCAATCTGGGGGGCACCACAGAGTGCACCCACTAATAAAAGTGCAAACAAAACGTAAAAGAACTGAACACTAATGGATGAAAGTCACACAGAGGGCACAAAGGAGGGCGAATCGGGTGACTCCAGGGTCCTACCCCCGTACAAACACTAACAGGACATTTACAGGGGGTCATCGGGCCTGTAAAAGTCACACACACCGAGATAGGCTTCCCGCCGCGCTACCGGAGCTAACGGTCTCACCTGCGTCCTATCCGGGCCATGACGGTTGCCAGGCCGCCGTTTCGGGCGTTATTGTTTTTCCTATCTCCCGCCCGTTGCGCGCGCAGCTCTGTCACGCCCTTTCCGGGTCGGAGGGCACGTGATGACGTCACGGAAACGGAGAAATTTAGACGTGCTAGACCTGGGGGCTGGGATGACGCGCTGCAGTGCTCCAATCAGAGAGCAACGCGGGGAGGCGGCCAGAAAAGGGCGCGCACTCTGAAAAAAAGACAGCAGCAGGGAGTGTGCGGCTATAAGCGGCCGCCAGCAGCAGGGGGCGCCAGAGGCTGCTGTGTATTCTCTCTTCCCTGATATTTATTTGCCTCCTAGGTTTTTGGTTTTCAGATTTATTTAATTTTTTTATTCATTTCGGTTTTTAATCTTTTCTGAAATCAGCCAGTAAATAAACGCTAAATGAGCCGGAAGTCTAGTAAAGTATACTGTGACTCGTTTCATATCAGGAAAGGTTTTGAGCCTCTTATGTTGGGTTATATTTACATGTTCAGGTTTTTTATGCAGTTTATGAAGCCAGAAGTGGATGCAAAACGTTTGTCCTTTATACTTTCCGATACTGTAATGTGATGTGGACTTGCTGCCCATGAATCCACGCGGTGACCAATCCACAGCACATACCGTACGTCCTGTGTGGACATAGCCTAAGCCGGCAGCGTACGTTGCAGTCTACTTGCATTTTTTCCACGCGGATTCTCATATTAAAACCGTGAACGTGGACCCATTTACTTGAATGGGGTCAGCGCCGCAAAAATGTAGTGCATGCAGTACTTTTAGTCCGGCCGCCTCTCGGCGTGTGCTGCCGCCGGAACTCCACCCCCATTATAGTCAATGGGGACGGAGCGGTAGTCCAGGGGCACACGTGAACTAGCGGCAGGACGGATCCGACAGGCTGTTCACACGCCGGAACAGCCTGCCGGACACCTCTGCCGCTAGTGCAAAAGTACCCTAAGCAGAATCTGTGTCAGAAATGTGAGCTCGACCCCCAGATTTTTATTTTACCATGGATCCAATGTGGATTAGCACCATTCAACCGCCAAGGAGTAACATGTCCTGTTGTGAAATGGTTATAACTTCCGTGTGTAAAAGATTCCATGGCCATACGAAGACACATTTCCGTTTTTTTTCAAGCCCCCATTGAAATGAATGGTTCCAACATATGGAGTAATTGGCTGAATGCACGTTTTTTCACCCATCCAATAACTACAGCAATGTGTTGGAGCGTGCAACGTGTGAACTTGGCCTTCAGCTGCATTTACATTTGTGGTTTCCAGGTTCTTTTACCGATGATCGTTGGTGTTAAAGATGTGTGAATTTTATTCTATATTTTGTATATCTAGGACTGTAATGAGTTAAACTTTTTCTTCTCCAAGTGCCTCCCACCCCTCTCTTTGTTTCAAGACTGTAGAAGAGAGGGGGGGGGGGGGGAAGTGCTGCGGGCAGTGTCTGATTTCTCATCTTCTTGCAGGTGTCCCATAGAGTGTGATGGAGATGCGTAAGCCAATCATATGGCTTGATGATATATATTATTCACTGCCTATAGAGAAGCACCTCTTTGAAGTGTCACATATGACGTATGCAGTATTATTGTTAGGGCTCTTTCACACTTGCGTTCTTGTCTTCCGGCATAGAGTTCCGTCGTCGGGGCTCTATGCCGGAAGAATCCTGATCAGGATTATCCTAATGCATTCTGAATGGAGAGAAATCCGTTCAGGATGCATCAGGATGTCTTCAGTTCCGGAACGGAACGTTTTTTGGCCGGAGAAAATACCGCAGCATGCTGCGCTTTTTGCTCCGGCCAAAAATCTGGAACACTTGCCGCAAGGCCGGATCCGGAATTAATGCCCATTGAAAGGCATTGATCCAGATCCGGCCTTAAGCTAAACGTCGTTTCGGCGCATTGCCGGAGCCGACATTTAGCTTTTTCAGAGTGGTTACCATGGCTGCCGGGACGCTAAAGTCCTGGCAGCCATGGTAAAGTGTAGTGGGGAGCAGGGGAGCAGTGTACTTACCGTCCGTGCGGCTCCCGGGGCGCTTCAGAGTGACGTCAGGGCGCCCCAAGCGCATGGATCACGTGATCACATGGATCACGTCATCCATGCGCATGGGGCGCTCTGACGTCACTCTGGAGCGCCCCGGGAGCCGCACGGACTGTAAGTATACTGCTCCCCCACTCCTACTATGGCAACCAGGACTTTAATAGCGTCCTGGGTGCCATAGTAACACTGAACGCATTTGGAAGACGGTTCCGTCTTCAAATGCTTTCAGTACACTTGCGTTTTTCCGGATCCGGCGTGTAATTCCGGCAAGTGGAGTACACGCCGGATCCGGACAACGCAAGTGTGAAAGAGGCCTTAGAATAGAAGCCATTACAAAATGGCGATGGTAACGAGATGTTTACATTAGTTCACATTCCAAAGTGGTATTCACTGCGCAGATGCCAGGGTGTTATCTATGTTTCTCTTATCACTTTTTCCTTTTTGACCAATGAAACAATGTTTAAGCCTCAGTGAGGACTGCCCTCTTCTGAAGATGTATAATACGGCTTACCTGATGTAATAAAGTTAGAGATTGCTTTGACCAACTTCTGTGTCAGTGTTCAGTCTCTCAGCCACGCGTGGATATTAACCCCTGGGGGGGGTACATTGATCTGGAACACCAGAGTGTATCTAAAATGCCCTAATTTAGGGCTGCTTTAACATTGGCTTATACATCAGTGCATCAAAAATCATTGGGGCACATTTACTATGACCGGCTTTTTACGCCTCTGCGCTGCCGTAAGATCCATTTATGATGAGGCGTGCAAATTTCATATTCGTTCACACTTCGTTTGGTGGTAAAAAGTGAATTGCAGTATTGATATCACGGACCATAACGCAATTCTATGACAGAATGCGTAATGGAATGGGCTGCAAAACGGATCCGTCCCGTTTCCGTTATGCAGGAGAGGACTGGTTTTGCAGGCCATAGATTTCTATTATAACGGAATGAATAATGGAATGCCTCTAAAGGCATTCCGTCATAGAATTATGTTATGGTCCGTGGTAAAGGAATCCATAACGCAATTCACTTTTTACCAAAGTGTGAACGAATATAATATTTGCTCATCTCTAGTCATAATGGGGCATATTTACTAAGGCCTCTTTCACACGAGCGTCACGGATTCTATCAGGGTCTGCTCAGGAAAAAAACGGATGGTATTGCACACAAGTTCAGTCCGCTTTGTCTGCGATTGCGTTTAGTGTCATAACGCAAGTCACCTTTTACCAGTAAACGAAGTATGAACGAATTTCATAAGCAAAAATTCGCTGATCTCACCACGCAGCAAAAAAAAAAAAAAAAGTTTTGTCTGCTACTGGGCAAAAACCATTTGTCCTATACTAAATCGATTGTGCGGATTACAAATCCAAAGTCAGAATTGTTGTAACATGTCACGAAATGTTGCTATGCATAAGTATGCCTAAATGAATGAAGCACTTGGAAAGCATTGAATAATTTTGAACAGAACGAGTTTTACTCCAACAATTACCTGATCTACATCAAAGTTTGCGTAGTAAACAGTTTATGAAAATGTAATGGAATAACACAATTTCCAAAAGTCTCGTTTTTCAGTTTAAAAGTCTTACTTGAGCAAGGCCCAGTACTGCTAAAAGTGCTTCAGGCATCTGCTTTTGCGTTTGTGAACGGTCATATTTTCCCGTTGCAAAAACCAGCAGTAGTCCCCCATCATGTTGGGATTCCAGCGGCCTAATACCTGTTCTCCATTGTAGAAATATCTTTATGGAACCGCTCTCCATGTTCGTCACTTACGTGTCCCAAATTGGGTGGGAAAAAGTCAAGATGGGAATGTAAGAAATGCACTTTCAATGACATGCGGCAGCCAAGTGGTTCATATGCTGTAAGCATGTTGTCTACTAATTCAGCATAGTTTGCAGCTCGTCTGTTCCCAAGGAAGTTCTGCACTACTAGCACAAATGCATCCCAAGCTGCAAGACGCATTCGCTTTGTCAGATTCTTGCGCTGGTCATAAGTAGTGTTTGCCACATATGTAACAGAAATTGTCTGGATCGTTAACACATTTGCGTTTATCCATCTTAAGTTTAAAAACTGATAGCACTGTAACAGATCACTTTATCAAAATCTGTCCAGCTTGTCTTATATACTTAGTGCTGACATCAGCCTGAGTGCGTCCGAACAGGTCTGGACATGTCCATTGGAATATCTCCAATATAATGCATTAATATTATAACTGAATAGGCTTTGCATGTACTTAACCCTTTAAGGACCTCAAACATGGCGCCCGCTCGCACAAGCAGCGGGCGCCATAGACGCCGGGTTACGGCTATTTTAAATAGGCTGATTGCATAAATTTTCCCTTTCAGATACTGTGGTTAAATGTGACCACGGAATCTGCGCAGTCCAGAAGCGGAAGTCGCGCACTTAAGCTCTGGTAACAGCGTTCCCCGGCTGAGATCGGCAGGCTTTGGTGCCTATTAGATGACTATACCAATACAGGCCACTAGGTGGCAGCATTGTATTGGTATAGTGCAAATGAAGTGTTCAATGAACGAACACAATAGGCAAGCTAATGATTGCCAGTTATTGTCACCCAAGGTGACTTAAAAAAATGTAAAAAAAAGTTTTTTCAAATATAAAAAAAATAAAAGTTCAAATCAACCCCCATTTCCTTAAAATAAAAATACTTAAACAATAAAAACAAAAAATACATCATGGGCATCGCTGCATGCAAAAATGCCCATACTAATGCTACAATATTAATGGCATACTGCAAATGGCGTAACGGGAAAAAAAGAGTGATAAAAAAGTCGCACACACTTCAAATTGGTATCACTGAAAAGAACAGATCATCCCGCAACAAATGAGCCCTGACACAGCCCCGTACACATAACTACAAGAAAGTTATAGGGGTCAGAATATGGTTATAAAAAAACTACATTTTTTTCCCTCAAAGGTTTTAATTTTTTTTCAGTATTAAAATGCAAGAAAAATTATACAAGCGTGATATCGTTGGAACCATACTGACCTGGAGAATGAAGATAACAGGTCAATTTTACCGCATAGTGTACAGTGTAAAAAAATAAAAACCTTTATCAGAATTGCATTTTTTCCCAATTCTACCCCATATGGAAAAGAAAATCCCGCTTCCTACTACATGGTATGCAACCGTAAAAGGTGCCATTAGAAAGTACTTGTCATGCAAAAAATAAGCCCTCATAAGGCTATGTGAATGGAAAAAAAAAAAAGTTAGAACTATGGGAAGGCGGGGAGTGAAAACCGAAAATGCAAAAATGGAAAATCCCAGGGTCCTTAAGGGGTTAAAATCTAGACGTGTCAGGCAAATTCCGAGTTCATATTTGGAATCAGCGCGCTCATTTTAGTATAAATCACATGTTTTATGACAGGTCCAGATCCAGCTGTCTGTCTTCCCATGACCCAATGCGACTCCAAATAAAAATAATAATAATCCAGCTCGCCCACGAATAAGGCCTCTTTCACACTTGCGTTGTTGGGATCCGGCATGCACTTCCGTTGCCGGAGGTGCCTGCCGGATCCGGAAAAACGCAAGTGTACTGAAAGCATTTGAAGACGGAACCGTCTTCCAAATGCTTTCAGTGTTACTATGGCACCCAGGACGCTATTAAAGTCCTGGCTGCCATAGTAGGAGCGGGGAGCGGGGGAGCGGTATACTTACAGTCCGTGCGGCTCCCGGGGCGCTCCAGAATGACGTCAGAGCGCCCCATGCGCATGGATGACGTGATCCATGCGATCACGTGATCCATGCGCTTGGGGCGCCCTGACGTCACTCTGGAGCGCCCCGGGAGCCGCACGGACGGTAAGTACACTGCTCCCCCGCTCCCCGCTACACTTTACCATGGCTGCCAGGACTTTAGCGTCCCGGCAGCCATGGTAACCATTCAGAAAAAGCTAAACGTCGGCTCCGGCAATGCGCCGAAACGACGTTTAGCTTAAGGCCGGATCCGGATCAATGCCTTTCAATGGGCATTAATTCCGGATCCGGCCTTGCGGCAACTGTTCCGGATTTTTGGCCGGAGCAAAAAGCGCAGCATGCTGCGGTATTTTCTCCGGCCAACAAACGTTCCGTACCGGAACTGAAGACATCCTGATGCATCCTGAACGGATTTCTCTCCATTCAGAATGCATGGGGATAATCCTGATCAGGATTCTTCCGGCATAGAGCCCCGACGACGGAACTCTATGCCGGAAGACAATAACGCAGGTGTGAAAGAGCCCTAAGGGTACTTTCACACTAGCGTTATTCTTTTCCGGCGCTGAGTTCCGTCCTAGGGGCTCAATACCGGAAAAGAACTGATCAGTTTTCTCCTAATGCATTCTGAATGGAGAGAAATCCGTTCTGGATGTCTCCAGTCTTTTAGACTTTTCAGAACAGAGATAATACCACAGCATGCTGCGGTTTTATCTGCGTCCAAAATTCCGGAACATTTGCTGGAATGCCCATTGAAATGCATTAATGCCGGATCCGGCCCCGAGTGTTCTGGCAAAACAGATCCGGCATTGGAGTCTGCGCATGCTCAGACCGAAAAAAAATTGAAAAAAATAAATGCCGGATCCGTTATTCCGGATGACACCGGAGAGACGTATCTGGCATTCCAATGCATTTGTCATACGGATCAGGATCCTGAGCCGTCTGAGGAATGCCATCAGTTTGCGTCCATATTGCCGGATCCGGCGGGCAGTTCCAGCGACGGAACTGCCTGCCGGAATCCTTTGCCGCAAGTGTGAAAGTACCCTTAGCTGAATAGGATCACTAGCACCCCTGGATCCTCATGTATTGGAGGTATTGCATGACTCCAAATCAGTGCTGGAAGAGGCGGGTGTGACCCTGATTTCTGCTGACTCCAGGTGAAGGCAATACATAAGGGCCATATAAACTAGTGGTGTGATAGAGGAGATCTGTGTGGTCTGGTGAAGGACACAGAGGTAAGGGGTAGTGTGTGGTGCCTAGGGCTGTATTGGTCAGGAGGGGACTGGAAGACTGAAGAAAAATAAAATAAAAGTAGTATGTGACCAGGGCTGGACTTACCATAGACCTTACAGGGAGATTTCCTGGGGGGCTGCTTGAGCCCTCCTCATGGCTGGCCAGTAGATGGTTTTTGGGAATGTACTTTGTGCTTCTGGCAGGATTTTGTGATGGACTGTGGTATTTGGCTCTGTTGGGGTGGTATAATGTGCCACAATATGGTGTTGCTGCTGTTCCTACCTTCCATCAATTTGGACCTGACTACAAAATGGTGCCACTTTAAGTTCCCAGTCCGCCCCTGTATGTGGCAAGTGAGGGTATGGTCAGATGGTTTTGGAAGCTGAAACTGTATCTGTCCTGTATACTTTCTTTACTCAAGATCCCTCCTGATTTTAGTTTTCAAAGCTACATCAAGAGACCAGACTTTGTGGCTGGACCCTTGGGCATGTTCACATGGAGGTGGTCTGCAATATATGGGCACTAGCTGTGTGCACAATGTATCGTGCATGCAGATCCATACAATCTGGGAGGCCTGGATTGGAAGCCCTACAGAATGCTTCTGTGGGTTTTCTGTCTGTGCCTCTGCACTGCAAATACATGCATTCACTACTCTTTTTTTGCAGTATGGATTGTGCTGCCCCCCCCCCCCCACTCAATTGAATGGGTCCACAGACATCGGCCACATGAATTGTGCTAGTGCAACGTGGACCACAATTTGTGGCCCTCAGCACGGACAAGTCTGGCACATGTGCATGAGCCCTTATGCTGGAAACTGGCTGGATTACTGCTAGATCCCATTATAGTAAATGGGGATCTGGCGGTGATCTGTATAATCTGGCAATGTTGGATCTGGTGAACTGCGGCTGGCTGTTCTCTGCTGGAAATGTTTACTGGACATATGAAAGTGGCTTTAATCCGTCCTTATATCTCTGGGGTTTTTTTCTAATCTGCTTTGGCTGAAAAACCTGCAGGAAAATCTTCCCCTAAAAAAAAAAATGTAGGAGAACTGGTTAATGGTGGGTTCACATCACTTTTTGTACCTCTGCTTGATGTGTAAGAAAAAAAAAACCCGCACACAACGTTCTTGTATCCTGCACAGTCTGGTAAAAAACTTTGGTGAACGGAAACCACTGTATGGCATCAGTCTGAGGCATCTGTTTAAGGCTACAGTCAACGACTAAGTGTTTTGCAGTCTGCAAATTTCAGATCCGCAAAACACTGATACCGGTCGTATGCGTTCTGTATATAGAGTGCCTATTGTCCACGGTTTCAGACAAGAATGGAACTTATTATTTTTTTTTTCCTTTCAGACCAACGGATGCGGACAGCGCACCGTGTGCTGTCCGCATCTTTTGCGGCTCTGTTGTAATGAATGGGCCTGTTCCATAAAATTGCAGAATGGATGCGGATCCATTTATACAGTTGTGAATGCACTGTAACTTATATGTTAAATTGGAAAAATGTGATGTGATGCCACCCTTAGTTGCCCATAGCAATTAATCAGATTCCACCTGGTTGCCACAGGCAAATAAGCCAGTTTTTCCTTGTACCAGTTTTGATAAATCCCCTTGTGAATCCACCCATATAGGTACTTGTAAGGTTATAACCAGGCTCGAGCTAATCGAGCTTCGGATTGCAATGCTGTTTCCGCACAGTATTAAGGCTACTTTCACACTAGCGTTCGGGTGTCCGCTTGTGAGCTCCGTTTGAAGGGGCTCACGAGCGGCCCCGAACGCATCCGTCTGGCCCCAATGCATTCTCAGTGGAGGCGGATCCACTGAGAATGCATCCGCCTGCCAGCGCTCAGCCTCCGCTCCGCTCAGTGAGCGGACACCTGAACGCTGCTTGCAGCGTTCGGGTGTCCGCCTGGCCGTGCGGAGGCGAGCGGATCCGTCCAGACTTATAATGGAAGTCAATGGGGACGGATCCGCTTGAAGATGACACCATATGGCTCAATCGTCAAGCGGATCCGTTCCCCATTGACTTTCAATGTAAAGTCTGAACGGATCCGCTCAGGCTACTTTCTGACTTAGAAAATTTTCTAAGTAATAATGCAGACGGATCCGTTCTGAACGGATGCAAACGTCTGCATTATCGGAGCGGATCAGTCTGATGAAACATCAGACGGATTCGCTCCGAACGCTAGTGTGAAAGTAGCCTAAAATGCATGGGCTCCGTGTAATAAGACTTTGTCTTGCCGATGTGTAAGACTTCGGTGAATGACTTCGGTATTCCTATCTGCAGATTTAAAAACCTTTTTTAAAATAGGAATCTGAAATTGGCTTTGGTACCGAGGAACCAGCCAGTACTAAAGTTGACTTCGGATTCCCATTTTAAAATGTCTTTAAAGCTGAAAGTGGCCTTAGTGTGCTAACTCTAAGGCCACTTTCAGACGAGCGAGTGTCACGCTCCTGGCTCGCAGTGAAGCTCTCATCCTGAACTTCCAGCACTGCTGGGGTCACATAGCATCATAAATCAATGTAACGCTTACAGCCCTGACAGCATTATGTCACTGTTATCCTATACATTCCAGAACGCTAAGGGTTACATAGCATCAAATCAATGTGCTGGAAGTTCAGGACTGAAGCTGTGAGTCCGGAGTATGACACTCGCTTGTCTGAAAGGGGCCTAAGTTTAACTGCACACGTTGCAGATTTCTTGTGGATTTTTTATTTTTTTTTGTGGGGCAAAACACAGCAGCATAAGGCCTCATGCACACGACTGTTTTTTTTCAGGTCTGCATCTGAGCCGCAGTTTTTGTGGCTCAGGTGCGGACCCATTAACTTCAATGGGGCCGCAAAAGATGCAGACGGCACTCCGTGTGCTGTCCGCATCCTTTTCTCCGTTTCCCCCCCCCCCCCCCCCCGCAAAAAAAATATAGCATGTCCGTTTTGCGGACAAGAATAGGCATTTCTACAAGGAGCCGCCTGTTCTGTTCCGCACACGGGCAGCTTTATTTTATTTTTTTCTGCGGATCCGCAGTTTGCAGTCCGCAAAAAAAAAGCATGGTCGTGTGCATGAGGCCTAATACAGTACCAGCAAAGTGAATGAGATTTACTAAATCCAATGTAGACTTTAATTTCTTTTATTTTACTGCAGCAAAATCAACCTGTAGTGTAGATGTTATCTGCAACATCAATTTTGTGATTCTGCACCGTATATGTAGTGGTCCCACAGATGTCAATAGGGCTATTAACACTAACAGAAAATCTGCATTGAAAACATCATAAAGTACCAAAAAAAGCAGTAAACTGCCATAAATAATGTGGACTTGTATGCGTTATTCATGAGGTTTTGGTGCATGTTTTCTGCATTGTGTGCAGGTACCTGGGAATCTGTCATCGGGGTTTAGCATATTAAGCTGTTACCATTGCAATGCACAAACTACCTGCTTTCCAGCAAGGGTCTTTTTTCATGTTGTCATTTAGATATAAAAGCTTTTTTTTTCCCCGGTTATGCTAATGAACCTTCAAGGTGCCCAGAGGGGCTTTATTCCTGTCCTCTAGAGCCCAGTAACGCCCCCTGCAGTGCCCAGCCCGCCTTAATTTCAAGCCCAGCACGCCTCCTCATAAATAAATTTCCTCCCACAGCGGAGCTGAACAGTGCCGCCCCCTCTGCTGCGTCATGTAATTTATTCAACAGACAAACCTTGCTTCGTCCTTTCTTGCGCAGCCACAGTATCGCCGACTGCCTGCGCCTGTCCGATCCTGAGGGAGTCGGCGATACTGTGGCTGCGCAAGAAAGGACGAAGCAAGGTTAGTCTGTTGAATAAATTACATGACGCAGCAGAGGGGGCGGCACTGCTCGGCTGTGGGAGGAAATTTATTTGAGGAGGCGTGCTGGGCTTGAAATTAAGGTGGGCTGGGCACTGCAGGGGGCGTTACTTGGCTCTAGAGGAGAGGAATAACGGCCCTCTGGGCAACTTGAAGGTTCATTAGCATAACTGAAAAATCACTTTTTTTTTTAATCGAAATGACAACATGGAGGGGAAAAAAAGAGACCCTTGAACATTGCAATGGTAACAGCTTAGGCTACTTTACACTAGCGTTCGGAGCGGATCCGTCTGATGTTTCATCAGACGGATCCGCTCCTATAATGCAGACGTTTGCATCCGTTCAGAACGGATCAGTCTGCATTATAACTTAGAAAAATTTCTAAGTGTGAAAGTAGCCTGAGCGGATCCGTCCAGACTTTACATTGAAAGTCAATGGGGGACGGATCCGTTTGAAGATTGAGCCATATAGTGTCATCTTCAAACGGATCCGTCCCCATTGACTTACATTGTAAGTCTGGACGGATCCGTTTGCCTCCACACGGCCAGGCGGACACCCGAACAATGCAAGCAGCGTTCAGGTGTCCGCTCGCTGAGCGGAGGCTGAACGCTGGCAGACTGATGCATTCTCAGCGGATCCGCCTCCACTCAGAATGCATTAGGGCTGGACGGATGCGTTCGGGGCCGCTTGTGAGCCCCTTCAAACAGAGCTCATGAGCGGACACCCGAACGCAGGTGTGAAAGCAGCCTTAATATGCTAAAACCTGATGAGATTCCCTTTAAGGCTAGGTTCTCATGGAGCATTTTGGGTGAGGAGAAAAAAGGATGCAGAATTATATATCTAAAAAAAAAATTCTGCAGATCTCACACTTGAAAGGGGTGAAATCCAGTCAAATCTGCAAAGGGTACATTATATTTGTTTAATCTTGTGCAGAAAAAACGTGTGTATTCTGCAATGTGTACAAGTACATTATAGGTTCCTCTTCATGGAGCAGCCTGTATGGGAGGGATACCTTACTTCTGTGATTTTTAGACCAAACTGTAAACCATAAATGAACCTGGAGCTCTAAATGCATTGTGAAGGCTATGTACTTGTTAAAGATGGCTGTCCACATAAGATGATTTATTTTTTCTTTAATTTGGAGTGACTGAGCACCTAATGCACATTGGGGTGTTCTGACTTTCCTCTGATGTCAGAAGGGTGGTTTGAGGCAAAAAGGATTGGGCTTATGAATTTTGGCATACAACTTCAACAAGGATATCTGGCAGTGACTTAAGGGCCCTTTACACTTGCTGAGAATCTGCCACATAATCGCTAATGAGCGTTCAATCTATCCTAATTCATTGACCTGAACCAATTCATGGCCTTTACTGTTACAGCAGAAGCCAGATCAGCTTAGCATTTTAGTGACTTGGCCTTGTGATAAAATAAGTAGGGGTTATCCACAGCCTGGTAACTGAGTAATGGGTGCAACGAAGGCTGAGTTCACACTTTATTTATTAGTTATTTGCTCAGTTATTTCCATCAGTTACTGTGAATCCAAACTAGGTGCATCTTTCATTATACCTTTTTTTGTGTAGGCCTCACTACTGGTTTTGGCTCACAATAACTAACCAAATGTGAAGAGTGAACTAAACGGATTCCCTCTAAACCTGTCTATTCATGGTAGCTGAAGTGTTATTTTCGAATTGGAAAAGGAATACATGGCCACTAGACTGGTCTGATGGTGTTATTCTCCCCCCCCCCCCCCCCGATTGTAGACATTAGGTGGTAAGGGTCCTTACTGACCTGGAATTATTGGTGACTGAAGAGCCCCTCAACTATAGCGTTCTCTAATGCACTGTGTGAATAGGAATTTAAAAGGTCCCCTTTTCAAAGCAGAGTGCATGTTAACACCCAATCTTACTAGTGAGAAGTGCATGCACACCTCCACTGGTTCCCCCTGAGTAACTGTTGGTCAACCCCAACAAACCACCATATCGCTGAGGCCCATGATTGGCTGTATTGAAAGTGGGGTGGGTCCAACAGGTGAGTTTTCTGGAACAGTCTGACCATGGTCTTCTTGACATGTACCCTAAAATTATTGACCATTTCAACTCATCCTGCAAACAAAAGCCCTCATATGGCTAAGTAGATAGAAAACAAGGGGTTGTTAGTCTTTTGGGGGAGAGAAAAAGCCTTTCTACCAAGACCCCCTCCACACACTTGTGACTGGACCTGCAGAGGGAAGCATACACTACTGATCCACTCTGCTGGGTTTCAGCTCCTTTGGTCCATTGCTGTAGCTCCTAGTGCTGGTTCCTTGTCAACATCCTGTTTGGCTGTGGTGTCCACGAGACCCGCATCAATGACTGGCCACAGTAGTGGTGTCCTCCATGTGTCATGTCATTGAGTCGTGTGATGTTTTGGACAGGTCTCCTCTGCAGAAGCCAAATGACCGGTGTTAAACAGGATGTTGACAGCTGTGGGCCATAACAAGGCATCCATGGTGAGGGATCAAATGAGCCAGAAGCTAGCTGTGGGGAGCTTTTTTTTTTTTTTGGGGGGGGGGGGGGGTTTTATCCCCATTAGTTATCCCCATCCACAGGACGGGGAATAAGTTTCTGGCTGGGGTTAAACTACTGGGTCACCTGCCGATCACTAAAAGGGCCCTGTGTTATTTTAATGGAGTTATGGTCAGGCACTTGGGCTGCTGCTCAATACAACTGTAAGGGACTGTTAAGGATAGCCATGTACAAGCACTTGGCCTTGTCCAGCAGTCCCATAGAAGGCATGTGGCCAGCACCATCATAATCATTCTAGAGGTCTGCCAATGCTTCCTTTCACCTTCTCTTCTTGGCAGGGGCACATGAACCCATTTGTCTCCTTGGAAACATCTATGCTCACATGAAACTTTGAAAACTGCCCCATCAGAAAACACAGGGAAATGGTGATGACATGTGGCTAGCATATATAGAATAATTACTGAAAATCCTCATGCTCTTTCTTGGTTTTCTAGTGGTCTGGTGCTGGAAATAAAAGATGTCTTCTGGCTGGGACAGCAGTGGTGCAAGCCTATTTGTGTCGAATGCCAATCTCACATTGACTGAGATAATGGACACAGGATTTGTTGCAACAGTGAGGGGTAATTCCTCTCCATACCCTACACTCGAGCAGCTGGACCACAGAACAAAGTCTGGTGGATCCCCATTCTTTATCAAAGCATCAGAGGCAACAAGACTGGCAAGTGGAGGAGGGAAGCTATGGCTGGAAGAAATTGGACCAACTGTTTGCAGATCTCCATTAAATCCTGATGGCCCAGTCTTTGAACAGTCGTCAATAACCTCTGAATCTATTAACCAATTTAATAACTCAATTGTAGGTGTCTTCTATGGAGCTAAAGTGTCTACACCATGTAAGAAAGAGGACTTGGAGAACTCTGACCCTCTTGTAGATGTTACCATCTCAAAGCTGCAAGATCCAGAAGTGACTCTCAATGCTGTTGGACAACCGAAATCTGCCTCACCAATGTGGGAAATTTCTGAAATAAACTCTGTACTGGAGGAGCCCACTCCTTCCTTAGATGTGTCAATCTCTGACTTGAGGTTTCCAAATGGGTCTAACGAATCTGAACCTCAAGTTCCTGCTCATTCATCTGCTCCCTTTGCTCAGTGGGTAGGGGTGAAGCACAAAGACATGGGACACTCCTTCCTTCGACCATTCTGCTACCAGCGTCAACTGAGTGCATCTGAGATCCAAATTGGCGGTCTTGCCCCTCCACTCTGCTCTTATCAGATTTCTGCAGTGGCTCCTGATAAACCAGGAGAGTGGCAGCTTGAGGTAAAGGGAATACAGGCGCCCTAAGCTATTGCATATTTTACCTGTCTTGATGTAGGCTTTGTTACATGAATGGTGGATTCAGATGGACTGAATTGTACAATACAGATTAAGACAAATTTAGACTTTTCTATGGACCACAAATTGGTAATGTAACAGTCTGCTGTTGTCCTGGTCATGTGTATTTTCAATGTGTGGATAAATAAAGTAAAACATAACTATTTAAAAATGAGTTGTACACCTTCTCTTCCCAAATGTTATCCCTCTAACTTAACACCCGACTCCTCTTGGTCACTTAGGTGGGGGTCAGGTGACTAATTTGTTTCATCCTTTAACTGAGATGGTAAAATCTGCTAGCTTTTTTGCATGTGTTTTTCCTGTTTGGGTTTTTAGTTGTGAAGTTGCCCTTAAAGGGGTTGTCAAACTGCCTGGACTCAGTGGGGTTCATACTTAATTGTTCCCCACCTCTGGAATCTGGCTGCATCACTCCTCGGCAGGTCCTGGGTCTCTGGGAATGAACATCCTGTTGATGGGTGTTGCCTGACCTCTGCAGCCAAATATTAGCCACGGCAGTGACCGGTCACCCATGTGGTACATCACTGGGTCACATGCAGCATGGGTGACAGAGCACCTGCAGTGGCATGTGACGCATACAAGATGTTGATTCCCAGCCACTCTGAAGAGATGTTTAGTCTTGGGATAGCCACTTAAAAAGTTTTTAACTCCAAGCTGGTAAGTGACATAATGTAATTGGGATTCATAAAGTGGATGTTTCTCATGACATTCAGTGTGAGCTTAAATGGGGTTCCTAAATTTTTACTTGTGCACGTACTGTGGCTTTAACCAAAAATTGCAACTTTGCACCAGAAGACACGGATGGCATCTGTTGCATTCATTCTTTTTCATGCACCTATAAACTATTATGGGTGTGATGGATGGACAAAATGGAGCATGCATCCGTGCTAAAAACATGGACCCACGGACTGTTCTAAAATATGTGGAGGGTGGCCATCGGGTCCCTGTGCTGCTGTGATGGATCTGTGAGATCCAGCCCCCTGGATCTTGCAGGATGTAAGGCCCCTTGCAGACAAGCGTGTCCGGATTAGGTCCAGATGCTTTCCGGCAAACCCGTGCAAGTAGGTACGCAATTGTCAGTTTTGACTGCAATTGGATTCCGTTCAGTTTTTATTGCGTGTGTAATGTGTTTTGCACGCGCGTGATAAACTGACTGGTACCCAGACCCGAACTTCTTCACAGAATTTTGGGTTCAAGGTTGTGTAGATTGTATTTTCCCCTATAACATGGTTATAAGGGAAAATAGCATCCTGAATACAGAATGCATAGTAAAATAAAGCTGGAGGGGTTAAAAAATAAATAAAAAAATTAACGCTCCTTAATCCACTTCGTGCAGCTGGCATCTCTTCTGTCTTCATCTGTGAGGAGAAGGACCTTTGACGTCACTACGTTCATCACATGGTCCATCACCATGGTGATGGATCATGTGATGAGCGTAGTGACATCAAAGGTCCTTTTCCTCACAGATGAAGAGATGCCATCTGCGTGAACAATTGGATTAAGGTGTGTGTGTTTTTTTTTTTGTTTTTTTTTACCCCTCCAGCCCTATTTTACTATGCATTCTGTATTCAGAATGCTACTTTTTCCCTTAACCATGTTACAAGGGAAAATAATAATGATCGGGTCCCCATCCTGATCATCACCTAGCAACCATGCGTGAAAATCGCACCGCATCCGCACTTGCTTGCGATTTTCACGCAACCCCATTCATTTCTATGGGGCCTGTGTTGCGTGAAAATCGCAGCATGCTCCTCTTTGTGCGTTTTTCACGTAACGCACACTTTGGTAATACACTTGCAGCCAATGCATTACAATACAGAAGTATTGTAAAGAGGATCGCACCCTAAAAAGTTGAAGTCCCAGAGTGGGACAAAAAATTAAAGTGAAAAAAGTTACAAAATTAAGTTTTAAGTAAAGCCTTTTCCCAAAATGGTGGGAGGGGGGGGGAGGGGGAGTAGACATATTTGGGTATCGCTGCATCTGTATCGACCGGCTCTATAAAAATATCACATGACCTATCCCCTCAAGGCTTTTTTTTTTTTTTTTTAACCTTACATCAAAAGTATATTACCAAGCGGTCAGTCATATGCACCCCCAAAATAGTACCACTCAAATGTCATCTTGTATCAAAAAAGAGCCCCTACATATGTCATCCAAAAAAAAATGGCTTTCAGAATAGACACTAAAAAAATCTATTAAATGTTTTATCTGAAACTAACCTAAAAAGTTATCATATTTGGTATCGTCACATCTGTAAAAACCTGCTCTATAAAAAAGGCACATGACTACCTGTCAGATGAACTGTCCCAAAACTTAACCTTTCCTCACAAAGTGTAATATAGAACAACCAAAAATCATATGTACCAACAAAACCGCGATCTTATCCTGTAGTTTCCAAAATGGGGTCTGAGTTTCTACTCTAGGGGTGAATCAGGGGGGATTTTAAATGTGACTTGGCAACTTAAAATGATTCCAGTGAAAAGGGCCTTCCAAAAACCATATGGCGTTCCTTTCCCTTTGCGCCCTGCTGTGTGCCCATACAGCAGTTTACGACCACATATGGGATGTTTCTGTAAACTACAGAATCAGGGCAATAAATGTTTGTTTGGCTGTTATTCCTTGCTTTTTGTTACTGTGGGGGGGGGGATTGAAAATCTGCCAAAAAAGTGAAATTTCACTCACCTTTTCCTTTAATTTTTTGTTGAACACCTAAAGGGTTAAGAAAGTTTTGACTACCTAGAGGGGTGTAGTTTCTAAAATGGGGCATTTATGGGTGGTACCACTAAGTGTTTTAACGTTATCACCACATAGTGACACGTCAGATTTGTGAAAAATGGTAGGGTCCTGAAGGGGTTAAACTTGACACAGAGAATGCTGTAAAAATGAATCCCCAAAACAATGGTGGAATTCTATGCTTCCCCTTTGCACCACAGAAATATATTGAACTTCTCTAGACAGTATATGGATCATAGTGGTGGTCATAAAAAAAAATAAAAAATGCATAAAACAAGCTGTCGTACAGCTATGTGGAAAAATAAAGTTATGGCTCTTGGAAGGTGAGGAGGAAAAAAAATTTAAGTGCTGCTTTCATTTGGCTGGTCCAGAAGGGAGTAAATCTTCCCACCTCTGCTGCATCCACAATTATTAGCTGAAAGACTTCAAAATTTCACTGTTTCTTACCAGCCAGAATCCTATGGCCAGATGTTACATGCAGCAAGAGTCCATCATTCTTCTATTATAATGTATATGTTCCGTGATCACTCAAACGCAACCATTGATTTCAACGAAACTTGGTAAACACATCCCTTGCTACCTGGAAATAAATCTTGTGGGGGTCATACGCCCCTACACAGCAGCTGCATGGAGTTTGTATGCTCCAACTGTTTTTGCTACACACACACACACTGCTCTGTAATTCAAAACCTCATCGATCAATTTTTACTAAGGGTACTTTCACACTTGCGGCAGAGGATTCCAGCAGGCAGGTCTGTTGCAGGAACTGCCTGCCAGATGCGGATCCGTCTCACAAATGCATTGCAATACCGGATCAGTCTTTCTGGTTGTCGAACAGAAAAACTGATCCGGTATTTATTTTTGTCACAGATTTAATGGTCTGTGCGGATGGAAAGAACAGACCTGTTTTGCCGGAACACTTGGGGCTGGATCCAGCATTAATGCATTTCGATGGAAAGTTATGCCGGGTCCGGCAAGTGTTCAGTATTTTTGGCTGGAGAGAACTGCAGCATGCTGCGGTATTTTCTCCGGCCAATAAACGTAAGAGGGACTGAACTGATGCATCCTGAACGGATTGCTCTCCATTCAGAATGCATTAGGATAAAACTGATCAGTTTTCAGATATTGAGCCCCTAGGATGGAACTCTATGCCGGAAAAGAAAAATGCTAGTGTAAAAGTACCCCTAAACTTAATACACGTATCACTTACTATCTGGGAAAGAATACTGTGTAGGTAACATGCCGGTACACAATGAGTTTCTGTTCTTTATGCGCAACCAAATCACTGGACTGATCTTCACAAAATTTGGTACATCAGGTGTCCGGGAAGGTTTTAGACCGGGTCTCGGCTCTCTAGGACATACCGTTCCTGAGATATTCACAACAAAATGACCTGCATTAGCCAATACAAGCCTGCAAGTCTTTCTCTTCATATCCCAACTGCCATACACACGGTCACATGTCCCTTATCAGCCAATAGAAGCTTGCAGGCCCTTAGTCTCCACATACACCCAGGTTTCCATAACAACCCAGCCATTTTTCGTCACTGCTGTAGGTCAGCTTTAGGCTACACAACGACATAGGGCACAACCACGTGTGTCGCATGTTTTTTTTTTTTATAATGATAGACTATGGTGTTGCACTGCAACATGCTGCTACTGTGACAGTTGCAGAAAAATCTATTTTGGATGGATTTTTTGTGACTGTTGCAGCATGTCACAGTGCAACACCATAGCCTATCATTATAAAAATTGTTGAGACAAAATGTTGTGCGACACGTTGTCGTGTAGCCCTAGCATTAAAGGGGCAGGGCTCTGTGGAGGTCACTTAAGGGGGGCAGGTCCCAGAGGAGGGCATTCAAGGGAGTGGGGTGCTGTGAAGGTCAAAGTTAGGCCTCTTTCAGATGAGAGTAATGGATTAGGTCTGGATGCATTGAGTGAAACTCGCACCATTTTGCAAGTTCAGTTAGTTTTGTCTGTGATTGCAATGTGTTTTTCATGCGCGTGATTAAAAAAAAAAAGGTTTACAAACATCTCTTAGCAACCATCAGTGAAAAAATGCATTGCATCTGGACGCAAAGCGTTTTTCACTGAAGCCCATTAATTTCTATGGGGCCAGAGCTGTGTGAAAAACACAATATAGAACATGCTGCGTGAAAAAAACCGCTCATGTACACAGACCCATTGAAATGAATGGGTCAGGATTCAGTGCGGGGGGCTATGCGTTCACGTCACGCATTGCACCCGTGCGGAAAACTCGCTCATGTGAAAGGGGATGGGCTGCTGTGGAGGGCTCCTTTCAAAGTGGTGGGGTGCTGTAGAGGTCACTGTTATGGGGGGATACTTTTGACCTTTTTTAACGACACACAAACATTAAATGAAATATACCCGTGCGAAGCTGGGTCCTTCTGCTAGTTATGATGAAATGCATCCCACGCGCTGTCTCCGAAGTATTCATTAAACCGACCGGAAAATACTGGCCTGTCTGTTCTCAAGAATCACCCAAAGGACTCTATAGACGGTAGTGTGTGGGTGAGCAATACGCTACTTTGAAATGCGCTGATGTTTGTAATATATCATGCTATTCTCTGTAGTCATTCATTTTAGAGATTGAGGATTTTGCGGAAGACTATGTGCAAATCCCCTCTAGATGAAAGACTTCCACTGTTGTAATGGGCGAAAACAAATCCAACCACTCTGTGTTCCTGTGGATCTAACCACATAACACGCACAAGGGGTCAGCGAGCAATGGATTATTTGCATGAGAACATTATGTGCCTGAGGAACTTTACCACCGCTATTCCTGGCACAAGACTCCAGTACGGGTAGTTCCAGCCTGACGCTAATGCACTATGACATGCATCCAGAGTACAGCTGCAGGGGGCAGTGCCAGCCTTCCTCTGTCTAGCATAGCAGGCACTGTACCACAGAAAACTGATCTGCCTTCTGCCAGATGGGAGCTTTTGATAAAAGCAAGACTACACTTCATATGTGAATATATAAAGCAATTTAATCTAGGTACTCCTCATACAAATTGCATATTTACAGTGTTCTTACACACGACAATACAAAATGATAAAAACGTGAATAAATATGATAATGGAGTCGTCGTCTTCGGCTGGCATAAGGGTTGTTTGTTGAGTTTCAGCTGCTCTGGAAACCCGTTTCACTAGTATCCAAGTCGTGCTCCTGCAAGACAGTGACAAGTAAGCCATCAATGAAGAGAGTATAGTCGTGGTTCTAGGCCAACTGGAACGCTGCCATATGTATAATAAGAGAAATTAATGGGTCTGCAGACCCCCAAATGCATAGTTTTTTTTTTACAGTATCTCTTATTTGCATGGCTCCTGGATTTTAGGACTTAAAGGGACACTTCTGTCAGAAACAGTTTAAAAAACTTTTTGGCAAAATTTAAATACAGAATATTGTCCTACTTTCGCAGTCAGCACCTATACACACAGATAATCCATTGTCAATTTACTGCTGCTGTGAGGGAAAGATATGTTAGTAAAATAGTACATTGGAAGAATTATGATGGCAGCTTTGTTGCTCTCTTGATAGGACTAGATAGAGATACCCACAGAAGAGCTTTGCATTTATTAGTGTGATCTAATTTAAAGGGTTTGTCTCATCATGGACAATGGGGGCATATCGCTAGGATATGCCTCCATTGTCTTAGAGGTGCAGGTCCTAGCACCTCTATCGAGAACGGAGCGCCGCAAGGTGGCTCCCCATAGAAGTGAATGGGAGCATACCGCGCATGTGCGGCCCCCGCTCCCATTCATTTCTATAGGGCAGACGGCTATTTTCGCCGGCCTCATAGAAAATGAACGGAGGGCGGCTGCGCATGCGCCCTCCTTCACTTGCGGGGCTCCGTTCTCGATATAGCCATGGGACCCGCACCTATAAGACAATGGGGGCATATCCTAGCGATATGCCCCCATTGCCCATGATGAGACAACCCCCTTTAAGGGCATCTGTCAGCAGTTTTGTACCTATGAAACTGGCTGACCTGTTACATGTGCACTTGGCAGCTGGAGAAATCTGTGTTGGTCCAATGTTCATATGTGCCCACGTTGCGGAGAAAGATTGTTTTAATATATGCAAATGAGCCTCTAGGAGCAACGGGGGCGTTGCCATTACACCTAGAGGCTCTGCTCTCTCTGCAACTGGTGTGCCCTCTCCATTTTGATTGACAGAGCCAGGCAGTAGTCATCACATTTACACTGTCCTGTCAAAGTGCAGAGGGCGTGGCAGTTGCAGAGAGAGCAGAGCCTCTAGGTGTAATGACAACGCCCCCATTGCTCCTAGAGACTCATTTGCATATATTAAAACATTGTTTTTCTCAGCAATGCGGACACATATGAACATGGGACTAACACAGATGTCTTCAAGTGCACATGTAACAGGTCAGCCGGTTTTATAGGTAAAGATCTGCTGACAGGTGACATTTATAGTCAATTCCTCCACAACCTTCTCTCTCTGGTCAGAGTGAATGGTCTGACGGAGGCAGTTTGCTTTGCTAAAATTCCAAACAAAAGAGAAAGAGTGTCAGGACAGGACGTAGAATGCATGGAGTCACTTCAAATAAATGATATCTAGAAATCCATCCACCTATTTGTTAAAAAAGTACATGGAATATTGATATATAGACTGTTAATATGTGATAAAAAATAAAATTGTCCAGTTAATCTTGATATATGATTACCCAGTACCTTAGCAAAACAAAGGGCATAGGAAGCCGCTGCTCTTTCAGTATTCAACATTGCTCTGATCTCGATCATGTGGCTCTATAGGTACTTTAGCTTATCTCCCTTCTCTTGAAAGGAGAGGGAAGGTCCTGTGTTGGGTACCGTGGTGAAGGGGGCCTTTGTTCTGCCGATTTGTGGGGTTAACATTTGCTGGATTCTTACTGACCGAGTTATGAAAGACCTTGTTGATGGGAACCTATCACCTTGCTTATGATGTGCAATACTGTGAGCAGGTTATAGAGCAGGAGAAGCTGAGCAGGTTGATGTAGCCGAGCTAAAATTGACTCTGATAACACACGTGACAGTGTTATCCTGTGCCATCTTGTGACAAAAGCCATTAAAATGCATACCTTTTTGTGCCATTTTTTTTACTTAACGCGGCATCAAGTTTAGCTCGGCTGCATCTGTAGTTTTGTGGGAACAGATTCAGTATAACTTGCATTTCATTCATGTAAATGCTGTGAACACCTTTTGGGGTATTTATAACTTGAGATAAAATACCTTTTCCAATGGTTTTTATTAAAAGCTTTTAACAGTTTGTCTTCTACTGCCTTCAGTTGTCACTGTCTCTGTAGACTGTTCTTTGTGCTTTTCAGTGAAATCCATCACAGAGCTGCTCTGTAGACCTTATCAGTACTTTCAGTTTATAAACACACATTTTAAGCTAGATTCTTATCAAATTGATATAACTTCAGCTTAAATGAGCACTGTGCTGTCAGGAAACTAGAGAGAAGGGCTGTACAACAAGTTCAAGAGCGTAAAAAAGAAAAAAGAAAACAAGGTTATCCCAACTCTATCTAGGGATCAACTGAATGCCCCTGAAGAGAAGGAAAGACGGGCGCCAACAGGACTGTGATAATTGTGAAGATAGGGTTAAAAAAGTCACTAAAAAGAAGTAGGCAGCTCAAATCAGTGTAAACAGAGTTTAAACACTAAGTCAATGAACAGAAAAAACAAAATCCGTAACCCGTGAAGTGATAGAAACGACACCGGGGAGGAGAAGGATGAGCGCCAAACTTCCAATCTGTGATGTTATATGTAAATGTAAATATATATATATATAGTGATAAATACGTAAAAACAAGTAATAAGAGCTTTTCCACTCGCTTCACAAGGGGGGTCACCTCCAAGATAAACTCAAGACACTTGGGGTGATACCCCCCTGATCCGAGGTCGTTCGTAGAATGGTAGAGATCCAGGTAAGTGGACCAAATCAAGCTTGTTTTATTCTCAATAAAGAGAGATTTCATGAAGTTAAGGATCCGCCTGCTGTTTCCATCTTCACCGCAGATTTGGTCCACTTACCTGGATCTCTACCATTCTACGAACGACCTCGGATCAGGGGGGTATCACCCCAAGTGTCTTGAGTTTATCTTGGAGGTGACCCCCCTTGTGAAGTGAGTGGAAAAGCTCTTATTACTTGTTTTTACGTATTTATCACCTCTATATATATATATTTACATATAACATCACAGATTGGAAGTTTGGCGCTCATCCTTCTCCTCCCCGGTGTCGTTTCCATCACTTCACGGGTTACGGATTTTGTTTTTTCTGTTCTATGTACAACAAGTTGTCAGGGCAGCTCTCTAAAGGCCCCTTTACACTGCTCAACTCCCGACAATCGCTTGCACCTCAGTGAAGAAGATCACACTTACATGCAGGGATCTCATCCACAGTATTGGAAGGAGCAATCTCTAACGCCATCGCTCATCCCCATACAAAATCATGGTTTGCCAGCAGGAGAGGCTGTTTAGATGGCACAATCTGCTGCCGGCAAATAATAATTTAGTTGATCGCGCCAACGATTCTATTACCTGATGAATGAGCGTTTCACTTGTTCATAGGGTAATCAGCGGCACCTTTAAACGTCCCGATTATCGCTAACTAGAGATGAGCGAATTATTTTTAAAAAAAGTTTGATTCGGCTGATTCGACAAATTTTACAAAACAATTGGCTTGATGACGAATTACTTAGTCACGAAGCTAATTTTTTTTGTAAGTAGCGGGTGCAATGACAGGGAGCTGCGATAGTGCCGCCCCTCGTCACTGAACCCCTTAGATGCCGTGTTCATACATGATCACGGCATCTGAATGTAAAAACAGTGTAAAATTAACATAAAAAAAAAAAGTTATCAAATTTACCGCCTCCATTTGCTCGCGACGGGCCGGCCGTCATCTTGCTTGAAGATCTGGCGCAAAATCTTGTGCGGCGCGTGGTGACTTAATACGTCGCCACGCACAGGATTTCGGCCGAGACCTTCAATCAAGCTGGCGGCCCGTCGCGAGCAAATGGAGGTGGCAAGTATGATTTTAGTTTTCTACACTATTTTAGGTTAAACCGATTAGTTAATACGAAGAACGAGGAAATTTGGCTTCGAGGCGAATCAAATTTATTGTGGGATTCGATTCGCTCATCTCTATTGCTAATGAGCGTTCATGTATTGAGCAGTGTTAAGGGGCTTTTACATTGCACAACTGTCCGTCACATTATAGGCAATGATTTAGGTGACCGCACAAACAATCATATTACGCTCTTTCATTGGGTAATCGGCGGCACCTTAACACCAGGAGATCATCCGTAATGAGCATCCAAACAGGTCTAATGTAGTTATTAAAATGCCTCCAAAAGGAGACCGTAGCCTTGTAATATCTGCTCTTTCTATATTCAGGATTTGAATTTTTTTTATATCCTTTTTATTTACAACGTAACTTTTAGGGCCCATTCACACGTCCGTAGTGTATTGCGGATCCGCAATACACCCGGCCAGCACCCCCCATAGAACTGCCTATTCTTGTTTGCAATTGCGGGGCCGCGCTCCGGAAATGCGGATGCGGAGAGCCAGGGTGGATTTGATTTAAATCACGATTTAAATCACTAGTCAGTAAGGCTTCATTTAAATTCTAGTTGTCTACATAAAGACAAATTCTTGCTGGTATAACTTATAATATGCAAGTAGATGAAGATTTTCAGAATAACAACTTTTCATATTAGTTTGATTAGGTTGATTCTGCATTCATAGGTTTGTAGAAGTTAGGATTGAGGTATTTTTCTCAACTCTGTTCATGTTATAACATTTTTGAGTCAAATTCAGTTTTGAGAACTGCAAAAGTAAACCAAGCATCTGTGATATCTTGTAGGCAGAGAAACTGCCCAATAATCTTACAAAAACCTCTGGAAGAGCATGACATTGTGAATGGATTAATGGAATTTATTTACCCAAAAATTTACACACTGTATACAGCCTTATTCTACATAATTAAAAAACGAATCTTTATTTCATGATGGAATAACCTTTTGGATGGTAATATATTTTCCTCAAAAAGCATTTTATATTAAAAAAAAATAATCAAATCTTTTAGATTTTTTTTAAATCTGTTTTTTTTTTTTTTAACCGCCTCCGGACCGCCTAATGCAGGATCGCGTTCCGGAGGCGGCAGCCCTGCGCACAGTCACGCATATATGAGTCATCTCGCGAGACGCGAGATTTCCTGTGAACGCGCGCGCGTTCACAGGATCAGAAGGTAAGCGAGTGGATCTCCAGCCTGCCAGCGGCGATCGTTCGCTGGCAGGCTGGAGATGCGATTTTTTTAAACCCCTAACAGGTATATTAGACGCTGTTTTGATAACAGCGTCTAATATACCTGCTACCTGGTCCTCTGGTGGTCCCTTTTGTTTGGATCGACCACCAGAGGACACAGGTAGCTCAGTAATATGTAGCACCAAACACCACTACACTACACCCCCCCCCTGTCACTTATTAACCCCTGATCACCCCATATAGACTCCCTGATCACCCCCCTGTCATTGATCACCCCCCTGTCATGCTCCATTCAGATGTCCGTATGATTTTTACAGATCCACTGATACATAAATAGGATCCGCAAAACACATACGGACGTCTGAATGGAGCCTTACAGGGGGGTGATCAATGATGGGGGTGATCACCCCATATAGACTCCCTGATCACCCCCCTGTCATTGATCACCCCCCCTCCCCTGTAAGGCTGCATTCAGATGTCCGTATGTTTTTTACGGATCCACGGATACATAAATCGGATCCGCAAAACACATACGGACATCTGAATGGAGCCTTATAGGGGAGTGATCAATGACAGGGGGGGTGATCACCCCATATAGACTCCCTGATCACCCCCCTGTCATTGATCACCCCCCTGTCAGGCTCCATTCAGACATTTTTTTGGCCCAAGTTTTTTAGACATTTATATTCCAGAATTCTTCTCATGCTTTAGAGCCCCTAGAATGCCAGGGCAGTATAAATACCCCACATGTGACCCCATTTCGGAAAGAAGACACCCCAAGGTATTCCGTGAGGGGCATATTGAGTCCATGAAAGATTGAAATTTTTGTCCCAAGTTAGCGGAAAGGGAGACTTTGTGAGAAAAAATAAATAAATATCAATTTCCGCTAACTTGTGCCCAAAAAAATAAAATTTCTATGAACTCGCCATGCCCCTCATTGAAATCAAAATCTGTAAAAAATGGTCGGTGAAATCCGAAAGGTGCTCTTTGGAATGTGGGCCCCTTTGCCCACCTAGGCTGCAAAAAAGTGTCACACATCTGGTATCACCGTACTCAGGAGAAGTTGGGCAATGTGTTTTGGGGTGTCTTTTTACATATACCCATGCTGGGTGAGAGAAATATCTTGGCAAAAGACAATTTTTCCCATTTTTTTATACAAAGTTGGCATTTGACCGAGATATTTATCTCACCCAGCATGGGTATATGTAAAATGACACCCCAAAACACATTGCCCAACTTCTCCTGAGTACGGCAATACCACATGTGTGACACTTTTTTGCAGCCTAGGTGGGCAAAGGGGCCCACATCCAAAAAAGCACCTTTTGGATTTCACCGGCCATTTTTTATAGATTTTGATTTCAAACTACTTCGCACGCATTTGGGCCCCTAAAATGCCAGGGCAGTATAACTACCCCACAAGTGACCCCATTTTGGAAAGAAGACACCCCAAGGTATTTCGTGATGGGCATAGTGAGTTCATAGAAGTTTTTATTTTTTGTCACAAGTTAGTGGAATATGAGACTTTGTAAGAAAAAAAAAAAAATCATCATTTTCCGCTAACTTGTGAAAAAAAATAAAAAGTTCTATGAACTCACTATGCCCATCAGCGAATACCTTAGGGTGTCTACTTTCCGAAATGGGGTCATTTGTGGGGTGTTTGTACTGTTTGGCCATTGTAGAACCTCAGGAAACATGACAGGTGCTCAGAAAGTCAGAGCTGCTTCAAAAAGCGGAAATTCACATTTTTGTACCATAGTTTGTGAACGCTATAACTTTTACCCAAACCATTTTTTTTTTTTATCAAAGACATGTAGAACAATAAATTTAGAGAAAACTGGATTTTTTGTACTTACCGTAAAATCCTTTTCTCGTAATAGGCATTGGGGGACACAGCACCATGGGTATATGCCCAGCTGCCACTAGGAGGCTGACACTAGAAACAAAAAAAGTGTTGGCTCGTCCCAGGTGGGCTATACCCCTCTGCAAGAGCCGAGACATATCAGTCGGTACAAGAGCAGTAGGAGCAGTACACCAGAACCAAAAGGAAAAACAGAGCCAACAAGTCTTCAACTGGGGGACCCCGACAACTTCGGGGCCTCAAAAAAAGAAGAAAAATCGAGGGTGGGATCTGTGTCCCCCAATGCCTATTACGAGAAAAGGATTTTATGGTGAGTACAAAAAATCCAGTTTTCTCGTGCATGGCATTGGGGGACACAGCACCATGGGACGTCCCAAAGCAGTCCCCGAGGGAGGGAAGTAGGAAACGCCATGCCACAGTCTAAAGCACCGCTGCTTGCAGAACTTTGCGCCCCAGACTGGCGTCGGCAGAAGCCAGGGAGTGAATATGGTAAAACTTAGAGAAAGTATGAATAGACGCCCAGGTGGCGGCCCGGCACACCTGGGAAGCAGATGCCTGATGACGCCCAGGAAGCCCCAACAGCCCTAGTAGAATGCGCGGTCAACCTGCAAGGGGGAGGGCAGCCCTTCGCAACATAGGCCTCCTTGACGGCCGACCGAACCCAGCGAGAAATGGTGGCCTTGGAAACGGGCAACCCCTTACGAGGGCCCTCAGGTACCACAAAAAGAGAGTCCGAACGGCGGAATGGTTCCGTGAGGCGAAGATCACATCCAGGCAATGGAGAGATTTCTCCCTAGGGTGAGAAGGATTAGGGCAGAAGGAAGGAAGGACAATTTCCTCGTTAATATGAAAAGAGGAGACCACCTTCGGAAGAAAGGAAGGGACTGGACGCAAAACCACCTTGTCCCGATGGAACACCAGGAAGGGGGAACGGCAAGAAAGCGCCGCAAGTTCGGAGACCCGGCGGATGGAGGTAATGGCCACCAGGAAGGCCACCTTATACGAGACAAACGACAGAGAAATCTCTGCCAACGGCTCGAAAGGAGAAGACTGAAGAGCGCTGAGATTGAAGTTCAGATCCCAAGGCTCCACCGGAAATTGAAAAGGTGGGGCTCGGCGAGCAATTCCCTGGAGAAAAGTCCTGACCTGAGCCCGCGAGGCCACAGGACGTTGGAAGAGGACCGAGAGGGCGGAAATCTGCCTCCTAAGAGAAGCTAAGCGAAGACCCTTCTCAAAACCAGCCTGGAGGAAGACCAAGATGTTAGGGATGGAGAAACTGAGAGGGCGAAAACGCCCAGATTCGCACCAGGCAAAATAAGCTCTCCAGGTCCGGTAGTAAATGCGGGCTGACTGGGGCTTACGAGCGCGCAGCATCGTCTGGATGACCGAGTCAGATAGGCCGCGGGCCTTCAGGACCGCGGTCTCAACAGCCACACCGTCAAACGAAGCTGAAGTAAATTCGGGTGGAACAGAGAGCCCTGGGAAAGGAGATCGTGACGCAGAGGAAGTCGCCATGGAACGTCGGCGAGCAGAAACACCAGATCTGCGTACCACGCCCTGCGGGGCCAATCCGGAGCCACCAGGATTGCCGGAACTCGGGCTGTCTTGAGGCGCTTGAGCACTCGGGGCAGAAGAGGAATGGGGGGAAAAAGATACAGCTGGCTGAACTGAGACCAGGGCAGAACTAGGGTGTCGACCGCGAGAGCCTGAGGGTCCCTGGACCGCGCTACATAGCGCGGGAGCCTGCAATTGAAGCGAGACGCGAAAAGATCCACGTCTGGAGTCCCCCAACGGTGACAAAGTTGTAGGAACACTTCCGAGTGAAGGGACCATTCGCCCGGGTCGACGAGCTGACGACTGAGGAAGTCTCTGCCGCCCAATTGTCGACCCCGGGGATGTGTACGGTGGAAAGGACAGGAACGTGAATCTCCGCCCACCGCAGGATCCGGGAGGCCTCCTGTAGGGCCATCACGCTCCTGGTGCCCCCCTGGTGGTTCAGATAGGCCACAGCAGTGGAGTTGTCCGTCTGAACCCTGATCGGGAGACCGCGGAGACGTGGGGTCCAGTGAGATAGGGCTAGGAAGATTGCTCGGAGTTCGAGAACATTGATCTGCAGGGAAGATTCTTGAGCAGACCAAAGACCCTGTATGGTAAGGGACTCGAAGACCGCGCCCCAACCCGAGAGGCTGGCATCCGTGGTGATCACTCGCCAGTTGGGGGGGGGGAAAGACGGACCCAGGGACACCGTCCGAGGATCCAGCCACCAGGAGAGGTCCAGGCGAAGCTCGGGAGGGAGACGGATCTGGAGATCGAGCCCTGTCGGGGACTTGTCCCACCTGGTCAGGATGAACAGCTGAAGGTCCCGGGAGTGGAACTGGGAATAGGGAATGGCCTCGAATGAGACCACCATCCTCCCCAAGACGCGCATGCACGTCCTGATGGTCAGAGAGGATGAGTCGCGGAGAAGAGTCACCCCTGCCTGAAGAGAGGCAATTTTTTCCGGGGGAAGAAACACCCGCCCGAGGCGAGTGTCGAAGATCATGCCCAGGAAGGGCATCCTCCGACATGGGACCAGAGCGGACTTGGAGTGGTTGATGAGCCACCCGAATTGAGAGAGTCGAGAGGGTGATATGTAGACTGGACAGGTTGTCCTCCAATGACGGCGCCCGAATCAGAAGGTCGTCCAGGTAAGGCACAAGTGCAACCCCCCTGGCGCGGAGAAGGGCCACGAGGGGAGCTAGCACCTTGGTGAAAACCCTCGGGGCAGAGGCCAGGCCGAAGGGCAGGGTGACTAATTGGAAATGAAGAGAACCTACCGCGAAGGAACCTTTGATGAGAGAGGGCAATGGGGACGTGGAGATAGGCGTCCTGAATGTCGATGGACGAAAGGAACTCGTCGGCCTCCAAGGAGGCGATCACCGACCGGAGGGATTCATGCGGAAGTGACGGACGCGGACGAAATGATTGAGCGCCTTCAGGTCCAGAATTGGACGGAGGGAACCGTCCTTCTTGGGGACCGTAAACAGATTGGAGTAGAAGCCCAGAACCGTTCCGATTCCGGAACCGGAACAATGACCCCGAGAGCGCGAAGGGAACGAATGGCCCGAAAAAAAGCGTCTGCTCGAGCGGGGGACCTGGGGGGGGCGACGTCAGGAAGAACCGTCCTGACGGAAGATCGGCAAATTCTATCTTGTACCCGGAGGAGACCACCTCCAGAACCCAGGCGTCCTCCACACTTGCTTGCCAGATATCCTGAAAGGCGAGCAGGCGCCCCCCCCCACCTCGACCAGGGCCGAGTCATGCGGAAGGTGGTTTAGTGGACTGGGGGCGAGCAGGTTCGGGCTTGGCATGCCATGAGGGCTTGGCCTTAAAGGAAGGTCTGGTAGACTTCTTGTCGGATCGGGCAGAAGGGGCCCGAAAGGGACGAAAGGGCTGCGCACGAGAAGAAGAACCAGAAAACCGACGGCGGCGAGACTGATTCTGGGGAAGAAGAAAGCTCTTACCACCAGTGGCCTCAGAGATGAGCTCCTCTAAACGTTTACCGAAAAGCTTTCCACCAAAGAAGGGAAGGGAAATCAACGCCTTTTTGGAGGCAGAGTCCGCCGCCCAAGAGCGAAGCCAGATGGTGCGGCGACCGGAGCGGCGGGCCGATTCCATAGAGGCATCGCAAAGGAACTTGGATGCCTGGTAAATTTGAGAGGCAAGCGCTGCCAGCTCCCCTTGGGCAGAGTCCGGAGGTAAAGCCCGAACAAGCTGCTTTGCCCAAATAACACAGGCCTTGGCTACCCACGAAGCAGCAAACGCAGGTCGGATGGCGGCACCTGCTGCCACAAAAACGGACTTGGCCAAAGAATCGACCCGTTTGTCAGCGGGATCCGATAAGGAAGCCGCGTCAGCCAGAGGAAGGGTAGTTGCCTTCGCAAGGCGAGCGACCTGAGGGTCTACCTGAGGAAAAGCCGTCCATAGGTTGACAGATTCCTCAGAAAAAGGATAAGGAACATCCGATGCCTTGGTAGAGTGAAGGCGCCAATCAGGGTGACGCCACTCCTTAGATAGAAGTGCATCAAGGTCCTCATGATTCGGGAACACCATAGTGGACCGTCTAGAACGGCGGAAAGACACAGCCTCCTGGGAGGAGGAAGAAGGGTCGTCCTGTATATAGAGCGCGTCCTGTACGGCTCTGATAAGATCCTGTATGGCCGCAGACATCGCCGGACCCCGCTCAGATTCAGAATCAGAAGCGGAGGAGTCCCCAGGAGCGGCGGAAGCGGCTGAAGAGGAGATCTCGCCGGACTCAGACCTAACCGGGGAGTGATCCGGGGTAGCTGAGGAGGAGTGGGAACCGGCCGAGATCGTACGAGGACGTTTGCGGGATCTCGTGCCGGAACGAGAACGTCCATCCCCAGCGTAGGAGCCCCTGCTAGAGGCGGCAGCAATCTGCGCAGGCAGACTGTCCAGGGACTGCGCCAGGGATTGAGAGAGGCTGGCCAGGTTTCCTATGGCTTGGGACAGGGTAGCAGCCCATTCCGGAAGAACCGTCACAGAGGGACCCGCAGGGGGGGCCTGGGCGGCCCTGGGGGCAAGGCACTAAGCGCAGAGGGGATTAGACTACCCGCATGGAAACTTCCCATTACACAGGGAGCAAGCATAATGGGTTGAAATGGCGGCAGGGGGAGTGGGGTCCCGAACAGAGGAGGACATGATGGCAGGGAGGACTAAAAAGAAAAAGAAATCAGCCAGCAGGCTGCCTACCAGATCCAATGGTGCTGTTTCCCGGACAGCAGGAGCCGAAAGCAGGTGAGAGAGCGCAGGAGCTTGCAGCAAGATGGCTACCGAACCTCAGAGAGAAGGAGGACGGAGGCGGAAAGAAACTCCTCTTCAGAAGCCCGCGCTAGCACAGGATTGGGAGAAACAAGGTGCCTCCCAGGGCGCCTCCTACAAGAAGGAGGAGAAAGGAAAAAAGCCCGGGAGGCAGAGGGGGGCGGAGAGATAACGGCCCCACGTGACCCGCGGCCTAGACCACCGGGGCCTAGATTTCTTACACAGCCGGCAGGTACCAAACTCTAATGCCGGCGAATCCTAATAGCCGCCCTACGGTCCGCGACAGCGGACAACCGGAGGCCAGCAGGGCAGAGAGAGAGAGAGAGAGAGAGGGGGCTCAGCGAGAGAGCCGCAAGGGGGGTGGGGGGTGGGGGGGGGGGCGGATTGGCCGGAAGGAAGAGAGAGAGAAACCGGAGGGTTTCCCTGGGGGAGAGAAGGAGGCCTGAGGAAAAATTTGATGACAGTGGCGGGCCGCAATGCTGCGGTGACTGTAAGTAGAAATGACCCCTGCCAGCAGACCACTCGACATGAGCGGAGCGCAATAGCAATATCAGGAAGTTACGGCCGCCTTAAAGGGGCCGTAACAAATAAGAAAAGCCTGGGCCAGAAGCTATCAGGAGCCCAGGTACCAAAGAGGGGGCCTAGAGGAAAGCCAACTAAGCACCGCTTGCGCTGCCAGCTCCTCTAACTTGGGTCTGGGTGGAAGGGAGGGTAGAGCCCTGCAGTGGATCCAGGATCCAAATTACCTTCCGACGTCTTCAGGCGCGGCAATGACCACCCCCTCAGCGGACTCAACATGGGGGCCATGGGTCCACCGGAATTCCACTGCGGAAGCAGTTTCAGGTGGGGACTGGGTGGCTGCCAGGTACCTAAGTATGCGCCTGCAGCAGGTCGAAACCTGCAAGAGAGAACAAATAAAAAGAAAAAAGAAAAACAAAATCAAATATTAGCAGAATAACCTGCGAAAATAAAATAGCAGGTCATGTCTGCCTCCTACGGACACTAGAACTAGACTGATATGTCTCGGCTCTTGCAGAGGGGTATAGCCGACCTGGGAGGAGCCAACACTTTTTTTGTTTCTAGTGTCAGCCTCCTAGTGGCAGCTGGGCATATACCCATGGTGCTGTGTCCCCCAATGCCATGCACGAGAAAAATTTATATATGGATGTCGTTTTTTTGGCAAAATTTTACAACTGAAAGTGAAAAATGTCATTTTTTTGCCAAAAAAATCGTTAAATTTCGATTAATAACAAAAAAAGTAAAAATGTCAGCAGCAATGAAATACCACCAAATGAAAGCTCTATTAGTAAGAAGAAAAGGAGGTAAAATTCATTTGGGTTGTAATGACCGAGCAATAAAGGGTGAAAGTACTGTAGGTCAGAAGTGTAAAAAGTGGCCTGGTCATTAAGGGTGTTTTAAGCTAGGGGGGCTGAGGTGGTTAACATATGTTTTATTGTTTTCAAAAAGGAATGTTACATACATTCTATGAGTTGCATGTCTCATTATACAGTGTAAATAAACAGTATTTAACAATACTACATGAGATGTTTGTCCTCGTCATCCCCAACATAGGGACACCAGGGTAAAATTTATGAACATTACTATAAGGTAACATTGGGAAAGTAAGGAAAGTGGGACGAAAAGAAGGGGAGGTGTGTGTCAAGGATTGATAAATACTGGCTTCATTCCAAATTCAACAAAGTAAAGTACAGATGTATTTAAATCATTGATTTTTATCCATCCTGCGGAGAGTACATAGTGTGCTCTCCGCATCCATTTCTGCCCCATTGAGAATGAATGGGTCTGTACCCGTTCCCGATATTGCGGAACGGATGCAGACCCATTTGCGGACGTGTGAATGGACCCTAAGTCCCCTTAGGAAACTTGAACATGCGATCTTATGACCACAGTAGAATACTGTTGTGGTCTACTGGATTCTGAGACACCTGCTGAGCTGTGCCTTGTGCATTACTTTACAGTTAGTTAGGCTCCATTCACACGTCCGTAATAACGGGTCCGTATCCGTTCCGCAATAACGGGAACGGGTACAGACCCATTCATTCTCTATGGGGACGGAATGGATGCGGAGAGCACACTATGTGCGCTCCGTATCTCCGGAGCGCGCCGCCGATCTTCCGGTCCGCGGCTCTGGAAAAAGATAGCGGACAAGAATAGGCATTTCTATGGGGGTGCCGGACGGATCACCAATGCACTACGGACTTGTGAATGGACCCTAAACAGTGAGAGGCCTGCGAACTTTGAGAAGGCCCCAGACTGTCATGTTAACTGATCGGAGCCCGGCAATTTCACTGCAGTATTAACATCCAAGGGGGTCAAAAAACAGGGTCCATTATCATCGCTGATCTCTGTCATTATGGCTGGGTGCCTGCTGTATTATAACTTGCTCCATACAACTCTTTAAGCATAATCATATACATGATTATGAGCGAAGGGGTTAATAGGAAACATTTCTAAAGGATAATTTTGCCATTCCCCAGCTTGTCATTTTTTTTAATTTTAAGCTGCTCAGTAAGTAAACAAGGTCTTAGAAGTTCATTTATGTTCTTTATACCTGATTAAGTTTCTTGAATTCAACGACTTGGAAAAAAATGTGCTGAAGAATGTGTTTGGCATCTTGTTCTTCCTTTGGTAGGTTTCCAGTTACCCCCAGGATATCCCCACACTTCCGTACATAAAACTCCAGGTCATCTTCGGTGCCTGCATAGATACAGCAAAGTGTATACATATTAAAAGTTCTGGATGCTGCATGTGAGATGGCGGGGGCTACACAAGATGATAACAATGTTGCACTGCTAAAATTGCACCTAATGATAGAAAACATAGTTGCAATGGAATCCAGCGTTCTTGGATTTTGGCCAACTGCTATTTTGTGGTAACTCGCCAGTCACAACGCAACCACATTCTCATTAGTTGTGATGCAGCAGTGCGACATTGCAATTTCATGTCGCACGGCCACCAGTAGCTGTCTAGCCGTAGCCTTAAAGGGGTATTCTGGTTGGTTAACATTATCCCCTATAGATTGATGGGGGTCCTACCGCTGGAACCCCCACTAATCATGAGAACAGGTACCCCCTGCAGCACCCTTGAAATCACAGGAGCGGCCAGTCGCAGTTGCGTTGTACTCGGCTATTTCCAGAACTCCCATAAAAAAATGAATGGAGCGGCCACGTGCGATCTGTGGGGGTGCAAGCACACCGATCTAATACTTATCCCCTATTCTGCGTATGGGGATAACTTTAACCAACTGGAATACCCCTTTAAAGTCTGACTCTGAATCAATTACAGAGTATAGCTAAACTCTAATATATGGTAAATTCTGGTCCTCGTCTCAGTTTATTCTATTGCAATCTGCGTAAAAAGACCAATAAAATTAACTTTGAATAAAACGTGCAATTCGGTCATCATCATCAAATCTGGGCGATTGGGTATGTTATCTTCGCCTGCTCCTATCATTCTCAAGGTCTATTTATTGCTCCCATCCACTAAAACAGTTCTGAGAAAATCCTGCTCACTTTTCATACTGTATGTGGTAGATGGTGTTTGACACATTTTAATGTATTTGGATCAGAAAACTGGTATCAATACATTAATACATCTCCTCCCCTAAACATACCGCAGATCATATATAGGTATAAATCTGAATAATACTCACATCGATTTGTTATTTGGGCCAGCCGTGATTTTTCAGAAGAGAAATTCTCATCCAAATCAAACAGCTCAAGGGCTGGTGCAGAAGGTTCACGGAACGATGGAGGGAATACCTACAGGGTTACGGGGAAAAAACTAATTTGGGTGAAACTCATTTTCATAGTGTAGCTAATAGGAGGCCTCCTAGTTATATTCAAGATCTTTAAAGGGATTGTCCAATATCTGATCGTCAGGGGTCTGAAACCCTACACCCCTGCTAATCAGTTCTTTGAGAGTAGCTCCAGTACTGGAATTATACAGCTCCATCCATTGTGTAGTGGACAGAGCTGGATCCTGCAGGGCCGTGCCCATTGAAGTGCATGAGAGCAGCGCTGCAGTTACAAGCATGGACAGTGCTGTGTAATTCCAGCACTGGAGCTACTGCAGAACAGCTGATCTGACAACCAGCACCCCTGAAGATCAGATAGGACAGACTATTAATACATGTGGTCGACCCCTTTAATATAGGTGCATAACTAAACATGAGCGAATCGCTTTGTCTCATCAATAATTCTTCACCTGTGAGAGGCTGTCCCTGCCGCTGAAGAAGCCTCCCCTTCCGCTTGATTGACAGCGCTGCACATCTCGTCCGGCCCTGACAATCTTGCGCCTGCGCTGCTGCTCCAAGTAGCAGAGCTAGCACAGAGGCTCTGCTAATCCAGCCGAAGAGGGAGCTTCTTTAACGGCGGGGACAGCCCCTCGAAGGTGAAGAACTGCTGATGATAAGACTAATCAATTTACTCATCTCTATCTATAATCCAATACATGCTAGAAAATTGGAAAAAATACATATTTATGTAGCTGCAACTGTATTCTGAGAGTCTCAGAGGAGCACAAAACTATTGGCAAGATTAGAAAATAAGTACATATTAGGGAATTGTAATAAAGCTATTTTCTTACATACATATATAAATTAAAACTATCTGATCCTGGTCACAGGTCTCTTTTAGATCATAATTTTATCTTCATGACTGCTGAAAATGTCGCGGTGGCATGATTTTTTTTTTTATTAGAAAACTCCTGGGATGGTGAGCTGATCACAAGTGTACTGCTGTGGACACCTCCACTGATCAGCTGTCTTTGGTAGGGATGAAATATTACTCCTGCTGGGAGGCTTCAGTGAAAATGTATTAGATAATGCCCTTAAAAGCAAAGGGTGACCATTTCATACAGTCCTCCAGAGTGGTAGTTTCTGCAGGACCAAATATCCTTTGGCTAAAAAAGGGTGTCTTGTACCCCTATATGATGTCACAAAGTCATGACCATGTCATATAGAGAACTGTTGTCCTGATGGGACATCACATTTAAATGTCAATCTATGATACATGTCTGTTTTAGTAACTACTTGCATTACCCATTTATTAAAAATTCTGGGGCATCTGTTCTTATAAATGCGGGTGGATAAGCCTCGACGAGTATGAGGTCTGCCGCAGAAGCCCAGGGAACCACCGCGGGTGCGGTGATCTTGGTGGTAGTAGCAAATATTTAAACGAACATTGAAGGCCGAAGTGGAGAAGGGGTCCATGTGAACAGCAGTTGAACATGGGTCAATCGGTCCTAAGAGATGGGCGAGTGTCATTTAGAAGGGACCGGCGATGGCCTTGGTCACCCTCAGCCGATCGAAGGGGAGTCAGGCCCGGAACCAGGCGCCCCTTCTCCCTGTCGCAGGGTGTGAGAGGCAGCGGTAGGGCATCCAGTGTGGCAACACGACTGATCCCAGAGAAGCCGACAGTAGCCCCGGGGAGAGTTCTCTTTTTTTGTGAAGGGCAGGGCGCCCTGGAATGGGTTCACCCTGAGAGAGGGGCCCACACCTTGAAAAGCACTGCAACACCGTCGGCGGCCAGTGAGTTGTCGCTGGCACCTTAAAAATCCTGGGGAGATTGTGTAAATCTCGCGCCGGGTTGTACCCTTATCCGCAGCCGGTCTCCAGGGTGAACAGCCTCTGGCACGTTAGAACAATCTAGGTGAGGGAAGTCGACAAGTCAAATCCGTAACTTCGGGATAAAGATTGGCTCTAAGGGCTGGGGTAGGAAACGGGGCTGGGAGCACGACACGTCTGGACGAGGCACCACCCCTGCTCCCCCGTCCCACAGGCCCTCCCACCACCATCCCTGTCCATAGTCTTTCCTCAACCACCCCAATAGCCGACACACACGCCCCCCCTTCCCGCGCTCACCTGGGCCGGCGGGAGGTGGGGGGCGACCAGCGCAAAAAACAAAAAAAAAGGAGACTTTTGTATTACTTACCAGTAAAGTCTCTTTCTCGCTCTTCCTTGGGGGACACAGGAAACCATGGGTATAGCTCTGCTCCCTAGGAGGCGTGACACTAAGTGAAAGCTGTAAGCCCCTCCTCCATCAGCTATACCCCTCAGCCTGGAGAAGAGACTGCCAGTTGCGTGTCCAAGTAGTGAAAGATAACCACCAACCGGAAAAAGAACCGTCAAGCCCCAACGGGGGCAACCAAGCCGGAACCACAACTGTAACCCAAATGAAGGGCGGGTGCTGTGTCCCCCAAGGAAGAGCGAGAAAGAGACTTTACTGGTAAGTAATACAAAAGTCTCCTTTTCTCGCCCATATTCCTTGGGGGACACAGGAAACCATGGGACGTTCCAGAGCAGTCCCAGAAGGGAGGGACCAGAACAAACTAGACCAACACCGGGGGCATCAATCAACTGCCGCCTGCAACACCAGACGGCCTAAAGCAGCGTCAGCCGACGCATGAGTATGCACCCTGTAGAACTTGGTGAAGGTGTGCAAGGAGGACCAAGTGGCCGCCTTGCAAATCTGCTCCGTAGAAGCCCGATTCCTCTGAGCCCAGGAAGCCCCGACCGCTCTAGTGGAGTGAGCGGTAACACCGAGGGGCGGAACCTTGCCCTTGGCGAGATAAGCCTCAGTAACAGCCATCTTGACAAAACGGGCGATAGCAACTTTGGATGCCGCCATCCCTCTGCGCGACCCCTCCGGAACCACAAAGAGCGAGTCAGTACGCCTGAAAGAGCTGGTTACCTCCAGGTAAACCTTGAGCGCCCTGACAACGTCCAGGCGATGAAGCTCCCTCTCCCGGGGGTGGGAAGGGGAAGGACACAAAGAGGGGAGAACGATGTCCTCGTTCAGATGAAAGACGGAGACCACCTTAGGAAGGAAGGAAGGGACCGGACGAAGGACCACCTTGTCTTGGTGGAACACTAGGAAAGGTTCCAGACAGGAGAGTGCAGCCAATTCGGACACCCTCCGAAGAGAGGTGACGGCCACAAGGAAAATAACCTTGCAGGACAGAAGTCGCAAGGAAACCGTCCGCAGAGGCTCGAAAGGAGAAGCCTGGAGCGCTGAGAGAACCAGGTTCAGGTCCCAGGGCGGTACCGGAGGGCGGTACGGGGGAACCGCGTGAGCCACGCCCTGAAGGAAGGTCTTGACAGGACCAAGGGGGGCCAGTGGGCGCTGAAACAAAATGGACAGCGCAGACACCTGACCCTTCAAAGAACTAAGACCCAGACCTTGGGCAAGTCCGCTCTGCAGGAAGGACAAAACGGTGGGGAGAGAAAAGCGGAGCGGAGGAATCCCCAGATCGGCACAGAACCCCAAATAGGTCCTCCAGGTCCTATAATAGATCCTAGAAGAGGACGGCTTACGGGCGCGGATCATGGTGCGGACGACGTCCGCAGAAAAACCCCTACGTGTCAGGACGGTGGTCTCAACAACCACGCCGTCAAACGTAGGGACCTTAAACGCGGGTGGAAGATCGGTCCCTGAGAGAGAAGATCTTCCCTGGCGGGCAGCGGCCAGGGCGCGTCTGCCAGGAGCAGCATGAGGTCGGCATACCAAGACCGGCGGGGCCAGTCCGGAGCGACCAGAATCACCGAGACGCCTTCCGCCGCGATCTTCCGAAGGACCTTGGGCAGGAGTGGGATGGGAGGGAATATGTATGGACGCGCGAAGCCTCGCCAAGGAAGAACGAGGGCGTCGGCTCCGCAAGCTCCCGGATCCCTGGCCCTGGACAGATAGGCGGGGACCTTGTGATTGAACTTGGAGGCCATGAGGTCCACGTCCGGTATGCCCCAACGAAGGCAAATGGCCTCGAATACCTCCGGGTGAAGAGACCACTCGCCGGGGTCGACAGTGGTGCGACTGAGGAAGTCCGCCGCCCAATTGTCCACCCCTGGAATAAAAATTGCCGATAGGGCCGGGACGTGGGCTTCCGCCCAACGGAGAATGCTGGAGACCTCCCTCATTGCAGCAGCGCTGCGAGTGCCCCCCTGGTGGTTTATGTACGCCACAGCCGTGGCGTTGTCCGATTGTACACGAACTGGATGACCCTTCAACAGATGAGTCCAGTGTCGTAGAGACAGAAGGGCCGCTCTCAGTTCCAGGACATTGATCGAGAGTCTGGACTCCAATGGAGACCAAATGCCCTGCCCTGGACGGATCGGGGAGGAAAGACGCCTCCCCAGCCCAAGAGACTGGCATCGGTTGTAACCACCAACCAGTTGAGTGGCAGAAAAGACCTGCCCAGAAGAGGGGACTGTAACCACCAGCGGAGAGATGACCTCACCGGAGGCGATAGATGGAAGGGATGATCCAGAGACTGCGGCGATTTGTCCCAGGAGGAGAGGATCGCCCGTTGGAGAGGGCGGGAGTGAAACTGCGCAAATGGGATCGCCCCGAAGCAGGCAACCATCTGCCCCAAGACCCGCATGCAGAAGCGGAAGGACGGTCGACGGTGGAGAAGGAGACCCCGAACCGCCCCACGGAGGATCAGACGTTTTTCCGAGGGAAGACGTACTTCCGCCGCTCCCGTGTCTAAAAGCATTCCCAGGAAGACCAGTTGTCTGGAGGGGGGAAGGGAGGACTTGGGGAAGTTGATGACCCAACCGAACCTCGTCAGAGTCTCTAGAGTGAGATCCACGCTGGCAACCGCTTGAGAAAAGGACGGAGCCTTGATGAGGATATCGTCCAAGTACGGTAGCAGAAAAACACCCCTGGAACGGAGTAAGGCCAAAACCGGGGCCAGGACCTTGGTGAACACCCGGGGGGCTGTTGCCAGCCCAAAGGGAAGGGCGACAAACTGGAAGTGGAGGTCCCCCACGGCGAATCGGAGGAAGCGATGGTGACACCGGGCTACCGGAACATGGAGGTAGGCATCCTGTATATCGATGGAAGACATGAAATCTCCCTGCTCCAGGGAAGCCACCGCGGAACGGAGGGACTCCATCCGAAACCGTCGAAGGAGGAGAAAACGGTTGAGCTTTTTGAGGTCCAAAATGGGCCGCACCGAACCTCCCTTTTTGGGAACTACAAAGAGGTTCGAGTAGAACCCTTGGAACCTTTCCTCTAGAGGAACGGGGGTAATCACCCCCCTGTCCAGTAAGGCTTGAACGGCCGCGGAGAACGCAGCCGCGCGTTTCGGGTCCCGTGGCGAGCGGGAGCGAAAGAACCGATCTGGAGGGAAGGATGCAAATTCGATTTTGTATCCGGAGGACACAATTTCGAGGGCCCAGGCGTCGGAGACGTGAGCCAACCAGACGTCCCTGAAAAGGAGGAGCCGGCCCCCAACCCGGGTGGGTGGGGGCGCGCCTTCAGGCAGAGGATTGCTTTGCTGCGGGTGTGCGGGCAGCCTGCGGCTTGCGCCAGGAGGGCTGCGCCCGAAAAAACGGCTTCCTATGCTTGTCCTGGGGAGGAGCCGAAGCGGCAGCTGTGGTGGGAGCCCCAGAGGCCCTGCGGGAGGACCGAAAACGAGACGCACCAGGGCGTCCGCGGGGGGCGCCCCTGGCTTGGGGTTGAGGAAGATGGGTGCTTTTACCACCCGTGGCCTCCGAAATAAGTTCGTCTAGGCGGACCCCGAAAAGGCGGGAACCCGCAAACGGTAGCCCCGCCAAGGAACGTTTGGAGGCAGCGTCCGCTTTCCAAACCTTCAGCCAGAGCTCCCTCCTGACGGAAACTGCCAGGGCGGAGGAGCGTGCAATAAGGGCTCCCGCATCAAGGGAGGCCTCACAAACAAAATTCCCGGCCCGAATAATAAGCTGGGCCAAGGAACGTAGGTCCTGGATGGGGACGTCCGAGTCCAACTCCTGTTCCAGCTGCGCACCCCAAGCAGAGATTGCTTTCCCTGCCCAAGCAGAGGCAAAAACCGGTCTGAGAGCAGAACCGGAGGCAGCAAAAATGCCCTTGGAAAGGGTCTCCATGCGACGGTCCTCCGCTGACTGAAGAGAGGACCCGTCAGGAACAGGGATGGCCGTGTTCTTTGACAGCCGGGCCACAGGGGGGTCCACCTTGGGTGGGGAAGACCATGTGGCCACGACATCGGCTGGAAAGGGATAGCAAATGTCCAGCTTCTTGGGGTTGACAAAACGGGCGTCCGGGCGAGCCCAAGCCTTAGACACCACAGAGGAGAAATCAGAGTGGATTGGAAAGACTTTTGAGACCTGCCTGGGTCTGATAAAGGAGACGCTAGCTGCGTCCGAGCTAGGGGGATCATCCTGCACCTTAAAGGTGTCACGAATATCCGAGATGAGTTGACCCATCGCTGAGGCTAGCTTGGACGGCAGGGCCGAGTCCATTTCCAAATCTGAAACCGCCAATTCACCCTCAGAGAGCGAATCCTTTGGAGAGGAGAGGCTCGTCTGGGTGCGCACGCGTGGCGGGGAGAGGGAGGCATCCGAGGAGGAGGCTCGCTCTACTCTAATACGCTTCTGAGAGTGCCTAGCTCGGGAGGGGTCACTAAGAGGGAGTGAACCCGCTGCAGCGGCAGAAGCAGTGGACCCGGAGGGCGCGACAATCAGTGAGGCTTCCTGCGGGGTAGGTGGCCTGTCTATTAGGCGGCCCACGACATGAGTGAGGCTTTCCACGGCCTGGGACAGGGATCTAGCCCAGTCAGGGGGGTCAGAGGCAGCAGGGAGCGACACAGCGGGCGACTGAGGCTGCGGTGGAGCCCTGCATGCAGTACAGTGCGGATCAGACTGCCCCCGGGGAAAGGGTTCCCTACAAGCCGTACAGGCATGGTACCAAGGCTTGGCGGCTGCAGAAGGGTCTGACATGGTGGAACAAGATGTTGCACTTGAAGTGGGAGACCCCAAAGAAAAGGAACGGGGATAACACCCAAGCGACAGTACTGTGGCACGGAGGGGGTTAAAAGTCCTACCAGACCCGGATGATGCAAGCGGCAGCGGTAAGGGGAACAGACTGAGGAGGCTGTGGAGGAGAGGCAGCAGCACCGGCTTCGGATCGCACTGCAGAGAGGATTCCACGCAGCACTGTGCGATGAACCCGGAAGTAGCGGAGCGCATGTAGGAAGCTCCGCCCCCCCTCTGCCGCTCTGAAGCAGAGCCGCGCGCGCGGCAAAATGATTTTAACCCCCCAAGTGAAGAAGTGCCGGCCATGAAATGGCGCCGTTCACACCATGTAAGCGGCCCCCGCCGCGCCTGCTTCAACCTGCGAATTGGCCGACGGTTTGCTTGCCTGCAGCCGTCCCCTGTAAGGCAGCGTCTCTGTGCCCAGATAAAACTCCCCTCCAACATTGCCCGGTAAGGGGGGGGGGGGGGCTCGGGAGGGGTGGTGGGAATGGCTGTAGCAGTGTGCATGTAGCAGTGGCCATGGCCATGGGGACGTAGCAGCGGTGGGAGGGAGGGAAAAGGGGAGGCTGGAGCAGCCACTCTCACCATCCGCTGTCTTCACCCTCAATCCGTCCAGCAGGGTCGCCCCTTCAGCTCCTGGCACCGCAGTGGCAGGAAACCGGGGGAGGGACTTGGCGTGCGGGCGACCCTGAGCTGGCGGGACGCAGGGGAGCGAGGCTGCCCTGGTCCACCTTGTCTTCTGTGGGGGAGGCGGCAGTGCGGAATTACCGGCACTGGCGCAACTCAACCCCGGGAGAAACAGAGGGGTCTAATGCGCCTCTGTTGTCCCTGTAGGTAGAAAAAAATCGAATTAAAAACAACAAATAACGCAAAAATAAAAATCATAGGAAAAACAACCCTGCATAAGCAGGGGGTGTCTTGCCTCCTTGGACACTAAGCAAAAACTGGCAGTCTCTTCTCCAGGCTGAGGGGTATAGCTGATGGAGGAGGGGCTTACAGCTTTCACTTAGTGTCACGCCTCCTAGGGAGCAGAGCTATACCCATGGTTTCCTGTGTCCCCCAAGGAATATGGGCGAGAAAAAAAAACGACAACTAAGGGGAGAAATAACTGCATAAATATATCAGGGGTCAGTACAGAGATCTCTCCCATCATCTATTTATCCCCAGGACTGTGACGAGGGGACATCCTCTGCGTCTGGAGGAAAGAAGGTTTGTACACAAACATAGAAGAGGATTCTTTACGGTAAGAGCAGTGAGACTATGGAACTCTCTGCCTGAGGAGGTGGTGATGGTGAGTACACTAAAGGAATTCAAGAGGGGCCTGGATTTATTTCTGGAGTGTAATAATATTACAGGCTATAGCTACTAGAGAGGGGTCGTTGATCCAGGGAGTTATACGGATTGGAGTCAGGAAGGAATTTTTGCTGAATTGAGACAATACCTTTAAGTTTGTTTAAACTGATGATCTATCCTCTGGATAGATCATCAGCATCTGATCGGCGGGGATCCGACACCCGGGACCCCCGCCGATCAGCTGTTTGAGAAGGCAGCGGCGCTCAAGTGAATGGAGCTTAGCCTCGCCCAGGCCAGTTGATACTAGTCGTGACATCACTGGGCCTGAGGTAAACAGTGAGAAGGCCGCGGTGCTGCTATGGCGCCGCTGCCTTCTCAAACAGCTGATCGGCGGGGGTCCCGGGTGCCGGACCCCCGCCGATCAGATGCTGATGACCTATCCAGAGGATAGATCATCAGTTTAAACAAAGTGCAGAACCCCTTTGTAAAAATCAAGAATGACTTTATAAAGTACATACAGCAGGCTGAAGCGCAGGGAGCGGAGCCTCAAACTGTGGCTGGATAAGCTGAAGAGTCTCATGCTTCACATTCAGTTCCTTATAGGACCTGCAAAGTAACAATGTGGAAGATGAGAAACCAAAGGCCGACAATGCGGGGCAGAGAAGGAGAGAGAACAGACTGCAATCTGGAGGCCGACTCATACTTGATGACTTTGGAGAGAGAAGAAGTATCCAGCTGATAGATGCTCATGTCAAACAGAGTGGTGAAATCTCGAGGATTTTCATCTCCTTCCTGCAGACAGACACGCAGCTGCTGGGATAACTTGTTGGTGTCAGGGATCATGGTGTAATCACAAATCTGGAAGGATGAGAAGGTTTAGAGCAGGAAGAACCGAGACAAGGACCTCTAATACCCAATGTCTTACCGATAACCCCGTAGGCGGATTCTGTCACACTCACCTCTGGAGCGTCGGCATCAATTTGGTTCAGCTGGATGTCATCGGTAGTGAGCCATTGCATTAGCACATCCTGTGGAATCGGCCATACTGATTAGATAGATATATGAAGCTACTGAACCTGCCTATCAGAAATCAGTACTGCTAAATAATAAAAGACAACAGGATGGCATGTTTGCATTAGCTTTTCAGAAACCAATGGTAATTTGGCAGTTTACAGACTGAACATGCTGACATCCGTCTGAGAAGCTAATTCACAGGAGTCCCCCAAACTGGCTAGGCCTGCTCACAGTGTTTGGAAAAAAATGTCTGCCACAAGACAGAATAATGCCAAAATCAAGTAAAAAAAAAACAAGAAACAGACGTACCAAACAGTTTTAACTTCTGATTTAGACCACGTCCACTTTTGCTTTCCTAATTCTGGTCTTTTATTCCGGCATGGGAACAGAATACTGGAATTGCCGTATTCAGCGTATACCGACACCACCAGTGCCCAACGGATACCATTCACTGTAATGGGGTCAACTGGGTTTCCCGCATGAATACCAGCAGATGTGGACGTAGCCTAACTAATATACAATGTATTTGAAAAGTCTTCAGACCCGTTCACATTTTGTTAAAGGTGTAAAATAGGACTGAAGACTACTCCAGTCAGGGGCTTTTTTATGAGGAGGCCTAAGCCTCGTCATAAACTAGCCGCTTTCTCAGCCAGCGCAAAATGCCGGTCTTTGTAAATGACCCCCTACTAGAATGTTCAAATCTTTGCTAATTTATTGAAAAGGAAAAAATAAAATCTTGCATTGACATAAGTATTCAGCCCCCTTTACTTAGTACTTAGGCCTCATGCACACGGCCGTGGTTTGGGTCCGCATCCGAGCCGCCGTTTTGGCAGCTCGGATGCGGACCCATTCACTTCAATGGGGCCGCAAAAGATGACACTCTTGTACATCTTCTAGAGGAAGGGGAAAGACCTAAGGGTCAGGGCCCCTTTACCACCTTGAGAAATAAGAGTGTCAAGATGCCACCCAAAACATTAAATGACGCAAACATTGACATCTTTTTAAAATCGGTCACACGTGATCTTGAAAAAATTGTCTACACCACCTCTGTAAAAAATTACACTGCGGCAGAAATGACTGCATTACAGAATTTGAGCACTAACAGGGACATCATTATCAAATCATCGGACAAGGGGGGGAATATTGTTGTTCTCTCATTACAACAATATAGAGACATGTGCCTCTCCTTGGTCTTAGATAAAAATAACTATACAGTCCTGAGGGCGGATCCAACTGATAGATTCCAGATGGAATTGGCTCAGATATTACAAGGCTTGGAAAATAGATGTATTGACCGAAAAGAATTTGAATATTTATTACCTACCATCCCAAAAACAGCTACTTTCTATGGGCTTCCAAAGATACACAAGGGCGTAAGTCCCTTGAAGGGACGTCCCATAGTCTCTGGGATTGATAGTCTTACCCATCATGCCGGTGTATATATTGACAAAATCCTTCGTCCCTTTGTATCCACACTTCCCTCGTATCTATGGGACACGACTGATTTACTGCAAAGAGTTGAGGGTGTCACCATAGAACCCGACAGCTGGTTTGCTTCTATAGATGTAGAGGCTCTTTATACCTCTATCCCTCATAATAAGGGTCTATCAGCAGTTAAATTCTTTCTGGACTCCAGATCTGTGGACTTACATCAACATAATCAATTTACCCTCCAGCTTCTTAATTTTATTTTGACACACAATTATTTCATTTTTGAGGACCGCTTCTACCACCAGCTCAGGGGTACTGCGATGGGTAGCCCTTGTGCACCAACGTATGCCAACTTACTCCTGGGCTGGTGGGAGGACACAGTTGTCTTTACTGAATCTATGTTATCTTGGACCAGATTCATCACACTCTGGTCCAGATTCATAGACGACATTTTTCTTCTATGGTCTGGGACAGCCAGTCAATTCCAGCAATTTATGGACACACTAAATTCCAACCATATTGGACTGTTTTTCACTTCTGAAATACACCATAATACTATCAATTTTTTGGATGTATGTTTAGAAAGAGACGAATATAACAACATCAAGACGACCCTTTTCAGGAAAAAGACTTCTACCAACAGTCTCTTACGATGGGAGAGTTTTCACCCCATCCCCCTTCAAAGGGGTATCCCAAAGGGTCAGTTCTTGAGAGTCCGCAGAAATTGTTCAGACAACAAAAGCTTCACACATGAAGCATCCAAACTCTTTGCCCGGTTCAAACAGAGGGGCTACCCAAGCCCTTGTCTACACCAAGCATGTGACTGGGCAAAGTCAAGGGATCGTACTGCTCTATTTCTCAAAAATCAAGACAACAAACTCTCAAGATCCAATAAGAATTATTGGTACCTTTGATTCAGAATCCCATCAGGTTCGGGACATTCTAAACCGCTATTGGGCTTTGTTAAAGACAGATCCTGATTTAACACAAGTGTTATCCGAAAACCCGGCTATCACCTATAGACGTCGGCGCAATGTTGGCGACACGCTAGTCCACAGTCACTTTTGAGCCCCCAGAAAAGAATACATGGTTGTCCAATAGACAGATGGGCACATTCAAGTGCGGTAAATGCAAAGCCTGTGCATTTATAGCCTTAGGAAAAACCTTCTCCGATAGTGCGGGAAATCGAATCTTCTATGCCCGCAATTTTGCAAATTGTAACACATCTGGGGTTATATATATGGCTCAATGTGACTGTGGACTCAAATATATAGACCAACTCCTTTATCAAGGACCCCATATATATATATATATATATATATATATATGTATATTTACTTTTTGTCAATTACCCTCTAATAATTAAAATAAATTTGGCGTACTTAATTATGAAGTCATAAGCCCAATATATCCAAACAAATATTCATTTGATAACTCTATATGGGCCATTGCTATGTAACGTTATAATATATGTGGCTGTTATTAACATATATTGGGACCTACTCACCAGTACCATACATCCAGTGTGGTCTATGTATTAGCTATTAGTTTTGTTTTCTCTAAACGGCTATCAGACTCTGTGATTGGCCTGACATACTAATCATATGTCCGGCTCTGTAAGACTGGTCACATGATCGACACAGCGGTCATCGGGGCGCGTCTGCTGTCGGACTCATTAGGTTTACCTCCCACTAAAGTTTATGCACCTACGCATGACGTCGGACGCTATCCGGCACCGCGATCACATGACATTTCTTTGTGATCCGGAAGTCACAGTTTAACATTAGATATGCAGTGTTTACCTGGGTGCGCCTGACGTCAGACACTACCTTTCCCATCTCCTAACGAGGCTTGGCTGCTGGCGTCGGACGCTATTTGCTATCGCGATCACGTGGGTATCCATGTGACCCGATACCCGGAAGTCAAGGTTTAAAAGGCAGGAACGCCGGCAATATCTCGCCGCCTACCTACCGGACGCCACCACCTCAGACTCTCCTTGATGCCACTACTGCCATGAACACCTTGATCTGCGGACATCACCATTTACCTATCTAGCCACAAATGGGCATGCAAGTACTATCGATAAAAACTATCCGTTACTAGTCCACAGTACATAATGATTGGTGTTGTTGTATATATATACACACCTCTTGATGTGGCAGATGCCATCTATAGTTGATTAAACAGCTATGCCATAACTGAGAGAATCATCTATATCTTTTACCTGATATCTGTTATTGGCATAATTCTTGGTGTGGTTCAAATACACAGGCATAGTCCTAATATAACAGACAGAGTAGTATACACCTAGATACATGGTTTGGTGTATCCCAGTCTGGCCACAACTCTAAGCACGAGATATATGAACGAGTTGGGGTTTTTCATCAATATTGTAACCTTCTCTCGCTCACTCATTTATTTATTATCTCCTGCTGATAGCAATTGACCTGATCATCTTATTGACTTGATCGATCAGTATTTGTCTAGGTACTGGCCTATCTTATTTTAAGCTCCAATATCTCTTTGTGTATCCTCAAAGGGGAAAAAATATAAATAAAAAGAAAATAAAAATCTTTATATATATGTAATAATATTTGTAATATTCTATGGTGATAGGTACTCCTTGTCAAATATGTCCCCTGATGAGCCTGACACCAACCAGGCGAAACGCGTAAGGACAACATTGGACATTTCACTTCTGTAATTCTACTATCTAATTTTCTTATATATCCTACTTCATATTAGGGTGTTGTCTGTCACTGGTTTTTTGCTATCTATATACATTTATTATTTTTCTTGTGTAGATTAGCCCAGGTGTTCCTATAGGGTCCCTCACTACATAGGCATCCATCCCTATAGGGTTAACCAGGGACAATAGGAGGCACGAGAGACGGGATCGCCCCTATCGGGGCGGCTATTCCGTATTTAGGTAGGGCTACTACGTTAGGGCCAGAATTAGGGTTATTACCCCCAAATAGGTTTCACTAACATCTACTAATCTAACAGCAAACATCCTGCTACATAATACCATTCTGACCCTAGTTTTTCAATTTATTTTTCCTTTTTTCTTTTCTTTTTTCATTTTATTATCGATTATCTATAAATTAGAGGGATTTATTGACTATTTTATACATAAATATTAAAAGTTATATTTTAGAATGATGGTATTGCTGTGAATCCTTAAGTTGTTGACCATATTCTACTATAGAATTCCCTGAACAGGATTATGTTCAATCTGTGAATACCGCAAAAGATGCGGACAGCACTCTGTGTCCGCTTTGCGGACAAGAATAGGCATTTATATTGACGGCTGCCCGTTCCGTTCTGCAAATTACGGAAGGCACATGGGCGGCTTCCGTTTTTTGCGGATCCGCGGTTTGCGGCACGGTCGTGTGCATGTAGCCCTAGTTGAAGCATCTGTTGACAGTGTTTACAACCTCTGGTCTTCTTGGGTAGGATGCCACAAGGTGTGCACACCTGGATTAGGGGATTTTCTGCCAGTCTTCTCATGACTTGGTTTTTGCGCTAATATACATTGTCAGCTGTGAGACCTTATAGACAGGGACATGTCTTTCCAAATCATGTCCAATCAACTGAATTTACCGCAGGAGGACTCCAATCAAGGTGCAGGAACATCTCAAAGATGATCAAGAGAAATGGGAGGCCCTCAGAGCTAAATTTCAAGTGGCATAGCATAGGGTCTAAATACGTATGTTCATGTAAAATTTTAGTTCTTCCTTTCTAATAAATTAGCAAAAATTTCGAAAATTCTGATTTCACTTTCTCCTTATGGGGTACTAAGAGCAGATTGATGGGGAAAACGTTATTCCTTTTTTATTTTGGCACAAGGCAGCAACATTATAAAATCTGAAAAAAAGTGGAAGTGTCTCAAGACTTTCTGAATATTTACAGTATATGGACATGTTCAAGGTTTGCTAGAAATCCTGAAGATCCAGCCCAATGTTTGAAAAGGCACATTCTATAATTAATAGGTGATGCTTTCTGAGTTTATGCTCTCCTTCCCTTTCACGACCTTGATCACACTGAAGTTGCAGTGAAATAATGCCGTCTGCATTTTCGTTTTTAACAGGGTCTTCCAGGTTCAGAATATTGATGTTCCTCAGGATAGTTCATCAATATCAGATCAGTGGGGATCCGACTCTTGCCAACCCCGTCAATCAGCTGTTTGAAGAGGCTGCGGCATTTGCGGAAGCGCTCTAGCCTCTTCATTGTTAACCTGCACAGCATCTACATAGTAATGGCGGTGCATGGCAATTACAGCTTCATCCCGTTAAGCTTTGGCATGCCTGTAAAGATGAAGAGGCTGCAGCGCTTGCATAAGTGCTGCAGTCCCTCAAACTATTCAGCAGGGGTGCCAGGAGTCACAAAGTAGTAGAAAGCATCCCCTTAGAGGTTTGGGTTTACTACCCACTTGAAGGTGCAACATTATGGGGGTCATTTACTAACAGTTTTACGCCTGTGTTTGGCATAAAAAAGTCACGTTCCCTTTTTTTTGCAACTTTTTTAAATGCCAGTGCGACAATATTTGTCAGATAGGCGGTTTTACTCCGCGTTCAACAGAGAGGGAGTGCCGGAGAGGCCATAGCAAATGTACTTATTTTATGGCAAAAAAAAGGTGCAAGAACTATGCCGTAGATTTTCCAGCAGGCGCACAGACTACCAAAGGTGCGCCTAATTTATGACAAGGCGCAAGCCACGTCATAAATTATGCGCATCTTACAGCCCCAACGATGGTATAAAAGGAATGACAAAGACCGCAAAAAATAACGGTCTTAATAAATGACCCCCTATATGTACTGTTCACATAAATCATGGGACATAAGTTCAAGGCCTCATGCACCCGACCGTTGTGAGTTTTGCAGTCCGCAAACCGCGGATCCGCAAAACACAGATGGCATCAGTGTGCGTTCCGCAATTTGCGGAACGACACGGACAGCCATTAATATAACGCCTATTCTTGTCCGCAAACAAGAATAGGACAGGTTATATTTTTTTGGGAACCACGGAACAGAGCAACGGATGCGGACAGCACATGGAGTACTGTCCGCATCTTCCGCGGCCCCATTGAAGTGAATGGGTCCGCATCCGAGCTGCCAAAACTGTGGCTTAGATGCGGACCAAAACAACGGTCGTGTGCATGAGGCCTAAAACTGTGTGGTCTGTAAGTCACCGAAACAGAAGGCTTAATGAGGTTTAGGACATTTAACAAACTGACGTCCTTCTTTTAGAAACTGTTCATAGTCTGTGTCCGGAGCTGACCAGCAATACCAGACCACGGACATCTGGAAGAAACCAGGGCTGTGGAGTCGGTAGATAAATGGTCCGACTCCTCCGTTTTTGGTAACTCCGACTCCTCTGTATTTAATATGCAAATGTATTTTATACTATAAAATACATTTGCACAGCCCTGCAAGAAACCAAGTTTTTCCAATCTTATACCACATCTTTAAAATAGCTTAAAGTGGCACTGTACTTTGGGAAAACTTTTTGAAATGTCACAGAGAGACATCAAAAGCTTATATTGAGTCCAAGTGCTGAGACAAACACCGATTGCTAGAATTCACATAGGAAACGGCGAGCGATCGGCAGAGGTCTCAGCACCCCACCAATCAAAACCTTTGCTATGTCGCTGATATTTGTACCGATCTTAGAATATCGTCCCTGCTATGCAGGTCCTTGCACAAATGGGTGGTAGGGAGCACCACTGTATAGGGAAAAAGTGAAGGAGTTGCGGTGCTCCTTCTAAGAATTAGTAGGATCCTGCTAGTCTCCCCACCGATGAAGAAGTGATGACACATCCTAGAAATGTCAGCTTTTTCGAAAGTGGTTAAAATAGATTCTCTAATGTCAATACGGCTGCTCTAATGCCAAAGTACACCACTGGGCCTCCACTGCATATATCCAGTGAAAGCACATCCATGTATGAATAGGGAATGGTGGTCACAAACCCAATGTTGGGCAGAAATTCCTTCAAATTGACATATTCAATAAAGAACCAATGATTTACTTTGGTACTGAGGAATGGATGAGGATCCCTGTAAAATCACACTGTCTGGTAAACCGTGCTAGTTTCTCTTCTTGGTCTAGCAAAGCAGCCGTTCGGTATACAAAGCTCATTATACTTACAGCTTTTTCACCGATTTAAAAAATCCCTTTCCTGTGCATCCGGTTGAGCAGGAGGTTACTACAGCAATGTCTGCAATACTAGTCCAAGGGTCAGTACCTTGTCGGTCACCTCTCTATCCTGATATCGGTTATCTCTCTGTTATGTATCATCCGTCACCTCTCTATCCTGATATCGGTTATCTCTCTGTTATGTATCATCCGTCACCTCTCTATCCTGATATCGGTTATCTCTCTGTTATGTATCGTCCGTCACCTCTCTATCCTGATATCAGTTATCTCTCGGTTATATATCGTCCGTCACCTCTCTATCCTGATATCAGTTATCTCTCTGTTATGTATCGTCCGTCACCTCTCTATCCTGATATCAGTTATCTCTCTGTTATGTATCGTCCGTCACCTCTCTATCCTGATATCGGTTATCTCTCTGTTATGTATCGTCCGTCACCTCTCTATCCTGATATCGGTTATCTCTCGGTTATATATCGTCCGTCACCTCTCTATTCTGATATCAGTTATCTCTCTGTTATGTATCGTCCGTCACCTCTCTATCCTGATATCAGTTATCTCTCTGTTATGTATCGTCCGTCACCTCTCTATCCTGATATCAGTTATCTCTCTGTTATGTATCGTCCGTCACCTCTCTATCCTGATATCGGTTATCTCTCAGTTATATATCGTCCGTCACCTCTCTATCCTGATATCTGTTATCTCTCTGTTATATATCAGTAATGTTCAGGAGTAACACCTCCACATCTTCCATGTCCCACAAAAGACCAAAGAGAGGGGGTTATGTGGTTTGTGTTATTGGACGCAAATCAGAAATCTCACCAGGATCTTTGCATTTTCTTCCTTATCCAGGTACTGATCGTTGAACATGTGACCTGATCCCACCACAGCCAATTTGCCTCCATGTGGCTGCAAGGATAAAGGAAAGGTAAATGCACCCATGTTGGCCTGGATACATTGAATTTCAATAGAAAACATTCTTATGATCAAGTACTGTAATACTTGGGGTCCATTCACACGTCCGTAAATTGGGTCCACATTCGTTCCTCAATTTGCGGACCCATTCACTTTCAATGGGCCTGGAACGGATGCGAATCCGCATTTCCGAGATCCGCATCCATTTTCGGGATCCGCAATTCCGTTCCTGAAAAAAATAGAACATGTCCTATTCTTGTCCGTAATTGCGGACCAGAAAAGGCATTTTCTATTATAGTGTCTGTGATGTGCGGTCCGCAAATTGCAGATCGCACATTGCTGTTGTCAGTGTTTTGCGGATCCGCAATTTGAGGATCCGCAAAACACTTACGGACATGTGAATAGACCCTAACAGTTTAAAAAAGTTTTTTTTTTTAAGTTTTAAGCCATTAAAGGTGTTTTCCGAATATATAAACTAAGGGGGAATTTTTTAATTGACCGTTTTCTGGCATAAAAGCGAACCATGACTTTTTAAATGCCATTGTGACTAAATTTAGGTCCAAGCAGTGTTTCTGCGCCACTTTCTCAAGAAGGGGGTATAATGAGGGCAGAGAGGAAGCAGTGCCAGCAGTCCTGGCATATTTATCTTCTTTTTCACCACTTTTCTAGCGTAAAAGAAGAACGATATCTACGTCAGCTCTGAGCCAATATGATATTTAGGTGTATAGACTGCCAGAAGGATGCGCCTAATTTAAAAGGAGGCCAGCACCTCGTCATAAATTAGGTGCATCCTCCGGCAGCATGTAAAATACCCCTTACACTTTATTCCACCGGTCGGTATGAATGTTTTTACATTTTACTACTTTTGCACAATAAAAACATGATAATAAAAAATGAAAACCAAATTTGTAGCCACATTCTGGGAGGAATAACCATTTTATTTTTCGATAAAAAAAAATAAAAAAAATAATCATGTATCTACTTTTCAGTGGCACCATTTTGGGGTAGATATAATATATTGATGCCAATGTTATTCTATGGATCCTTATGATTGCAGTGGTACAAAGTATGTATTTTTTTTATGTTTAACTATTTAAAAAATATATTTATATTTTATCTTTTTCTGGGGGGAGGGGAGGATGTTTTTATGTTTATTAAACAACTTTGTTAATTTATTAAACTCAGCACGGCCAAACGGATAGAAACTGATAGCATACATTGGGGGAAGGACATCTTTGTTAGGCCTCTGCCTGCTAAGGTAACCATTGGCACCTCACTCTGTCAAACACCTTAAATACTGGCGTCGCAAATGACTGGCATCTAACGGGTTAAAGGAGTTATCCAATTTCACAAACAGCCCCCCCATGTGCCAGGCCCCTCAGAGGGAATATACTTACCCCGCTCCCCGCGCCTGGTCCCTGCACCGCCGCTTCTCCCTGTACATGGATGAAAACATCCGGTGTCGGGGGAAGGGGAGCAGCCAATGGCAGGCGGGAATGGGGGTGAGCCTCCCTAGCGTCACCCGCGATGCTAGGGAGGCTCGTCCCCGTCTGCCATTGGCTGCCCCCTCCACCCCCTGACACCAGATGTTTTCATTCATGTACAGGGAGAAGCAGCAGCGGCGGTGTGGGGACCAGGAGTATATTACCTGTGAGGGGCCCGGCACATGGAGGGGGGGGGGGGGGGGGCTGTTTGTGAAATTGGATAACCCCTTTAAATGGAGAAGATCAGAGACTCTTCTGATCTCAGTTATTAGAGCAGGCTGCTAAGAAGAAGCTGCGGTGCTCACCGAGGCGCCAACAGCCTCTTCAAACAGCTGATCATCGGGTTGCCAGGAGTCTGATCCTCACCAAATCAGATACTGATGACCTATCCTGGGGAAATATATCAAAATACTCGGAAAACCCTTTTGACTTTTAGATTTTATATTACCTTGGAATGATAAAATGCCATGACTGGTCTGTTCAGTGGGAAACACACTGATCCTGTGGACAGAACAGCCACTGCTGGCTTCATAACGTTGAGCGTGGCACCAAATGGGTACACAAAGGTCAAACCCCTGTAAGCAGAGGGAAAAAAAAACATGAGCAGCTATTGAATCACACTGTTAACTGCAAGGTATATAACAGAAATCGAGACAGGCGGAAGGGTGTTCCCATACTACATCAGCGGAGAGCATTAGCATTGCAGACGGCTTTAAAGGGAAACTTCCATCAGAAAGGGGCACTTTTTGTAACTTAAAATTCATAGAAAACTATATTTTTGTGTTATTTCATTTCCATTTATTATTTCACTCTACCATTTTAAATTAAATAAAATAAAAATACTGTCCTTTTGTAGCAACCATCACAGACAGACTCCTATGCAGATAGGGGACCCGCTGTCAGTTTATTGCTGCTGTGAGGGAGATGTTATCTGCTATAGTATAATAGTAGATTGCAGAATTGGAAGGACAGCTCTATTGTTCTCTAGATAGGCCTAGATAAAGCGGTCTACAGAAGAGCATTACATTCATCGGTGTGATGCTCTAATGAAGTCACCCCTCCACATCCCTTCCCTCTCTGGTCACAGCGATGATCTGACTGAGAGAGTAGAAACAGAGGAGGAATTTAAGAGGAGGAGGGCAAGAAGTAGAATACATGGAGTCACTTAAAAATTATATCCAGAAAACCATCCACCTGTTTTTTATTTTTGCAAATCACACAGAATATTCACATATAGGCTGTTAAGAAGTGAGAAAAAATATTTTGCTGGTAATAAAATATCCTTAGGATAGGTCATCAATATAACATCGGCAGGGGTCCAAGTCCTGGCACCCCCACCTTTCAGCTGTTTCGGGAAGCTGTGGCGCTCAGCGGTGCACTGGTGAACGTGGCGGCCTACCTGCAGCTTTCCGTACGTAGTATAGTGGCTGTGCTTGGTACTGCAGCTCAGCCCCATTCACTTCAGTGGGGTTTAGCTGCAAGTAGGTCAAGTGACCGATCCACAGTGACGGTCACATGGTACGGTCTTGGTGTCGGACCCCCACCAATTTAATATTGATGACCTATCAGAATAGGTCATCAATATTCATTTGTGGATAAGCCCTTTCAATGAAGACTAACACATCACACATTCTACTTCACCTTTCAAATACGCTTTTCTTTCTTTTGAGAACTTACTGTGAATTGTTGCCTTCAACCTCATCATCAGTTACTGTCGAGATGTTCTTTCCAGCCGCTCTATTGATCTCCCTGTAAAAAAAAAAAAAAAAAAGACAAAAACCACCGATCATTTATTTCCAGTACCTGAGAGCTGGAACCAGTCACACATTTCAATGAGGCTGGACAATCAACTTTCTCTGCAACAGCGCAGGCTGAATTCGCACTGCGTCTGCAGACTCCATTTACCATGTACTCCAGGAAAGTTCCCAACCTATACATGAAATGTATCTATAGGACCCTATTCAGCTGCGTGTCTTTGTAGTATACATCGGGATGCCTACTTGTCAGCGGTATGGGATGCAGTCTGCTGCACAATTCCATACAGAGGCATGTATAGGCATAGGTTTTTACACATGGGAGCCTAATAGTGTCACAATGGCATACCTTGGAGGCATCTGGTGGATGTATACAGTACTGTGCAAAAGTAGGCAGGTGTGGAAAAAATGCTGCAAAATGAAAATATTTTTGAAATCATTCTTATCAATGAAAAACGCAAAGTGAATGAACAAAAGAGAAATCTATATTGGGTGTGACCCTTTGCCTTCAAAACAGCATCAATTCTTCTAGGCACACAGTTTTTGACGCAACTCGGCATGAAGGTCGTTTCAAATATCATGGAGAACTAGCTACATAATCTTGTGTGGATGTAGGCTTGCTCAAATCCTTCTGACATCTTCTGATTTTAAATGGAAAGAAGCATGAAATGTCTTTCATCTGCTGCACTGAGCAAATGGAGTCGGATTAATGCTGAGAAATACAGACACTTACTTATCCATCATGTAATACCATTAGGGAGGCATCTGACTGGCTCCAAATTCATTCTGCCGAAGGACAGCAGCCCCAAATATACAGCCAATGCCATTCAGAACTATTTACATTGTAAAGAAGAACAAGGCGAACTGGAGGTGATGAGACGGCCCCCATTGAGCCCTGATCTCAACATCATCGAGTCTGTCTGGGATTACATGAAGCGGCAGAAGGATCTGAGCAAGCCTACATCCACAGAAGGTCTTCAAGATGTTTGGAACAACCTCCCTGCAGAGTCTCTTCAAAAACTGTGTGCAGGTGTACCTAGAAGAACTGATGCTGTTTTGAAGGCAAAGGGTGGTCCCCACCCAAATATAGACTGGATTTAGATTTCTCTTTTGTTCATTCACTTTGTATTTTAATTGATAAAAATAAACAAAGGGAACCTGTCACCAGGATTTTGTGCATAGAGCTGGGGACATGGGTTGCTAGATGGCCGCTAGCACATCCGCAATACCCAGTCCTCATAGCTCTGTGTGCTTTTATTGTGTTAAAAAACCTTTTTGATCAATATGCAAATGACCTGATATTTGTCCTGTGTCCGGAGATGAGTCAAGCGGAAAGGAGCCCAGCACCGCCCCGCGTCCTCCGAATCTCCTCCTTGCTGGCTGACGTCACAGAGCTGGAGCGCCGAAATCTCGCGATGCGAGAGCTAGCGCATGCGCAGTGTCATGTTCATTCCCTGTGCTGGCATCAGCACAAGGAACAAAGTACGCATGCGCTAGCTCGCGCATCGCGAGATTTCGGCGCTCCAGCTCTGTGACGTCAGCCAGCAAGGAGGAGATTCGGAGGACGCGGGGCGGTGCTGGGCTCCTTTCCGCTTGACTCATCTCCGGACACAGGACTCATATCAGGTTAATTTGCATATTGATCAAAAAGGTTTTTTAAACACAAAAAAAAGCACACAGAGCTGTGGGGACTGGGTATTGTGGATGTGCTAGCGGCCATCTAGCAACCCATGTCCCCAGCTCTATACACAAAATCCTGGTGACAGGTTCCCTTTAACATCTCTATTTGTGAAAGCATTCTTCCTTTGCAATATTTTTTCTACACCTGCTAAAAACATTTGCCCAGTAGTGTATGTAGGGAAATCCTGCTGACATATACCGTGCAAGTACCGTGTGAATAGACTGCTGCCGTTCTAGATACTGGTCAGTACCTGGAGTACAGACTACACTTCCCGTCACAATGAAACGCGCTCATGTGTACTTGTCCATCTCTATCCAACACCCAGCAATGTCCTTCATAACCTACAGCTATTTTTCTAGGATGTCTCCAAGATCTCTCTTGTGCTGCATTTGTCCTTTGAATGCTTTCCCCCAGTCTATCAGACTAACCCCCAACATAAAATGTATCCCGAAACCACATCTTTTGAATGTCTCTTACCACAAATTATGAAGCCGTACAGCCTCCTATTCTGCTTTTTAGTACACCTTCTACATGTGCTTGTAGAGAGCCCATCCTCTGGAGTGACATGTGCAGACTCGGCACGTGACCGCTGAGGATCAGGAGTCACGTGCAGTACCTGCACACGCCAATGCTGAGGCGGTCGGTTGGCCAGAAGAGGTGACATGCAGGGAGTCAGCATGTCACAATTGTGGCAAGACAGGAACCGGAAGCAGTGGGGACAAATCCATCCTGCAGAAACTGGAGCCACCAGTTCACGTCTGTACCATGCATGTAGACATCCTCCATGGCGTAAATAAAGATAGAACTCTACGGCGGCTCTGAGCCGTTGTAGATTTCTGGTTAGGCGCACGTACACCTCGTCATAAAATGAGGCACCTCCTCAGGCAGCGCAGGGGATATAAATCTCCCCAACTAAAACTGTAAGCAAAAAAATTGCCTGCAAAGTCTCAAAGCATGCAGCACTGACTGTTCTGGGTGGAGTAATGATATAGGGATGAATTAAACCATTAGGGTTTAGCCTTGTGGGTAAAGCTGCTATGGCAGGAACATCTCTTGGGTGTGAGCCTTGAATACACAACCAAGGGTCACAATGACTAAGCCTGCTTATCGCACTCGGCTGGCAAAGTATCAAGCTATTAACAAACATAATTCAGCCAAGTGTTCATGCGCCGGGACTTACCGGTTTAGCACTCCATTGGAAATGAGCGCCTCCTTGGGGTGGAAGTATTTGTAGTAAACGTTTCTAACAACAGCATCTTCAAAGTAAAAGTAAAAAAGAGAAATATGAAGGCGACATCTTGTTAATACGTAGATTCTCCATCTCATTCCTGACAGAGTGGGATTGCCACAAGGGGTCAGGGAGAAATCTCTCCCTTGTAGGGCAAATCGGCCAATGTCTTAGAGGGTTTTTTTTAATTAGTGTCGATCAGTAAGGGTAAATTAAGATTCCTGTACAGCCCCTACTATACAATTAGAGGTCTGATCCACCCAGACTTGTATGATGCATCGAAATGTCTATACCTTGATGCATCTGCAGGTTCCATATGGAGATTGTCCATAATAGGAGTAGGTCTGTCTCTACGGAGAACCTGCTGTGTGTGCTACCCAGTGCACGCCATGTTCATATCAGTGCCCGGCCCGATCAGTGCCCACTTGCTGCTCTTTAGTGCTGCAGCGGCGGCGGCATCACAATAGGAGGGAGGGACTCGTATTAAGCCAACGTTGAGCTAAATTATGGTGTGACTTATTATTAATGTGAGGCACGTGGTGTTATTCTTTTAATACCGCCATGTGCCTCACATTAATAGTAAGCAACCCCATCATGTACCTCACGCATTAACCCAATGTTGCCCATCATGGGAGGAGGCACTTTATGGGATCACATACTATTAACGTGAGGCACATGGTGTAATCAATTTTGAACCTCCATCACATATTACCCCCAAGGTAGTACAGTGCATCACATAACAGTGCCTCTTAGGACAAGGCCACATGGGGAAGCATTGGGGCTTGGCTTTCTAATGGAGTGTACAGCGTTGTCCAGCTGCTCCGTTTTGCCAGAAAAAGAGCCGTTTTACCCACAAAACAGAGTGTCCATTAATAATCTGATTGATAATGGCCATAAGGGTTTGCGAGTCAGATTTTTTAATTCACCTAAGAATCCACGTAAAATTATTAAAAGAGTTTTCTGACATCTTTTTATTGATGATCTATCCTCTGTATAGCTCATCAGTATCTGATCAGTGGGGGTCCGACACCCGGGACCCCCGCCGATCAGCTGTTTGAGAAGGCACCAGCCTGTGGCACCAGGGACCTCTCTCCGCTCACCAAGCACAGTGCCGCATATTGTATAGCGGCTGTTCTTGGTATCGCAACTCAGCCCCATTCACTTCAACGTAGCTGAGCTGCACCTAGGCCATGTGACCTATGAAAATGACGTCACATGGCCTAGGGAAAGCTGTGAGGAGGCCGTGGCGCTACAGCGAGTGCCGATGCCTTCTCAAACATCTGATTGGATGGGGTCCTGGGTGTCGGACCCCCACCGATCAGATACTGATGACCTATCCTATCCAGAGGATAGGCCATCAGTAAAAAGATCTCAGAAAACCTCTTTAAGGGCTCATGCACACGACTGTATGTACAGTAGATATAATAAGTCCCCTGTTAAAATGTCAGGTGTCTGTGCTGTAAAAAAATTTGACAAAGATAAATCATTTCAGAACTTTTTCCACCTTTAATGTGACCTATAAACTGTACAACTCAATTGAAAAACAAACAAATCTTTTTTAGAGGGAAGAAAACAAATATAAAAATAAAATATGGTTGCATAAGTGTGCACACCCTTAAACTAATACTTTGTTGAAGCACCTTTTGATTTTATTACAGCACTCAGTCTTTTTGGGTATGAGTCTATCAGCATGGCACATTTTGACTTGGCAAGATTTGCCCACTCTTCTTTGCAAAAACACTCCAAATCTGTCAGATTGCGAGGGCATCTCCTGTGCACAGCCCTCTTCAGATCACCCCACAGATTTTATATCGGATTCAGGTCTGGGCTCTGGCTGGGCCATTCCAAAACTTTAATCTTCTTCTGGTGAAGCCATTCCTTTGTTGATTTGGATGTATGCTTTGGGTTGTTGTCATGCTGAAAGATGAAGTTCCTCTTCATGTTCAGCTTTCTAGCAGAAGCCTGAAGGTTTTGTGCCAATATTGACTGGTATTTGGAACGGTTCATAATTCCCTCTAGCTTAACTAAGGCCCCAGTTCCAGCTGAAGAAAAACAGCCCCTTGGCATGATGCTGCTTCACTGTGGGTATGGTGTTCTTTTGGTGATGCGCAGTGTTGTTTTTGTACCAAACATTTTTTGGAATTATGGCCAAAAAGTTCAACCTTGGTTTCATCAGACCATAACACCTTTTCCCACATGCTTTTGGGAGACTTCAGATGTGTTTTTGCAAAATGTAGCCTGGCTTGGATGTTTTTCTTTGTAAGAAAAGGCTGTCGTCTTGCCACTCTACCCAATAGCCCAGACATATGAAGAATACGGGAGATTGTTGTCACATGTACCACACAGCCAGTACTTGCCAGATATTCCTGCAGCTCCTTTATTGTTGCTGTAGGCCTCTTGGTAGCCTCCCAGACCAGTTTTCTTCTCGTCTTTTCATCAATTTTAGAGGGACGTCCAGTTCTTGGTAATTTCACTGTTGTGCCAGATTTTCTCCACTTGATGATGACGGTCTTCACTGTGTTCCATGGTATATCTAATGCCTTGGAAATTCTTTTGTACCCTTCTCCTGATTGATACCTTCTAACAATGAGATCCCTCTGATGCTTTGGAAGCTCTCTGTGGACCATGGCTTTTGCTCTGGGATGCGACTAAGAAAATTTCAGGAAAGACCAACTAGAGCAGCTGAAGTTTATTTGGGGTTAATCAGAGGCACTTTAAATGATGGCAAATGTATGCTGACTCCTATTTAAAGAGGAGCTTTCATTACAATAAAAAAATCTAAACTAAGTATGCTGACATTGAGAGCAGCGCCCAGGGATCTCCCTGCACTTACTATTATCCCTGGGCGCCGCTCCGTTCTCCCGGTATAGGCTCCGGTATCTTCCGATTTTCGGCTCAACTGGGAGGAGCCTGCTCTGGTTCTCCTGGGCGTCTCCTCCCAGGCTGGAGTGCTGGTCAATCACAGCACTCAGCTTATAGCCTGGGAGAAAAAAAAACTCTCAGGTTATGAGCTGAGCGCTGCGATTGGCCAGCACTCCAGCCTGGGAGAAGGAGACGCCCAGGAGAACAAGAGCAGGCTCCTCCCAGTTGAGCCGAAAATCTGAAGATACCGGAGCCTATACCGGGAGAACGGAGCGGCGCCCAGGGATAATAAGTGCAGGGGGATCCCTGGGCGCCGCTCTCCATGTCTGTATGCTTAGTTTAGATTTTTTATCGTAATGAAAGGTCCTCTTTAACATGATTGTGAATGTGATTGCTTAATTCTGAATACAGCTACGTCCCCAGTTATAAGAGGGTGTGCACACTTATGCAACCACATTATTTTAGTTTTTTTTTTTTGTTTTCTTCCCTTCAGTTTGTTTTTCAATTGAGTGGTACAGTTTATAGGTCACATTAAAAGGTGGAAAAAGTTCTGAAATGATTTATCTTTGTCTCATTTTGTTACAGCACAGAAACCTGACACTTTAACAGGGGTGTGTAGACTTTTTATATCCACTTTATATTGCGGTCTGCAAAAACGGATCCGCAACAAAAATGGATGACGTCCGTGTGCATTCCGTATTTTGCGGAACAGAACAGTACTATCTTTGTCCGTAATGTGGACAATAATAGGACATGTTCTATTATTTTGCGGAACGGAAATACGGAAACGGAATGCACACGGAGTAACTTCCATTTTTTTTTTGCAGACCTACTGAAATGAATGGTTCCGCATACGGTCTGCAAAAAACTGAACGGACAAGGAAAGAAAATAGGTTTGTGTGCAAGAGCCCTAATGGTGTGCTTCTCCATTTAAAGTAATGTATCAGATAGAATTGGAAGTGGAAATTAGAAATACTGGGTTTGTTTAAATGCTATAAAATAAAAAAAGAACCATTACTCAACTGATAAATTCCTGCAGCTCAGGTGATCGCCGCTGGTCCTTGCCAATTTTTCTGAGGCAGCGACACGCTGTACACCAACATGACCAATGATTGTTCTCAGCGTTTTTGTGACATATATGCCAGTATTAAAGCTAAGGCCAGTGATTGGCTGCAGTGGTCACGTGGACGGACGGCACGTCAACACGGCAAAAAAATCCACATAAATGAGTGGAGACCATCGCAGCAGTGAAAAATTTACCAGGTAAGTAAAGGTTTGGTTTTTTATTTTATGGCACGTCAGTCCTTTAGGCCTCATGCACACGACCGCGGTGTGTTTTGCGGTCCGCAAATCACGGATGGGGTCCGTGCGCATTCCGCAATTTGCGGAACGGCACGGACAGCCTTCAATATAAATGCCTATTCTTGTCCGCAAAGCGCGGACAAGAATAGGACATGTTATATTTTTTTTAGCGGGGCCACGGAATGGAGCAACGGATGCGGACAGCACACTGAGTGCTGTCCGCATCTTTTGCGGCCCCATTGAAGTGAATGGGTCCGCATCCGAGCCGCCAAAACGGCGGCTCGGATGCGGACCAAAACAACGGCCGTGTGCATGAGGCCTTAGTCTAATTTTTTCCAATCCTGAAAACACCCTTTAATCCAGGTTCAATTCAACCACATCCAATTATAAGAGAAATTGGCCTCTTTGCACTTTGTAATTGTGCATCGCTTTGTAAGTGAACAGACTTTGTTAGATGGTTCGTGTCGAAATTCAGTCCGCTACTTCTGTAGCTGCAGTCCTCTAAACAGGATCAGTCTTAAACATGTAACATAGCAGTCTGTACATAGATCCAAATAACCCCTTTAACCAGGGCCGTCTTTACCGCAGGGCAAAAGGGGCAGCTGCCCCGGGCCCAGTTGCTCCTGGGGGGCCCAAGCAGCATTTTACTTGGATTTTACTTGGGCCCCCTATATTTTGTTGCCGCCGCCGCCCGCCGGCCCTGTAACATAACAAAGTCATGGTCCGGACTATAGAAAGAGAGAGTGAGGAGGGGGCGGGGCCCGGGGCCGCTCTGCGCTCCGCTCTGCTGCCTGGCCTGCCTGTCTCTAACAGAGCAGACCAGTGGCTGCTGGAGCGTGATGCAGCTGCCGCACAGACAGAGAGAGGAAGGAGGCGGAGCCCCAGCCGGCAGCCACAACAGACACAGCCTGAGCCAGCCAAGCAACAACAGAACTTACAGGTATGTGGTAGCCATGGGGGGGATGGGCTCATATAGGACAGGGGAGGGGGGGGGGGGGCGGCTCATATAGGACAGGGGAGGGGGGGGGGGGCTCATATAGGACAGGGGAGGGGGGGGGGCCTCATATAGGACAGGGGAGGGGGGGGGGGCCTCATATAGGACAGGGGGGGGGGGGGCGCCTCATATAGGACAGGGGGGGGGCCTCATATAGGACAGGGGAGGGGGGGGCTCATATAGGACAGGGGAGGGGGGGCTCATATAGGATAGGGGAGGGGGGGCTCATATAGGACAGGGGGGGCTCATATAGGACAGGGGAGGGGGGGGGCTCATATAGGACAGGGGGGGCTCATATAGGACAGGGGGGGGGCTCATATAGGACAGGGGGACAGTGTGTGCTTTCCTGCTACTACATCAACCCCCCCCCCAGGGATCTTGGGGGCATTAAGGGTTGGACTTTAACTCCTTGCTGCTGATTTTGAGTGTGCCAGTGTGTGTGTGTCCGTCCCTGTGTGTGTGTGTGTCCGTCCCTGTGTGTGTGTGTGTGTGTGTGTGTGTGTGTGTGTGTGTGTGTGTGTGTGTCCGTCCCTGTGTGTGTGTGTCCCTCCCTGTGTGTGTGTGTCTCTCCCTGTGTGTATCACCATGCCCACAGTGTTCCTATGTCTTGACGCAGCTGCTTCAGAACGTTCTGTGCGGGACAAGAGGAAGAAGATGGAAGAGGAGGCAGCGCCAGCATGGAGTCTGTGCGATAGACACAGGGAGGCACACTAAGGACGAAGGTAACACTTCCACATGATCTACACTAGTGTTATCTGTGGTTTTACATAGGACTGCAGGTAACACTACTACATTATTTAGCACTAGTGTTATCTGTGATTTTACATAGGACTGCAGGTAACACTACCACAAGGTTAGCTCGCACAGGGCGCCTGAACACCTAAGGCCAGCCCTGGCTGCGCACCCCAGTGCCAAGGGATGACGTCACTGATGTAATATGCCTCTTATATGTGGAGAGCGTGATGTCACAGATGTAATATATCACCTATATATGGACAGCGGTGATGTCACTGATGTAATATATTACTTATAAGTGATATATTACATCAGTGACATCACCACTCTCCACACATAAGTAATATATTACATCAGTGACATCACCGCTCATCACATATATGTGGAGAGCGGTGATGTCACTGATGTAATATATCATTATATGTGGAGAGTGTTCATGTCACTGATGCAATACAGCGCTCCAGATGGCGAGCAAAATGGTCGCCAATGTGCCTTAAAATTTGCAGATGGCAACAAGACTTGTCATAGACTACAGGCCTGAGGTCTATTTGGTAGTGAAATCCCAGCGCAGGCAGGCGTGATGATGTCATCACGCCCGCCTGTGCCAGGACGCGGTGAGGTGTGCACGTCTGCGTTGCACCATCCCTCGCCGTACCAGCAGCTAGTGAGCGCCAGTGAAAGGAAACAGGTAAGTATAAGATTTTCGCTTTTTTTTAAGGTGTGGGAAGGCGGGATTCAGGGGGCCCAAGTAAATTCTTGCCCAGGGTCCAATCAATATTAAAGACGGCCCTGCCTTTAACATATGTTCTGATGTCTAGACAAAGGTTATCACAGGTATAATATTTCAATCAGTATAAAAAAAGCACAGGCGTAATAAATACTTCATAACAATGACAGTGGATGCTTACCAGTATTCACCATTATGCCATACTCCTCTAAGAAAAAATTGATATTGGTATCATATTTGGCCTCTCCTCCCTCTCCCAGCATCACAAGAATGTCACCGCCTTTCTCCAGAAACTGCTTCAATGCTTCAAACTGCGGAAGAGTTAACCGAAACCATAACTAACGTATTGAGAACTTAAATTTCTCCTTTAGGGGTTAACACTATACCTCTTATTTTTAGGAAAACTGTCCACCATAATAATAATATTGTAAGTTTTCCTTTACAAATGATAAGGCTGGTGCTATACTGCGATCTTGTTCTCGGCAGTGTAGCAGTGCAGCCTTTGAAGTGAGAATGGGCCTTAAAAGGGTTCTGCACTTTGTTTAAACTGATGATCTATCCTCTGGATAGATCATCAGCTTCTGATCGGCGGGGTTCCGACACCCCAAGTGAACAGAGCTTAGCCCCGTCCAGGCCAGTGATACTAGTCGTGACGTCACTGGGCCAGCGGTAAACAGTGAGAAGGCCGCTGCGCTGCTGGAGCGCCGCTGCCTTCTCAAACAGCTGATTGGCGGGGGTCCCGGGTGTTGGACCCCCGTCGATCAGAAGCTGATGATCTATCCAGAGGATAGATCATCAGTTTAAAATGCAGAACCCCTTTAAGCGCAACTCACAAATTGCCAAGGCCCAAGAATCACAAAAAATCCTACACTGCTGGATTTAACTGCAGTTCTGGCGGTGGGGTCACTCCAACTTGTGAGTCCTCTGTGACCCTATTCAGTTCAAAGGCTGTAGTGCTACACTGCGGTCTTTGGTGGTGCAACGGGTCTTGCAGACAAGATTGCCACACAGTCCCAGCCTAAAAGGTTTTTTTCCAGGACATCCTCCATGACAGCACCCATTGAGGATGTCCTTATTGGCTTCTGTAGGGACAGGAAGAGAGACAGTTTAAAAGGCCCCTCCCCACCCCCTCTCTCCAGTGTTCTTCCTGTCCTTACTGGGATAGGGTGAGTGAGACAAACTCCCTCCTAGTAAGTTAGGTAGGGAATGGGGCGAGTCTGGTCGGGGGGTGCTTACCTCTCCTCTTCAGACTCCTGCAGCCCCTTAACCAGCACCCCTCTGTGAAGTGGTCCCCTGGTTTAGTGTCCGGTACCTTTTCTGAAGCATGGCCGCAAGGATCGGGGACGCCGAAGCCGCTTCTCCCTTCCGGAGCTCTGGGCTCGGCAGCGGCTCCTGCGCGCGCTAGGCCTGGATTGCCGAGCGCTCCCACGTGACCGAAAGCCAGCATGCGTCACCGGAAGTGTCATGGCGGCGCGCACCGGCATGCTGGAGACCTTCTGCATCAGGAGGTCTCGCATGTCTAGGGGGTTGACTCTTCCTTGGAATGAGTTTTCCCATGAAGAGCAGGAGGAGGCAGAGCCAGGTGGCGACGGGCGGACCGGTAAGAAAAAAAAAACCAAAACGATTTAAATGTCTAATGGCAACCTGGTGAGGATGCATCATGGAGGTCCAGGCGTCTAACAAGCAGGAGACTTGCTCAGACTCCCCCGTCCAGGCCCCTGTAAGTAGCAGCTTTTATGTGCTTAGACAGGGGTTTTTATGGGAATCTTTGACTCTAAAAGTGGTCTCTATTCCGTTTTCCCTAGAACTACTAAAAGAAGGGAAGAAAGTGTGCGACCTGCCAAACAAGGCTTCTGGAGCCATATAAAAAACAATTATGCCCAGAATGCCTTTCCAAAATTCTTAAGGACGAGCGGTCATCTCTACTCTCGGATTTGAGAGCTATCGTAAGAGAGGAGGTGCAGGTGGCAACCTCGGGCCAGAACCTAGACCCAGTACCATCTCCCCCCCCCCCCTCCAAAAGAGCCAGGATCCAGTTAGACTCTGATTCAGAGGAAGAGGGATTATGTGCTTCAGATGAAATGGAAGATGAGGACTCAGTGTCCTATCCTCAGGAAGAACAAAGAAGATATTTATTTTCATCTGAGGATCTAGACCCCCCTATTCACCGCCATTAGGCAGACCATGGCTATTGAGGAGGAGGAACAGGCATGCTCCGTTGAAGACAAAATGTTCGGGGGCCTTAAAGTCAGGAAAAGGAAGGTCTTCCCAGTAAATAAAAAAATTAAAAGACCTCATTACAGAAGAATGGGCAGATAGAGAAAAGAAGCTCTTCATTCCCAGGAGAATTTAAAAACAGACTGCGCTTTGATCCGAAGGACACTAATCTCTGGGACAAGGTCCCAAAAGTAGATGTCCAGGTGGCCAAGGTAGTAAAAAAGACCTCAATCCCGTTTGGATTCGTCGCAGCTGAGGGATCCCATGGATCGGAAGTTGGATGGTCTACTGAAAAAAATCCTGGGAGTCAGGGGCGGCTGCAATTAACACTAACATTGCTGCCACTTGAGCTTCCAGAGCTTTAGTCCTATGGATAAATCAACTAGAGAATCACCTCAGGGCTAAGACATCCAGGGAAGAGATCCTAGAGTCACTCCCTTTGCTAAAGATGGCCTCAAGTTTCCTGGCTGACGCTTCAGCGGAATCTATTAGATTTGCAGCTAAATCACAGTCTCAAACTAACGCTGCTAGACGTGCCCTCTGGCTCAAGTCCTGGTCTGGGGATGTAGCGTCTAAAAACAGACTCTGCTCCATACCATTCTCTGGTTCTTTCATGTTCGGCCCAATCTTGGACTCTATCCTCCAAAACGCGGCTGATAACAAAAAAGGGTTTCCTGAAGAAAGACGTAAAAAAAAAACGCACCCCTTTCGTAGAGCCTCTGGCCAGAGTCAGCCCAAGTCTTATAGAGGTAAAGGTAAATCAGGCCGTTGGAGCTACCCCAAAGGGGGCAGGGGAAGGGGTTTCCTCTTCAACCCCAATACCAACACAGGGAAACCATGACGCCAGACCGGTAGGGGGGAGACTTCATCACTTTTGGAAAAATTGGAAGAGAGTTACCCACAATCAATGGATCCTGGACTCCATCAGGGACGGCTTCAGGATAGATTTCAGAAATCCTCCTCCACAAACCTTCCAGTTGACTTACTTCGAATCTCCTCTCCTCCAGCAACAACTGCTGTCGGATGTACAAAAACTTCTGGTTCTGGGAGCCGTCACCCAGGTCCCTCCTCCCCAGCATTTCACAGGACACTATTCAAGAAGAATGTGAAGATGTGAAGAAACCAGATGGGTCGGTAAGGACGATCATCAATTTAAAATTTCTAAACAAGTGGGTGACCTACTACAGGTTCAAGATGGAATCAATAAGGTCCACTACACTTTTGATCCCACCAGGTGCTCACCTTTGCACATTGGATCTCAAGGATGCGTACTACCACATCCCCATACATCTTCAACATCAACAGTATCTAAGGTTTGCGGTCAAGTACAAGGAGGCGATTCTTCACTACCAATTTCAGTGCCTGCCGTTCGGGATTTCATCTGCCCCCCGTCTCTTCACAAAGATAGTAGCGGAAATTATGGCCCATCTTCGCCAGAGTTCGATTACAATTGTGCTCTACTTGGACGATTTTCTGCCGATAGACTCAGTACAAAAGCTGGAGGGGGACATCCATCAGACTTTGGCCCTATTAAAAAGATCTGGGGTGGATTGTGAACTATCAAAAATCGGACCTAGTACCAGACACAAGGAAAGAATTCCTGGGCACTCTCCTGGACACGAGGACACAGCACTCCTTTCTGCCGGAGAGGAAACAAATCAATATAAAAGAAAAGATGGAGTCGTTCAAAAAGTAGAGAACCCACTCAATCAGAGAAGCTATGCAGATCCTGGGACTGATGACCTCCTGTATTTCAATTATACCTTGGGCCCAGTTCCACTCTAGGACCCTCCAGGAGGCAGTATTGACAGCCTGGGACAGAGACCACCGCTCTCTAAACTCCAAGATAAGATTGCCAGACAGAGTATTGAAATCCCTGTCCTGGTGGATAGAACCCGAGAATTTGGAGAAGGGGGTCCCGTGGAATATGACTCCAGCCATAACAGTTACCACGGACGCAAGTCTCAATGGCTGGGGGGGGGGGCATGTGTACCAACATCTCTTCCAAGGTTCTTGGGTGCTTCGGGACAGAATAAGGTCCTCAAATTACTGGGAACTGAAAGCAGTGCTGAGGACGCTGAGAGCAGCCAAGCACCTTCTCCAAGGTCAACACGTCAGGATATTATCAGACAATATAACGACAGTATGTTATCTGAAGAGACAGGGCGGAACCAGATGCCGCTCCTTAAAGATCTAGCAGATCAGATTTTCACATGGGCAGAGAGGGAAGTTCTGTCCATTTCAGCGACCCATTTACAAGGTTTTCAGAACTCGAGAGCCGACTTCCTAAGCAGTCACAGAATCGACACGGGGGAATGGAGCCTGAACAAGCAAGTTTTCAAACAGATCTGCCAGGTATGGGGCCAACCAGAGATAGATCTCTTTGAGTCCAGGGAAAATTCACAGCTGGACTGTTTCTACTCTCTAAACCCCAGTGGAAGTCCAGTGGCAGTAGACGCCCTAGCCCACAGATGGGACATGAAAACTGGCATACGCCTTTCCTCCTTTGCCCCTAATCCCGGCAGTCTTAAAGAAGATGAGGACCAGCTCTACCACTCTGATCCCAAGAGAGCCTGGGCCCAAGAGAGCCTGGTACCCTATCTTAAAGGAGATGTCAATCAGAGATCCGTTTCCCCTTTCATACAGGAGAGACCTGTTAACGCAAGGGCCTCTGGAGCATCCCAATCTCAACAAGCTGAGACTGGCTGCCTGGATCCTGAGAGGCAGACCCTGAGGAAGAAGGGTCTCTCCGACCAGGTAATATCAACCCTGCAACAGGGCTGTAAACCAGTAACTTCGGCCATATATTTTAAAATATGGAAGAGGTTCTCAGCTTGGCTAGCCCAAAATCACCCAGGGACTGGAAATCCGTCCTAGATACTAGATTTCCTCCAGAGAGGGTTTGATATGGGTTTAAAACCTAGCACACTCAAAGTGCAGATCTCGGCCTTAAGTAGCTGCTTAGACTTTCCCTTCGCAGAACACAGGTGGGTTAAGAGGTTCATCAGGGCAGTTTCCAGAATGCGGCCCACCTTAAGACATACGGTTCCCACGTAGGACTTAAACGTAGTACTGAACAGCTTATGTGATTCTCCCTTCAAACCCATTGAGAAAATATCTGACAAACTTCTATCCTTCAAGACGGTATTTCAACTAGCTATCACTACTGCCCATAGGATAGGCGAGATGCAGGCCCTGTCAGTTAGGGAACCCTTTTTTAAGGTCCTAGATCAGTGATGGCTAACCTTGGCACTCCAGCTGTGGTAAAACTACAACTCCCAAGATGCCCCCCTTGCTTGGCTGCTCTCAGAACTCTGTAGAAATAAATGGAGCATGCTGGGAGTCGTAGTTTCACCACAGCTGGAGTGCCAAGGTTAGCCATCACTGTCCTAGATGATAGGATGGTTCTTAAATTGGATCATTCCTTTTTACCCAAGGTTGTCTCAGTGTTTCACAGAGAACAGGAGATAATACTCCCTTCATTTTGTACCGCTCCCAAAAACATACAGGAGGAACGGTTCCACTTTCTGGATGTGAGGAGAGCAGTCCTCGCCTACATCAAGCGGACGAAACCTTGAAGAAAATCACCAAACCTCTTCATCCAATTCGGTGGTAAAAACAAGGGATGCAAAGCCTCTAAAACCTCTTTAGCCCGCTGGATCAAGGAGACCATCAGGGAATGTTATAGATTGCAGAATTTGTCTTGCCCCATATTTTGAGGGCTCATTCTACCAGAGCCATGGCTACAACCTGGGCGGAGAAAGCCAGAGCCTCCATTGATCAGATCTGCAAAGCAGCAACCTGGTCTTCCTCCACTACCTTTGTCAGACATTACAGACTAGACTCAATGGCCAATCAGGACTTAGCTTTCGGCCGTAAAGTCCTACAGGCAGTGGTCCCCCCCTAAGATTACGTTCTAAGTTGTTAGTTCTCCATGGGTGCTGTCATGGAGGACGTCCTGGAAACATATATTTAGTTTACCGCTAAATGGCTTTCCAAGAGTCCGGAATGACAGCACCCAATACTACCCCCCCCCTTTTGTTCTTTTCTGTACACTATTTGGTTTGTATGGCTTGTACTGCTACTGTATACAGTGTGAATTAACATTGTTCCCAAAATAAAGATGTGGCAGCCTATCCGGTGTAGTAAGTTATAAGAACACTGGCGAGAGGGGGTGGGGAGGGGCCTTTTAAACTGTCTCTCTTCCTGTCCCTACAGAAGCCAATAAGGACATCCTCCATGGGTGCTGTCATTCCGGACTCCTGGAAAGCCATTTACCGGTAAAAACTAAATATGTTTAGACACTTTTTAACTGATGACCTGTACTCTGGACACCCAGGACCCCCGCCGATCAGCAGTTTGAGAAGGCGCTGCCTCTCCTATGAGTGACGCAGCTTTCTGACAGCTCAAACTAGGCCAGTGACTTCACATTCATCGGTCACATGGCCTAGGCGCAACTTGGTCCTATTCAAGTGAATGGAGCTGAGTACAATACCAAGCACTGCCACTATACAATGTACAGCACTGATCTTGGTAAGCTGCGAGAGGCACTGACAGGAGCGCAGCTCTCTTCTCAAACAGCTGATCGATGGGGGGTGTCAGACTCCCACTGATGACCTATCCAGAGGAGTTAGAAAAGAGTCGGAAAACCCCTTTAAGGAAATGGAGCTAGCGGCAGAGTATAGATTCCTGTTTACAATGACAGCGACACTATAACGCTCACCTCAGCTGCTGTGAATTTCTCCCTGGGTCCAGCAGTGATCCAGAGTTTGACCCCTGACAACTTCTCAGGTGTGATATCTTCTTTCAAACTAAAGGGAAAAATGGCCAAAAAGTAAGTGTCTCAGAAAAAAAAGCTATGAAGATTGAACAGATGAGATGCGTACAGAATTTATATACCAGAAAATCAATGTCCAAAAAGTGCAGGTTCTGCTGCTACATCAAGAACTGGACCCCAACGTGATGGACAGCAAGCTGGAGAGGTGAATGGAGAGGTGGCCACACTTGGGCGGTGTTCTATCCATTCACTGCTAGGGAAACTTCTGAAAATGGCCGAGTGTACTCTTTCACTGTGGCCCCATTCTTGACACAGGAGCAGGTTTAAGAGGTGGGAACCACACCTGACATTTACAGCATATCTTATCGATATGAACAAGCGGGCACAGACAAAAAATAGACGATGTGGTGCTCACCACAAGCATGAACACCTCTTGTCTTATTAAATACATCCAAGCGATATTTCAGCAATCGCCACCGATTGATACTGAGGCACAGGGATGAGGTGGGCACCTGCTAGAGCAGGGATGCCCAACCTGCGGCCCTCCAGCTGTTGCAAAACTACAACTCCCAGCATGCTCGGACAGCCTACAGCTATCAGCCTACAGCAGGGCATTGTGGGAATTGTAGTTTTACAACAGCTGGAGGGCCGCAGGTTGGGCATCCCTGTGCTAGAGAGACTGGCTAATGCTTGGTGGACTCCAGATGGACATGCGTTACATGGTTGCCCATTCATTTGCAGTACAATACAATACTTTCCCTGCTGAACTCAAAGCAATAAGCTCATCACTAGGATCGCTGCTTGTAAGTCCAGATGGGACAACCCTTTAAAAGGAATATGTCCACTGTCACCTTTGTATTTTCCAGTTGGCGCGGAGTCTTTTCTGTAGAGACTTGTAGCCCCCGCTCTCATTTTTCGATACATTAAACAAGATGGTGGTTCGATTCTCATGATCAGATGCAACCTAATAAGAAGAGGAGATAAGAAATGAGATACTGTAGAAGACACAGACCACATATGCAAATGTACTTAAAGGGGTATTCCAGTTATGTAAAGTTTTTCCCTATCCACCAATCATGAACATGGGGACACTGTACCCCATAGAGCCCCCAAAAATGAACAAAGCAGCCTCTCCATTCATTTTTATGGGAATTTTGGAGATAGCCAAGAACTGTAGTTGGCTATCTCTAGAACTCCTATAGAAATTAATGGAGCAGGCACACTCCTGCCTGAATGGCCACTTTGTTCTTCCGTGGGGAGCCTCCATGGGGCACTGGGTCTCCATTCTCATCATCAGTGGGTGTCCCAGCAATAGGACCCCCACCGACGTAATACTTATCCCCTAGACACATAACTGGAACAGATGTTTATCTATGGCAGCAATGTCCCCTAACAGCTGTCTGCTCACATATCCCTCATTGCTGTCATGGGTAAAAGGTGTTGTACAAAAAAGGATTATTATTGGCTTTTGGGTGAAGTGTGGCGGCATTTCTGAGACTGCGCATACTGCGTTGAAAGTGTATCACGAGTGGTCAAATGGCACCATTGTGAATGAAAGACGTGCAGAGCACCGCGTGCCAACGAAAGTGTGCGAGGGTCAACCCTACCGCCAAAATGAGCCAGGGGGCTACCAGACGTGTGTCTACAAGATGAGCGAACCCTACTGCGGATGGTCATCAGCAGAAAAGGCAGTATCAGAATTGGACCTCCGCTGATTGGCAGAGGGTTGCCTTCTCCGATCAGTCATGTTTTCTGCTTCATTGAATGGATGGACGTCGGAACACAAGCTGGAGGTGGCAGTGTGAGGCCACCTGCACCCGATGCGGAATATGTGCGGACTCACGTGTGTAGTACAGTACCAGCAAAGTGTATGAGATGACACAAATCTGCTGATTTTTTCTGTACAGAAATCGACCTGCTGTCCAGATTAACAAATTTATAGCATGTCCATTCTATAGTGGCACAATGACAGAGTCTGGAGGTGGCAGCAGCATGAGGAGGCCGCAGACTGGCACAATGCGGTTTTAGCTGCAGATTTCACCCTTTTCCAACGAAGGGCGAGATCTGCGGCAAAATCAGATCTAATCTGCACCAAAAAAAAAAACACTGCTAGAAATTGCAGAAATGCTGCAGAAACGCACATAAATCGGGATGCGAAATCCGTGCGGATCTTATGTGCGTTCACCTGTGTGAAGGCGGCCTTATGGTGCGGTGAATGTTTTCTGGGTCACTCTCAACTGATTAGGACATATCTCTATGTAGTCTCTTCTCTTTGCACGCCCTTCATATGAGGGTCCATTCACACGACCGTATTTCTGTTCCGTAGACCCATTCATTTTAACGGGACGACCAGCCCTATGATAGAAATGCCTATTCTTGTCTTGTAGGACTTGTTCTGTCTTTTTTTGCGGGGCCTCGGGACTGCACACCGCGTGCTGACCGCATCCGTACTTCTGTCCCGAGGCCCCTACAAGACAAGAATAGGCATTTCTATCATAGGGCTGGTCGCCTGCGTTCTGCAAAATCCACAACACACAAGGCCGGGACCTGAGGTCTACGGATCCACAATTTGCAGACTGCAAAATACTTACTGTCGTGTGAATGGACCCCTAAACCAAAAAGTCCTTGTAGCCCTGATGCCCAAGACGAGACTGGCATTCAGGGGCAGAATTAGGACACATAATAACGGTATATTATTAATATTAATTATTGTATAGATCAGTGTTTCCCAACCAGTGTGCCTCCAGCTGTTGCAAAACTACAACTCCCAGCATGCCCGGACAGCGTAGTTTTGCAACAGCTGGAGGCACACTGGTTGGGAAACACTGGTATAGATGATAAAGGGTGGCCATGTTCTCCGCTTTATTCAATAAACTTTAATGATCCGGTACAGAGCTAAAAGCCGAGCAGAGGGATCCCTGCCGCCCGCCACATGTATACAGACTGTACATTGTGCTAGATGTAAACCAACATGACACCCCCATCAATTACTGGGGGGCACATAATAAAGCTACCTATTTACTACCACTAGGTCAGAATTCTGGGCCACAGACTAGCAGCAGATCTTACAGGCATCTATGCTGGGAGTTGTAGTACCCCTGCTGCTGTAGGACTATCCCGCATCTTCCATACCTGCAGGCAGGACTGTATGTAAGGGCTACTTACCTGTCTGCTGACCCCCATCTTTCCCCCGGCGCGCAGCATTACCGGTAACCAGGAGCTTCCGCTGCCTAGCAACCAACCGCCGTCACGTGACGAGGGCCAGGTCTGCCCGCTCCGACGTGTGAGGGTGTTCAGTCGCCAGGCTGCAGCAGCAGGGCGGGGGCCCCGGTGGGAGAATGCAGGTGCAGGTATACGCCAGGCCTAACAGGAGCAGGGGTCTATCGACTATAAAATTAACCCTCCCCCTCACGGATATCAAGCCCGAGGAGCCATATTGGTGGTGGCAAACTCTCCTCAGAATTCCCAGCATTCCCAGCGACGGCCACAATGATAGGGATGAAAAGAGCGCTCATAGCGGTGACAATGTGTAATAACTGAGAAGGCTTATGTGGTGGAGCTTGTGTCTCCCAACCGTAAGGCTGTATTCACACTGCGGTATTACAGCTCCCGTCTTTTGGAAAGGGCTTTCTTAATTAGAATAATAACTTGTGCAGAGAATCTCCGGCATTAAATGTCCAATCTGCCAACCAACCAATAAAAACTACTGTATTCTGTAGATGGAATTATAAAAAAAAGTTATAGCTGTCAGAATATGGCGATGCAAAGACATTTTTTTCCCCCAATATGTCCTATCTTGCGGATCACAGACCCGTTCAAGTCAATGGGTCTGCACCGCAACACGAGTGCACAAGGCCGGTGTCCTTGTGTGGCAGACCCCACTCTTTGTGGTCCGCAACGCGGGCACGGAGGCCATACGTTCGTCTGAATGGGGCCTAAATCAGTATCTGAAAGGTGGGGTTCCAGGACCCCCGGCGATCAGCTGTTTGAGAAGGCACCGGTACTTCTGTGAGCGCCACTGCTTCTTCTAGACCAGTGAGGACACGTTCATTGGTCACGTGGCCTAGGAGCAGCTCATAGAAGTGAATGGGGCTGAGCTGCGATACCAAGTACAGCCACTATACAGTGTACGGCGCTGTGCTTGGTGAGCGGACAGAAGGACGAGGCGCTCACAGGAGCACCAATGCCTTCTCAAACAGTTGATCGGCGGTGGTCCCAGGTGATAAGAGGATAGGTCATCAGTATGAAAATCTCAGAAAACCGTTTTAAAGACAGTAAGAGGTAACGTAACTTACAGCTTTGGACTTTACTGCATGGGGTTTGGGTTAATTGCCTCTGGTGTCCGCTGCACTGCAGAGACGGACCGCACTCCGCAGCAGGGAACTGCAGAGATATACGGCAAGGACTTGAACGGCTTTGGTCATTTGGGAAGACTGCATGGTATACCTAGAGGGAGGGGACCATCATACTGCCTTGTGAAATATTCGAGAACTGTGCCTACTGCTTGTATTTGTAAAGCTACCCCCATCATCTACTCAGTAAGGAGAGACTTTATTTATTATAACCAAGACGGCCTAGTCACTGGTCTCCACGTCCTGACCCCAGGCCTCTGTTTTTCTGCCTTGCTATCTGTTCACCTAACAGGGACACCCCAGCCACCACCCGGGTGGAAATCCCCGAAGTCCAGGGTGTGCCCAGAGGGGAAGAAGGGTTGCGCCCTCCATTCACTGCCTGTGCGGACAGAGTTTAGCCACAGTAGGAACTATGACCACCCTCAGCCCCACTGGATTGCAGGGTGGTCGTAACCATGGAAACGAGCAGTGTATAATGTGATGGAAAAATGAACCCAGCCAGCAAAGGAGTCAATATGGATAATCACAATACATTAGTAAGTGCCTTGTATTAACTTTCTCTACATAATAAATGCCACTTGCTGAAGTGAGACAAGCCCTTTAAAGGGAATCTGTCACCTGGTTTGAGCATATTAAGGCGTTACTACTGCCATGTACAATAACATACCTTATTTCTTGCTGTAGTCTTCATTTTTTGTGTCATGTTTTACTAGCGATAAAATCCACTTTGTATGTTATACAATTGAGTGTCCGAGGTGCCCAGAGGGGCGTTATTATTAGGGCTGAAACGATTACTCGATTAAATCGAGTAATTCGACACAAAAAAATCCTCGATGCAAATTTTTTGCATCGAAGATTTGTTTGTGTCATGTGACCACGGATCGGGAGTGAAGCGCTTGCTATTACTCTCGCTCCGTGGTCTCCTGCGGCGCTTGGAATACTTACCTTTCCAGCAGGCGGCCTCCGGACACTCCACAGCACGTCCATGGTCCCGCGCTGCTCTGACCTCCTGACGTACGCATACTGTGACCCGACGCACTGTGACGTCAGGAGCAGAGCAGCGCAGAACGATGGAGTGTCGGCAGCGCCCCTGCTGGAAAGGTAAGTGGATGAAACCGAGGGGGTGGGGGCGCAACTAAGGCCAGGCGCCTGGAGTGCACAGCGTCATAGAAACCAGTGACGCTGTGCACTACGGGTGTCAGGAGGAGCATGGCAACAGAGCTGATGGCACATTGGGGGCAGAGCTAATGGGGCAGAGCTGCTGATGGCACAATGGTGGCAGAGCTAATGGGGGCAGAGCTAATGGGGGCAGAGCTGCTGATGGCACAATGGGGGCAGAGCTAATGGGGGCAGAGCTGCTGATGGCACAATGGGGGCAGAGCTGCTGATGGCACAATGGGGGCAGAGCTAATGGGGGCAGAGCTGCTGATGGCACAATGGGGGCAGAGCTAATGGGGCAGAGCTAATGGGGGCAGAGCTGCTGATGGCACAATGGGGGCAGAGCTAATGGGGGCAGAGCTGCTGATGGCACAATGGGGGCAGAGCTAATGGGGGCAGAGCTGCTGATGGCACAATGGGGGCAGAGCTAATGGGGGCAGAGCTGCTGATGGCACAATGGGGGCAGAGCTAATGGGGGCAGAGCTGCTGATGGCACAATGGGGGCAGAGCTAATGGGGCAGAGCTGCTGATGGCACAAGGGGGCAGAGCTGCTGATGGCACAAGGGGGAAGAGCTGCTGATGGCACAAGGGGGCAGAGCTGCTGATGGCACAAGGGGGCAGAGCTGCTGATGGCACTGGGGGGAACTGATGCACTTGGGCTGATCGCACAGTGGGGAACAAAGGGTGTTGGGGGCTAATGGCAGGGCGTCTGAGTTTTTATAAAGGAAAACAGTATTATTTTTTTCTTATTAGATTACTCGATTAATCGTAAAAAATAATCGATAGAATACTCGATTACTAAAATAATCGTTTACTGCAGCCCTAGTTATTATCCTTCTCTGGAGCCCAGGAACTCCCCCCTACAGTGCCCAGCCCGCCTTCCTCTAGAGGCCAAGCACGCCTCTTCCAGCATAAGTCACTGCCCACACCCGAACTCTTTGCCGCCGCCCCCCTCCGCTATGTGAAATCTCACGCAGGCGCAGTACCGTGGACTGCCTGCGCGATGTAGAAGCTCCTGAGGGCAACAGCTTCAAATGTGTCACTGGGCATGCGCCGAGCCCAGTGACGTAATCTGAGCGCTGTTGCCTCAGGAGCTTTATGATCGCGCAGGCAGTCGGCGGTACTGCGCCTGCGCCAGATTTCCGGCGGCAGACATGAAAAATAACGGGGCGTATCTAGAAGGTTAAAGATGACGTAGCGGAGGGGGCGCCGCCGTTTGCCTTGGCTGTGGGAGGATATTTCTGGATCAGGAGGCGTGCTTGGGCTTCAAATTAAGGCGGGCTGGGCACTGCAGGGGGGGGGGGCGTTACTGGGCTCCAGAGATGAAAAAAAAACGCCCCTCTGGGCACCTTCGAGGTTTATTTTCATAACAGAAAAAGAGCTTTTTTTTAAATCAAAATGACAACACGAAATGAAGAAAGACCACTGCAGGAAATAAGGTAGTTTATTGAACATGGCAATGGTGACAGCTTAAAATGATAAAACCAGGTGACAGATTCCCTTTAAGGGGTTAAATTGCCAACTTTCCAACATGTGTGGTCATTAGTGGAAGAGCTGGTGAATGGCATCACATGGGCAACAACAGCTTTCTGTAATACAAGTAGGATCTGAGAAGAAAAGCCTGCCACAATGAACAAATGAATCACTGGCAATCCTTGCAGCTGACCGCAAAAGTATTGTGAGTGCATTAAAAAAATTCTCCGCATACTTTTAATTCTTTCTTGCATTTAAAACACCAGTAAAAGTATTAAACTGAAAAATGGACTAATATGCAGAACCGTCTATCTAATATTACATATTGGTTACTGTCTGGGCCATTTAAAAAATCTTGAGTGCTAAGGGTACTTTCACACAAGCGTTTTTCTTTTCCGGTATTGAGTTCCGTCCTAGGGGCTCAATACCGGGATAAAACTGATCAGTTTTATCCTAATGCATTCTGAATAGAGAGCAATCCAATCAGGATGCATCAGTTCAGTCCCTCTTCCGTTTTTCTTGGACGGAGAAAATACAGCAGCATGCTGCAGTTTTCTCTCCAGCCAAGAATCCTGAACACTTGCCGGAATGCCGGATCCGGAATTAATTTCCATTGAAATGCATTAATTCCGGATCCGGCCCCAAGTGTTCCGGAAACGGATCCGTTCTTTCCGTCCGCGCATGCGCAGACCATTGAATCTGTAAAAAAATTAAATACCGGATCCATTTTTCCGGATGACAACCGGAAACACAGATCCGGTATTGCAATGCATTTGTGAGACGGATCCGCATCCGGATCCATCTCACAAATGCATCCGTTTGCGTCCAGATTGCCGGATCCAGCAGGCAGTCCTGCCTGCCAAAATCCTCTGCCGCAAGTGTGAAAGTAGCCTAAAATAACAGAAGAAATAGTACTCACTTGGAAGATTCACCGTCCTGGTGCTCCGGGCGGTCCGTGTTGCTGTCCTGCAGTGATGATGTGACTACCCGCATGTCACTGCTGGCAGCAGCTGTCACGTGCAGGTAGTCACACGTCATCACTGCAGGACAGCTGCAGATTATCTGGTGGATTCATGTTTATTGTGCTATTTTAGCACATGCTCTTCTTTCTCAGCAATTTTTTTAATCTCCTGGACAACATCTTTAGGCATTTTGCGGAACGGAATTGCGGACCCATTCATTCCTATGGGGCAGCACGATGTGCTGCCCAGACACGGAATTGCGGATCCGCACTTCCGGGTCAGTACTTCCGTTCCGCAAAAAAATAGAACATGTCCTATTCTTGTCCGCAATTGCGGACAAGAACAGGCATATTCTATTAGTGCCGGCATTCTATTGGGCACCTTCGAGGTTCATTTGCATAACAGAAAAATAGCTTTTAAATCAAAATGACAACATGAAATGAAGAAAGACCACTGCAGGAAATAAGGTCGTTTATTGAACATGGCAATGGTGACAGCTTAAAATGATAAAACCAGGTGACAGATTCCCTTTAAGGGGTTAAATTGCCAACTTTCCAACATGTGTGGTCATTAGTGGTAGAGCTGTTGAATGGCATCACATGGGCAACAACAGCTTTCTGTAATACAAGTAGGATCTGAGAAGAAAAGCCTGCCACACGTTGCAGACGTGTGAATGGACCCTTAATCTATGTATTTTAGGGGTGAAATCAGTTAGCATAGAGCTTAGGAGGCAGTTTCAGGACCTGCATTTTGCTATCTATGCAGTTGAGATATTTATATTCCTCTCCAAAAAAACCTATACATCTTATATTTGGACATATGTACCCACTGACTTTCATTATTTATAAAAAAATATATATATATAAATTTGTCAGAAAGTTGACCGCTTGTCACTGTTGTGGACAAATATTCCTGCATATGCAGAGGATGGGAGTGATGGTGGTCCTTAGATGATGTGTCCCTATGTGATGTGTCATGCTGTACTCTCTCAGGCCATTGCACCCTGAGGACTGGTAAGCTGGAAACGTATAGAGAATCAGGCCACAAGTAGAAGAATAAAAGTGTCTCTCTCTCATAATAGAAGTTGTAGTGTATCTAGCAATAGTTTGTACACAGTGCAATTTCTTTTCCCAGATGATGCGGTATGGTAGCTGGCAAAGTGACAGATAATGGTACCTCTGGTATGCTATCTTGCTGATGTCTCTCTCCTGAACTTCTGGCTAACAGCTGAAAGCTGGCTCTTGTGGCTGTGAGACTTTTTTTTTGTTAACCTTGCCTAGATGTGATCTAAGGTGATGGGTGTCTGATCCATAGTCCCTCACTTGCAGCAGAGTCTGGATAGCTATGGTTGCTGGTTACTCTGCTGTCTGTAACACTGTAGCTTTGAAAAATATCTGTAGTTTTGTCTCTGCAGTCTCTCTGGAGCAGTGGTTTCACAGATGAGTTGATTCTCTGGTCCCTAAGACCCTTGGAGCAGGAGCAATAAGACCTGCTTCCTCACTCCTTACTGTCCTAGCTAACACTTCCGTCTCCTGGCAGGAAGTTGTGCAAGTCCACTCCTACCAAAAGGGAAGGAATGAGGTGGTTAGCCCCATTCCTGATGCCAGCCATACCTAACCTGCTGTGCCAGTGTACAGCACAGGAATGTAGTGGACTTCAAAAGGTCAATATACTAGTGAATGGGAGCACACCACCCTTGTACGGCCACCGCTCCCATTCATTTCTATGGGGCTGACAGAAATAGCCAAGCCAGCGCTCGGCTATTTTCGGCGGCCCCATAGAAGTGAATGGAGGGTGGCTTCGCATGCACAGTCCACCCTCCACCACCTTTCCCTGTTCCATTCTCATTGTAGGTGCGGGTCACAGAGGTGGGACCCTCACCTATCGGACAATGGGGGCATATCCTAGCTATAGACCTCCATTGTCTGTGATGGGAATATCCCTTTAACTAGAAATGGTCAGTAAAAAATCCTTTAGGAGGGGCCGATAAGGTCACCAAGATAAACAAGTGTTAAGATGAAAGAAAAAGAAACCGAAAACACCCATGCATGGAGGAACCTGTCACCACAAAATGCAATGCAATCTGAAAGCACCATGTTATAGAGCAGGAGGAGCTGAGCTAAGCTTCCTATTAAAAAGGATCTGGAGCATCTATTCTCATGACTCTCTATGTTGTGCCATTCCTTTATTATTCCTGCTAGAAGTTATGAATGAATTGCTAGCAGTCTGCAGTAAGGGTACAGAGGGGAGGTAACCAGTTGGGGGGGGGGGGGGGGGGTGTACCTGCATAGTCTGAAAATGGCAGCACTGATTGGATAGAGTCAGACTGTGCAGGTACACGCCCCCAACTGGATACCTCCCCTCTGTACCCTTACTGAAGGCTAATAGCAATTCATTCATAACTTCTAGTAGTAATAATAAAGGAATGGCACAACATAGAGCCATAAGAATAGATGCTCCAGAATTGTTATTACATGGGGAATGCATGAAGCTATTAAAACAGGCATCAGGAGGTGAAAGGTCCTCTTTAATACCTCTCGGTACAGGAGGGACGTGTTATCAGTGATTGATGGCATTGTGTGTATAAGTGTGCATGCAGAGATCAGTCACTGATAACTCCTCCCTCCTGTACCGATAGCTGTTCACAGGAGGTTGAAAAATCTAAGATATAAATGTATAAATTACTAGTTTTACTGAATCTTTTCCCACAAATATATATATCCATCTACTCAGCTTCTCCTGCTCTATAACATGGTGCTTTCAGATTGCACTGCATGTTGTGGTGACAGGTCGTCTTTGAAAGACACAAACGACATATAAAACACTGAGATTAGACATACACAAGACAAACAGGAGGAGGAGGGTTCTCTCACAGGATGGTGGCCATAGCTGGTTATAATGAAACCTAAGTAGGGATTCACTCAAATGGAGAGAAATGAGTGCGGGTCAGCAAGGCAGTAGTCGATCCAAAAGGTCCAGATCTCTAAGGCCCCTTTCACACGGGCGAGAATTCCATGCGGGTGCAATGCGTGAGGTGAACGCATTGCACCCGCACTGAATCCGGACCCATTCATTTCTACGAGGGTGTGCAGTTGAGCGGTGATTTTCACGCATCACTTGTGCGTTGCGTGAAAATCGCAGCATGCTCTTTATTGTGCGTTTTTCACGCAACGCAGGCCCCATAGAAGTGAATGAGGCTGCGTGAAAATCGCAAGCATCCGCAAGCAAGTGCGGATGTGGTGCGATTTTCACAAATGGTTGCTAGGAGATGATCGGGATGGGGACCCGATCATTATTATTTTTAATTAACATGGTTATAATGGAAAATAATAGCATTCTTAATACAGAATGCATAGTAAATTAGGGATGGAGGGGTTAAAAATAAATAAAAAGTAATTAAACTCACCTGTTCCACTTGTTTGCGCAGCCCGGCTTCTCTTCTTTATTCTTCTTTAATGACCTGAGGGAAAAGGACCTTTGGTGACTTCACTGCACACATCACATGATTTATCACCATGGTGAAGGATCATGTGATGGACCATGTGATGAGCGCAGTGACGTCATCAAAGGTCCTTTACCCAGGTCCTGAAGAAAGAAGAGGAGATCCGCTACGCGACCAAGTGGATGGGGTGATTTAAATTTGTTTATTATTTTTAACCCCTCCAGCCCTATTGTACTATGCATTCTGTATTAAGAATGCTATTATTTTCCCTTATAACCATGTTATAAGGGAAAATATTAAATCTACAGAACACCTAACCCAAACCCGAACTTCTGTGAAGAAATCCGGGTTCGAGTCTGGGTACCAAACATGCCAATTTTTCTCACGCGCGTGCAAAACACATTAAAAACGCTTTGCACTCGTGGGAAAATCGCGCATTTTCCCGCAACGCACCCGCATCTTTTCCTGCACGTCACCCGCAACGCCGGTGTGAACCCAGCCTAAGGCTCCATTCACACGTCCGCAATGTGTTTTGCGGATACACGGAGTCACGAATCCGCAAAACACGGAAAGCGGCAATGTGCGTTCCGCATTTTGCGGACCGCACATTGCCGACATAATAGAATATGCCTGTTCTTGTCCGCAATTGCGGACAAGAATAGGACATGTTCTATTTTTTTGCGGAAACGGAAGCACGGATGCGGAAGTGCGGATCCGCAAATGTGGATGCGGACAGCACATTCCGTCCCCATAGAGAATGAATGGGTCCGCACCCTTTCCGCAAAATTGCGGAAAGGATGCGGACACATTTTGCAGACGTGTGAATCGAGCCTAAGACTTTGTCATCTACTAGATCAGAATTCAGCTTCTCATTCATCGTCTCTTGACCTCAGAGAATTCCTCTTTCAGGCCACAGCAATCGTCTGCTTAGTGGCCAAAAAAAAAAATATCTCATTGAATTCGAGGGGACCCAGAGATCCTCCAGTTCAACAGTACCTCCCAAGAGTCTTTCTGGAGGTTGTTACTCATTACCATATTAATAAGAAAATTGACCCAAATCCAAAGTCTTTTCACCTGGGGGCAAGCTCACCAAATATGTATCATGTCACAAAACAGCTAAGAGAGTAGCCCAGCCTCACATGGGATACCCTAAACTGGTCTAAGTGTATTAATGTTCTTTTTAACTATTTGGAGTCTGTGGCAGATATTCAGTAAAAATTCTATAAAGCATTGCTTCCATGGGAGATTAGGGTGACTCCCTCAAGAACAAAGCAACAGTAATGACTATGAGTGCGTAATATATAGTCCGTAGGGACGCTGGCACTGTGCAGGGTCCCTAGCACTCCGCTTGCCTTTATGTATCAACTTTTCATTTCTGCTCTATGTGGAAGGTTGAACTTTCGTTCCTCGTAGTTTTCTCCAGAACGAAGTAGCTCGGAGATCTCAAATATCAAGAAGATCTCAACTTGCTGTTGTGGTTTTATATAGTTATGATCTCTGGGAGCCACTACCTTTCCAATACAGAGATGATGAACCAGTCTGGTTGGTGTGTAATTATGTAACGCCTTAATCCTTTGTGAGGTTTTATATGGATTGGATGTAGGGTTGTTTCGGGTGATACCCAATCGATACTTTTAGCCCGGTATATCGATACCGGGATTTGTCTTTTATCTATACTAGGCTATGCTATTGCACAGCCCAGTATCAGAGAATATGGATCACTCTCAGTGTGCGCCATGTTCCCTCAGCAGCTCGGGGAGAAGGAAGCAGTCTCTCCCTCCCCCCTGTGCCGCTGCTGCCACTGCCTCCAATGAGAGCGCGGAGGAGGGGAGGGGCTGTGGCCACTGCACCACCAATGATAACTAACGTTTAATACATTAGAAATGCAGGCGGCGGCAGAAACACATTGCCTCTGACAGGGCGCTGAGATCCGCGGCAATTAACCCCTAAGGTGCCGACAATGTGTTTCTGCCACCGGCTGTATTTGTATATTAAACGTTAATTATCATTGGTGGCGCAGTGCGCCCCCCTCTCCCTCCACAGTATTAAAAACATTGGTGGCAGTAGCCACAGGGTCCCCTCACCTCCTGTCATTGGTGGCAGTGGCAGCTTCTGATCGGAGCCCCAGCAGTGTAATTGCGGGGCTCCGATCGGTTACCATGGCAGCCAGGACGCTGCTGAAGCCCTGGCTGCCATGGTAAGCGCCCTGCCGCTGTGTGTACTATGCACAGGGCAGCAGGGAGAGTGTGAAGTCCTATTCACCGTAATAGAGCTCTATCAGGGTGAATAGGACAAGGGATTAAAAGATCCCAGGTTCTAGCCCCTAAGGGGGAAATAGTCATTAAATAAACTAAAAAAAAAAAAAGTAAAAATAAAACACACCAAAATATTAAGTATAAATCCCCTCTTTTCCCAATTTTACATATAAAATATATAAACAATAAATAAATAACATTTTACATATCGCCACGTCCGAAAAGTCCAAACTATTAAAATATAGAAAAATATCTCCTATGCGGTGAACGCCGTAAAATAAAAAATAAGACAGGACTGTTCGATTATGGGCCGAACTTTCCATAAAATGCGGGATGCACGCGGCTTTTTTTGGCATTTTATTTTTTCGCGTGGTATTGAGTATCGCAATACTTTTTTATGGTATCGAAACCAAATCAAAATTTTGGTATCGAAACAACCCTAATTGGATGTACAGGTTGGGATAAGAGAATAAAATCTCATTGTGAACATACTGTACATCTGATTCCTTTCCTCATAACAGTAGAGTCTGACAACTGGATAAAATACTAAGGGGAATTTTTCGGATGTGCAGCTTCCCACCTATGTGTGTAAATGGGACACTTCAAACATCTTAATCTTAACATTATATGGTATTCTCTATTATCTGGCTGGCAATTTCATTTACATCCATTCGCCCCTAGGTGGTGCTGGCACCACATAATATATATATAGTGGGGGTGTCTAGCTGAGAGGAGAATGTAGAGAGAGAAATGAGTTAGTAGGAGAAGCAAGTTCATAGAGGCGAGAGACCGGCTAAAGTCACCATGTAGCTGTGTTCCTTTCCTCTGGGCCCTGATCAAGCCTGGAGAAGATACCTACAGAAACCAAGCACCAGACAGTGAGTCTATACACCAAGATGCAGAGAGACTAGTGAGGGTAACAGCTAACTATAACTTATGGACCTCATCAGCACAAGTGACCAGGAATAGCTTTCCGAGTGCCTGGACACAAATGGATCATTGATGCGCAGAATTGTCTTTATCACTAACTTAACCTTCTGGGTTAAAGCATCTTTAGTGCCAGAGTGGTGTAAATAGAGTGAACTTAGGATTACCACCAGGATCCTTGCCTGTAAAGAATCAGCATTAAAAGAATCTCTCCATAGACAACTGCCACTGCCTGATAATAGGAGTACAATTGAACTTCTTATTATTTGTGTTACACAAAACGCTTTTTATTTATGAACTGTACCAACTGTCCAGAGACAATTGATTTAGTAAATGTTCAACTGGTTTACAGCAACCGACTCCTTATTCTTACTACTGCTACTCTCAACATTTGCACCTAACAGTGCTGGCGTCACGAACCAGGGGCCCAGGCGCAAAAGCACCTTACACCAATTACCATCAAGGGCACCAAACCAACATCTGGCTGGTGTTCCCTGCAACTGAGAGTGCCCCGGAGGATTTTGTGCTGTCTTCTTATCCACTGCACTGCCGGCCCCAAGGGACATAAACCGTGAGTACTACTACTATCATCGGCACCTTTGGATTTGACCCTATTTCCCTATTCGGATTTTCTGCACAGAAATCTGCACCGTGTGCAGGCACCCTTAGATAGGTTTGTGGAGACTGGAAGTGGCACAGTCTAAAGAAAATAAGGTTCATCGATTAGTGAATTTTTGGTGTTCTAATTACTCATAAAATACACAGTAATCAGCCCAGAATTGTTACAAGTCAGCAGTTTTGAGATAAATTTTTAGACAGTGTAAACCTAGACTAAACAGTATAAATCTGCAAGATTTATCAAAGGGGCTGATGCTGGGTGATAAATCTGCTGTTTTTATACCGCCTAGTCTTGAGGTGGATTTATATGTCCAGATATTCGGGCAGATTATCGGAAACGCTCATTTGCAGCAATCTGCACGTGTAAAGGTGTAGCCGATCACCCGATGAACGAGCGAAACGTTCATTCATCGGGTGATACTGTTGTTTGTGAAGGCACTTAAATAATCGGTTCTGGGCAGCAGATCATGCCGCCTAAACAGCGATCTGCTGCCCAGAAACGATGCTGCTGTATGAGGGCGAGCGATCACAATAACTTCGACCCCACTAAACGAGCAGCCGACTGTCGGGAAGGAACGCTTCCTTCCCAGCACTCTGCTGCTCATCGGTAAGTGTAAATGCACCTTAAGTGTACACCTATTAGTTGGCCTACTTTATGCCAGGATCGTGTGCCAAAGTTTTGGCGCACATTGTCACATATATTTCAGTTAAGGCATGCAGACTACCAGAGGATGCGACGAGACCTGCATCCCGCCATACAGTGAGCTTATCCACAGCAGTCTTGATAAATGTTTACAGATTTTACATGATCTCAGAAGACTTGTGAGCCCACAGAAATGCTGAGATGCATGCCCGCCAAGCTCACCAATTTCATCAGGATTGGCCAACAATCTAATGTGCATAGTGGCTCTCCCCCAAAAGCAGATGTCAGGAGAGAAAAGGATTGGTCTGTTGGATTTGGATATGTCCAATCTTTTTGTACTCTAGTCTAGATAGAAAGCCGCCACCACCAGGGGTGTCTCGCAGCCGCAATGTTGTTAGGAGTGTTCGTAAGACAGCTATGTGTCTGGTGAGCTTACATTTTAAGCGCATTTGGGCAGATTTACTAATACTGTCCAAGATTTAGACCGTGCAAACTTAGACTAGGCAGTCTAAAACTGCATCAGATTTATCAGAGTGGCTGATGCTGAATAACACATTTGGGGCATCTTTACACTGTCTATTATATCACCTAATAGTTGGCTTATTTTTCAGCAGAAACATGCTCCAAAATTTTGGCAGTTTTTTGGGCACATCATAATCGTAAGCTACGCTGCCTTTCCGTAGTCCACACCCCTTTCCAACTAAACTATGCCCCCTTAAAAGGGTTTTCTCTGCTACCTGTATTGATTCTGTATCTTCAAGATAGATCATCAATATCCAAATGGTGGGGGTCCCACAACAGGAACCCCCTCTCATTAGCTGTTCCCTGCAGCCGCTGTGCCAGACCTACCACTTTAAATGCAGCCGGAAGCACAGCTTTGTGGTGGCTGTGCTGCAACTCAACTCCCATTCATTTGGCGTCATGCACACAACCGTATGTATTTTGCAGTCTGCAAATTGCAGATCCACAAAATACTGAAGCAGTCCGTGTGTTGTCCACATTTTTTGTGGACCCATTGACTTCAAAGGGTCCATGGTCCGCCTTTTGTCGGCAAGTATAGTACATGTTCTGTTTGTGAAATCAATGCCAATCAGTCAATGGTATCAATGGGACCACACAAAAAAATGTGGATGGCACACAGGCCACTTCCATATTTTGTGGATCCACGACTGGATGACTGAAAATGGATGCATGGGACCTAAAAGGGAGCTGAGCTGCATTAACCCAGCCCGGCCACTACATATTGCACTGAACTGTGCTGGTTCCAGAGGTAGTTCTGGCAGATGCAGGGGATAACTGATCGTATGGTTGCTGGGTGTCTGACTACATTGTTAAAATCTCTATTCTTTCAAGTACATGGACTTAAAAGCTATGGACACTTTTGGGCATTTTTTATTATTGCATTCTGCTTATCTTGGACTAAAAGTAATTTTTCCATTTGGCTTTTATTGAAAATTATCAACAATTTGTCTACGGCCTTAGGCCTCTTGCACACAAACGTATTTTCTTTCCTTGTCCATTCCGTTTTTTTTGCGAACCGTATACGAAACCATTCATTTCAATGGGTCCGCAAAAAAAAACGGAAGTTACTCCATGTGCATTCCGTTTCCGTATGTCCATATTTCCGTTCCGCAAAAAAAATAGAACATGTCCTATTATTATCCGCATTACGGATAAGGATAGTACTGTTCTGTTGGGGGTCAGCTGTTCTGTTCCGCAAAATGCGGAATGCACACGGATGTCATCCGTATTTTTTGCGGACCACAAAATACATACGGTCGTGTGCAAGAGGCCTTAGTTAGAAATAAGGGCTACAGAACAAGCTGTCAGAGCAGCTCCCTGATGGATTTTACGGAGAAGGAACAGTGCGCAGATGCAATATTGCGGAACGGCACGGACAGCCATTAATATAACTGTCTGTTCTTGCTTGTCCGCAAAACGGACAAGAATAGGACGGGTTATATTTTTTTTGCGGGGCCACGGAACAAAGCAACGGATGCTGACAGCACACGGAGTGCTGTCCGTATCTTTTGCGGCCCTATTGAAGTGAATGGGTCCGCATTCGAGCCGCAAAAACTGCGGCTCGGATGCGGACCAAAACAACGGCCGTGTGCATGAGGCCTAAGACAGTTTTTAATAAAGACCAATTGGAAAAAAATCATTTTTAGTTCAAGATAAGTAGAATGCAGTAATAAAAAAAATGCCCCCAAAGTTGTGATCAGCAGGGGTGCTGAGAGTCGGACCCCCACCGATCTCATACTGACTGAGGTCATCAGTATTAAACACTCGGACAACCGCTTTAACTCATAATTTCTTAAATGGGTGTATGAAAATAGGTTAACCCTTGACCCTGAACACAAGCTTCGCTTCACACATGTAGGCTACATGCACACGAACGTTTCCATGTCCGTTCAGTTTTATTTTATTTTTTGCGGATTGGATGCGGACCCAATCATTTCAATGGGTCCGCAAAAGATGCAGACAGCACACCGTGTGCTCTCCGCATCAGTATGTCTGTTCCGTAGCCCCTCAAAAAAAAATAGAACATGTCCTACTCTTGTCCGTTTTAGGAATTGTTACAATGGATCCGCAAAAAAACAAAACCGATGGCATACAGATGTCATCAGTTGTTTTTTTTTTTGCGGATCCACAATTTGCGGAATGCAAAACACATACGGTCGTGTGCATCTAACATTAGCTTGTATCAGTGGAGCATTGGAGCATAGCGCCTGACAAGGGTTGTTTGTTTATTGCCAGTGACGTACCCGTCTTTTACTCCGTATGCTAGGCGGAAGAAAAAGCCCTTGCCTTGTGCGACGAGTTGTAATTTGGGCCATTTTCTTTCCTAGTTAACCCTGCTCACTTTTAAAAAGTGTCGAGAGGTGAGCTAAGTTGTCAATTTTAAAGCAAATGTGTTAGGCTCTAAAACGTGCCATTTTTTTTAACAGCAAAGCTGTTGATAATTTCATATGGAATTTTTTTATTCATTTTTAAATTACCTTTTTTGTATTATTGTGGGTTTTATCTTTTGCAGAGAAATTGTTGGAAATGGAAAGAAAATCATAAAGAACGGAGTTCACTTAGGACAAAAAGAGGGAAATACCAGGAGGAGGTGCCTGACAAGCTCCAGAGGTAATGCTGGGGGCAAATATATCAGGTGAATAGTGTAGCCTAACTATTATACGCCAAAAATAACCTAAGGGTTTTTTTTTATTCAAGAAAAGTCAATAGGCAGACATGCAGGCATACAACATGTATTTGAAAGAATGCCATGTGTCTAAGTGGTTCTGAGGGTATACCATGATGTATAGCAGTTAAAAATCATTTTTAAACATATATGTGTTCATAAGAACAAATGTATGCCCCAAACATCATGTGAACAGAGCCTTAAGGCCTCTTTCATTGTGTCCAGTGTGGAAAACACGCTCCGTGTGGGAGAGTAATTTTTCTGTTATGGACACTGTTGCTTTCACAGGACCGCACAGCATTATAATGATTTATAATGCTGTGTGTCTCTGCCTGACCGTGCACCTACTGAATTGTACTGACATAATGCTGTCAGTATAATTCAGTAGATGCAACGTCAGGCAGAGACACACAGCATTATAAATCATTATAATGCCGTGCGGTTCTGTGAAAGGAACATTGTCCATAACGAGAAATCACGGTCCCACGTGGAGCGTGTTTTCTGCCCTAGACACACTCATCTGAAAGAGGCGTTAGGGCTCGTTCACATTCGTCTTGAGTCTGTACAGCAGTGCAGTGAGTCTATCTGTCTATTCCATGATCACTGTTTTACAGCCTTCGTGCACATCCATACAGGCTTTGTCAGACTTCATACACATGGAGATATTCTCCCCTAGAAGCAATGCTTCTAGAGGAGTTCGCCTCCATATATACAGCATCTGTTGGAGCATACCACAATTCCTACTAAATCTGTATGACTCCATATGAAATGGGAAGCCTATGGAGGTACAGTAGAGGATCCATAAACCTCTATGGAAGCCCTTTTACAGCTAAGCACTCTAATATGGCCATGTGCATGAGATGATGGAGCAGATCAATGGCGATTAAAAGAATATTGTAGATCAGTTATTTTTATGTATGTGAGATTTTATAAAAATATCCGTGTAGAACAATGCCTGAGAGATACCACTAGAACATAAGCCAACGTGACGGACAAAACAAATCCAGTAATTTAAGAAACCCATAATGAAGTGAACAAATAACAGATCCACGTGATGACCAGGGAATTTCAGAATATATTCAGATGATTAACATGACAGTCTTTGCTGATTTACACATCATCCACGCTCCCCTCTTTGCTTCTCCAGTTGAGGTTGGCCCTTGAGAAGGACTGAAGACACCTGAAGGTCTCTGATGGATGGACGAGGTTTCTACTATTCCATCAGGCGTAAGAAGCTTCAAGGTGCTTGTTACTCACAAAACTGTACTATTTATGTATGTAAAAAAAATGCTTGTACGTCAACTGCAAACTCAACTCAAAATGTCATCATCACTTTGTGCATAGGAGAAGCCATAGAAAGCATTGGAGCAGCTGGAGCTGGTGTTCAGGTCAGGGGTACGACTCACAGAGTTGGGCACTGCCTCTTGTGTGAACTCTGGATCAAAGTGCTGTAGATCGCCTGGACCAGCCTAAAAAAAAGTGAGCAGATCTGTCAGTATTTTCATTTCACACCGAGACATAATACATGTAAGCTCAGGCCATCACCATATGCATTGTGAAGATGGCCTACAGAGCACTGCTGATAGATATCACTTGCTAGAAATCTATTAAGTGTTGATTACGGGAAACTTCTTCCTCAGGATGGGTCATCAATAGCAGATCGGGGGGGGGGGGGGGTCTGACTCCCAGGACCTCCGCTGATCAGCTTATGAAGAGGCCACATGCTTAGGGTCCATTCACACGTCCGTATGTGTTTTGCGGATCCGCAAAACACAGACACAGGCAATGTGCGTTCCGTATTTTGAGGACCGCACATCGCCGGCACTCTCATAGAAACAGGACATGTTCTATTTTTGTGCGGGTCCCCAAATGCGGATGCGGACAGCACATTCCGGCCCCATTGAAAATGAATGGATCCGCACCTGTTCCGCAAAATTGCGGAAGGGATGCAGACCCATTTTGCGGACGTGTGAATGGACCCTTAGTCCTCTTACTAGGCCATGTGATGTCACGTTAATCCGTCACATTGACTAGGCCAGGGATGGGCAAACTGCGGCTCTCCATCTGTTGTAAAACTACAAATCCCATCATGCCCTGCTGTAGGCTTATAGCTGTAGGCAGACTGGGCATACTGGGAGTTGTAGTTTTACAACAGCTGTAGAGCCGCAGTTTGCCCATCCCTGGCCTAGGCGCAGCTCAGTCCCATTCAAATGAATGATCCTGCGCTGCTCACGAATACTGCTGAACGCCGCGGCTTCCTGAAACAGCTAATGGTCGGGGGTGCTGGGAGTGGGACCCTCACCAATCTTATATTGATGACCTATCCTGGGATAGGCCATTGATATGAAACTCCCTGGGAACCCCTTTAATTCTCAGGATTCTAAGTTTCATATGACAATTGTCGTATGACTTTGTATGCTAATGTGGCACCCCTGGGCATGACTGGCCACAGGTTGATGGTTATCCAATCAGGTCAGGATTCAGGAGGCTCCAAAATTTTCATAAAATCAGCACCTGCTGAATCATATCACTAAAGATGTTCTTTACAATTGATGAGTTTATGCTGTAATCAGTTCCAAATGATCCCATACACTTTATAACTATAAGGGGGCATTCATACAACCATAAGTGTTTTCCGGTCTGCAAAGTGCGGAGCTGCAAAACACAGATACTGGCCACGTGCATGCCACATTATTGTACAGAATTGACTTCAATGGGTCCGTGGTCCGCATGATGCGGCAATGTATAGGACATGTCCTATATTTTGCAGGGCGCCACACAGATTTGGAAGCACACAGAAGCCCTTCTGTGTGCTTCTGCATCCTTGAGGTTATACTTTGCTGCAATATGCAGACCACGGACCCATTGAAGTCAATGGTGCGCACGGTCATGGTTACTTACAACATTAGGGTTATAAGGTGGGGGAATCCTCTTATGATACAGATCATCCCAGTTAATTGGACTGAAGAACACATGATTCTTGATTTCCACCTGCAAAACAGAACATGAAATTGTATTATCACCAGGGGTGGACTTTATCATCATGCAAACAAAGCAAATGAGCTCAGGAGCCCTCTCAATGCATTTTACTGCTGGTTTGTTGGAGCACAGCGTCATGCATGTGAGTATGACGATAAAAATTACGAAACCGAACTCGGCGTCACACTATATACCACTTTTTTCAAAGAAAAAAAACTAAGAATAATTAAATGGAAAAAAAAACAAACACCACTATCCCACACTGCAACCTCTCACCCTGTAAACTATATACTGTAAACCATATATCCCCTATATGAAAATGACCATAACGGAAAGGGGGACACAGTTTAAAATTTTATTTTTGTTGTACTTTATGCTATTAAAATAAATGGAAAAAAAAAATCAAGGAAAGAAAAACTAAAATAAAAATTGCACAAAGCCTCCTATATCAGTGAAAAAATGCCAAAATGAATGGCCTTTGAAGCCACCTGTCCTAAAAAAAAACTAAGATGTGTCTGGTTAGGAAGAGGGAGGTGAGGGGTAAGGGGCCTGGTTTTGAACTGGTCAGCAATGCTTTTCTCACTGTGGCTACATGCTGATATGTTCAATAGAATTATATTATGTATAAATTGTGCTATGAATGGGCTGTTCCATTCATGTACATCATTATTGGATGTAAGTTTGTTGAACATGGATTACATGGAGTCCTGTTGTGTGTAGAAGAAGCCGGCCAAACACAATGATATGCCTCATTGATACCTATGGTTGGGGAGGCATCTTTTGGCACTCAGACCCCCTGCTCAGTGTGGGTCCAAATCTTTACTTTTTTGTCTACCAGAAAAGCAAAAATTCAGTTTTTAGGCTCCATTCACACGTCCGCAATTGTGGTCCGCATCCGTTCCGCAATTGTGTGGAACGGGTGCGGACCCATTCATTCTCTATGGGGACGGAATGGATGTGGACAGCACACAGTGTGTTGTTCGCATCCCCATTTCCGGAGCGTGCCGCCGATCTTCCAATCCACGGCTCCGGAAAAAAAATAGAGCATGTCCTATTCTTGTCCGCAATTGCGGACAAGAATAGGCATTTCTATGGGGGTGCCGGCCGGATGTATTGCGGATCCGCAATGCACTACGGACGTGTGAATGGACCCTTAATCAGAGATTTTCCAGTCTTTTTATGCCATGCTGAGAACTGAGAAGTATTCATTACCCCCCTATAACGTTTGCACTATTTTCACACTAACAAATAAAAAATTGTGGTGAATTACAAAATCAGCCTTGGCTCCCAGGCGGCAGTGCTGATCCTTGTGTAGCAGTCCCTGGAGAATGTCGCAGGCTGCGGTGGTTTTTCCTCCCGGTAGTTGCAGAGGTTGATGAAGGATATTGTCATACATCTGTGATACATCCCGGCTATAAAATGGTGGCTGCACACAAGAAGAGGAACAATGAAGGCATGACATGAGAGTTTACCAGACATGTATATATTAAAGTGACGCTCTCATCTGGAGCTGCTCTGAAGAAGATTTGACTGAGCAGCATAAATAGCAATTTCCTAATACAACATTATTCAGCAAATAACATTATAATAGGAAATTGCTATTTGTTCAGTTCATTAAGGCTATGTACACCTTTGGGAGCAATTATAATTTTTTTTTTTATTGCATCGTACACTTTTGAGCTAAAAATAATTTTTCAATTGGTCTTTATTACATTTGGATTTTCTGTCTTTATTTGGGGAGCAGACTGCTTCTTATCTCTGCTCTCTGACATTATAAACACTTACTATCCTCAGTTCTTATCTTACTGATAAGAATGTGGCTTAAATAAGTGTTTATGACCTTTCAGTAGTTTAGAGATAAGGTTTATTAGGCTACTTTCACACTGGCGTTTCTAGGTCCGCTTGTGAGATCCGTTTCAAGGCTCTCACAAGCGGCCCAAAACGGATCAGTTCAGCCCCAATGCATTCTGAATGGATAAGGATCCGTTCAGAATGCATCAATTTGGCTGCGTTTGGTCTCCGTTGCGTTTTTTAGACGGTCACTAAAACGCAGCTTGCAGCGTTTTGGTGACCGTCTGACTATGCGGAGCCAAACGGATCCGTCCTGACTTGCAATGTAAGTCAATGGGGACAGATCCGTTTTTCACTGACACAATATGGTGCAATTGAAAACGGATCCGTCCCCCATTGACTTTCAATGTAAGTCAAGACGGATCAGTTTTGACTTACTGTTTAAAAAATGAATAATGCAAACGGATCCTTTATGAACAGATACAAGCGTTTGCATTATCGGTGCGGATCAGTCTGTGCAGATACAAGACGGATCTGCACCAAACGCGAGTGTGAAAGTAGCCTTAGATGACCAGCGAAAAGTGAAAGTACCAGTCACACAGCTAGAAAAACAGTTAAGGCTACTTTCACATTAGCGTTTTTGCGGATCCGTCATGGATCTGCAAAAACGCTTCCGTTACAATAATACAACCGCATGCATCCGTCATGTCTTTGTTAACAATGTCAGTTGTTATTATGTCTTATATAGCAAGATGGATCCGTCATGAACACCATTTAAAGTCAATGGGGGACGGATCCGTTTTCTATTGTGTCAGAGAAAACGGATCAGTCCTGACACACAATGTAAGTCAATGGGGACGGATCAGTTTTCTCTGACAGAGGCAAACTGATGCATTCTGAGCGGATCCTTTTCCATTCAGAATGCATTAGTGCAAAACTGATCTGTTTTGGACCGCTTGAGAGAGCCCTGAACGAATCTCACAAACGGAAAGCCAAAACGCTAGTGTGAAAGTAGCCTTAGCCTGTGTGACAGAACAGCTCAATATTTTTAATAAGGGCCAATTGAAAAAAAGATTTTTAGTCAAAAATGAGTAATTTGCAATCATAAAAAAATTGCCTCCGAAGGTGTACATAGCCTTTTTCTACTTTTGACAACCTTTTTTACAGTCTTTCTTAAGGTATATAAAGTCACTAGAATAAGGTTTGAAAGAGAGAGAGATAGATGAAGTGGCTATAACCCTGGAGGATCTGGAAGATTTGAGAATATCCCACAGAACGAATACCTGTGGTATGTCCTGATGCATTGACACTAATTGTATCACCTGCTCAGATCTGATATGGGATTCTAAGGATCTGATATTGGAGTCTGATTTGGGGATATGATATGGGGGTCTGATCTGAGGTGTGATATGAGGGTCTGAACTGAAAGGTAAGGGGGGGGGATTTTTTGTACTGGTGCACAATGTTATTCTTCCCACTTTTCCAAAACCTCCTGAAATACCTCCACATCCATTCACCCAGCAAGGAACTATTCATCTTCCCCTCCATCTTACCTACTCATCTGAGCACTTGCACAAACCTGTTTGGCAAGGTGAAATACTTCCTTTTCAAACACACACAGCCACCTTATGCCCTCTCTTATTCTCACCTAACACTTTCTCTGCTTCTCCTTATTGCTGGTGATATCTCTCCAAATCCAGGCCCCCCTCAGCAAATCTCCACTATCACCTCTACCTCCCACTACAAATATCCTTCTACAAATTTCTGCAACCCCTTAAACCTAAAAAACATTCCTCTGTCCCCTGCTCCCTTGGTCCCTCTTTCAGCAGCATTATGGAACGCTCACTCTGTCTGTAACAAACTATCCTACATTCATGACCTCTTCATCTCTCGAACTTTCCTTTCTGGGCCTCACAGAAACAGGGCTGACACCCTTTGACACCTCCTCCCCTGCTGCACTCTCTTACAGCGGATTTAATTTCACTCATACCCCCCACCCTGGCTGCAAACACGGTAGAGGAGTTGGTCTTCTCCTATCAGACACCTTCTCCTACAGCTCAATTCCACTGCCACCCTCCATTACGCTCACTTCATTTGAAGTACACTCTGTTCGCATCTACTCTCCCTCCATCCTCTAAGTAGCTGTCATTTACCGCCCTACAACTTTACAACTTTAACACATGGCTCCTACACTTTCTTTCTGCCAACATCCCTACTATCATTATGGGTGACTTCAACATTCCTATTGACACCTGCCACTCAGCCACCTCTAAGCTCCTATCACTTTCTTCCTCCTTCGGTCTCTCACAGTGGTCTTCTGCTCCCACCCACAGAGATGGTCACACTCTGAATCTTATCTTTACCCGCCTCTGCTCCCTATGTAACCTTTCTAATTCGCCTCTCAACCTATCCGACCACAACCTACTCACCTTCTCTTCTCTGGTCTCTTCTGCTGCTCCCCTGGTCCACACGTTAACACCTCCCCCCTGCAGGAACCTTAAACGTCTTGACTTCACCACATACAAACAATCACTCCTCATTTTCAAATCCTCACTCGCTGATGCAAAACAGGCCTACATCTCATCTCTCATATCTTCCCTGTCCCACAGCCCTAAACAACTTTTTAACACTTTCAACTCCCTTCTCCGTCCCCCAGCGCCCCCACCCTGACCTCTCATCTTACCTGAGCACATACTTCAAACATAATATCGTCAACATCAGAGAAAGATTCAGTGCACAGTCCCCACAGCTCCCTTACACAACTACTCAGTCCACTTCTCCCAAAACCTGCTTCTCCACCATCACAGAAGAAAAACTTTCCATTCTACTCTCCAGATTACATCTTACCACCTGTGCACTTGACTCAATCCCAACCCACCTCATCCCTAACCTCACCACAGTGTTTTTACCAGCCCTAACTCATCTCTTCAACCTATCACTAACCTCTGGTGTGTTCCCCTCTGGTTTTAAACATGCTATCATTATACCCATCCTCAAACAGCCTTCACTTGACCCATCTTCTTTGTCCAGTTATAGCCCCATATCACTTCTTCCATATGCCTCAAAGCTACTTGAGCAACATGTCCATTCTGAACTGTACTCTCGCCTCTCCTCCTTCTCCCTCTTTGACCGTCTACAATCTGGCTTCCGACCTCACCACTCAACTGAAACTGCCCTTACCAAAGTCACCAATGACCTGCTAACAGCCAGAACCAAAAAACATTACTCTGTCCTCTTTCTCCTTGACCTGGTCTCTGCCTTTGACACTGTCGACCACTCCTGTCACGGGACGCCAAGGCACTCGCTCTCCTCAGCGCCGTCGGTGTCCCTTTGCTGTGCAGGAGAGAGGACGCGCACAGCGTCCTCGTCCCCTAGGTAACAGGGGCGGCGGGCATCCTCAGTTCCCCCAGTAACCAGGGGAGGTCTGAGCACCGAGCTGGACACTCGGTGCTCGGCTGTTCTCCCTGGTGCAGGTCATGTGGCGCTGGCCACGTCACATGACCTCAGCCTGCCTGTATTTAACAGGCAGCCTGCTGGCCAAAGGTTGCCTGTTAATTAGGTATCTGGCGTTTGTTTGGTTTACTGCATACTTACCTGATCCTGTGTTCCCTGACAATTCTCTGCCTGCTCCTCCTGTACTGCGCATCTCTCCTGGTATTCTGACCCCCGCTTCCACCTGACGATTCTTTGCGGACTCCTGTTGTACTTAGTCTCTCTCCTGGTATTTGACCTCGGCTTCTCCTGACTATTCTCTGCTTATTCCTTGGTACTACTTATTTGTCTTGTCTGTCCTTCCCGCACGTATCCTAAGTTAGCGACTGCCGTCCAGTTGTCCCCTGTCATCAGGACTCGTGAGACAATTAGGCAGGGCCAGGGGTGAGGGTGGAGCGCAGTGGTCACTATCCTCCCCCCTGTGTGTGCGCGTACGTGACCGTTACAACTCCCTTCTGTTACAAACTCTCTCATCTCTTGGCATCACTGACCTGGCCCTCTCCTGGGTCACATCATACCTCACAGACCGGATATTTAGCGTCTCCCACTCCCACCACCTCCTGGTCTCATTCCCTCTCTGTTGGTGTCCTGCAAGGCTCTGTCCTAGGACCCCTGCTCTTCTCTATCAACACTCTCGGCCTGGGACAGCTCATAGTCCCATGGCTTTCAGTATCACTTTTATGCTGACGACACACAAATCTACCTCTCTGGTCCAGACATCACCACCTTACTGTCCAGAATCCCACAATGCCTATCTTCCATATCCTTTTTCTCCTCTCGCTTTCTAAAACTTAATATGGATAAAACAGAATTCATCATCTTTTCCCATCTTGCTCAACCCCCCCCCAACAGACCTATCTATCACGATCAATGGCTGCACACTCTTCCCAGTCAACCAAGTCTACTGCCTTGAAGTGACCTTGGATTCTGCCCTCTCCTTACGATCCGCACATTCAAGCCCTTTCCACAATCTGCCGCCTCCAACTCAAAAACATCTCCCCCATCCGCTCTTTCCTCAACTTTGAGTCTGCAAAAATGCTTGTACATGCCTTTATCATCTCCCGCCTAGACTACTGCAACATTTTCCTCTGTGGCATTCCATCTAGCACTCTCGCACCCCTCCAATCTATCCTCAACTCTGCTGCCCGACTAATCCACCTCTCACCCTGTTACTCTTCTGCCTCTCCCCTCTGCCAATCCCTTCACTGGCTCCCCATTTCCCAGCGAGATCAGTTCAAAATACTAACAAATACATACAAGGCTGTCCACAACCTGTTCCCTCCCTACATCTCTGAGCTACTTTCCCGATACATCCCCACACGTAATCTCCGATCCTCACAAAACCTTCTTCTCTCCTCTCCTCTTATCTCTTCACATTCGCCTCCAAGATTTCTCCCGTGCATCCCCCATACTCTGGAACTCGCTACCCCAACATATCAGACTCTCACCTACAGTGGAATCCTTCAAAAGAAACCTAAAAACTCACCTCTTCAAACAAGCCTACAACCAGTGACCCTGCTGCCTCTATACCGCCATGACCATCTTTAGGCCTTATTCACACGTCCGTTGTTTCTTTCCTGATCTGTTCAGTTTTTTGCGGAACAGATCTGGACCCATTCATTTTCAATGGGTCCTGAAAAAAAATCAGACATTGAGCTGTCCGTTTTTTTTCAGGACCCATTGAAAATTAATGGGTCCAGATCTGTTCCGCAAAAAACGGAACAGATAAGGAAAGAAACAATGGACGTGTGAATGGACCCTAACCCTCTCCTACTGTGTTCTTCTACCATACTATGTAGATTGTAAGCCCTCACGGGCAGGGCCCTCTCTCCTTCTGTACCAGTTCATGCTTAGTGCAATTGTCTGTATTATGTATGTATACCCCTTATCAAATATACGGTGCTATGGAATAAATGGCACTTTAACCCTTTCGCTACCAGCGATTTGGAAATATGGCACCTGCTCGCACGTGCAGCGGGCGCCATGGCCAGCAGATCTCTGCTGTTTAAAACAGCAGAGACCCGCGGCTAATTACCTTGACCTGCAATAATGCCGATCGCGGTAATTAAATGCTTTAGGTGCAATGATCAAGTGAGATCACGGCATCTAAATGCGCAACAACCCGGAAGGCCGCGCTTCCGACCGATGCCCCGTGCAGCCAATTGGGGCATTGGTAGTTGTGCTGAACACTTTCAGCCTCACTGACGAGGCTGAAAGTGTTCATGCTGCAATTCTCATTTTGGCCACCAGATGGTAGGCCAGGGTAAGAAATGAGCAATATTCAGTTCGAATCGCATTTAAAAAATACCTGATATACAACTGGACGGCAATCCCTAGCTTGGAATTGCAGGGAGGACAGACCAGACAAACAACAGAATGTGAACGGACCGAGTCTATACCAGGAAAGCTACGAAGTACAAATGGAGCAAGCAGAGAATAGTCGGGAGAAGCCGGGGTCATAAATACCAGGAGAGTCGTGAAGTACCAAAGGAGTCAGCAGAGTATCGTCAGGAGGAAGCCGCGGTCAGAATACCAGGAGAGCAGCAAAGTACACAAGGAGCAGGCAGAGGATCGTCAGGAATTCAGCAGGAGGTAAGTACGCCAGGAAAGACAAAGTCGCAGGTGGAACCTAAATAACAGGCAATCTGTGGCCAGCAGACTGCCTGTTTAAATAGGGAGCCAGAGGGGTCATGTGACGTGGCCAGCGTCACATGACTCCACACAGACTACACAGCCGAGCGCCAAGTGATCAGCTCGGCGCTCAGCCCTAAAACCATTCTCATGAATGCGCATAGACGCGCGGGGGGCGTGCATAGTATTATCAGGAGCGCGGGTGACGCTGGACGCGCTGATGATGCGTGCGCGCTCCGGACGTGCCCGCCTCCTAGACCGCGGCGTGACAACATGTACGTCATATCTGACCGGGACTTAGAGACCAGTGACGTACAGTACATGTACTGCATGGTGATAGGGCGGGTGCAGGAGCTGCGCCTGCCCGATCAGCTGCAGGGGTCCGGCAGTCACTGATAGCCAGGCCCCTGCTGTATGCGCCGGCATCGGTGAAAACACAGATGCCGGCGCATTAACCCTTGATGTGCCGCGGTAACCTCTGGTAGTCAAAGGGTTAATAATAATAATAATAATATAAAGGGGTATTTACACTGAAGAACATTATAAGGGGGCAGTTTTTGTACTGGTGCACATTATAGGGGTATTTTTGTACTGGCACACATTATAAAGGGGGTATTTTTGTACTTGCAGATATTAGGGGGTATTTTTCTTCTACTGGTACACATTATAAGGAGAATTATTATTGCAAAAGGGACAAATTTGCTATTGGGGGCACTGTTAACACTATGCGCTTTGGGAGATAATTATTTCTATCGGTGGGACTTTAGGGAGCACTAATTATGTGGTGGCACCCTGGCACAGTATTATTTTGCACAATTATTTTGAGGAAAATTATGGTTACACTAATGTAGTCATTGGGACAGGAAGTGATGTCATTTGATGGATCGGAGAACATAATTTGGAGCAGAAGGGATGTCACAGGAAAATGCATGCAATCATGTTTCATGGCGTACTGTATTTATCACATAGGTTAAATATTGTTTTCATTCTGAACTTTGAGGTTTTAAGAAGAACACTGACAGTGAAATAGGTGAAGTGTGAACATGCGGCAGATTGATGCAAAGGACAAGTTTATTGTCACGAACCAGCGGGTGTGAACCCACTGTACCACGTGTCCTACCTCCTCTAAAGGCATTGTCTAAGTGAACCCCTCGATCTTCACAGTACCCCTGATGGTGGGGATAGACTTTCCTGAAGGGAACACCAGGTCACTACCTCTTGAGGAGGATAGGCACACGAGATCAGCTAGTCCAGGCGGACCAGGAGGTACCAGAGGTGCAGGACTGAAGGATGAGGCAGAGGCGAAGTCAGACAGGCAAAAGGTCAGGGCAGGCAGCACAAGTACCAGTCAGGCAATCCGGGTCAAACAACAAGATAGTCAAGGCAAGCAGGCAGGCAGGCAGGGATCAAACAGGTAGCATAATCCAGGAACACAAGTACGAATCAGGAACACAGACACACAAGCAGCTATCAGGACACAAGGACTTTGATACTGAGGCATCTGGGAAGGGGGGCTGAGCCACTTATATATGTGCAGGAGAGCTAGGATTGGTCAGCGAGGTCACATGACCTAATCCATAAAGTCCAGGAAGTGACACGCGCCGGCCCTTAAGGAAGTGCTGCAGGAAACAAGCAGCAAGCATGCTGTGGCGAGGGGCTGAGCGGAAACTGTGGAGCGGATCCTATGAACAACAGTACCTGCACAGAAGGAGCCCAGGACTGCAGCGGTGAATGGGAAGCACTGGCCGCAGATCACTACTGAACACGGTGCCTGGGACCGCGGTGCACCGCAGCCGCTGTTACATTTATGAGAAAGACAACTATGCCCTGCTTACCCAGTCCAAGGCTGCTCAATCTGCCCCAACTGCTGTACTAGTAGACAGCTGCAAGCAAGCACCATATCCTCAAATTTTAGGGAATGAAAAGAAAAAGAGAAAAGGCAATGGAAAAAGAGCCATAGAAAGAGTAAGTGATGAATAAAATGATTGATGTAATGTAATGTATTTTCTGCCTGGTCACAGATACTTGCCAGTCCATACAGCATCTCATACAGGACTGCGCCCAGACACCACCAGTCTACAGTGCGATCATATGGCTGCTTTTTTAGAACTTCTGGTGCTAGATACTTAAAAAATAAAAATAAATACATAAAAAAAAGTGTATGTGTATATATATATATATATATATATATATATATATATATGCAACTTAAAAGGTGAAACTAACATATGAGATAGACTCATTACATGCAAAGTGAGATATTTCAAGCCTTTATTTGTTATAATTTGGATGATTATGGCTTACAGCTTATGAAACCCCAAAGTCACAATCTCAGGTCCCCTTTGCTTAGGGGGTATGGACTAATTAGCTGACTAGAGTGTGACACTTTGAGACTAGAATATTGAACCTTTTCACTAAATTCTAGTTTTAAGCGGCATTAATGCAATTCCTTTTAATTTGCATTACTGAAATAAATGGACTTTTGCACGATATTCTAATTTTTCAAGTTTCACCTGTATGTAGGCTTTGGCAGCCTACATATGTGCAAAACATAAGCCCACACCGGAAATACTAAGGAGGGAATTTATCGTCCCGCCACGCTAGTGTTCTGGCATTAAAAAGTTGCAAAATCTGTTTTTTTCAAATAGCGATGTGACTTTTTTAGTCACAACTGCCATTTCTCTCTAGGTTTCTAAGAAAAGGTGGTGAGGTGTGGGCACATTCATCATTATTTATGCCAGAAACTGAGCTGGAGTAGATTTCAGACTGGCGCACGGACTGCCGTTGGAGGCATTTTATTTATGACAAGGCCTGCGCCTCGTCATAAATTAAATGCTAGCTCTGACAGCGCGGCTCTATCAAGACCAGCGTCACACATTCTGGTCTTGATTAAATCAAAGGCCTAAAAGTTCACACTATTATTTTAATACATGAAAAACAGCAATATTCCCATAAAATTATGAATACAAATAACTACCTCAGGTGTCCCACAGAAGGTACTGGTGGTCCCTTCTGGTTCCATCCCCTCTTTACAGAGTCCAAAGTCAGTCAGCACCACGTGGCCCTAAGTATGAGAGAAGTTGAATCTATAAGATGAGTCTCAGCTCAACTAAAGGGAACCTGTCACCATAAAGTGCAGTGTTATCTGCAGACAGCATGTTATAGAGCAGGTGGAGCTGAGTGGATAGACATATAGGGGTCAGTTATGACCAAATATACGCCACTTTTTGGTGCAGATTTTGTCGCAAAGGTGATTTGTGGCAAAATCTGCAACATCTTCCACGTCACGTACACCAGTTCTAAAGAAGGGTGCGTGGCATAGTCGGAGAAGAGGGCAGGCCGGCCTGTCTCATTTATCATTTTCTACGCCAGTTTTTGGCGTAGAAAATGAACTAAATATACGCCAGCAAGGGAGCTGGCGTATATTTAAGGCTTTTTTACACCGGCAGTGGATGCACCTAAGTTATGTAGAGGCCAATGCCTCTACATAATTTAGGCGCATCAAGCGCCAGCGCAGGGCTATTAAGACCGGCATCTAAAACGCTGGTCTTAATAAATGACCCCAATAGTCACATATTACCGCAATTTTTTTTTCCCATTTTTACTTCCTACCTGACTGTCGAGCAGGATATTTTCTGGCTTTAAATCCCTAGGGAAAAAAACAAAACAAGACATTGCATTGGAAATGATAAATCTGCACCATGTCCGCCATATGGTTGAGGTATATGTTATCAAAACGAATAATTAATTAAAAGTCAATATATGCTTATACTATTTAATGTATTTGCCACTGATGCCCCTTCATATCATATTAGTACACATAAGGGCTAATGCACACGACCGTATGTATTTTGCGGTCCGCAAAAAAATACGGATGGCGTCCATGTGACATCCATATTGCATCTTTTTTTTTTTGCGGATCCTTAGTAACAACGCCTATTCTTGTCTGCAAAACAGAATAGGACATGTTCTATCTTTTTTGCGGAATGGACATGCTGACATACAGAAAATGAATGCACACAGAATCATTTCCGTTTTTTGTGGACCCTTTCAAGTGAATAGTTCCGCATACGGACCGCAAAAAATACGGAATGGACATGGAAAAAAAAATACATTCGTGTACATGAGCCCTAAGAGAGAGTGATTTATGTACCATTAGGCCCCATTCACACGACCGTATTTTTGGTCCGCAATAGGATGCAGATTTTTTCATTTCAACGGGGCCGCAAAAAATGCGGACAGCACAACATGTGCTGTTTGCATCTATATGTCCATTCCGTGGCCCTGCAAAGCTAGAACAATAGAGGCCCACAAAAAGTACAGGATGCACACAGACCGCATCTGTATTTTGCGGATCTGCAAATTGCGAGCCGCAAAATGCATACGGTTGTGCGAACGGACTCTAAGGGTGCATTCACACGACCATATTTTTGCGGAACGGGTGCGGACCCATTCATTTCAATGGAAAAGATGCGGACAGCACACTGTGTGCTGTCTGCATCCGTAGTTCCGATTCGCGGCCCCGCAAAAAAGATAGAGCATGTCCTATTCTTGTCCGCAATCGCAGACAAGAATAGGCATTTCTATCATAGGGCCGGTTACATTCACACAGCTGGTATTCGTGTTTTGCGGATCCGCAATTTGCGGACCTCAAAACATATACGGTCATGTGAATGTAGCCTAAGACTGATACAGCTAAGGCTATGCTCACATCAGAGGCTCAGTTAAGGTCCACAGTCACTTATTCCGTTAAAAATGTCGGACAAAATACCGCAGCATGCTGCACAATTTTGTCCAGTAAAATGCCACCTTTTCTAATAGGAACCTGACAGATCCCATTATAGACAATGTGGCGCAGTTTCTGTTATATTAGTTGTTCTGTTCCTATAATGGAACAGAACAATGGAAATAATAAGCAGAGATGTCAACATTGTCTTATTTACCTAATAAGGAAAAGAGAAAAATCTGAAAACAAAATAAATAAATAACGCTAATATAAAGAAATTCTGAAATATTTTCAATTAGCTACTCATGCTTCTTTTCCTAATCAGTCCTGTAAATTAAAATGGCTGCTGTCCGTGCTGCCTGCATGAAACCTGTCCTAAAGTGTAGATCGGTGAGTTGAATGGCACTGATGAATGGGAGGGCAGCTTCCACCAGCCGTACAGGTAGTTCAAGTGTATTTCTGCTGACAGAACACACCTGTGCCTCTTATCTGCACTCTGTTTGCTTTTAACATTGACCTGTATTTAAACACTTGATAAAATGTAAGATATGATTTTTTCAACTGGGTGGCTCACCTCCCTTCTCCACTATGTACAAGGTGCTCTGACTGTATGAGTCACCCCGTTGATATAATATCAAATTGATTTATAACTATAGACAGGCACACTTCATTTGGAGGAATGCAGAGAGACCTTATCCATGTCACTCAAATCTTTCATTTATTAATGAATCATATACAGTACAGACCAAAAGTTTGGACACACCTTCTCATTCAAAGAGTTTTCTTTATTTTCATGACTATGAAGGCATCAAAACTATGAATTAACACATGTGGAATTATATACATAACAAACAAGTGTGAAACAACTGAAAATATAAATTCTAGGTTCTTCAAAGTAGCCACCTTTTGCTTTGATTACTGCTTTGCACACTCTTGGCATTCTCTTGATGAGCTTTAAGAGGTAGTCCCCTGAAATGGTCTTCCAACAGTCTTGAAGGAGTTCCCAGAGATGCTTAGCACTTGTTGGCCCTTTTGCCTTCACTCTGCGGTCCAGCTCACCCCAAACCATCTCGATTGGGTTCAGGTCCGGTGACTGTGGAGGCCAGGTCATCTGGCGCAGCACCCCATCACTCTCCTTCATGGTCAAATAGCCCTTACTTTCAAAGTTTTCCCAATTTTTCGGCTGACTGACTGACCTTCATTACTTAAAGTAATGATGGGCACTCGTTTTTCTTTACTTAGCTGCTTTTTTCTTGCCATATTGCAAATTCTAACAGTCTATTCAGTAGGACTATCAGCTGTGTATCCACCTGACTTCTCCTCAACGCCACTGATGGTCCCAACCCCATTTATAAGGCAAAAAATCCCACTTATTAAACCTGACAGGGCACACCTGTGAAGTGAAAACCATTTCAGGGGACTACCTCTTGAAGCTCATCAAGAGAATGCCAAGAGTGTGCAAAGCAGTAATCAAAGCAAAAGGTGGCTACTTTGAAGAACCTAGAATATGACATATTTTCAGTTGTTTCACACTTGTTTGTTATGTATATAATTCCACATGTGTTAATTCATAGTTTTGATGCCTTCAGTGTGAATCTACAATTTTCATAGTCATGAAAATAAAGAAAACTCTTTGAATGAGAAGGTGTGTCCAAACTTTTGGTCTGTACTGTATATATAATCATATGATGGAAAAATATAAAAAAATATACACAGATATTATATAAAACAAGTTATTGCGTAAAATATATGAATTGCAATTCATTAATTGTATTGTATAGAGAGAGGCTACTTGTTTCTCTTTGCTTCCCTCTGTATGTCAAATTGTTGAAGGGAATAACTGAAGGACATTAGAAGCAACCGTGAGTATTTGTGTTCTTGTGATGGGCGTATTTTTCATCAATTGTTACCCATATACATGTATCAACCTAGTGTCTTTATATATTGCTCCGATATATTCAGCTCCTGTATCAATTCCTGATTAAGCAAACCGTTCTCATAGTTGGTTTGTAACCGTTTGTGTCGATCTGTTTATGATCTCATATTGTAATAGTGACACTCTGTCGGTTTTTCAAATCTCCATATGATGGTAGGCAGTATGAAGGTGCTCAAACAGGTAGCGTTACCTTCAGATGTACACAATGCAGGGGTGATGCGGTGGGCGGCGAGGTAGCAATCCCCTCGAGGTGGCAAGCCGCCGTTCACTGATGTAGATAATCCGCCTATGTGGAAGCCGCCGGACCTCAGCGTTTTACGTGGCGCTGTGGTAAGGTGATTGGCGCTGGGATGACGATCCTCTCAGAAGTGGCAGCTACCGTTATCGCTGCCGTGAACAATCAGCCGCAGTGAGAATCAGTGTCCCACAATCGGCATGTGTATTGGGATATACGAGCTTCAAAAAAGGGGATCTAGTTTCATCCTTAGATCCAGTGGGTTCTTTGTGGAGGGTTCTGGGTTCTGTGTATCTTTTTGGTACCAAAGATACACAGAACCCACCACAAAGAACCCACTGGATCCAAGGACGAAACTTGATCCCCTTTTTTTGAAGCGCTTCTTTTTGGTACAAAAGATACACAGAACCCTCCACAAAGAACCCACTGGATCTACGGACGAAACTAGATCCCCTTTTTTGAAGCGCTTCATATGAGAGAACTATCCTGAGAACCCATTATATCCTAATACACATGCCGATCGTGGAACGCTGATTCTCGCTGCGGCTTTTTTTACACAATAACTTGTTTTATATAATATCTGTGTATATTTTTATTTTTATATATTTTAGATTATATTTTATATATATGATTAATTAATAAATTGAAGATTTGAGTGACATGGATAAGGTCTCTCTGGATTCCTCCAAAAGAAGTGTGCCTGTCTACAGTAAATCACTTGATAAAATGTGTTGTTTAAAAAGCCCAAAATGAGATAAGAAATCTATACAGTACTATAGTGACTGCTTCCTAAGGGTTCATTTACATCTACGTTACCGTATCCTCGGTGTCTATAGCGCTTTAGAATGCATACACCCATACACCGCTGACATGTCAGTGGTGTATGGCTTTCACTGTACTGTAGGTATAGGGACCGCAGTAAGCACCGTACATCACTGCTCCTGTCTGTGCCCGCTCCACTCTGAGCCTGGAAGCTGAAGCCTGGCATAGCACATGGGTGCAGGGTCCCCAGACAGGAGCAGCGATGTACAACGCTCACCGCGGTACCTATGGCGGCAGTACAGTGGAATGCATACACCCGTACACCACACACATCGGCGGTGTAACAGTCTATAGATTTTAATGCACTATAGGAACCCCCGTGCCTAAAACAATAAAATAAAGCATATTCTAATAATTCATAATAGGGCATGTAGAATAGTTTTAACAAAGCTGTAGAAAAGTTTAGTTACTCTTTAAAGGTAATCTGTCACCAGAGACCGTCCTATCAGACCTTCCTGATTCCCCAGTTATGATACTTTTTCTAATAAGCAAAGTAGGTCTTTGGTGCAAAGAAGGCGTCACCCTTGTCTTGTTGCACCCAAGCATCATTCATTTCTGGGGCCAGCTCCTCCCTCGCTGGTTTCCTACTGCCTGGCCCTATCAATCAAAGCAGCTAGGGAAGTGCTAGCCAGAGAAAGGAGTGGAGCTTGGGTGCAGCAAGAGCAAAGGTGACACCCTCATTGCACCAAAGACCTAATTTGCATATTAAGAAAAAGTAGCCTCACTTGGGAACAGAGCCTCGGATCAACAAACAGGGGATCATTTAGATGCTTGTTTCAATAAGGCCCTGTGACGGCGGTGGATCTGCTGAAGTTATGTAGAGGCCCTTTCCCATCCCACGCCCAGTTTTGTAGACCTGGTGTGAGCTGGAAAAGGTCGCAGATTGTGCCGCAAAGAACCTTTGCGCCGCAACATGTGCCAGAAATACACCAAATTTAGACGTATATTTCCGTAAGTAAATGACCCCCACAGTGTTTAAATCAGGTGAACCACAGCTATGTGTCAATGCAAACAGACTGATAACGAGATCGCTGGTGACAGATTCCCTTTAATTCACGCTTACCGTTCTGTAGAAACTTTTAATGAAGATCACAGGTGAGACTTCTCTGTACTGTAGAGAAGATATGCGGAGTTCAGAGCTGATGGAAGTACTGAACATCATCTCCTCTGATGTGCGATTCATCTCCTGCACTCATTTTCAGTGGCTGACCTCAATCTCTCCTGCTTTGAACTTGGGTGGACATCTGAAAACTTCTATTTGCCTTGATACTTTTGTTTAGGATAGAACCTGCCCATCAAGGATAATGTCTTGTTGCTATCCTCGCTCTTACCATGAGGTAAGTATTTTGACCCCTTGAGTACCAGCGCCGTACATGTACGGAAGTAGGGGTTTTAAATATGGCGCCTACTTGCATACAAGTGCACTGAAGTCGGACCCAAACCACTCCGTGCACTCTTGCTCCTCCTGCTTCCTCTGACAGCCTCTCCCTCTCCTTGATTGACAGGTGACAGGGACAGGTTCCTACATAGTCATCTCGCTTGGCCCTGTCAGTCAAGGAGAGGGAGGGGCTGGCAGAGGAAGCGGGAGGAACAAAGGTGTACATAGTGGCTTGGTCCCGCTCCTGGGACACTTTACTGTTCATCTGCATTTGGATTTAAAGTATTTTAGTTTCTTTTTTGGGAAAATTAATTTGAATGCTAGTACAGAATACATTGCTGCAAAATATATATTACATGTGTCTCATGTTCATATGTGCCCGCATTGCTGAGAAAAATAAAGTTTTAATATATACAAATGAGCCTCTAGGAGCAACAGGGCCTTTACTTGTAGAGGCTCAGCGTTCTCTGCTACTGCCGCGTCCTCTGCACTTTTAATTTCAGAGAGTCAGGGCCAGGTGTGATCATGTTTACACGACCCTTTCAAAGTGCAGAAGGCGTGGCAGTTGCAGAGAGAGCAGAGCCTCTAGGTGTAATGGCAATGCTCCCGTTGCTCCTAGAGGCTCGTTTGCATATATTAAAACATCATTTTTTCTCCGCAGTGTGGGCACATATGAACATGGGAACAACACAGATGTCTTCAGCTGCCAAGTGCACATGCAACAGGTCAGCCAGTGTCATAGGTACAAAACTGCTGACAGATGCTCTTCAAGACATATGCCTTGTATTTTATTCTACATTCCTCTAAGCAGTACTACCTGTAGACAATGTTTTGAGAATGTAGGTAGCCAATCGCACTGGCCACTTCCGCTGAATAGAAACGTGCCCGCGGCTCCAGGAAAGAACGCTCCCTTTGCAAGTGGAAAAAAAGCTACGGAGAGAGAGAAGAAAGATTCTGAACAACTGAGCAAAAACCCTCTTAGGTCCATTAATATGAATAAGTATATATAATATGAATAAGTATATATTGCACTCGTTTTTTACAGGCAGCCACCGTTTAGCCATTACATAGCATCTTCCATGGGTCAAGTATTTGGAAATGAAATGAGTATGTAAGCAATAGATTGGAAACTGTATGATCAGTGCTGCTGTCATATATTCTAACTTCAGTCTCATGTCTGGTGGTAACGGAAGTATAATCGGAGAGAGCACAGCGCCTTATATCAGTAGTTGTCATTTCATCCTCCTTGAGATAGAGGCAGAATATGGCAGAGGAGCTGTAACACCCCGATTGTGAGGCGATAAAACATTACATGGTATGGGGATAGTTGTGGTTTCATCATCATTGCATTTAGCGCTCCTCATGACGATATGCTGATCTTGCTGATTTACTTGCCGCTCTCCACCTTGTTTAGAATCACTTGGGTGACCATGAGGGAACATGCTGAAAACAGCACAGATATAGATCAGACTGCAAAATTTACCCTTTCCAACACAAGCTAAGCTAAGACATCTCTACAAACACCTAATACGTCTTGTTCAGGGCCCAGTCATATACTTTCGGGGGGGAAGGGGGAGTTATCAAAAACGGTGCAAAGAAAAACCAGTTTAGTTGCCCATAGCAACCAATCAGAGTCTAAATTCTAAAAATGAAAGGTGGAATCTGATTGGATGCTAGGGGCAACTAAGCCAGTTTTCTAAGCTTTACACCAGTTTTGATAAATTTCCCTCTTTGTCTCCATCCAGTTGGATCTCCGAGCATCAGTAATGATCAAGGGCAGTAGTTGGTGACAAAATTATCTGAGATTGTCCGGAAAGCAGGGCAGCACTGCTATGGTTACGTATTATGGGCTGTCAAATTAATCTATGGTAACTTGCACTCTCACCTCTCCTCCGTTTACATAGTCCAGGACGAAATAGAGCTTCTCGGGGGTTTGGAAGGAGTAGTGGAGTCCCACAAGGAATGGATGCTTTAGGTTCTTCAGCAAAACATTCCTCTCAGCCATGATGTGAGATTGCTGAGAAGGAACGGGAAAGAATTAGTGATATATCACTAGAAACGCCAGTAAAACCTGGTTGAGTGCGTATGATGCAGTACCTCTTTTCTCTTTAGAACGGTCTTCTTCTGTAGAACCTTCACCGCATAGAACTTTTTGTCACTTTTGCGCTTGGCCAGCAGGACCTGTAGAAGGTAAACCTTCTTTACTTGCCGATCCAAGATTTGCTTCAATTTACTGATATGGGCCACATGCTCGAGGCCATATTACAGATCTATGTTGTATGCATAAATCCATATTATGACTCCCATACACTGCTATGGACTCCAATTTTATACAGAGACACATGGAGGTTATGAATACTTATAGATTCCATGCCAAAAATAATCTGTTGGGATTTTCTGACATATTGAGCACCTTCCTTCATGGGAATTGCCCCTTACCCCCTCTATATGGTACCTTATCAAGCTGTAACATAGGACCGTATATGATCACCCTAATGCTCTTATATTAGTGAATTACAATCCCCCAATACCATGCTATAATCAGAATTGTTCTCTTTATCTACATACAGCAGATTGAATGGATTTGCTTCGGCATCAAGCACATGGAGTTCTGCAATCCCTATTTTTGCAGAATCATAGAAATGAATGTGTCCGATCCGCAAAGAAATTGCAGATGTTAGGACCTATGAAGAAATCCATACTGATCCCCTCTGGTTGGTTCTGGGCTATCTTCACTGGACTTCCAGTAAATTCCTGCACTGACTGGCCTCAGCATTGACATGTCTCCAAAGGTACAGTATCTATACTATATATGTGCTAAGCAAGAAGGATCTTGCCGCTTGACCTACCTAAATAGTGATATATATGTAGAGTGTATGTGAGTTGGCCATATATTAAACTCCTGCCGGTTCTCATACACGATACATGCAACCAATATAGAAAGCGCTTTATTGTGTATTGATTGGGCTTTTGCCCCTTTTTTGTTTCTGGGGGGATTTCATTATCCATGTTTTTACCATATACTTATTTTATTTTGTGTTTTTAATATATATGTACCTAGCGTGTATTTGATCAGAAAGGAGGAGTGGGGAGTGTTTTTACTTTAAAAAATTCAGTCTTTTACAGCACAGTAGTGGGTGTTCCTGCCTTATTCTTATAATTAACATGTCCCCAAAGGGCACGTGACACAGCAGTGGCAAGCTCCCTGGCCATACATCACCACTGCAGCCAGTCATTGGCTTTAGCGCACATGTGACTCAGACCATGCAGGAAATTGACAGCCAGGGACTTGATGTGCAATGAAGACCACCAGGAAGCCGGACACCAAGCAGCGGGGACTGAGTATGGATTTTTCCACAGGCCAAGATGTCTGGGGCTTAGATAAAAAAATAAACTACTGGACAATCCCCTTTAAAAGACTGCCATTTTCTTGATGGTCTATGCTCATTGTATATGGGTAATTTGAATTCCCTAGCAGAGATATCAAGTATATTGTTAGATGATTATTTTGCTTTAGAGGGAGAATATCTCATAATAACAGTAGGGAAGTTCTAGTTATGTAATTACCTACACTGATCATCTTGTTTCCAAACCAGAGCTTTGTTTTATGGCAGACTTTATTTTTCATAATCGGATTGGATATGTATAGAACTGTTTCACACAAGCGGATGCCGTGCGTGTCATCCGCAGCGTGATTTTGTAGTAAAAAGGTCACAGAGATGCATGGAGCATTATCAGTCATGTTACTGCTCTGTGTCTCTGCTGTCCAGTGCGGGGCTTGGCTGTCATTCACGCTGCGGATGACACGCACGGCATCCGCTCGAGTGAAAGAGCCCATAGAGTTAAACCATCCACACAAACTAAGCAGTGCTAATACACAGAAACAGAAGAATCTGCTCCTCGTAATAGGTTATGTAGGGCAGGGGAGTCTATGCAAACTGTAAAACATTTTAACAGCAGCCCCTCCACCCAGCAACATCCTGCAGGGTCAGCTCCAGATTATAAGATTAGCCGCAAACTTTGAGTCCTTGGCAGCAGAGGCAGGAATTCTCGCAGCGGTGCCCCAGAATTTGCACTTCTCTAACCCCGAGTCCCATGTAGCACAAATCCCAGTCAATGTCATGGTGCAGTCTTTTTAAAAAAAAAGAAGAATATATCTGTCACAGCTTATATTTGCTTGTATGTATTTACTTTACAGTTATAGTATTATTGTCAGAGGCTCCAGAGTTTTTAGGGGACAATCATAAAAAAAATCTGCCTGAAATCACTGCTGCATAAAGCTGGGGCTACATGGTCACATGTTTTGCACAACAGCAAGTTTCAGAAAAGTAGTTTAATCAGAAATATTTGTGCGACATGTCTGCAACTTGATTTTGTGTGACTATTGTAGAGCTGTGATTTGGCTGTAAAGAAACAGCCACGTTGCGGAAAAGTCACAGGTGAGTTGTATGTCACCCCCAACTTGCATTGTGGTCAACGATGGCAAAGTCGTATGCAATTTGTGACAAAAAATACAATCTATGTTAAATGGTAAAACACTGGGTAACACGGAGATGAAAAAGGACTTAGGAATTTTAGTGAACAGCAAACTTAACTGTATAAATTAGCGTCAGGCAGCTGCTACCAAGGCCAATAAGATAATGGGTTACATCAAAAGGGGCATTAATCCCTGTGATGAGAACATATTCCTACCACTTTACAAATCACTGGTCAGACCACACATGGAGTACTGTGTACCGTTCTGGGCTCCTGTAAACAAGGCAGACATAGCAGAGCTGGAGAGGGTCCAGAGGAGGGCAACTAAAGTAATAACTGGAATGGGGAAACTACAGTACCCTGAAAGATTATCAAAATTAGGGTTATTCACTATAGAAAAAAGACGACTGAGGGGAGATCTAATTACTATGTATAAATATATCAGGGGGCAGTACAGAGATCTATCCCATCATCTATTTATCCCCAGGACTGTGACTGTGACGAGGGGACATCCTCTGCGTCTGGAGGAAAGAAGGTTTGTACACAAACATGGAAGAGGATTCTTTACGGTAAGAGCAGTGAGACTATGGAACTCTCTGCCTGAGGAGGTGGTGATGGTGAGCAGTGATGGCCAGTTCACAGTGTTCGCCGACGAACACATGCGATCTGCCATCTTCACTCCCAAGTCCGGCGATGAAGGCTGTTCTCGGAACTGCCTGCTCCCGGTGACCGCATGTGTTTCAGAGCGGCTCGCGGCGCAGGCACAGGTAAGGACTTACCTCTGCATCGCCGGACTTGGGGGTGAAGATGGCAGATCGCATGTGTTCGTTGGCGAACACTGCGAACTGGCCATCACTGATGGTGAGTTCTCTAAAAAAAATTCAAGAGGGGCCTGTATGTATTTCTGGAGTGTAATAATATTACAGGCTATAGCTACTAGAGAGGGGTCGTTGATCCAGGGAGTTGTTCTGATTGCCTGATTGGAGTCGGGAAGGAATTTTTTCCCCTAAAGTGAGGAAATTTGGCTTCTACCTTATAGGGGGCTTTTTGCCTTCCTCTGGATTAACTTGCCATATAACAGTCTGAACTGGATGGACGGATGTCTTTTTTCGGCCTACCAGACTATGTTACTATGGTGTTGGATTTTATGCGTTTGACATTCGCATACCCCAACCCCTGCAGTGCCCTCAGTATATATTATGCCTGTCCAGTGTCCTCAGTATATATAATTGACCCCTGTTGTGCTCTCAGTATATACAATACTGACCCCCCCACCGCCCAGTAGTGCAAAAAAAAAAAAAAAAAAAACATGTGCATGAACACTTCCTCCTCACTTTTTCAGCATCCTGACTTCACATGATCATGCTGTGCTGAGAACATCAGGTCCTGCTGCTACCAGTACAGACGCTTGCCTCTGATGAGGTCAGTACTTTTTTTTTTTTTTTTTGTTTCATAGTGTACCCATTTTTTAGTCTGTCTGGCTTTCAAAACGGGCAAAAATAGGACATGTCCTGTTTTTGGACGTCCATTATTCACTGGCCGTTAAAAAACATCCTTGTAAATAGTCCCATAGACCGCAATGGTTCTGAAAACAGCTGTGTGATGGCGATCAAAAAACTGGCTATCATATGGACGTTTTCCACTGTCGTGTGAATGAGGCCTTAGGTTTCTTTTACACCATCATTATTAGTCCCGGCAGCCTGTTCCAGCGGAGAACAGTCTTCCAGAGCTCTCTGGATCTGCCACTGGCAGATGTCACCTCAATGCGTACTGGCCCCATTGACCATAATGTCATGATTCAGCCCGAAGGTAGCGGCCGGATCTCCACTGGACCCCATTATAGTCAAAGGGGCTGGCGAGTATTGCGTTAATATGCCTGATCCAGTGAGGCCGTACTGGGCGACAGTTAGGGGAGGCCGTCATGAGGGGTTTTGGTAGGAGGGGGCCAGCGGTGATAGGGTTAAATGGATGTAGGAATTGCGGTGGGTGGAGTGAAAAGGGGGTGGTATAGGGAGGTTATATTAAGGGGAGGAGTGTAGGAGCCATTTTAGATTAGATTTTAAATCTGAGGAGAAGGAGCAAACTAGCACTTACGTGATGGAGGTTGAGGCTTTAATTGAGCAGTTGCGGGCAGCGGCGGAGACCCGGGGACCCGAATGGCTGCAGGAACAGGTGGCTGGTGTGTTGCAGGGGGCGGCGGTGAGTAGTGTCAGCTCACCGCCAACTGGTAGACGGCCGGCCTTAGTCCGGAGGCAACCCCCAGGGCTCGGCGCCGGGTGCAGAGCCCCCTCGGGGACCCTTCACTGAGGGAGGGCGGCGGTGTACCTGCTGCCAGACCCTCCCGACGTGGGAGGAATCAATATGCACGGCGGAGCCCTAGGACAGGCGGGCGGATTCCTCCCCCGCCTCCGGCAGTGAGAGCGGTGGATGCGGGACCAGGTGCGGCGGGTGCCCCCAGTCCGGGGGAGGCCGCCCGGCGTGGGAGAGATGAGCAGGCGGTCGTGGCTGTGGGCAGAGAGATGGCGGTGGCGCACAGGCCACAGGAGACGGTTGGGCGACATGGCGGAGGCTCCGCCCATCGTGTGAGGGGAGAAGATCATGGCGCATCCAGCAGGCCAGGTGCTGGGATGTTGGTGGCGCAGGAAGAAGAGGTTCGTGCTGAGGAGGAAGATCATCAGGAAGCAGGACCTTCGGCTGCGGGGTTCACAGCCCCCCGGCAGCTTGGTGAGGCTAACTGTGGTATCATTAATGCGTGGACGGGTGGCCAAGGGGGGGGTGGGGTGCCACAAGGTGATTTGGGTAAGGGATTGGGGCAGCTTTTTCAGAGTTTGGCGGGTTGGGTGTCTGGTTTTGGGGGGGCAGGAATTTCACCTGTGCCTGCATGGGGAGTGGGGGCTGGGGTTAGTGGTGGTCCGGCCAGTGTGACGAGCAGGGTGGGAGACTCGGTGTCCGTGCAGACGCAGGTTGGGGGGGAGGATGATAGGTCAAAAGTGGACGACACAGCGCGGGGGGAAGTGTATGTCTGCTTTGAGGGTCCTTTGGGGGCGCACTTAAAAATGGAGGTGCGGGAGCGCATATGGAAGGGGGAGTATGTGGAAATATTTTCCTTGCTCCCCCTGGAGAGGTTTAATTTAGATAGGGGTAAGAAGGAGGATGGTAAGAAGGAGGAGGAGGAGAAACGGAGGTTTCGTCTTATTCCACGGACGTTTTCTAATTGGCTGCAGGCATTTGCTATTTTAGCCAGTGTGGTAGGAGAAAAGAAGCCGGAGTGTTGTTCGGCTCTTTTTTGCTATATGGATGCGATTGGGGAAGCGTTTCGGGTGTACGGGGGGACGGGCTGGTTGCGGTACGACGAACAGTTCCGGCAGAGGATGGCGGTGCGTAGTACAATTAGATGGGATCATAAGGACATAGGGTTATGGATGCGGGTGATGGCTCCGGTGCGTGCGGGGCAGTCCTTTCGGGGTGAGTCGGGGGGATCAGGTCAGGCAGCTTTTTCAGCGGCGTCGGCAAAAGGGCTTTGCTTCCTCTTTAACGAGGGCAACTGCAGGTTTGGGGCAAAGTGTCGTTTTAAGCATGAATGTTCCGCATGCGGGGGGGAATCATGGATTCAGTCGTTGTTTCAGAGGGGGTAGGCAAAAGGGGGGTGAGGCAGGTGGAAAAGGGGCTGACACCGGTGCGGGTAGCAGAGATGGGCCCCTTCCTAAATAGATATCCTGATCAAGGGATGGCGGAATTTTTGAGGGTCGGTTTTACGGAAGGTTTTGGTATCCCCTCGTTTCCAGTACCGGTGATTGCAGGGAGAAAAAAATTGCGTTCGGCACTTGAGCATCCCGAGGTGGTGTCTGAAAAATTGGCGAAGGAGGTATCTTTGGGGCGCATGGATGGCCCCTTTGTGAGTCCGCCTTTGGTCAATTTGAGGATATCACCTTTGGGGATTGTCCCCAAGAAGGAGCCGAACAAGTTTCGGTTAATTCATCATTTGTCCTATCCTAAAGGTGCGTCGGTCAATGAAGGTATTGATCCTGAACTATGTTCGGTGGTATATACTTCATTTGATGCGGCTGTAGAGTGGGTGAGGAAATTGGGGGTGGGGGCGTTGTTGGCAAAAACGGATATTGAGGCTGCGTTTCGGTTGTTGCCTGTTAATCCGGATAGTTTGCATTTGTTGGGTTGTTATTGGGAAGGGGGTTATTTCGTGGATAGGTGTTTACCAATGGGGTGTTCAGTGTCATGCGCATATTTTGAAGCATTCAGTTCTTTTTTGGAGTGGGTCGTTAGGGACGTTTCGGGTTGTTCATCCATTATTCATTATTTGGATGATTTTCTTTGTTTGGGTCCGGCGGGGTCTAGGGTTTGCTCGTTGTTACTTAGCACATTGGAGTCGGTTTTTGGAGTATTTGGGGTGCCGTTGGCTGAGGGAAAAACGGTGGGTCCCACTACGGAATTGAGTTTTCTGGGTATTGTTATTAACACGGAAAGGATGGAATGTCGGTTGCCTGAGGATAAATTGCAGGATTTACGTTTAGTGGTGGAGAGGGCTAGGAAATCGGCTAAGATCAGGTTGAGGGACTTGCAATCGCTGCTAGGGAAACTCAATTTTGCATGTCGGATTATGCCAATGGGGAGAATTTTTTGTCGTCGGTTGGCGGGGGCTACTGCAGGCGTTACGGCCCCGCATCATTTTATTAGGTTGGGGAAGGAGTTCAAAGGGGATTTGGCGGTGTGGGGGGAATTTTTGCAGCAGTTTAACGGTCGGACTTTGGTTTTGGGGGCAGCTGTGGATAATTTTGACTTTGAGTTGTTTTCGGATGCGGCGGGTGGTTCGGGTTTTGGTGTGTACTGTCATGGGCAATGGTGTGCGGGTAGGTGGCCGATTGCCTGGGTGGAGAGGGGATGGCTTCAGAATTTGGCATTGTTAGAGCTTTTTCCAATTGTATTAGCTATGGTGTTGTGGGGGGATCGGTTTAGAGATAAAAAAATCCGGTTTCATTGTGATAATTTGGGGGTGGTTCAGGCCATTAATGGTATGACGGCGTCTTCGCCGCCGGTTATTCGTTTGTTACAGCATTTGGTTTTGGTCTGTTTGTCGCGTAATGTGTGGGTGGTAGCAGTACATGTGCCAGGTATTTTTAATAATATTGCGGATGCCCTTTCTCGTTCTCAGCTGGAGCGGTTTCGGCAATTGGCGCCAGGAGCGGATGCCGAGGGATTGGAATGTCCGGAGTCCATGTGGGAGATGTTGGAGGTATCATAGACGGTCTCCTTCGGGACTCAATGAGTACCGGGACGTGGTTGGCGTACGGTAAAGTGTGGGGGGAGTGGCTGCATTGGTGTGAGGAGTTGGGGGCGCGCGTGGATGAGGGGGATATCCCGTTATTGTTGTTTTTGGGGCATGTGAGGGAACTGGAGTGGTCGGTGTCAAAATTGAATAAATGGATTGCTGGGCTGGCGTTTGGTTTCAAATTGAGGGGTTTGGCGGATGTGACCAAGACGTTTTTAGTGAGGCAGGTGTTGCGGGGTTGGCGGCGTGGGCAGAAGGTCAGGGACAAAAAGAGGCCAGTCTCGTTTGATTTGTTATTAAGATTAGGCACGCAGTTGGAATTGGTGGGTAGTTCAGGTTGGGAGGTGAAGTTGTTTAGGGCAGCTTTTTCTTTGGCGTTTTTTGGAGCGTTTCGGATAGGCGAGTTGGTATGTCAAAGTGTGCGGGCTGTTGGTGGCAGGCTGCTGAAGGAGGATGTGGGGTTGTTGGATGATAGGGTGGTGATTAAAATTCGTAGGTCTAAGACTGACAAGTTAGGTAAGGGAAGCTTGGTGAGGTTGTTTGAGGTTCCTGGCTGTTCGATGTGTCCGGTTCGGTGTGTTGGGGAGTATACAGCCTTGGGTGTCGCTGAAGGAGGTCCGTTGTTGAGGCATAGGGATGGTTCGTATTTGTCGCGGTACCAATTTCTGGCAGTGTTCAGGCGTTGTTTGCAGGAGTTGGGTATTACAGCGGAGGATTTTGCGGGGCACTCGTTCAGGATAGGGGCGGCTACGGAGGCGGCCAGGTGGGGTATGAGTGACGAGGTAATCAAGAGGATTGGTAGATGGGAGTCTGTTAGGTTTAGGTCCTATGTGCGGGTGGGGATGTTGTAGAAGGGCATTGACTGATGTGTCTTGTGTTTGCCTTGTCTTATTTTTCAGATTCCGGTTCCGCGTGGGTTTGGATCATGGGGCACTCATTCGTGTTCTGGGGTGCTTTGAGGGCGGATGTTCGTCATGAGGGTCGGCAGCTGGGGTTTGACAGGGACGTCGCGGTCATCAGATGGTTGGGGGTGAGAGGTATGTTGTGGCAAGGGGTGTTAAGGGAGGTCCATCGTTATGTACGTTTGAGTAGAGCGCCGGATGTGTTGGTGCTGCATGTGGGTGGGAATGATTTGGGGGGGCGGCCCGTTAGAGAGCTGTTAAGGGATATTAAGTTTGACTTGTTACGTTTGTGGTCTTTATTCCCGGGCATGGTCACGGTGTGGTCAGACATCGTGCCTAGGCAGGTATGGCGTGGGGCGCGTTCAGTGGAGCGACTCAATAAGGCGAGGATAAAGGTTAATAGGGCGTTGGGTAAGTTTATGGCCAGGAACGGGGCAGTGGCAGTGCGGCATTCGGAGTTGGAGCCTGGAGTGGGGGCGTTTTGGAGGGCCGATGGTGTCCATTTGAATGCCGTTGGTATTGACTTGTGGTCATTGGGGCTTCAAGGAGGAATCGAGCGAGCATTGGGAGTGTGGAGGAACGCGCAATTCTGAGGGTGTTGAGTCAGGTTGCGCGTTGTTGGCGGTGGGAGGTCCTCGAAGTTGGTGGTAAGGATGCTTCAGGTGAATGGGAGGGCCTCAATGGTGGGGCTGGACTCCCATGCTTGGACAGTTGGCTCGGATAAAAGGCGTCCGTCAGGTGGTCTCCGAGCTGGTGCTTTACGGCTGGAGGCAAGACGGATGTGCCAGTTTTTTGGTGACTTGTGTTTTAACGAATTTGGGGCTTCAAGGACCTCCCTCGTCATGGGTAAGAAACTGTAAGATTATTTATGGTTTATTGTATTTATGTTAATGAACGGCTGCTGTGGCCATTATTATCCAACTCTGGTCTCTGTGTCTTATTTGGAGAGTTAGGGTAAATATGTGGTCAAAGCAGTAAAAGAGGGGCCCCCGAGTGAATAGCCAATAACCCTCTCAAGAGAGTTTTGGCAGGTTGTTCTCTGCCGGAACAGCCTGCTGGAGCTAATAGTGTTGATGTGGAAGAAGCCTAGCTGGTGCCAGACACCTCTAGTGGCAGCTTATCTTCCTTTTTACAAAAGGATCAGGTGTGTTAAAAACCAATGGGCCGGTCCTTCTTTCCTCTTGATATTTGCCGATTGAGGATATCTACATGAAATGGCTGACCAATCCTACCATAATCAGCCTTAAGTGCCCCTTTAAAGCAAAGCTTCACTTTTATAACTACTTCAATCATTCTTTCCCTCATTCTGCTCAGTACACGTTTATAATTTTACACGGATTCACTTAGGAGGTGACCGGCTTCCCGTAACATCTCTCGGTAAAATGTGGAGGTTTGTAGGTATCGATGGCATATGCTTTACAAACCTTTCCAAAGCTCCCCTTTCCTATAACTTTCAGGAAGTCAAAGTCAGTTGGTTTAGCACTGGAAAAAAAAGATAAAGATGACAATGTAACAATTTATATGACTTTATTGCTAGGATACATTCACACACAAAAGATTTATTGCAGAAATTTCTATTGCTGTTTCATTAAAGGGTTTGACCACTTTCTGGTTACTGTTCACCAATCTGTTTGTGAGATGATTATATGTCACTTACTAATATAGTCTTTGTTGAAATTCTGCACCATTTTCTATATTTCATGATGTATGCCCCCTTGTTTACAAAGTCTTTTGTGCTGTCCACACAGAGGTCCTGTCCATAAGATGGCCGCTGATGTGACCAGGCAAATCACCTCCATGTGATGTCTCCTCCATTCAAATGCACTGCACCTGCACTAAACTTTCAACAGTACAAGTGCAGATGACAGGTGCAGTGTATTTGAATGGAGGAGACATCACATGGAGGTGATTTGCTTGATCACATGACCCTCCATCAGCAGCCATTTTATGGACAAGACCTCTGTGTGGACAGCACAAAAGACTTGGCAAACAAGGGGGCATACCTTATCAAATATAGGAAATGGTGCAGAATTTCAACAAGGGCTATATTAGTAAGTGCCATATAATCATCTTACATACATATTGGTCAACAGTAATCAGAAAGTGGCCAATCCCTTTAATCTCAGTGAAGCTTAAAGAAATCCATGCACATGGAGAGGAAACCACATTCATCTGTATGGAAAGTTTGAACTCTGTAAGGAAAGATGTGCAGCTCCATACAACCTCCCAGTAGGACACCCATAGACTGTAATGGGGCCCTACTGTACTTCTATACAAAGTCAAAAAGTTATTTTTCCTGACAGATTCCATATGATTTTTTAACAAACTTGTGCCTCCAAGGGGCTCCATTGGATGCTGTATTACAGAGGAATCCTCCCCTAAAAGCATTGCTAGGGAGCAGAGGAAAGCCATTGGGGGAGAGTTATCAAAACTGGGGTAAAGGAAAACTGGCTTAGGCTACTTTCACACTAGCGTTCGGAGCGGATCCGTCTGATGTTTCATCAGACGGATCCGCTCCGATAATGCAGACGTTCGCATCCGTTCAGAACGGATGCGTCTGCATTAAAACTTAGAAAATTTTCTAAGTGTGAAAGTTGTCTGAGCGGATCCGTTCAGACTTTCCATTGAAAGTCAATGGGGAACGGATCCGCTTGAAGATTGAGCCATATTGTGTCATCTTCAAGCGGATCCGTCCCCATTGACTTACATTGTAAGTCTGGACGGATCCGCTCGCCTCCGCACGGCCAGGCGGACACCCGAACGCTGCAAGCAGCGTTCAGGTGTCCGCTCACTGAGCGGAGCGGAGGCTGAACGCTGGCAGGCGGATGCATTCTCAGTGGATCCGCCTCCACTGAGAATGCATTGGGGCCAGACGGATGCGTTCGGGACCGCTCGTGAGCCCCTTCAAACGGTGCGCACGAGCGGACACCCGAACGCTAGTGTGAAAGTAGCCTTAGGCTACTTTCACACTCGCGTTTTGTGCGGATCCGTCATGGACAGATCTGTTCAGATAATACAACCGTCTGCATCCGTTCAAAGTAAATGGAGGACGGATCCATTTTCTATTGTGCCAGATTGTGTCAGTGAAAACGGATCCGTCCCTGTTGACTTACATTGTGTGCCAGGACGGATCCGTTTGGCTCAGTTTCATCAGACGGACACCAAAACGCTGCAAGCAGTGTTTTGGTGTCCACCTCCAGAGCGGAATGGAGACGGTACGGAGGCAAACTGATGAATTCTGAGCGGATCCTTTTCCATTCAGAATGCATTAGGGCAAAACTGATCCGTTTTTGACCGCTCGTGAGAGCTCTGAACGGATCTCACAGACGGAAAGCCAAAACCCGAGAAAGTAGACTTAGTTTGCCATAACAACCAATCAGATTCAACCTTTCATTTTTCAGAGCTTCATTAGAAAATGAAAGGTGGAATCTGATTGGTTTCTTTGGGCAACAAAGCCAATTTTCCTTTGCGCCAGTTTTGATAAATCTCCCCCATTAGGCCTCTTTCACACGAGCGTGACAGATTAGGTCCGGGTGCGTTCAGTGAAACTCGCACCATTTTGCAAGCAAGTTCAGTCAGTTTTGTCTGCGATTGCGTTCAGTTGTTCAGTTTTTTCCGCGCGGGTCCAATGCGTTTTAATGCGTTTTTCACGCGCGTGATAAAAAAACTAGGTTTACATACAACATCTCTTAGCAAGCATCAGTTTTTCACTGAAGCCCCATTCACTTCTATGGGGCCAGGACTGCGTGAAAAACGCAAAATATAGAACATACTGCGTTTTTCACACAACGCAGAACAGATGCGTGAAAAAAACGCTCATGTACACAGACCCATTGAGATGAATGGGTCAGGATTCAGTGCGGGTGCTATGCGTTCACGTCACGCATTGCACCCGCGCGGAAAACTCGCTCGTGTGAAAGGGGCCTTAGTGTCAATGGACACTGAACTGAGGCAAATGGCTGCCCAGTTCAGGATGCAATCCCAGCTTCTGGACCCATATTCCATCTGAATGACAAGCTATAAGATAATGAAGACCTAAATGCAACATTACTTTTTAAGGGTCACTAGACTTTCAAAAATGTTATGATGTGTCCAACTTTTGATATGTCATATCAAAGGCTTTGATCAGTGGAATATCTCTTGCAGTGAGGAAGGAGAGTGTGGTATGTGAGGGCTTGTCTCGTTCTATTGATCATGGAAGTCTCTGCACTCAGGCCCCCACCGATCAAAAGCTTTGATATGACACTATGACATATCGAAAGTTTTTTGGGAAAATCCCATGAACCTTTGAAGGCTTTTCATCGAAAGAATGACAAACCTGAATTTGCACAATAATTAGAAACACCTTATTGACCCCTCCCCTGCGACAGGCAGATAAGAACAAGAACTCTTCAATGCAATATTATCAGTGCACACGACATGTGACGGTATTACATGCACCATTGTGTTATGATTGCCTAGTGGTAACTGTACTTGTCAGGGCTCATGCTCACTAACAGTCTGCAATATACTGTATATGGGAAGTGGTCACGTGCTCTCCATATCATGGATGCAGACCCATTCGCTCGAATGGGTCCGCAAGATACGGAGATGAAGCCCACAGAAACACTTCAGAGCGCTTCCGTGTGATCTCAGTCCGTGCTTCCGCACCGCAAAAAAATAGATCCTGTTCTATTTTTCTGCGGTGCGGACTGAATCTTGAGGATCACGGACCCATTCAAGCGAATGGCTCCACATCCACAAATGGCGGGCACACAGCCGGTGCCTGTGCATTGCAGACCGCTGTTTGCAGCCCGCAGCACGGGCATGGGGCACACATGGTTCATGTGCATGAGCCCTTAATGTATTGATTATTATTACTAAAAATGATATTGTCATTTTCGGATCAGGCCAGTAGACATAGGGCCTCGTGCACATGACCGTGTCTGTTTTGCGGTCCGTTAAGCGCAGATATCAGCAGTGTGCTTCCCGTTCCGCACTGCCCGCCCTATGTTAAATATGCCTTTTCTTGTCTACCGCACAGACAAGAATAGGACACGCTCTATCTTTTTTTGCGGGATGGCCGATGGATGGGAACGGACTTTTTTTTGCAGCCCCTTTGAAATGAATGGATCCACATCCAAGCCACAAAAAATGTGGATCGGATGCAGACTAAATATACCGTCGTGTGGATGGAGGCTTACTACTAGTGTTGAGCGAACTTGTGTTTTAAGTTCGGCGTCTAAAGTTCGGGTTCGGGTTATCGAAGTATCCCGTTATGGATTCCGCTACCACGGACCATAACGGAATTTAGAATCCATAACGGGATACTTCGATAACCCGAACTTTAGACGTAGAACTTAAAACAGAAGTTCGCTCAACACTACTTACTACGTGTTTCTTCTGACCTGTGTGCACTTACAGATTTCCACAGATCTAGTCTTTAGAGGCACAGCTGAGGGGGGATGTGTACTCACTTAGGGTTGGCAGACGGGCCCAGGTTTATGTTCGAAGTCATGACTGAAGAGAGACGTTGACCGATTCCAGTCTCGATGTCACTCAATGGTCTGTAAATTGAAGAGTTTAGACTCCTTTATAGTTAACCACAAACATTCAGAATGAAAAAGGAAGAAAAAAAGGCACAACAGGAAGAATCAGCAGGTAGGAAGTCATTTATTAAGAGCAGTGGCGTAACTAGAAATGACTGGGCCCCACAGCAAATTTTGAACGGGGCCCCCTAGCAACTTCTTCACAACCCCTTCCTCCCATGCAACCCCCACTTCTGTGGCTAGTCAAGATCGCTCTCTCAGACGAGGCCCGACAGCTGCTCTGTCCTACAGTGTCACTGTATATAATGTCATTTTATAATACCGTTGAGGTGGCCCTGACAATAAAATCTTTTATTCCTCCTCTCAGGTGGGCCCCTTCTGAGTTCAGACCCCAAATCAGCCGCTTCCCCTATAGCTACGCCCTTGATTAAGAGTCAAGGGTAGGTTCACAAGAATTTTTTGGGAAGTGTTTTTTAAGGCAGATTTTCTGGCCGGTTTTTCAGCCAAAGCCAGAAGTGGGTCCAGCTGGAAGGTGAAGTATAATCCTTCCTTTCTATTTCCGATTCCTTGTAATCCACTTCTGTCTTTGGCAAAAAAAAAACTGCAGGAAAATCTGCCTCAAACCCTCCACAAAAAAAAAAATCTGTGTGCACCTACCCACAGTGTTATGGATTTTCATAACATGCGTGGTGATCATATCACACAAGCTGTGTCTTTTTTATGTAGAGGAAATCTATGTCTGACCACCCGAAGCCTGTGCACTACACGCCTGCTTTTGCAGTAAATATAATTGTGGCCACCATTGCACCAAAACTATAAAAGTGTATTGACGTGCTAATTTTGCGATTTTATATATTTTTTTTACAAAAATAGGATTTATTTTCAAACTATCTTAGGCTTCGTTCACATCAGCGTTCAGCCTTTCCGTTCTCCGGAAAGGACGGATTCGGCACATAACTGAGCCGAATGGAGCCTACGGACCCCATAGACCCCCATAGACTATAATGGGGTCCGTTAGGTTTACGCTCAGAAGAGACAAAAGTAGTGCATGCAGGATTTTTATCTCCGTTTCAAAAATCTTCCTCTGGGCGTAAACCTAACGGACCCCATTATAGTGTATGGGGGTCTATGGGGTCCGTAGGCTCCGTTCGGCTCAGTTATATGCCAAATCCGTCCTTTCCGTTTTTCCTGCCCCTATAACAGAGTAGGAGAACGGAAAGGCTGAATGCTGATGTGAACGAAGCCTTAATACTTTTTATAAGTTTTGTGCACCTGTGGTGTTTTTATTTGAAGTGATTTTGTGGCATCTAACAACGTGAGGATGTTCCTTTTGTGCAGAATAGGTCACCAATATCCAATCATTTAGTGTCCAACACCCGCTACCCCACTAATCAGCCGTTCCCTGCAGCCTTCGGTGCCAGAAGCAGCTCTCGAATGGAGCAGGGAGTACAGCTCCACCCAAAGTGTAGTGGCTGTGCTCGGTTACTGGGCTGCTAGCTGCTACTGAAGGAGACCTCCCAAGTGTCCCTCTTTTTGACTTTTTGAAGTCCCTCTGTCCCTCTATGCTCCATAAATGTCCCTCTTTTTGATCTGAGGTATTACTGCATTTACAATATTGATCCAGAAAGTCTGGTTCCTTTCTGCATATTAGAGCCCACCTTGTATATTATTTCATTACGGTATTTGATGCAATTTGAATTTTAGAAATGTCTATATTCCGAGTATTTTTGCACTATTTTGTAAGAGAGAACAATTGAAATATATAGATATGGAGGAAAAATTGATATTTCACGCAATGAACCATAAGTTTCCCTTTTTGAACGTTCAAAAAGTTGGGAAGTATGCTGAAGGGAATGGGGGCTGAGCTGTAGTACCTTGAGTGAGCGCTAAACTTTAATCTTCCGCCTTTCATTTTACAAAGGAGCTCTGAGAAATGAAAGGTGGAATCTGATTGGTTGCTATGGGCACCTAAGCCAGTTTTCCCTTTACATCAGTTTTGATAAATCTCCCCCATGGTGTTTTTATATTATTTATCCCAAAGTGTCTTGGACAACTACAGGTATAACTGCCTTTACTTATCAGTACAATGGTTCTGGTGAAAGATGCTATTGCCATAGACAAGACAGGATAAAAGAATGCACTCATAGCCAAGTATGTTTGACCCAAACCAGGTCACGTGGACTGCTCAATTTATAATAGTCCACCTAAGTCGCAAAAAAATAAGTGTCTCCTTGTAGGTATCATATGGAGACATAAAAACTTGTTCCATGTGATATCGGATGTTTTCTTACAGAGATTTTCTGCGCTAGAAACATTGATTCAAAGACAGAATATCCATTGACTTTGACACGGCAAACGCTTATCAGCCCTTTACATTATAATAGCACCATTACCAGCCGTGTTATTTTATTCCATTAGTGGCACTTCTGACTTTGATGCCTTTTCCTTCTCTAAAAGGCGGACAGCTTAGGCTAGATCCACGTCCACTGTGTCTGGCCTAGCCGGATAGTGCCATGCACCGCTGGAGCCCAATTACTATAATTGCATCCGGCGGTGATTCGACCAGTTACCAGCATGAGTGCCGGGTTTTGGACGGACAAAAACGAATGCGTGCACCAGTTTTTGTCCGGCAGAAACTCTGCACTCATGCCGGGTCGGCCGCACTTACAAAAGGTGCAGTCATCATAACTTGGAAAGTGCCAGGTCTATCTCAGAAACCTATTTCCCCGTCGACTTATATTGGGAAATGAGATGTGGCATCACGACCGTGTCATATGGTGATACACTTATGCTGTTCCTTTGTTATTCTTCCTGGAAAGTTATGAATACAGTGATACTAGATGTTATCTAGTCAATAGACTATAGTGTGCAGAGTCTGACATGTCCTCACTGACTGGTCTGTATTAAACTCTGTAGGGACAGGCCCCACTGACAAGAGGAATCATGACGTCCAGTGGTCAATGTATTCATTCATTTCCAATATTTTACGGTGAATAACAGAGGAATGGCACAGAGCAGAGTTGTAGGAAAAGATGCTCCAGAATTCCTATTACATGAGAAATAAAATTACAGGGAAACTTGCTCAGAAAAAATGGTCTTTAATGGGATAGTCATCTCAAAGAAAAAAAAAGCATACAGAATGAAGTCGGCAAACATGTACAGCACACAAATAATCATGAACCCCCTAAATCGTGTCACTTCCAGTTTAAGATGGTCCCATCATCTGAAATTCATTCACACTTAGTTTACTGGTATAAGCTGAATTGCGTTATGGATTCTGTTACCACGGACCATAACGCAATTCCATGACGGAATGCATAAAGGGAGTCCTCTCCTGCATAACGGAAATGGGACGGATCCGTTTTGCAGCCCATAGACTTCAATTATGACGGAATGAATAACCGAATGCCTCTAAAGGCATTCCGTTATGCATTCCGTCATAGAATTGCGCTATGGTCCGTGGTAACAGAATCCATAACGCAATTCACCTTTTACCAGTAAACGAAGCGTGAACGGATTTCATAACCTGAAATTCGCTCATCTCTACTCCCCAGCATGGCACTTCCTAAACTCTTGGTACCCATCATGGCTCCATTCTCATTTCTGATCCATATGGTGGCTTCCCTCATAGTCCCAGTCCCCAGCATGGTGCTGCCTCTCATTCCTGGTCCCTATTATATCCGCCTTCTTAGTCCTAGTCTCTGCCATAGCTCCCCTCTCATTCCTGGTCCCCAGCATGGCTCCCTTCTCATTCCTGGTCCCCAGCTTGGCTCCCTTCCATAATATGGCTTTACCTCTCATTTCTAGTCCCCACCATAACTCCCCTCTCATTCCTGGTCCCTATTATGGCCCCAACTTGCATTCCTTGTCCCAAGTATAGCTCCATCTTGCATTCCTAGCTGGCAACATGGCTCCTCTCTAAATTATGTCCCCCAGCGTTGCTCCACCTCCTATGTCTAGCCTCCAACATGGCTCTGCATCCCATTCCATGGCTCCCCTTTTCATTTTCACCCCTCGTTGCTAACCTTGACACCTCAGAAGTGGTCTGCAGGCTCCCTTATTCAGCAGTTGTGTTAGCTGTTCAGTGCAGAACTCTGCTTTTCTGACAACCTCCCCTGATGTCCCTGTCTCTTGCTCCTGCTCACTCCAGTCAGGTGATGCAGTGCAGCCCCAACTCACGTCCAGGCAATTTACAGAGTATGTAAATCCAATATGTGTTCCTTTCAAAGGGTTCTCACTGAAAAATGTGCTAAAAAAAAAAAAGTTCTTTGGTTGGATGGGGGTGGGGGGGTCTCAGCATGCATAGAGGCCCGGCCTCCGTCACTCCCTCGCCTCTCCCAAGTGACAAGCACAAGGCAAAAAAACGCCCGTGTGACAAAGTATTGCCGCATGGGCATTTAAAAAGTAGCAAAATGTGGTCTTGCGACTTTTTTACTCCAAAAACTGGCATAGCGCCCATCACAAATGACTTCCATTGTTCGTAGCCAGCTCACCCATATGTTACTAAACTTACTAGGATCTCTGCTGCTTGTGAACAAAGCACACTATCCAAAAAGAAGTGTCCAGCGTCTTGAGGATCCTAAAATCCTGGCTTCATTTAGACATAAAACCATAACCATACGAATAGCCAAAAGAGAGTCCAAACAATGCTTGCGCGTTTTAGACATACACATAAATGGGCATCCCATGTGGGGTGCCTTTATTATATCAGTTGTCAGAGATTCGTCCTTATGAATTAGTTGTCGGTGTCATAGTTTATGTGCAGACACAGACTTGTAACTGCAATAGACTGCTTGGAACTAGTGTTGTCCTGTTTGGTGCAGGTTCTGCAACTCTACAAAGACGTGTGAGCTCTTATTTTAGGCGGCTCCTCTTCAGCCTGTGACATTCACTTATTGTTAAAGCAGTAGTAGTTAATAAACCAATAATCTCATGAATGTACCGGTACATGCAGGTCCAGTGGAGGAGGGCAGTTTTTGATGCATTTTTTTATCCAAATCCTGGAGTGGATTGTACAGATAAGACAGGTATAAAATGCACTGTGTGAAAGAGACTTCCAAGTTATTCTGTCTCTCTTTGTCTCGTGTTTCCAATTCAGATAATGGGTATCCTTGTAATATACACGGTCCCCTGATCCCCCCATAGAGGGAACAACTCTTTTTAGCAGCTGTTTGCTCTCTGTAATAGAGGAGGTTTGAGCTGGGAACCCCAAAAGGGATTGCCTTGATGGAACAACCCCTTTAAGGTGACCATGCCTAATTTTTCTATCTGTTGGAAGAAGGTTACGGCCACACGGTCAGGAGTGGATCATAGAAGGAGAGAAGGAGAGAAACTATTAAAGGGGTTGTCCATGATTTTGATATTGATGGCCTACCCTCAGGACATCAATATCTAATCGGAGGGGGTCCGACCGCTGGGAACCTTGCTGTTCAGCTGTTTGAAGAGGCTGCTGTGCTCTGGTGAGCACAGTGGCCTCCTCTTCCTCTTCTCGTTCAAGTAAATAGACCCGGGCTGCAAATCCACCACTATCGAATGTAAGGCGCTGTGCTTGCTATGCTGTGAATAGGCAACATCACTTGTGTCTCTTTAAACAGCTGATCAGCGGGGAGTCAGACATATTGATAACCTGAGTACAAGCCCTTTAAAAGGAACCTGTCACCGGGATTTTGGGTATAGAGCTGAGGACATGGGTTGCTTGATGGCCGCTAGCACATCCGCAATACCCAGTCCCCATAGCTCTGTGTGCTTTTATTGTGTAAAAAAACCGATTTGATACATCTGCAAATTAACCTGAGATGAGTCTTGTCCCTGACTCATCTCACGTACAGGACTCATCTCGGGTTAATTTGCATATGTATCAAATCGGTTATTTTACACAATAAAAGCACACAGAGCTATGGGGACTGGGTATTGCGGATGTGCTAGCGGTTCCCTTTAAGACAGATACAATTTTCTTTTCTTTTCTTTTTTTTTATTCATTCCTGGTTTTGGCTTCCAAAACTGCATCAGGAAACCGGATCGAATGTCTATACCCTACTAAAGGTACTTTCACACTTGCGTTTTTCTTTTCCGGCATAGAGTTCCGTCCTAGGGGCTCTATACCGGAGAAGAACTGATCAGTTTTATCCCCATGCATTCTGAATGGAGAGTAATCCACTCATGATGCATCAGGATGTCTTCAGTTCCGTTTTTTTGACTGATCAGGCAAAAGATAAAACCGCAGCATGCTACGGTTTTATCTCCATCCAAAAAAACGTAAGACTTGCCAGAATGCCGATACGGCATTTTTTTCCATAGGAATGTATTAGTTCAAAATACCGGAATGCCGGATCCGTCCTTCCGCGCAGACCGAAAAAAAGGTGAAAAAAATAAATGCCGGATTCACCGGAAAGACGGATCTGGCATTCCAATACATTTTTCAGACAGATCCGTCATTTTTCAGACTGATTAGGATCTTGATCAGTCTTACAAATGCCATCAATTGCCATACGTTTTGCCGGACCCGGCAGGCAGTTCCGGCGACGGAACTGCTTGCCGGATCACTCTGCCGCAAGCGTGAAAGTAGCCTAATAGTGCAGGAATTCTAAGGTGTATTGGAAGATGCAGAACACATGTTACTTCCTCACCTCTTCCAATATCTCTGCTTGCAGTCAGTGAAAACATTGAGGACAATATGCTTTTATGTACTGTAGGAAGGCGCAAGGGTCGGTCATTGACGGAAGGTTTCCTCGGTGAGGTAAGAGCCGGTAATTTCATCGGTCGGACCCCCGCCGGTCAGATGCTGATGATCTATCATCATTTTAAACAAACTGCAAAACCCCTTTAATGACTTATGACAAATCCGAAGGTCTCTATAGCAATACTTATAGCAGGAATACACCTTTCACGTTGCTGTGTACAAAACTAGTCACGCTATGTGTTAACAGTAAGCAAGATGTCATTTATAGAACAAGATCATCATGTCCTCATATGTTAGGAAGAAATACATTGTTGTGTACACACTGACCCAGTGGTGTACATAGAGAAGTAAAGGATAGCAAGGATTAAACCCGGCCCCACACACAGGACAGAAGGGTTTCTGCCTAAACCCTTTCAATGACCCTTGGGCCATTTTTCCCCTGCCTCATTTGCTAAAAGTTGTTCCTTTAAAGGGTAGAGTCCAGACCAAGTTTTCACCTCCAGTAGAAGAGGAGATAATCCCAACTAAGACTGGTCCCCTCTTGCCCTGGGCCCCATAGCAGTCGCATGGTTTGCCGCTATGGTAATTACGCCCCTGCTGTGACCATACCTCCTAACTGTCCCGGAACAGGCGGGACAGTCCCAGATTGCAATGGCTGTCCCAGTACTGGGGAGCTATGTCCCGCTTTCTAGCAGCTGTCTCTGCTTCCATAGAAGCCTGTATTATGATGAAGCAGAGATCCGTCATCGGCTCCCTGCTTCATCATTCCTCCGCCGGCTCCGCCTCCTCCACAGACCAGAGCAGCCGATGTCCTGCTGCTGCTAGGAACAAGGTATGTGGTGTTTATTTTTTTTACTTTCTGTAAGGGGCACATGACTGGGCATATTACTCGGGCACATAACTGGGCATATTACTGTCAGGGGGCACAGCTGAGCATATTATTGGGGGGCACAGCTGAGCACATTATTGGGGGGCACAGCTGGGCATATTACTGTCAGGGGGCACAGCTGGGCATATTATTGGGGGGCACAGCTGGGCATATTATTGGGGGGCACAGCTGGGCATATTACTGGGGGGCACAGCTGGGCATATTACTGGGGACACATAACATGGCATTGTCACGGACTTTGGTGGGCGCCGTGACACGGTTGCCGTGCATGTGCAGCGTACTCAAGTTGTGTGTAACAGGTGTTTCTGGGTGATGTAGTGCAATATACACTAACCTGGTACGGCTGACTCTCTGCAAGGGCAGGTGATGGTATAAAATGTTCGTGACGCCAGTGCCAAGTAAACGGTGGCACGCCGTTTGCGGATCGCAGGAATAAATGAGGAACACCGTGATCTTAAAGCAGAACTCCAACTTTAGTAGGTTTCATAGAGACAATAATGGAATCGCAGTTCCTTGGCATACAGTCGATTTTGCAATACGGTTGATGCAGGCAATTACAGTTTTAGCAAGGTGATTACAGAGTGTTGAACACAGGACTTGCAGTACAGGAGCTTGCACTCTATTTCTGTCTGATCCTGGAATATAGCAATTCTTCACCAAGGCCCAATAACCTAATTCTGGCTTTATATCCTTGGTTGTAGCTTTAGAAAGTACCTCCTCTGTTATTTTGAGTACCTCTTGCTTCTCTGCACTTTGCCTCGGTCTCTCTCAGCTTCCTTAGACTCTTTCACTTAAGTATTCCTGTTTCTGCATAAGGGAATTCAGGAGGGAATCTTCTCCTGGACAGCAGGCTTCAGGCCTGGACTGGTTTCTGACATTGTCTAATCTCCAACTGTAGATTACAGACACTAGACTCCGTCTGCCTTTCACTTCCCTGACTGGGCCTTATATAAACTAGGGCTCTCTAGCTCCCTCTAATGACTAGAAGCTGGAATGACACCCCTAGCAGGCCTGTACATGCAAGTTTCACAGTAACAGGGAAATACATGCATTACATTATATGACATTTTATAAAACTGACATATACCAACTTCCCATAATTAGGAGGGACGACAGCACACCAAGTGACACTTTGGTAGTGACGGGTATTACAGTCCCCGTACACTACATATGCTGTTGCCAGAGGCAACCTGTTGTGGTTACAGTTTGTAGGTGCCTCCTCCTTTCTCCTTGGGCCTTCCCTGTCTAGTGCCGGAGGGGTTAATTATCTAGCTGGTGGGGATTTAGGTGTGGCCATGAGGTTTATATTACCTGTGGCTTCCAGGCTGGAGTCAGTGGTACTCCAGCCGTTTGGTGATGGAGCTCTGCTCCTTTTCTGGGTGAACCTGCCCAGTCCTTGAGGGCCACCTTGTTGGACATAAATTGTCTTTCTATTCTATCCTCCATGTTCCGCTTCCTTACCTGTGTGAGTTTATGTTCAGGGTGTGGTGTCTCGTATTGTTGTTGTTACATGTCTGGTCAGTTGGTGTTTTATGTCCGGCATGCATGCAAGTCGTACCCTGTTTATTGTGCCTCCGGAAGGGGGATCCATGTTTTCCCGGAGGGGTGAACCAAAAGTCAAGTCTGTGAGCTTGTTCCTGTGTGTCAGTATGTACTGTATCCGTTTGGTGTTTGGATTGCAGTACGTGTGTATGGGTTCCATTGGTGTGGTCTTCTTTTGTGCCGTCCAGCAGTTGCGGCAGGTAAGTTACCATGCCTTCCTGGGTTCTTGGTTCAGTGGTTATTCCCTCCACTGGATACTTACCTGCCGTTCCACTTGGCTTTCTCTCCTTGCTGTTAGGCCTGCAGAGACTCCTGCTCTTCTGTGTCTTGGAAGAACCGGTCGTCTCTCCCCTGCTCCTATGTGAGGGATAATCAGGGCAACTCAGGGTCCTAGGTATCCTGGGTATGAGCCATTCTACCATCCAGGTAGGGGACGCTTTAGGAGGTGACCTGCTCCCTGATTCCGGCATCCTGGCCTAGCAGCTTCCCCGCATACCCATTATTGTACGGTGGGGAGTTTTCCCCACTACCCACCGTGACAGGCATATTACTGGGGGCACTTCTGGGCATATTACTGGGGGCATATAACAAGGCATATTACTGGGGGCACAGCTGGGCATAATGTGGGCATAAATACTGTTCGGTGGCAGAGCATTAAGAGGACTAGTTGGGATTAGGTGCATAAGTATGCTTTGGGCGGAGTTAGAGGCGTGGCCTAGTGAGGAAAAAATGTCCGCTTTGTGCGCCGCACAATATGTCCCTCTTTGTTCATTTAGAAAGTTGGAAGGTATGCTGTGACCACTCAACTGGTTTATTTCCTTCAGCGCTTTCTCCCCTCTACACTCCGCCTCGCCGATCTGTCAGACTGCTAGCAGTCATCATGGAAGACAATACCAAGACATGTATCATTTCCAGGGACCTTGGTCTATATAGAACAGAAATGTCCCATGTAGAGCAACCTATAATACATGCGGCAAAATGTTATGTTATGAGACAGAACAGCATTTGCTAATTTTGCAAATATCATAAGCTGTTATTAATAGTTGTACATTGGACGGTACAGTTAACAAGTACAGCACTGCTACATCTATATTTAAGCTGTCCATATATTTTAGACAGTAGAGTGAATGCTCTTTTGGCTACGTCTCTCAACCCCTCAAAAACATGCACACTCAACTCGACCAAGTGTGCTTGTGTTCTGAATGGGGAGAGGGGAGCATGCTGCTGACAGACCCCTCTGGTGGTGACTTATCTTCAGGAATGGACTGGGAACGTAAAGTGACCCTGGAAAATAAAAGCTAAAAGTGGCACCATGTTGTAGGCAGGTCCAAATTAACAGAAGGCGGGGCAACACAAGTAGGTGGGGTCAGCAATAGCATAAAGCAAAATACCATCCCAGCAGAACCAAATACCGTGGTCCCTCAAATTACAATATTAATTGGTTCTGGGGCGACCATTGTAACTTGAGTCCATAACTCCATGCAAAACCAATAATTGGTTCTCAAGATTAGAAAAAGTGAAATTTTAAGAAAAATAAGCAGATAACCAAGATGCATTGTCACGGACTGAACCATCACAGGGGCCGCTGGAGAGGCCTGAGGGCTAGCCTCCTTTCTATGGACATGGACTATGGACCCAGAACTATGGAGACACCCCCCCCCCCCCCTGCTCATTGTCCTAGGAAGTTTCTGCCTGTGAGTGATTACGTTATCCCATTATGTTGATTAATTGTATCATGTGTGTTTTCTGCCTGTAACTGCATGGTTTGTGTAAGAAACTGTCTCAGTCTTCCACAAGGTCCCCAATGGGAGTGTCCCTTGCTGGAAGACCTGCATAAAAGGCTGACATGTTGCCCCATTAAAGTGTCCTGTTCTACCCTTCATGAAGTCTGGGCTCATGTTTGGGGATTGGAGAACTACACTCTGGGAATTGCTATAATCATTATACTCTCCAGAGTATAAACCCTAGCTCTTGTAAGAGCTGTTCCTGTATCGCTCTCTGAAGGAAGAGAGGTGCACCCACTGGAACCTGGAAACCTTGTCGTAGGTCCAGGGTGGGTAGAAGACGGCGAGATCCCAACCAAGCTGTGGCGGTTCCTGGGGTCGGCAGTGCTTACAGTGTCAAGTGGAGTGCTTGGAGTCCTCGGGAAGCACTAGGAGCATCCATCAATGGAGGTACCCAGTCGGGTGCCAGGAGATCCGTTACAGTGGTGGCAGCAGTGGGATGGCGTCCTAGTGCAAGGATAAGCAGCTCGGAGACACCGTTCGTGGATTTACAAAATTGAGGGCAACACTTGTCCCAGTACAGCGCCCCTGGCTACAGCAGCATGGAATCGGCTAGTTCTTGGACAGCGTTCCATGATGAAGAGGAGGATCACCCGAATTACAGGGATGCAGTCTGGAAAGACGTATGGCACGAGGCCCTGGAGGACGTGCAGCGTCAGCGGGGCGAGAGTCTCCCCAGTGAGGAGCAGAGGTTGCGGATGCGATGTGAGCTGCAAATGCCTCTACTGGGAGAGCAGCCCCTGAAGGGCTGGGAGTCGGAGCGCGAGACACTGGTATGGCAGGAGAACTGGCTGGATGATGCATACCAGGCACTATGGGAGGACCCACAGTCGGCAGGTGGAGATGGGACCGAGGTCTCTCTACCGGCCCTGCAGGGATGCTGGGCATCCGGACCAGATCCCTGGCGGCAGTGTATTATAAAGGGAGAAGAGACAACCGGTCTCTCTCCCCAGCGCAGCCCATGTCACAGAGAGAGGAGACTGTCGGTCCCTCATCTCAGCAGCAAGCATCACTGGGAGTGGAGATGGTCATTACCGCTACCCAGCGGCGTTCCAGGGAGAGGAGACAATCGGTCGATCTCCCCAGAGGCAGAGGGCGTTCCAGGGAGAAGAGGTAGCTGACCTCTCTTCCCAGCGGCAGTATGGTTACCCAGGAGATGATATGGGTGGCATCACTCTCCTGCAGCAGAGTCAAGCGGACCAGTTGGAAGAGGTTCTGGATTCATCTTGTTCGACTAACACAGGTCCAGATCAGTTGGGGGTCTGGTACCTGGTTAGTCTACTCTAGTACCGGCTCATTATTCTGCAAAGGGAAAAATTGGAAGTTTCTGCCTGTGAGTGATTACGTTATCCCATTGTGTTGATTAATTGTATCGTGTGTGTTTTCTGCCTGAAACTGCATGTGATTGGTTTATGTAAGAAACTGTCTCAGTCTTCCACAAGGTCCCCCATTGGACATGTTGCCCCATTATAGTGTCCTGTTCTACCCTTCATGAAGTCTGGGCTCATGTTTGGGGGATTGGAGAACTACACTCTGGGGATTGCTGTAATCATTATACTCTCCAGAGTATAATCCCTAGCTCTTGTTAGAGCTGTTCCTGCATCACTCTATAAAGGAAGAGAGGTGCACCCACTGGAACCTCGAAGCCTTGTCATAGGTCCAGGGTGAGTAGAAGACTGCGAGATCCCAACCAAGCTGTGGCGGTTCTTGGGGTCGGCAGTGCTTACGGTGTCAAGTGGAGTGCTTGCAGTCCTCGGGAATCAGTAGGAGCATCCATCAATGGAGGTACCTAGTCGGGGTGCAAGGAGATCCGTTACAGTGACTGTAACGGATCTCCTAGCACCCCGACTGGGTACCTCCATTGATGGATGCTCCTGGTGCTTCCTGAGGGCTCCAAGCACTCCGACAACGTAAGCACTGCCGACCCCACGAACCGCCGTAGCTTGGTTGGGATCTCGTCATCTTCTACCCACCCTGGACCTACGACAAGGTTTCCAGGTTCCAGTGGGTGCACATCACTTCCTTCAGAGAGTGATGCAGGAACAGGAACAGCTCTTACAAGAGCTAGGGTTTATATTCTGGAGAGTATAATGATTATAGCAATACCCAGAGTGTAGTTCTCCAATCCCCCAAACATGAGCCCAGACTTCATGAAGGGTAAAACAGGACACTTTAATGGGGCAGCATGTCAGCCTTTTATGCAGGTCTTCCAGCAAGAGACAGTCCCATGGGGGACCTTGTGGAAGACTGAGACAGTTTCTTACATAAACCAATCACATGCAGTTACAGGCAGAAAACACACACATGTGATACAATTAATCAACACAATGGGATAACGTAATCACTCACACTCAGAAACTTCCAATTTTTCCCTTTGCAGAATAATGAGGGGGGGTGGGGGGTTCTGGGTCAATAGTCCTTAGGAAGGAGGCTAGCCCTCAGGCCTCTCCAGCTGCCCCAGTGACTGTTCAGTCTGTCACATTTCTCCACTCCCAACAGTAGACTAACCAGGTACCAGAACCTCTTCCAACTGGTCCGCTCTGCTGCAGGAGAGTGATGCCACCCATATCATCTCCGGGGTAACCACACTGCCGCTGGGGAGAGAGGTCCGGCTGCCCAGCCTGCAGGGCCGGTAGAGAGACCTCAATCCCATCTCCACCTGTCGACTGTGGGTCCTCCCATAGTGCCTGATATGAATCATCCAGCCAGGTCTCCTGCCACACCAGGGTCTCGCGCTTCGACACCCACCCCTTCAGGGGCTGCTCTCCCAGTAGAGGCATTCGCAGCTCCCATCGCATCTGCAACCTCTGCTCCTCACTGGGGAGACTCTCGCCCCACCGATGCTACACGTCCTCCAGGGCCTCGTGCCATACGCCTTTCCGGACTGCATCCCTGTAATCCGGGTGATCCTCCTCTTCCTCGTGGAACGCTGTCCAAGAACTAGCTGATTCGATGCTGCCAGAGGCGCTGTACGAGTACCAGCATTGCCCTAATTATAAATCCACAAATGGTGTCTCTGAGCTGCTTCTCCTCGCACTCGGACGCCATCCCACTGCTGCCACCACTATAACGGATCTCCTAGCACCCGGACTAGGTACCTCCGTTGATGGATGCTCCTAGTGCTTCCCGAGGGCTCCAAGCACTCCGCTCGACACCGTAAGCACTGCCGGCCACACGAACCGCCATAGCTTGGTTGGGATCTTGTTGTCTTCTACCCACCTGGACCTACGACAAGGTTTCCAGGTTTCAGTGGGTGCACCTCTCTTCCTTCAGAGAGTGATACAGGAACAGCTCTTACAAGACCTAGGGATTATACTCTGGAGAGTATAATGATTATAGCAATCCCCAGAGTGTAGTTCTCTAATCCCCCAAACATGAGCCCAGACTTCATGAAGGGTAGAACAGGACACTTTAATGGGGCAACATGTTAGCCTTTTATGAAGTTCTTACATAAACCAATCACATGCAGTTACAGGCAGAAACACACACACACACACACACCTGTGATACAATTAATCAACACAATGGGATAACGTAATCACTCACAGGCAGAAACTTCCCATTTTTCCTTTTGTAGAATAATGAGCCGGGGGGGGGGGGGGGGTGTCTCCATAGTTCTAGGTCCATAGTCCATAGGAAGGAGGCTAGCCCTCAGGCTTCTCCAGCAGCCCCAGTAACGGTTCAGTCCGTCACATGCTTAAAGCAAGTCCTTACACAAAACAGCCAGGAATAGAGGCTGGAAACTGTAAATCACCTTCCATGCTGAGGACAGGAGTTTTTTCAGGAACTTGCATAGTACATACATACCAGAAAATTAAAATTAAGCCTCAGCTCACCTGGTGTCCAAAGGAGCAGCTCTTCCTGGCATATATAGGGGGCAGTTGAGAAAATGTAGTACGAGAGCGGAGCTATTAGACAACCAATAAAGGTGTTTTACCAGTGAAATGGCAATGTTGATTGGTTGGACCTGAGTCTAAGGCATTGTATGTTGAGTTGAGTTTTAACTTGCGATGGCCCAAGAAAGACCATTGTACGCTAAAATATTGTATCCTGAGGCCATTGTATCTCGAGGGATCACTGTACCAAAGTGCTGCACAATATATTGCCCCAAAAGCTGTCCCTCTGTGGTGGTCAGGGGGCTTAGGAGGTGAGATGTGAGCCACAACAGCTGAATTCAGGAGGACAGTGTGGTCGCTGGACGGGTAACATGAGTACCTGATTCTCACAGCGTTAATTACCAATAAGAGATCATTATGTACCCGGCCAGCGGCAGAGAGGAGGGCTTGTGCGGACCCCTGGGCATCGGCCCACTGGGGAATTTCCCTGTACGGTCTATGGCTAGTCCACCCCTGCTTATGTTCCCTAAGAATAAAACAATCGGACATGCTGAAATCCAACTTCCCAATCTTCGTTTCCCCTGAAGTCTGCCGGGAAAGTCGAGGCACCTCTGTCCACATTATATGTTGCTTTTGCCTAATATCTTTCTTCAATTAAAAGATTATTCATCCACCATTCGCCTGTTCGGGGTACTTACCATAACTCCTTTCCGGACTAATGTAGCAGAGTTTGTCAGGTGGAAAGCCTTATTGTGCTTGATCTGTTTTACAAAGGACTGTAAACAAATCTACTGCATTATCTTTACTCCGAGTAGACACATTTAGCTCTGGTACATACACACCATTCATATTATTACCGCGCTAACATGCACCTAATAACGTGGTTCCATCTCTTATCCCACCGTAATTTCCACAAAAACTAACGCCATTGCTACTTTCACATTTCCGATAATCCCATACATGCTGCCAATGTAGCCGCCGCAGACCTGCTGCTGTCTTACCTCATCCGTATACTGCGTCTAACGTAGTTTTAAGCATTGATTCAACAGTTCTGGTCCAGTGGATTTGACAACCACATCGGAAGGCAGTCAGAGTGGCACAGACCCTACATATATCACATATTGCGTTGCCATGAGACGTATTTCCAACACGGCCGGTGACAGTCATTGTTTTATTACCAGCTCAGAAATAGCTTTACAGCCGCACATAGGTATCTACCTGCAGCCGTCGTGGAACAGAAGCCGTACAACACAAAAGTATTACTATTAACCCTTTTCATCATAGACACGGACACTTTGCAAAAAAATGGCTTTAACGCTGTCTGCGTCCTAACCTTTTGCATTGACATTCCTACCTGTGAAGTTCTATGTCTTGAAGGAAGGGGGGGGGTCCACTCTCACAGCCGCCTCTGACCCCGAATCACCTATAACTAATAACAAGTCTTGTTTTTGAGCTTAAGGAGGTGGGGAGAAAGTAGCCAGGAGGAGGAGGCATTGGAGGAGGTTGGTGCTGTGGAAAGAGGGGTGGGGGACAGTGTGAAGGTCAAATATATTTCTCTCAAGGAGCGCCTGGCATTTGGCTGGTTAATGAGTAACCCCTCTCAGTGTTTTGGCATTTTTACGGGCATTAAAAGTGTACAGAAATAATCCTCCTCAGACTTTCATTCAGCCAGGTGTACTTAGGACCATGAAAAAGGGTGAAGAGAGAGAGAGAGACGGCTCGAAAAAATGCAGTCTTTCACACAAATGGAGAAAAGCCAGAAAAACTGGCCGACAACACAAGTGACATTGTAGATGAAGAGTCTGGTCAGAAGGTAAACCAGGGACATGAGTCATGACATCTATGTGCTGACAGATGTAATAATCCTGGCACCCTGCAGCCAGACATTTTAATAAGCATTTATATTTCATGTTCGGTAGGGCAGGTGACATACAAAGTATGCACACAATAAAAACTGGGTCATGCAGCGCCATCTGGTGGTTGAAAGTTCTCACCACTTATCAGCTGTCTTCAAAGGCTCCAGACTGTGCAGATAGTACTCAGGTAGTACTGAAGCCCCCGGGGAATCAGCTCAGCCATGGGATTTTCAGATTCAGTGTCTCAGAAAACCATATTTGCTCTGCATAGAGGGCATTCATGTGGTAGCCTAGGACATTGGTAACGAAGGTCTACAGGATCTTTGAGCCAGTAGGTCAGTCAGTCTGTAGAGTCCTCAGTATTCTTGAACATGAGGATGGAGTTGTAAATCTTCACTGCCGGCCCCAGTTTTATGCACAAGATCTTTACAATGTCCGTCTGTGTTAGGAGCAGGAGGGCTTGTCCGTCTATCATCTGTCAGGAGAAAACAGAAGGCTGGGATTTGGTGACAATGACAATCAATACAGTAGAATGCCTTTTTGGTCAAAGGGACTCAAGGGAAGATATGTCCTGGGGCAACATCCCAGGATATACTACAGTCTAATATAGTATATCTTCCATGTACTTTATCATTTAGCTATAATATCCTGCCTACATTCAGTGCACGCTGCCTGTGCTATTCATATTGCGCCCTGCGCTGATGAATGGCAGGAAAAATACGCCTTAGACTTTTTCCATGGTGCGGGTGCCCACAGAGAGGGCTCTGAGTGCCACTTCTGGCACCTCTGCAATAAGGTTCACCACCACTGTCCTAGAAAGACGTAGGCGCCCAACACCAACACACAAAAGGACCACCTCAGGAAGGGGATAGTTTGACAGTAGCCACAGTATCCATTGGTAGTGCCTAAATGCCACCTACTGTGTCCTTCCCCCATACCTTGTAGATTGTAAGCCCTTGCGGGTAGGGTCGTCTCTCTTTCTGTACCAGACTCGTCTTGTTCATACTTATTGCAATTGTCTGTATTTATTTATGCAATTATATAGCGCTACTATATTCTGCTGCTTAGGGTATGTTCATACATAGCCGTTGAGCTGCAGCTAAAAACTGCTTCAAAACCTTCCTGCGTGATACGGTATTGTTGTGTTTTTTACAGGCAGAACACTTTTATTTAACACGGTTCAGCCGTAAAAACCATAACTGTATTGTGCCTTCACCTATGCCGTTTCAACCACACCTCAACCGCTCAGTGTGAGCATGAGGCTTGATCCTGCAGACAGATGCCCTTTAACTCTTGGCTGAGGCCTTATACACTCAAGCGTAGGCTCCATGCACGCGACCATATCGTGTATGTTCCGCATGTCCCGCCCTATGTTAAAAATGCCTATTCCTGTCTGCAAAACAGACAAGAATAGGACAAGTTCTATCTTTTTTGCAGGGTGGCGGAATGGATATACGGATGCGTACAGCTCCATTGAATCAAAAATACGGTTGCTTGCATGGGGCCTTTATTGAGATCCCACGGGCAGGGTCACTACATTTCCGTGGATACATCCATGTGGTAATGGCATGTGAAGTCAACATAAGGGTCCATTCACACGTCCGTGTGTGTTTTGCGGATCCGCAAAATGCGGACACTGGCAATGTGCGGTCCGCATTTACGGACCGCACATCGCCGGCATTTAATAGAAAATGCCTATTGTTGTCTGCAATCACGGACAAGAATAGGACATGTTCTATTTTTTTCGAGAACGGAATTGCAGACCCGGAAGTGCGGATTCGCAATTCCGGATCCGGCCAGCACATCATGCGGCCCCATAGAAATGAATGGGTCCGCAATTCCGTTCTGCAAAATGCGGAACAGAATTGCGGACGTGTGAATTGAGCCATAGTGACATGTCGCAACTGTGACGGTGCAATTGCAGAGAATCAACACACTGGATTTTTTAGTCGCAGGTGGAACACGACTTTGCCATTATAGACCCCAATATAAGTTGTGTGCAACATACTATTTGCCTGCGACATGGCTGTTCTTTACATCCAAATCACAGACCCCAAATTAGTTGCGCAACAGATATATTTCTGATCGAGCGACGCACAACGCCATGTAGCCCTAGCTTCAATAGCTGTCTGCCAAGTTACCTCATTGTAAGTGTAGGCTTGATACTTCTATAGTACTGCCATCTGCTGGAATGACATGGTACACAAACCACAACCTGCAGAGATACATGCTGTCTATAGTATATTTACACTGTACAGATGCGTCCATATTTATTGTAGGCACATTGTACATCAGCCTCTTATTACCTATGGAGAAATATTGCATATACACTAGACTGGATGACCGTTCAGCATTCGGCGCAGGCACGGTGAGGAAGGTGGCAGCCTGCGAGCGTCTTTCCCTCACCACGCCTGCGCCGAACACTGAACGGCGCGAGATTTCACCAAAGCACAGGGCTGGCAGACAGATGCGAGCGCTGCCTGGCCCTGTCAATCAGGAATTGGAGGGAGGCGACAGAGGTGGGAGAACGGAGCCTCTAGGAGCAGGAACAACGCCGACCCCCCCCCCCCGCTCCTAGAGGCTAATTCGCATATTATAAAAGTTAGATTTCGGGAGTAACAGGGGCATAGATAAAAGTAGGAAAAGACTAGTTAGGTTCAGCTGACATTAGCACATTGCGAATGTCAGCTAGCTTAATAGGGTTAAATCTGGTGACAGAATCCCTTTAATGTCAAAATTACTTACCAACGACTTGGGCTCAAATATGTATACGACATCTACTTAACATCTCTGGATAAATCTTAAATGTATTATATGTCCAGATGGCAGCCCAGCAGCAAGCAGTAAAGCCACACGCCGAATAGAAGAGCGACAACCGAGCTGATGTGCTTACGTGGCCCACTGAACACTTTGTCGTGGCCTTTCCATAATAATATCCACCCATCTGTGCTGCAGGCGTCAGGACAACTGATTCCTTTATACAATGGACACTTTTTACTTGACCTTTTGAGACAATTTTCTGCTCCGGCACCAACTGCCCGGTATCCACCCAGCAGTGACACATACAACCTAAAGATGGCACAGTCTTTAGGTCTCATGCACACGACCGTATTTTGTATCCGTGTACCCGTCTGCATTTTTTGTGAATTCCACATGGACCCATTCAGTTCTATGGGTCTGCAAAAAACTTATAGTAATGGGCGTGAGTAAAATGCGGATTGCACACAGAAGGTGGCCATATTTTGCGGATCCGTGGTTTGCGGACCCCAATACAGACACAGTCCTGTGCATGAGACCTTATGTAGGGCACACTGTCTGCGCTGCTGATGGCACTGGTGACAGGTCCTGCTGCCCCCATGAAACGGTGTGTTTATTAGATCTATCAAGGCGTTCATTATTTGGTATTGAGCAATTTTATATACTAGGACTGCCATTTTAGTAACCATTGTGACACAGAGTCGGACATCGCACCTCCTCCTTGAAAAGTCGGGCTTGGTCCTCACATCCTGTCAGCGTCTGCACGAAGTTGAACACCTAGAAAAGAAAAGGCTTGTATTTATCACAAATGAAAATCACACATCCAAAATACCGTAAGCAACGCTATTGGGGCCATTTACCAAAGAATGGTGTGTGCAGCACCAGTCTTGGTATCCCCTGCGCTGCGATGGCGGTTTGCAACTTTTTTACGCCATAAAACTGGCCCAAGGGTCACAGTAACTGACCCCCTATGTTTCCAGCATATGTTTGGTTTGCATTTTAGCCATCACTCAGCTCCAGCATGCTGCCCATAGCCTGAAGGGAAACATACCTCTTCTGTGCTCCATTTCGATACAGTGCTGGCACTGATACCAGCAACGCCAGGCAAGAGTCGGCAGTGCTGTTCCCAGCAGTGAGCAAGGGCTCGATCAGGATGGACCGACATGGCCGACATAAAGAGCGACTGGTGAACTGGGTCTAGGGACAGAGGAATGACAGAACTGCGGTATAATAGAATGAGGAGACATTTTATATAGAGATGGTTCATTTATTGTCACATGAACTTTCAGGGTTCCTTGTAGCACACTTTACGGAATCGGCTTCGTCTTTACCTTGAAAGCTGTCTTGTTGCACTCTGCGATATTTGGGAGGACGTCCAATTCTATAATGGGATATAACAGTTATTTAAGGATCATGAGGCTGTACAGTGCGACAGGATACGAGAAGGGGAAGTAACAATGTCCAGGACTCTATAATGAGGGACCCAGTTCCTGGACCCCCTGCTTCTTTTTCCAATGTCGAGATGAGACAAATACAGAAATCAGTGCAGAGCAAGAAATCTGGGATGACTCTGAACATCCTTACTATAGTCTTTCATTTTAGGCTACTCTCACACTTGCGTTTTTGTTTTCCGGTATTGTGATCCGGCAGAGGATCTCGGTACCGGAAAAAAAGGTAGAGATCCATTCAGGATGTCCTCTGTTTTTGCAGCATTCTGTTTTGTGACCGGACACAAAACTGCTGCAAGCTTCGTTTTTGTGTCCGGTCACAAAAACGGAAAAAAAAGGATCCGGCACTGAAAACAATGTAAGGCCTCTTGCACACAAAAGTCATTTTTTTCCATTTCCATACCGTTTTTGCGGATTCCATTTGCGGTCAATGGGTTCGCAAAAACAACGAAAGGTACTCCGTATGCATTCCGTTTCCGTATTTCTGTTCCGTTCAAAGATAGAACATGTCCTATTATTGCCCGCAAATAAGGATCCATGGCTCTATTCAAGTCAATGGTTCCGCAAAAAAACCAGAATGCATACGGAATGCCTCCGTATGTCTTCCGTATCCGTTCTGTTTTTGCGGAACCATCTACTGAAAATTTTATGCCCAGCCCAATTTTTTTATGTACTTACTGTTTTACCATTATTGTATGCTTCCTTTTCCGTTTGTGATATGCAAAAAACGGATCACAAACGGAAAAACTGAACGGAAACGGAACAGAAAAGGAAACACTACTGAAACAAAAAAAAATGGCAAAACGGATCAGTTTAAAACGGACCGCAAAACCATACGGTGGTGTGCAAGAGGCCTAAAGTAATGGTGACAGATCCATTTTTTCAGGAGCCTAAAAAAACTGATCCGTCATCCATTGACTTTCAATTTTTTGTATTGATTTCACACAACTGCATACTAACAGAACGGATACATCCTAATGTGCAAAATCAAAACTGATCCGTTTAATTCCGGAATTGAGATCCTCTGCCGGATCTCAATACCGGAATTAACAATGCAAGTGTGAAAGTAGCCTCAGCCATACCAGATTAATATCAACATCATTGAGCTAATATCCATGAGATGCAGTACATCTGCCTAGAACAATAGCCATCTTGATTTTCATACCCCTCCCATAAAAAAAAGTGCATACTCCCCAATAAATATAAAATAAGTACCGTACATACTTTATCAGGATATCTTAAAAACATATTAAAAACGCATAAAAATGAGTCACTGCGTGAGGAATGACGGCATTCCCTAAATACATAAGACAAAATTTACATGCAAATGACAGGATGCTCAAATCAAAACGATATGAGTATATAGTACACAGTACTTATCTGATATTGAGCAGAGTGTATGCACTTTTCTGTATATTGAGCTATAGACATGTATTACTTATTCTCTTTAACTTTATTTATCGACATTTGGTAAGTCTTTGTGGTATATTCATCTTGATTTTCATGCCTGCCCCAACCACGTTCATAGATTTTGTTTAAACAGGACCCATCGACACTCCTGATGTCTGTTTCAGGGCACTTTCACACTTGCGGCAGAGGATTCCGGCAGGCAGTTCCGTCGCCGGAACATCAGGATCCTGATCTGTCTGACAAATGCATTGAAATGCCGGATACGTCTCTCCGGTGTCATCTGGAAAAACGGATCCGGCATTTATTTTGTTTCAAATTTTTTGGAGTCTGAGCATGCGCAGACTGCAAAAACAGATCCGTTTTGCCAGAACACTCGGGGCCGGCATAAATGCATTTCAATAGGAAAAAATGCTGGATCCTTCATTCCGGCAAGTGTTCTGGACTTTTGGACGGAGATAAAACCATAGCATGCTGCGGTATTATCTCCGTCCTGAAAAGGCAAAAAGACTGAACTGAAGACATCCTGATGCATCCTGAACAGATTGCTCTCCATTCAGAATGCATTAGGATAAAACAGTTTTTTTCCGGTATTGAGCCCCTAGGACGGAACTCAATACCGGAAAAGAATAACGCTAGTGTGAAAGTACCCTTAGGCCCCATGCACGTGACCTTCTCCGTTTTGCAGTCTTCACTCCGCGGATCCGCAAAACACCAACAGTGTCCACAAAATGGACAAGAATGTGACAAACTTTATCTTTTTTTGTAGAACAGCTGCACGGACGTACGGATGTGCACAGCACACAGTCTGCTGTCTGCATCAAATCTGCAAAAAATTTATTTTACAGGAAATGACCCTTCTGAAGCATCTGTTCTTCCGACTTTGTGTTGTACTGTTACTCTGTTACCATTTGTAGATATGTCCAGTCAGTGCTGCCAGTGTCAGACTCTGCCGGGACACACCACTGTCACAAGGACCTGTTATTGCATGGGAAGCAAGTATTTACTAAAACAGACACGTCAGGAGGGGTGACAGGTCCCTCCAACGATGGACCCCCTGCACATTGATCTGTCACCTGCCATGATGTCTGGATTTCCTCCGAGGTGGCAGTGGGATAGGGTTCCTGCTTCTTGCTGGTTGCTGGTTCCGATCAGCCAGGGGACAACCAGACAGACAGTGATGAGCTGTGAATCTTCCGGTCACATGGCCAGAACCATCGCAGCCAGGAGTGGGGCACTTCCTATAGGTAGAACCAGATGAGGGATAAACGACATGGCAATCTCCAGACATTTACAAAAATTTGACCAGACATGGGTGGGAACGGGTGCTGGCCCCCTGTTTTATATTGTTTGTCGCATTGCTGTCTTATAAAAACATTTTTTATTTAAAAAAACACTATTTTTTCTGGTTATTTTATCTCCAGATTATTTTTCTTCATTCCCAGTCACTGTGATTTGTTTGAAGCCTCCTGTAAACAAGGGCGCACAATTACATTTTAGGCTCCGTTTACGCAGTGTCTTTTAACAATGGAATTTTGGATGGAATTCCGCCCCAAAAAGCTGACTCTGCCTCCCATTGTTTTTTGTGGTAGCCTGCACTGCCGTTCATGCTGCCAGCGGTTTAAAGCTGTGACCATGCCAAGAAAGGACATGGCGGACGGGTGTCGCATCGGGTGTCTTTTCATGGTTTAGCTCCATTTAATGAGGGCTAAACAGCAAGTGGGTGAAAAACCATGGCAGAACCCGGAGTGGTTTCTGGTGCGGAATATGCTGCGGATTTGCCTTTGCTTGTGTGAACAGGGACAGGGACCTTTTTAGGAATTATGTCATCTAATAGGAGAGACATAATACTTCCCTCCAAGCAGCTGCCAGCCCTCCCAGTAAAAAGCAACTTAGAGAATCTAGGAGACCATTGACACATCCCAAACTGTCACTCTACAGTAGTAGACACCAGGGTTGCCAACCGTTCAGAAATTAATAGACAGACCATAAAAATGTATGACTTTTTTCTGAGGCAGGTGGTACTTGACTAGATTATTTTGGTGTTAATTATCATCATTTTACAGCTCTCTGTAAATACTGGTAATGAGTTCTTATCAGTATATTGAGCTATAGACATGTATTACTTATAACCTTTATCATTCATTATGGTTTTCCAATTTGTCCGTAAAAAATGTTGGCTGTCCGTGATTTTGGGATAAGTTGTCCAGAAAAAAAGAAAAGAGCAGCTGACCTGTGGTGGAAACTGTATTTATTGCTTCGTGAGTGAGAAATCCCTTTACAGCTGAGAGACACACAAGCGCCCGGTGATAAGTTTGGAGAATCACGGTGTCCTGTAAAAAGAGAAGGAAGTGAAACCGAGGAAACGTATTCCGTTACTGACAGCCTGCGCTAAAGCTCGCCATACAGTCCCCATAGCTGTCGGCCGACTGCTATTCCTAAGGAACTCCCCATACACACTCATTCTCAATAAGGAAAGGGGAATATTTTGCTGCCAGACACCTATGATGGTGGATTATCTACCCTGAGAAAAAAGATTGGGCATGTTGAAATTCAACATACCTGATGTTTTTTCCACCAAACATACATTGGCTAAATACCGTATTTCATATAACTTAGGTGGTTGGCCATTCTCACCAAAATTGGCAGGTTGGACTGATTCAAAACAAGATGAATTAGGCTACTTTCACACATGCATCAAATAAATTTGCCAGGCTGTTCTGGCAGAGAACTTTTATAAAAAAAAACACGGCACTCTATAATTAATTTATAAGTTGCTTGTTTTATTTCATTTCATATCTTTTTTATATATATTTCTTTTGTAAATCCATCCAAGAAAGTAGCCACTGGCCAACGTTTCGGTCTAGTCTTAGACCTTGTTCACGGCCTAATATATAGATAGGTAAATATTTACATTAGTATATACAGTAATAGAACAGAAATAGAACCATGGTTGTCCTTGGTCCGTTATGTATTCTCCTGTAGGTTAGACATGTTCTCTCTAATTCATGTCATACCAAAGAATTACATTGTCAACATGATAACTTTCTGTTCTATTACTGTATATACTAATGTAAATATTTACCTATCTATATATTAGGCCATGAACAAGGTCTAAGACTAGACCGAAACGTTGGCCAGTGGCTACTTTCTTGGATGGATTTACAAAAGAAATATATATAAAAAAGATATGAAATGAAATAAAACAAGCAACTTATAAATTAATTATAGAGTGCCGTGGTTTTTTGATAAAATTTGGATGTACCCTTACCACAGAGCACCGCCCACCCTCCAACAAGGAGTGCCGCTCAACCCCCTTTCTTCAGTTCTGGCAGAGAACAGCCTGCCAGAGTTCTCCGGATCCAGGACAGTGCCGTGTGCCCACCGGACCACATTAACTATAATCGGATGTGGCGGGGATCCATATATCAACTGGGATTTGGTCAGACAAAAATTGCTGTACGCAATGGTTTTTGTTACGGCACTATCTGGCTATGCTGGATCCAGAGGACTCAAGCAGGCAGTTCTCTGCCAGAACAGCCAACCGGATTTCTTTGACGCATGTGTGAAGCTAGCCTTAGATTACATCTTGGATTTTGAAGGCCACATTGTAGGCAGTGCCATTCACAGCTAGTTACTTAAGAAAGAAAAATGTCATGCATTTTACGGATTGGTATCTTGTTGGGAGCGTCTCATTCTCTTTTCTGTATTTGCTTTTATTAAGACATCCACAACCGAATTATAGTGCGCAGTACTCACGGAGTGGAGTTTGCAGTGGGTGTCCTGTTCTCTGGCACCAACCCACAGGGTGTAAATCTGGGTGGTCAGCGTCCAGCCAAAAGTCATACAAATGGCTCCAGCCATCAAAGTGAACCTTGGAAGGTGGGATGGGTTGTCAGAAACCCAGGTATTAATAACCCTTCCCCGTGCCCCACAACATAAGATGGAAGCACACCAACACCCACGTAAGACATAGGCATGTAATGGGAGAGACGGAAATTTTACCCATAACGGACTGAACTCATGTATTCACCTTTATTCTGCACTCTTCCACTTCCACCACCGATGCCACCCGGATCAGTGAAGGATTCCTTCTGTCTACCGCCTCCAGCTTCATGTTGATTTTGAATCCATGTGGTGGCCGCTGCAGAAGATTTTAAGGATAAAAACTGATTATGAATGAGATACAACAAAGAGAGAAATGAGCAAATAACATTCATAGTATAGTATATATATGTACTATAGATAACATTACAGTGTGGAAGGCTCGGGCAGGCACTTCAGTGGCTCCTGTCTCCATCAGGTATTGCTCCCAGGTGAAGTTATCAGGGTCTGGATAGTCTACAGGAAGGCAGCCATGTTATTTCTTGTACTTTTAACAATAGCTTCCCCTACAAACACTATAACCCTTTTACATTTTTTTGTATGTCATAGTAGCTCAGAACTTTTTTCTTCTACTCTGTTGTCACCACAGCCCTTCTGTGTCAGTACCTTGAGGGGCGGTGAGAGGCTTCCCATGTTCTTGACACCATCCCACAGGGTGAACATAGGGACTGCTAGGGTCACACCTAGGTAAACAGAAAGAATACATCACTTAAATGCAGGAACACTTGCTTTATAACCTAAAATAATAATATTTAGCAGTAGTTTGAATGTATCCTTGGACAATCACAAAGATGCAATATTGATACAATATTTTGTGTAAGTCCCCTTTTATTTTAAAAGGGGTTGTCCATTGATAATATCCTGATCAATGACAGGGGGGTAATCAATGACAGGGGGGTGATCAGGGAGTCTATATGGGGTGATCACCACAGTCATTGATCACGCCCCTGTAAGGCTCCATTCAGACGTCCGTATGCGTTTTGCGGATCTGATCCATCTATCAGTGGATCCGTAAAAATCATGCGGACGTCTGAATGGAGCTTTACAGGGGGGTGATCAATGACAGGGGGGTAATCAATGACAGGGGGGTGATCAGGGAGTCTATATGGGGTGATCACCAGTCATTGATCACGCCCGGACGTCTGAATGGAGCCTTACAGGGGCGTGATCAATGACTGGGGTGATCACCCCATATAGACTCCCTGATCACCCCCCTGTCATTGATCACCCCCCTGTAAGGCTCCATTCAGACATTTTTTTGGCCCAAGTTAGCGGAAATTATTATTTTTTTTCTTACAAAGTCTCATATTCCACTAACTTGTGTCAAAAAATAAAATCTCACATGAACTCACCATACCCCTCACGGAATCCAAATGCGTAAATATTTTTAGACATTTATATTCCAGACTTCTTCTCACACTTTAGGGCCCCTAGAATGCCAGGGCAGTATAAATACCCCACATGTGACCCCATTTCGGAAAGAAGACACCCCAAGGTATTCCGTGAGGGGCATATTGAGTCCATGAAAGATTGAAATTTTTGTCCCAAGTTAGCGGAAAGGGAGACTTTGTGAGAAAAAATAAAAATAAAATCAATTTCCGCTAACTTGTGCCAAAAAAATAAAATTTCTATGAACTCGCCATGCCCCTCATTGAATACCTTGGGGTGTCTTCTTTCCAAAATGGGGTCACATGTGGGGTATTTATACTGCCCTGGCATTCTAGGAGCCCTAAATCGTGAGAAGAAGTCTGGGATCCAAATGTCTAAAAATGCCCTCATAAAAGGAATGTGGGCCCCTTTGCGCATCTAGGCTGCAAAAAAGTGTCATACATCTGGTATCACCGTACTCAGGAGAAGTTGGGGAATGTGTTTTGGGGTGTCATTTTACATATACCCATGCTGGGCGAGATAAATATCTTGGTCAAATGCCAACTTTGTATAAAAAAATGGGAAAAGTTCTCTTTTGCCGAGATATTTCTCTCACCCAGCATGAGTATATGTAAAAAGACACCCCAAAACACATTGCCCAACTTCTCCTGAATACGGAGATACCACATGTGTGACACTTTTTTGCAGCCTAGGTGGGCAAAGGGGCCCACATTCCAAAGAGCACCTTTAGGATTTCACCGGGCATTTTTTACAGATTTTGATTTCAAACTCCTTACCACACATTTGGGCCCCTAGAATGCCAGGGCAGTATAACTACCCCACAAGTGACCCCATTTTGGAAAGAAGGCACCCCAAGGTATTCGCTGATGGGCATAGTGAGTTCATAGAACTTTTTATTTTTTGTCACAATTTAGCGGAAAATGATGATTATTTTATTTATTTATTTTCTTACAAAGTCTCATATTCCACTAACTTGTGACAAAAAATACCACATGTGTGACACTTTTTTGCAGCCTAGGTGGGCAAAGGGGCCCATATTCCAAAGAGCACCTTTAGGATTTCACAGGTCATTTACCTACTTACCACACATTAGGGCCCCTGGAAAATGCCAGGGCAGTATAACTACCCCACAAGTGACCCCATTTTGGAAAGAAGACACCCCAAGGTATTCCGTGAGGGGCATGGAGAGTTCCTAGAATTTAATATTTTTTGTCACAAGTTAGCGGAAAATGATGATTTTTTTTTTTTTCTTACAAAGTCTCATATTCCACTAACTTGTGACAAAAAATAAAAACTTCCATGAACTCACTATGCCCATCAGCGAATACCTGGGGGTGTCTTCTTTCCAAAATGGGGTCACTTGTGGGGTAGTTATACTGCCCTGGCATTCTAGGGGCCCAAATGTGTGGTAAGTAGTTTGAAATCAAAATCTGTAAAAAATGGCCGGTGAAATCCGAAAGGTGCTCTTTGGAATGTGGGCCCCTTGCCCACCTAGGCTGCAAAAAAGTGTCACACATGTGGTATCTCCGTACTCAGGAGAAGTTGGGCAATGTGTTTTGGGGTGTCATTTTACATATATCCATGCTGGGTGAGAGAAATATCTTGGTCAAATGCCAACTTTGTATAAAAAAATGGGAAAAGTTGTCTTTTGCCAAGATATTTCTATCACCCAGCATGGGTATATGTAAAATGACACCCCAAAACACATTGCCCAACTTCTCCTGAGTACGGAGATACCACATGTGTGACACTTTTTTGTAGCCTAGGTGGGCAAAGGGGCCCACATTCCAAAGAGCACCTTTTGGATTTCACCGGCCATTTTTTACAGATTTTGATTTCAAACTACTTACCACACATTTGGGCCCCTAGAATGCCACGGCAGTATAACTACCCCACAAGTGACCCCATTTTGGAAAGAAGACACCCCAAGGTATTCGCTGATGGGCATAGTGAGTTCATAGAAGTTTTTCTTTTTTATCACAAGTTAGTGGAATATGAGACTTTGTAAAAAAAAAAAATCATAATTTTCCGCTAACTTGTGACAAAAAATAAAAAATTCTAGGAACTCGCCATGCCCCTCACGGAATACCTTGGGGTGTCTTCTTTCCAAAATGGGGTCACTTGTGGGGTAGTTATACTGCCCTGGCATTCTAGGGGCCCAAATGTGTGGTAAGAAGTTTGAAATCAAAATCTGTAAAAAATGCCCGGTGAAATCCTAAAGGTGCTCTTTGGAATGTGGGCCCCTTTGCCCACCTAGGCTGCAAAAAAGTGTCACACATGTGGTATCTCCGTACTCAGGAGAAGTTGGGGAATGTGTTTTGGGGTGTCATTTTACATATACCCATGCTGGTCGAGATAAATATCTTGGTCAAATGCCAACTTTGTATAAACAAATAGGAAAAGTTGTCTTTTGCCAAGATATTTCTCTCACCCAGCATGGGTATATGTAAAATGACACCCCAAAACACATTGCCCAACTTCTCCTGAGTACGGAATACCACATGTGTGACACTTTTTTGCAGCCTAGGTGGGCAAAGGGGCCCACATTCCAAAGAGCACCTTTAGGATTTCACCGGGCATTTTTTACAGATTTTGATTTCAAACTCCTTACCACACATTTGGGCCCCTAGAATGCCAGGGCAGTATAACTACCCCACAAGTGACCCCATTTTGGAAAGAAGGCACCCCAAGGTATTCGCTGATGGGCATAGTGAGTTCATAGATCTTTTTATTTTTTGTCACAAGTTAGTGGAATATGAGACTTTGTAAGAAAATAAATAAATAAAATAATCATCATTTTCCGCTAAATTGTGACAAAAAATAAAAAGTTCTATGAACTCACTATGCCCATCAGCGAATACCTTAGGGTGTCTACTTTCCAAAATGGGGTCATTTGTGGGGTGTTTGTACTGTCTGGGCATTGTAGAACCTCAGGAAACATGACAGGTGCTCAGAAAGTCAGAGCTGCTTCAAAAAGCGGAAATTCACATTTTTGTACCATAGTTTGTAAACGCTATAACTTTTATCCAAACCATTTTTTTTTTTTTACCCAAACATTTTTTTTTTATCAAAGGCATGTAGAACAATAAATTTAGAGAAAAATTTATATATGGATGTCGTTTTTTTTGCAAAATTTTACAACTGAAAGTGAAAAATGTCATTTTTTTGCAAAAAAATTGTTAAATTTCGATTAATAACAAAAAAAGTAAAAATGTCAGCAGCAATGAAATACCACCAAATGAAAGCTCTATTAGTGAGAAGAAAGGGAGGTAAAATTCATTTGGGTGGTAAGTTGCATGACCGAGCAATAAACGGTTAAAGTAGTGTAGGTCAGAAGTGTAAAAAGTGGCCTGGTCATTAAGGGTGTTTAAGCTATGGGGGCTGAAGTGGTTAAAAGAAAATATGGCATTTTATTGTCTGCCTAAGGCTTGGACATTAAAAACAAAGTCCTACCAATAGTCATAGGTGTCACCCCAATTGTCAAAATGCACAAGAAATCTGTCTTCTACTACATCAGTAACGCTGGCCACACATATGAGAGATGGATTCATCTTGTCCACAGCTTCTAATTTCATACCCACCCGAAAGAGGGATGGGGGAGCACCCTATTAAAGACAGAGACAATCCCAAGTATAGTGAGAATTGCTAGAAACATTAGACCAAACATTTTTATCATGCGTCCCAACCCACTAGCATTAATGATGCAATGCCAAATGGATATCCTATGAATAATAACTGAGCTCTATCATATGTCGATGAAATGTCAGTAGTCACAAGGGAAGCTCACCGGTGCTTGTAATATACACTGCTCAAAAAAATAAAGGGAACACAAAAATAACACATCCTAGATCTGAGTTAATTAAATATTCTTCTGAAATACTTTGTTCTTTACATAGTTGAATGTGCTGACAACAAAATCACACAAAAATAAAAAAATGGAAATCAAATTTTTCAACCCATGTAGGTCTGGATTTGGAGTCACACTCAAAATTAAAGTGGAAAAACACACTACAGGCTGATCCAACTTTGATGTAATGTCCTTAAAACAAGTCAAAATGAGGCTCAGTTGTGCGTGTCACCTCCACGTGCCTGTATTACCCCCCTACAACGCCTGTGCATGCTCCTGATAAGGTGGCGGACGGTCTCCTGAGGGATCTCCTCCCAGACCTGGACTAAAGCATCTGCAAACTCCTGGACAGTCTGTGGTGCAACGTGACGTTGGTGAATAGAGCGAGACATGATGTCCCAGATGTGCTCAATTGGATTCAGGTCTGGGGAACGGGCGGGCCAGTCCATAGCATCAATGCCTTCGTCTTGCAGGAACTGCTGACACACTCCAGCCACATGAGGTCTAGCATTGTCTTGCATTAGGAGGAACCCAGGGCCAACCGAACCAGCATATGGTCTCACAAGGGGTCTGAGGATCTCATCTCGGTACCTAATGGCAGTCAGGCTACCTCTGGCGAGCACATGGAGGGCTGTGCGGCCCTCCAAAGAAATGCCACCCCACACCATTACTGACCCAATGCCAAACCGGTCATGCTGGAGGATGTTGCAGGCAGCAGAACGTTCTCCATGGCGTCTCCAAACTCTGTCACGTCTGTCACATGTGCTCAGTGTGAACCTGCTTTCATCTGTGAAGAGCACAGGGCGCCAGTGGCGACTTTGCTAATCTTGGTGTTCTCTGGCAAATGCCAAACGTCCTGCACGGTGTTGGGCTGTAAGCACAACCCCAACCTGTGGACGTCGGGCCCTCATATGACCCTCATGGAGTCTGTTTCTGACCGTTTGAGCAGACACATGCACATTTGTGGCCTGCTGGAGGTCATTTTGCAGGGCTCTGGCAGTGCTCCTCCTGTTCCTCCTTGCACAAAGGTGGAGGTAGCGGTCCTGCTGCTGGGTTGTTGCCCTCCTACGGCCTCCTCCACGTCTCCTGATGTACTGGCCTGTCTCCTGGTAGCGCCTCCATGCTCTGGACACTACGCTGATAGACACAGCAAACCTTCTTGCCACAGCTCGCATTGATGTGCCATCCTGGATAAGCTGCACTACCTGAGCCACTTGTGTGGGTTGTAGACTCCGTCTCATGCTACCACTAGAGTGAAAGCACCGCCAGCATTCAAAAGTGACCAAAACATCAGCCAGGAAGCATAGGAACTGAGAAGTGATCTGTGGTCACCACCTGCAGAACCACTGCTTTATTGGGGATGTCTTGCTAATTGCCTATAATTTCCACCTAATGTCTATCCAATTTGCACAACAGCATGTGAAATTGATTGTCACTCAGTGTTGCTTCCTAAGTGGACAGTTTGATTTCACAGAAGTGTGATTGACTTGGAGTTACATTGTGTTGTTTAAGTGTTCCCTTTATTTTTTTGAGCAGTGTATATGGGGATGGCTGTTACATGCCAAATAGCCAATGCTGAACAATGGAGTTTAATGGAGTTAAGTCATATATTGATAGAAGTGTGTAAAACCTGATAAAGAATCTCTGTCAGCATGGTCAACCCTATTAAACCAGGCATATTGTCTGGTAGGATTGATTATGCTGAAGAAAACATTTTGCGGCCTCGGTACCCTCTGCATTGTTTTTGCAGACCCACTGACTTCAATGGGTCCGTGGTTCACATTTTGTGGACATGTTCTATCTTTTTGCGGAAAGGACATAGAGAAGCAGGAAGTACATGGATGATCCAATTTGCAGACCACAAAATATATATGATCATGTGCATAAGCCTTGTGCAAATTATGCAGTTTGAGCACTGAGGGGCTGGCATAGCTCTTGGAGCACCACCACTGCTATACCCCTCAGTACACACCCCTCTTCCATTTAATTGACAGGGCTAGACAGATAAGATAAAGATAAAAGTAATGATGTCTCTCCAACACTGCACGCTACAGATACAAGAAATATAACATTTTCATCAGCATGAACAACCCTACCTCGCAATATGCCTGGTTTAATAGGGTTGATTATACTTACAGAGGATGTTAACTTGGAGGATGGGATTCTATAGTCAATTTTATAGGCGTGTAAAAAAAAAAGGGGTATTTACACTTTTGACATTCATAGCATAAGAAGAAAAACTGCTACAAGAGGACATAGTTTTAAATGAGAGAGGCAAAGGTTTAAAAGTAATATCAGGAAGTATTACTTTACTGAGAGAGTAGTGGATGCATGGAATAGCCTTCCTACAGAAGTGGTAGCTGCAAATACAGTGAAGGAGTTTAAGCATGCATGGGATAGGCATAAGGCCATCCTTCATATAAGATAGGGCCAGCGGCTATTTATAGTATTCAGTATATTAGGCAGACTAGATGGGCCAAATGGTTCTTATCTGCCGACACATTCTATGTTTCTATATGCGCAGGTGGGGGTGTGATCTCTAAAGAAATTCGGGAGATCCTAACCCATGTTATTGTAGGCTGTTAACATGATTGTGAAGCAGAACTCACAATTTTTGGGGTTATAAATAAATGTTTAGGAGCAACATGAGCTTTTGTTAGTCTCAGGTAATGGGTCCAGCTGAAGTCTTCATCTTTGTATCCTACACAGAAAGATAAGATCAGATAAGAAATGTGCTAGCACAAGACACAGTAAAACGGCTCTTAAATGGGATGGAACAAGGGGCTCCTAGCACAAGTAAGAAATGGTCTGCAACATATGGAAGTTGGTGAAGGCGTGATCTTCCGCATATGCAGGCAGGAGGAATGGTTTAGCACATTTGAAGTATAGGAAACGTGTGCTCTTGCACTAAGGGAACACAACAAAGGGCTAGAGAATAAATGGTATCACATACTGTATAGGATGGCTGGAGAAAGAGGCATCTGGCACATAAGATGTCTGGTAAAGATACGGTCTGACACGTATAAGGTCTAGTGTAGATAGGGTCAGGAACATAAAAGGTCTGGTGAAGATGGGGAATGACACACAGAAAGTGTGGTGAAGATGGGGTCTGGCACATAGAAAGTCTGGTGAAGATGGGTGGGGTCTGGCACATAGAAAGTCTGGTGAAGATGGGTGGGGTCTGGCAAATAGGTCTAGTGAAGATGGGGTCTGGCACATAGGTCTGATAAAGGTGGGGTCTGACACAAAGAAGGTCTGATGAAGATAGGGTCTGGCACATCTAAGGTCTGATGAAGATGAGGTCTGGCACATGGAAGGTCTGGTTAAAAAGGAGTCTGGCACAAAGAAGTTCTACTGAAGATGGGGTCTGGCACATAAAGGGTCTGGTGAAGATGAGGTCTGCACATAGAAGCTCTGGTGAAGATGAGTGAGGTCTGGCACATAGGAGGAAATAGGAAGGGCAGCAAAGGGAAGGTTTATAAGGAGGTAGCTGGTGAAGAAAGGGTCTGGTACACAGGAGGTCCAGGGAAGGTATGCTATGGTTCTCCCTCAGAAGTTGTTAGTGTGACCATAATTGCAACAAGATATTTGAAGAGACTGGATGCAATGAAGGTTTTCATAGACCTCATAAATCACAATAGTTAAATTAAACTGCAAACAAGGTGGTAAAAACCTTTCTTTCATAATGACCTTTTGGGGGCTGTAACTTGTGTCCAGTCCTCTCACACCAACCAGCAGGGTGAATATCAGGCGAGTCGGCGTTCACCCAAAAATCATGGCAGTCTGAATACCCATCAAAGTGAACTCTTATACGAAATCCACACACCTAAAGAACATATATACATAAAAAAATAGACAAAAAAATCAACAAAAAGTGAACATATTAAAATATTAAAACAGAAGTGGCACATACAGTAGATCCCAAATGTAACACTGTGTGTGTAAATATATACTTCATGAAAATCAATAAAATTATAAACAGTCGGTCCTAGATTTAATCCTGTAAACTGGATTCGATGGTGAAACCAGTATAATTTCACATGATGAGTGGAGTAGCACTTTTGGGAAAAGATTTAATCTTGTAAAGGTTAGTGCCTTATATACACTCACCAAACAGGTACAGAAGAGAGTGGGAATACATATACCGGTAGCAAAACTACTTGGGTACGGCCCATCACATCCATATCATAATCAACATTTTATCCAGGTCTCTCTGATTCCTACTTCAGTTCCTTCATACTTGTCCCAAATAAAGGTGGCATTCCACTTTTTCCAAGTTGCAATAGAGGTGTTTCAAAGACAACACGACTGGGCATAAATCAGCTGGGACTCTGATCTGGGTTCACATCACTGTTTAGTTTTCCGTTCTTCTGATCCGTCAGAAGAACAGATGGATCCTTTATTTTGAGCAAATGTTTTGCTTATTTTGTATCAGTTTTTGTCAGTTCAGTGAGGCCGTACTGGGACGACAGTTGAGGGGAGGCCGACATGATAGGGTTTGGATGGAGGGGGCCGGCAGTGTGAGGGTTAAGAGTTTTAAAAATATGGGGGGTGGCGAGTAAGAAGGGGTGGGTTTACAGAGTAGGCTATAAGAAGGGGAGGCAATCGGCGCCATTTTAGAGTAGTAATCAAAAAAGACCAAACTCACATCATGCAGGCGGTGGAGATCCTTATCCAGCAGTTGCTCGACGCCGGGTTCGAAGCCCCTCCGGGGACCCTCCGCTCTACGGGTGGCTGGCAGGGTGGATGTCAGGGTTTGGGGCGGCCGGTGTTTCCCCGGTGCAGGCGGGGGGGACGGGGACCGGGGGTGGTAGGGAGAATGGTGATGCGGCAAGCAGGGTGTGCGACTCGGTGTCAGTGCAGACGCAGGTGGGGGGGGAGGGGGACAGACAAACCGTAGACGACGGAGCGCGGGGTGAGGTATACGTCTGTTTTGAGGGACCGCTAGGGGCACATTTGAAGCAAGAGATGCGAGAAAGGATTTGGAGGGGGGAATACGTAGAAATATTTTCCCTGCTCCCTCTGGAGAGGTTTAATTTAGATAAGGGGAAAAAGGATGACGGGAAGAAGGAAGAGGAGGAGAAACTGAGGTTTCGATTGATCCCGCGTACATTTTCCAATTGGCTCCAGGCTTTCGCGATTTTGGTCAGCGTGATTGGGGAAAGGAAGCCGGAGTGCTGTTCGTCTCTTTTTTGTTACATGGATGCGATCGGTGAGGCCTTTCGGGTATACGGGGGGACGGGCTGGCTGCGTTACGACGAGCAGTTCCGGCAGAGGATGGCGGTGCGAAGTAGCATAAGATGGGATCATAAAGATATTGGATTATGGATGCGGGTAATGGCACCGATACGGGCAGGGCAGTCCTTTCGGAATGAGTCGGGGGGGATCAGGGCAGTCGGCATTCTCGGTGGCCTCAGTGAAAGGGCTCTGCTTCCATTTTAACGAAGGGAATTGTAGGTTTGGGGCAAAGTGTAGATTTAAGCACAAGTGTTCAGTGTGCGGCGGTACTCATGGAGCCAACAGATGTTTTAGAGGGAACAGGCAAAGAGGAGGGGAGGAGGCTGGAAAAGGGTCGGACTCCGGTGCGGGTGGAAAAGATGGAGCCCTACTTAAGTAGATATCCCAATAAAGGGGTGGCAGAATTTTTGAGGGACGGGTTTACTAAGGGTTTTTCTATTCCCTCGGCGCCGTTGCCGGTTGTTATGCGAAGAAAGAATCTGCGCTCGGCGGTTGAGCATCCGGAGGTGGTGTCTGACAAGTTGGCCAGGGAGGTTGCCTTGGGGCGCATGGGCGGCCCCTTTTCGGAGCTGCCTCTGGTCGATTTGAGGGTATCGCCTTTGGGGATTGTACCTAAGAAGGAGCCGAATAAGTTTTGGCTCATTCACCATTTATCCTACCCGAAGGGTGCGTCGGTCAATGAGGGTATCGATCTGGGACTCTGTTCGGTGGCGTACACTTCATTTGATGCGGCGGTAGATTGGGTACGGAAGTTGGGGGTGGGGGCGTTGTTAGCAAAGACGGACATCAAGTCGGCGTTCCGTCTCCTACCCGTAAATCCGGACAGTTTGCATTTGCTGGGGTGCTACTGGGATGGGGGGTACTTCGTAGACAGATGCCTACCGATGGGGTGTTCGGTGTCGTGCGCATATTTTGAATCATTTAGTTCATTTTTGGAGTGGGTTGTTATGGACGTTTCGGGTTGCTCATCCATTATTCATTACTTGGATGATTTTCTTTGTTTGGGCCCGGTAGGGTCTAGGGTTTGTTCATTGTTACTGAGCACGTTAGAATCGGTTTTTGGGGGGTTCGGGGTGCTATTAGCGGAGGAAAAAACTGTAGGTCCTACTACGGAATTGAGCTTCCTGGGTATCGTTATTAACACGCAAAGGATGGAATGTCGGTTGCCTGAGGAGAAGGTGCAAGATTTGCGGATGGTGGTGGAGCAGGCGAGGAGGGCAACGAAGATCAGATTGAAGGATTTGCAATTTCGCATGTAGGATTATGCCAATGGGGAGAATTTTTTAGTCTGCCTTTGGCGGGGGCTACGGCGGGTATTGCGGCCCCGCACCACTTTGTTAGGTTGGGTAAAGAACTGAAAAGGGATCTGGCAGTTTGGGTGGAATTTTTACGGCATTTTAATGGGAGGACTTTGGTTTTGGGGGAGGCGGTGGATAATTTTGTTTTTAAATTGTTTCCAGACGCGGGTGGGGGATCGGGTTTTGGGGTGTATTTTCATGGGCAATGGTGTGCGGGTAGTTGGCCGGTTTCATGGGTAGAGATGGGATGGGTAAGGAACCTGGTGCTATTAGAGCTTTTCCCAATTGTGCTAGCAGTAGTGTTGTGGGGGGATTGTTTTAGGAATAAAAAAGTCAGATTCCATTGTGATAATTTGGGGGTGGTCCAGGCCATTAATAACATGACTGCGTCGTCGCCTCCCGTAGTTCGTTTGTTGCAGCATTTAGTTTTGGTTTGTTTGTCGCTGAATGCTTGGGTTGTGGCAGTACATGTGCCGGGAGTGTCTAACGGTATTGCGGATGCCCTTACTCGTTCGCAGTGGGAGCGGTTTCGGCAGTTAGCGCCGGGAGTGGACGGCGAGGGGTTGAAGTGCCCAGAGTCCATGTGGGAATTGTTGGAAGCACCATAGGACGGTTGCTGCAGGACTCGATGAGTGCCGGGACGTGGGTGGCTTACGGTAAAGCGTGGAGCGAGTGGCAGCGGTGGTGTGAGGATTTGGGTGTGCTTGTGAACGAGGGAGATACGCCTCTGTTATTGTTCCTGGGGCATGTTAAAGAGCGGGGCTGGTCTGTGGCGAAAATGAATAGGTGGATTGCGGGGGTTGCTTTCCGTTTTAAGCTAAGGGGTTTGGCGGATGTAACCAAAACTTTTTAGTGAGACAGGTGTTGAGGGGCTGGAGGCGCGGGAAGCGAACGGAGGACAGGAGGAGGCCAGTTTCATTTGAATTGTTGTTAAAGTTAGGTATGCGAGTGGAGTTGGGTTGTCGCTCATGTTGGGAAGTGAGGCTGTTCAAGGTTGCTTTTTCCCTAGCGTTCTTTGGGACCTTTCGGTTGGGGGAGTTGATATGTGATAGCGTGCAGGCCGTCGGCGGTGGGTTATTGAGGGAGGACGTCGTGCTATCCGGAGACAGGGTTGTCATCAAGATCCGCAGGTCGAAAACGGATAGAGAGGGAAAAGGTAATTATGTACGGTTTTTTGAAGTTCCGGGCTGCGCCCTGTGTCCACTGCGGTGCTTGCGGGAGTATGATGTGAGTGGTGTGGTGGCGGCAGGTCCTTTGTTGAGGCATGAGGACGGGTCTTATCTATCATGATACCAGTTTGTGGCGGTGTTTAAGCGCTGTCTGCGCGAGCTGGGTATTGCAGTGGAAGATTTTACTGGGCACTCGTTCAGGATAGGTGCTGCCACTGAGGTGGCTAGAGCTGGGATGAGTGATGAAGGGATTAAGAAGATGGGGAGATGGGAATCAGTGAGGTTTAGGTCTTATGTTCGGGTGGGTTTGTTGTAATAATTAAGCTTGTGGAATGATGTGGTCTTGTGTTTTTTCTTTGTTATATTTTTCAGGAGCTAGGCCCGCGCTGGTCTGGATACTCGGACACTCCTTTTGTGTTTTGGGGGGTGCTGAGGGTGGACGTTCGCCCTGAGGGAAGACAATTAGGGCTCGATAGGGACGTTGCGGTGGTTCGGTGTATTGGGGTGAGAGGCATGTTGTGGGAAGGGGTTATGAGGGAAGTTCACCGGTACGCCCGGTTGGGTAGTCCCCTGGACATATTGGTGTTGCATGTGGGGGAGAATGACTTAGGGGCTAAGCCGGTTAGAGAGCTGATCAGGGACGTGAAATTCGATTTGTTGCGCTTGTGGTTGCTGTTCCCGGCCATGGTAACGGTTTGGTCCGACATTGTGCCTCGTTAGGTGTGGCATGGGGCGTGGTCAGTGGAACGCCTGAACAAGGCAATGATTAAGGTTAACAGGATTTTGGAAAAATTCATGGCTAGGAATGGGGCGGTGGCAATGCGGCATGAGGAGCTGGAGCCGGGTGTTGGGGCTTTTTGGAGGGCAGACGGGGTGCACTTAAATGCTGTGGGGATTGATTTGTGGTCACTGGGACTACAAGGTGGGATCGAGAGGGCTATTAGGTTGTGGAGGAACGCGCAAGCCTGAGGGAGGTTGTCAGGTTGCGCGTCGTTGGCGGTGGGAGGTCCTCGAAGTTGGTGGTACAGATACTTCGGGAGAATGGGAGGGCCTCAATGGTGGGGCTGGACTCCCATGGTTGGACAGTTGGCTTGTGTAAAAGGATTCCGTCAGTTGGTCTCCGAGCTGGTGTTTTACGGCTGGAGGCAAGATGAATGGGCCAGTTTGGGGAGCCGTGATAACGAGGTTTTGGGGCTTCGAGGACCTCCCTCGTCAGGGAATAAACATTTGTAGTTATGTTTATTTATGTTATGTATTTATTAATAAACTGCAGTTCGAACTGGTCTCAGTGTGTTATTGGTAAGTTTGGGTCAGAATGTGGTTTAAGGTGTGTGAATGCAGGCCCACGAGAGATGGACAATACCCTATTCATGTCTGAGATTCGTTATGAGGAGAAAAAAAATCCTCCTCCTAGGACTTTTTCTTATGTCTAAAATAACAGATCTCAGACGGAACTAACAAAACTGGATGGAAAATGAACACAATGGATCAAAAATAAAGGATCCATTTTTTTTATTTTTCTATTCTTCTGCCAGATCAGAAAACCAAACGGTGATGTGAACCCGGCCTTACTAACAGCCTTTTATCTAACGCAACCATACTAAGACTGTTCGCTACTCTGTAGAGACTGCTCCAGTAAAATGAGGTTATGCAATTTTTGCCAAACTAATGTGTGATGTATGCTGGAGTTTGATGTATGCTGGAGGGGGGGGGGACCTGGAGTAACATCTCTAGAAAAAAGTGTTCTCTTTAAAGATGCACCGGTTATCAAACAATGTGCAACATTTGATAAATTCAGCGCAAGCAATGCAGACTCAAGCCTGACTTCAAAAATTCCCGCCATGATAAATCTCCCCACTGTTTATATTTTACTGATCTGTAAATACTAATCATACCCTGTGGTCAAGGGTGGAGCTGTTTCTGGGAAAAAGAAAGAGGCCCTTTTCTCTAATACCACAACCCCTTTAAAGGGCATCTGTCAGCAGTTTTGTACCTATGAAACTGGCTGACCTGTTACATATGCACTTAGCAGTTGAAGGCATCTGTGTTGGTCCCATGTTCATATGTGCCCGCATTGCTGAAAAAAAATGTTTTAATAAATGGAAATGAGCCGCTAGGAGCAACAGGGACGTTGCTGTTACTCCTCGAGGCTCTGCTCTCTCTGCAACTGCCGCTCTCTCTCCACTATGATTGACACGGCCAGGCAGTGAAAGCATCATAATGCCTGGCCCTGTCAAAGTGCAGAGGTCGCGGCTGTTGCAGAGAGAGCAGAGTCTCTAGGTGTAAAGGCAACAACATTTTTCTCAGCAATGGTGGCACATATGAACACGGGACCAACACAGATGCCTTCAGCTGCCAAGTGCACATGTAACAGGTCAGCCAGCCAGTTTCATAGGAACAAACCTGCTGACAGATGCCTATGAAGTTTTGCACAGTTACAATGCATTTGATTTACATGACTATTTTGCTGTACCTGTGTAAGCTGATCTCACCTCAGCCACCGTGAGGATGAAATACATGGATGGATGCTGGGGGTCGATTCCCTCTAGCTTCATCCCCACCTTGAAGCCATTCTTGTGCTGAGTTCCCAGCTGGCACTGCAGACAAATCAATTCCTTTATCATACGGGCAAAACATTATACTGATGACGTATAAGCAGTAACAACCCAATGTGAGTGGCAGCAGCAGTGCAACATAAGTACATGAAATGGCTTGATTCCAATACAGCTGATGGGGTGGTAGTGGTTATAGCTCTTCAGAACAACAGCAGAGCAGACCGTAAAATAACAATAACCATGAAGATGTTTCCTGCAGGTCCTATATATGCAGAAATTGATGTGTACTCCCACTACTGCGAGTGTCTACTATAAGTCATGCAGTATCTTGAGCTATTTTTATGTATGATTCTTTAGATGCCCAGAAGAATATAACCTATATGATGAGGAATGTAAACAGCATGTTCAGATGCCAACAAGAACCATGAAGGCTTGCAGCCCCAATAGTTGACTTCTAGGAAAATAGATCAAAGCAATATACAATGCATTCAGAAAGTTTTCAGGTCCTTTCACTCTTTTAACATTTTGTTATGTTACAGCCTTGTGCTAAAATAAAATAAAAATAAAAAAAATAAAGTCCCCCCCCCCCGTCAATCTGCACTCAATACCCCATAATGAGAAAGTGAAAATAGTAATTTAGACATTTCTTCAGATGTATTAAAATGGAAAAACTAAAATGATGCAAGGATATGAGTGTTCAGACACTGTTATGACAATGGTGCCTGCCATTTCTCTTCATCATCTTTGAGACATTTCTACAGCTTGACTGTAGTCCATCTGCTGTAAATTCAGTTTGGAAATCATTTTTGCCCAAATTAGCATCTACTGTACTGAACGCTGATGACAGATGACTATAAGATGCATATGCAGATTTTACTATGTTTCCCTGCCTATTTGATCTGTGCCAGCAGTAATCGCTGGTATACCCACTACTCTATCTGCCCAGTGCACCGTTGGTTAGCTAGTAAGCACCAGGAAGATAGGGGAGAGCAGGGCTACCACCGATCAGCGCTGATAGTGAGTGTTAAGGAACACAGACAAAAAGTTTTGGCTTCGTACAGCTTTCTGCCTCTGTCCTTGTAAAACTTGCTGTCAGTGCTGATCGCTGGCAGCTCCAGTCCCTGTACTTTCCCAGAGAGTCTCTAATTAGTAAGCACCAGGCAGAGGAGGGCAGTGCCGCCAGTGATCAGCACTGACAGTAAGGCCCCTAGTAGACCACACAATTTTCAGGCCAATTATCGGGAACAAAAGTTCATAGGAATACTGGTTTCCGATAGTGGGCCTGTATAATTGAGCAGCTGATCAACGGGCAACCACTGTTTTGTCGGCTGATGGTCATTTTTCATCAGGATGAAATATGACGATTATCTACAGAGCATCTCCCTGTGTAATTAGGGGTCTGCTGCCGGTAACAGAAATGAATGAGGGAGGAACAACTACGATAGCAACTGTTTCTCCCACATTCAGTTTGCATCGCCTGTGCTACTAGCGCTTGCCCTGCCCAAACGTTGGACAGTGTAATACAGCCCTAAGGCTTAGGGCTCATGCATACGACCTTATGTATTTTGCGGTCTGCAAAAAACAGTTCCCCCAAAAAATGGTTGACATCTGTGTGAATTCCATATTTTGCATAACGGAACAGCTGGCCCCTAATAGAACATTCCTATCCTTGTCCGTAATGCAGACAATAATAGGTCATGTTCTATTCGTTTGCGGAACGGACATACGTAAACGGAATGCACGCGGAGCAACTCATGTTTTTTTTTTTGCGGACCCATTATAATTAACGCAAAAACAAAATGGAACAGACACGAAAAGAAAATACATTCGTGTGCATAAGCCCTTAGGGTTTTTTACAGCTTTCTGCCTGTGCCCTCACACGTGGTGGAATTTTCCCTCATGTTGTCCTATGGGGCTGAATATTGTCTATCCCTGCATTGTGTTCCGCTGCGGAATTTACATTTTGCAGAGTATACACTCACCTAAAGAATTATTAGGAACACCATACTAATTTGGTGTTGGACCCCCTTTTGCCTTCAGAACTGCCTTAATTCTACGTGGCATTGATTCAACAAGGTGCTGATAGCATTCTTTAGAAATGTTGGCCCATATTGATAGGATAGCGTCGGCAGTTGATGGAGATTTGAGGGATGCACATCCAGGGCACGAAGCTCCCATTCCACCACATCCCAAAGATGCTCTATTGGGTTGAGATCTGGTGACTGTGGGGGCCATTTTAGTACAGTGAACTCATTGTCATGTTCAAGAAACCATTTTTCCAGTCTTCAACAGTCCAATTTTGGTGAGCTTGTGCAAATTGTAGCCTCTTTTTCCTATTTGTAGTGGAGATGAGTGGTACCCGGTGGGGTCTTCTGCTGTTGTAGCCCATCCGCCTCAAGGTTGTGCGTGTTGTGGCTTCACAAATGCTTTGCTGCATACCTCGGTTGTAACGAGTGGTTATTTTAGTCAACGTTGCTCTTCTATCAGCTTGAATCAGTCGGCCCATTCTCCTCTGACCTCTAGCATCCACAAGGCATTTTTGCCCACAGGACTGCCGCATACTGGATGTTTTTCCCTTTTCACACCATTCTTTGTAAACCCTAGAAATGGTTGTGCGTGAAAATCCCAGTAACTGAGCAGATTGTGAAATACTCAGACCGGCCCGTCTGGCACCAACAACCATGCCACACTCAAAATTGCTTAAATCACCTTTCTTTCCCATTCTGACATTCAGTTTGGAGTTCAGGAGATTGTCTTGACCAGGACCACACCACTAAATGCATTGAAGCAACTGCCATGTGATTGGTTGACTAGATAATTGCATTAATGAGAAATAGAACAGGTGTTCCTAATAATTCTTTAGGTGAGTGTATATTGTTGTGATGCAGATTTTCTGTATGAGAATCTTTCCATTCAAGTCAATGGGAAATTGATTCGCTGCAGAAAAATCCATGTGGAAAAATGCATGCAGACTTTGTCGTGGATTTTTCTGCTGTGTTTTTCCACTGCAGAATCTATTTCACATAAAATACACAACTTTCTAAGAATCTCCACCTCCGGATTTTCCTGCGGAATTCTCGACCACATGTGAGAGCACCCTTACTGGCAGCCCTGCTCCCCTATATGTTGCCAGGGATGCACTGGGAAGGCAGAGGAGAGCAGCCAGCGATTAGTGCTGGTAGCAGATCGAATAGGCAGGGAAACAGTAAAATCTGCCTCTGCATCTTATAGTTATCTGTCATCAGCATTCAGAAGACCCTGAAGATAGAATTTCTTAACAAACGCTCAGGGGACACTTTACATGCAGTTTTCTAATAAAAGTTTACATTTTTCCCTAATAGAATATATTACATCACTTTGAATCACCGTCTACACTTGTAGGAAAGATTCTTATTATATAACGGACTCCTAAGTCTGTAGTCCATGCTGCATACCGCAGAGTGCTAGGTCTCCTAGGTTCCTGTATTCAGGCTTTATTGATATACCTGTAGACAGGAGCACTGCAGGACTGAATACAGGAGCGGAGGAGACAGAACATACACTCGTTTAGGAGATTGACTGTAACTTCTGAAAAAAACATCAGAATTCACAAGTAAAATGTTGAAAGAAGTCCAGCCTTGTGGTTTATTTTTCTCATTTCATTGTATCAGTCTATACTGCCACCTGGTGTGTTACTGAAATATATGTAGTCAGGTAACTGTACTTAGGCAATACAGCTAAAAGGGAGAACATAAAGAGGATCTGGCAGCTTTCCATAAATGACGACTTTAGTAAATACTTGTGCTCCCCGTAATATAACAATTCTGGAGAATTTCTTTCTTAGAGCTCTTTCACACTTGCGTTCTTGTCTTCCGGCATAGAGTTCCGTCGTCGGGGCTCTATGCCGGAAGAATCCTGATCAGTTTTATCCTAATGCATTCTGAATGGAGTGAAATCCATCCAGGATGCATCAGGATGTCTTCAGTTCCGGAACGGAACGTTTTTTGGCCGGAGAAAATACCGCAGCATGCTGCGCTTTTTGCTCCGGCCAAAAATCCTGAAGACTTGCCGCAAGGCCGGATCCGGAATTTATGCCCATTGAAAGGCATTGATCCGGATCCGGCCTTAAGCTAAACGTCGTTTCGGCGCATTGCCGGACCCGACGTTTAGCTTTTTCTGAATGGTTACCATCGCTGCCGGGACGCTAAAGTCCTGGCAGCCATGGTAAAGTGTAGCGGGGAGCGGGGGAGCAGCATACTTACAGTCCGTGCGGCTCCCGGGGCGCTCCAGAGTGACTTCAGGGCGCCCCAAGCGCATGGATCATGTGATCGCATGGATCACGTCATCCATGCGCATGGGGCGCTCTGACGTCATTCTGGAGCGCCCCGGGAGCCGCACGGACTGTAAGTATACTGCTCCCCCGCTCCCCGCTCCTACTATGGCAACCAGGACTTTAATAGCGTCCTGGCTGCCATAGTAACACTGAAAGCATTTTGAAGACGGCTCCGTCTTCAGATGCTTTCAGTACACTTGCGTTTTTCCGGATCCGGCGTGTAATTCCGGCAAGTGGAGTACACGCCGGATCCGGACAACGCAAGTGTGAAAGAGACCTTAGGGTACTTTCACACTTGCGGCAGAGGATTCCAGCAGGTAATTCCATCGCCGCAACTGCCTGCCAGATCCGGCAATACGGATGCAAACTGATGGCATTTGTCAGACGGATCCGGATGCAGATCTGTCTGACAAATGCATTAAAACACAGTATCTGTCTCTCCGGTGTCATCCGGAAAAATGGATCCGATATTATAATTTTTTTACATTTTTAAAGGTCTGCGCATGTGCAGACGGGAAATCCGGATCCGTTTTGCCGGAACACTTAATGCAGGATCCGGCACTAATACACTTCAATGTATTCCGGCAAGTGATCAGTATTTTTGGCCGGAGATAAAACTGCAGCATGCTGCGGTATTTTCTCCGTCCAAAAAACGTAAGAGGGACTGAACTGATGCATCCTGAACGGATTGCTCTCCATTCAGAATGCATTAGGATAAAACTGATCAGTTTTTTCCGGTAATAAGCTCCTGTGACGGAACTCAATACAGGAAAACAAAAACGCTAGTGTGAAAGTACCCTAAGAACTCTGAATTCTGCTGTTATTCCTAGAAATATATGAATAAATTTACTACTGGGTATTACCAGTTGGGGTTGTGCCACTAAATGTTCTGACACTTGACCCATGTTGACGGTATTAGACTGTATAAGGACATGCCACTTTAAACAAGTTATGGCTCCGGGAAGGCAGGGAGTAAAAAAAACTCAAAGCAGAAGTAAGAGAGGAATGGAACAAAACGGACCTATAAACATAGATGCCCCAGAATAGTTGTCTTAGGGAAAAGTATTTACTATAACAGACATATCAGAAGGGGCAACAGGTCCTTTTTATGACAAAATGGTTTAGGGTATGATGTCCGACTCTCCTATGGTTGCCTCAGCAATTGTACCACCCAACGCACACTAGCATCTCTTTACATCTGATCAGGCCGCAGATTCAAATTTGAGGGACCATTGCCCTGTTATGCCGTTTATGGCAGAGCCGAAGCAGTGGGCAGCTAAGAAGCATTCCCATTTACGCTACTTTCACACTTGCGTTTAACTTTTCCGGTATTGAGATCCGGAAGAGGATCTCAATATCGGAGAAAAATGCTTCCGTTTTGCCCCCATTCATTGTTAATGGGGACAAAACTGAACTGAATATGTTCCAAAATGCATTCCGTTCTATTTGGTTGCATTTCCATACTGTACAGAAAACCGTAGCATGCTGCGGTTTTATTTCCATCATGGGATGCGGAGCAAAATGTATCCGGCATGACACACAATGCAAGTCAATGGTGACGGATGAGTTTTCTCGGACAAAATAGGAAACAGATCCGTCCCCCATTGACTTACAATGGTTTTAGTGACGGTTCCGCAATGGCCATTTTAGAGATAATACAACCGGAAGATTATTACAAACGGAAGAGTTTTTGCTGATCCCTGCCGGATCAGACAAAAAGCTTAGTGTGAAAGAAGCCCTAGTCTTGCAAAGTTGGATGAAAACTGCTACATATTTGGGGTTTTGCAGCATGAAATGTGACCAACCCCCAATGGAAAGCCATTTTAGTTGTCACTAGTGTATTTAAAAAAAAAATATGCCTGACAAAACCTCTCAAAGCCCAATGTGTAGCTTGTATGTTTTATGGATACTTTTGTCATGTAGATTGCCTATTTTTTTTCTCATTGGTTTAGTTACAATGCTTTTTCATCAGGTGACATTTGTACATCTTTTGTTTTACTCTCAAGTCTATAAAGTGGACATTTCTTCTAAATCGTAATAATATTTAATGTGTTTTCTAAAACCAGACTTACCTCCCGAAAGAGATTAAGAGGAGCAGCAACGCATTTCTGTTCCTCCAGGTAAGAAGACCAAGACCAAGAATCTCCCGACTCGTCCCCTGAAACTTTGACATTGCAGGAAATAAGACAGGCACCCATAACTGTAAAGTAAAAACGGGGGTCTGGAAGGATGGAAAAGCTACATTTCTGGAGTAGAGACTCAAGTGTGGGTACTGGGGCTAATCTGGGTGCAAGAGCTGGACATGCAGGCATTTAGGGTATAATTACCCAGATGGGACATGACATTGGAAGCAAGGGGAGAGGTTCAAGAATGATCTAAACAAATGTTGAATTTAAATGACAAAAATACGTGGTCTCCAAAGGCAGGAAATGCTCAACCCCAAATGCAGTTGTGCATTTATACTCGGGGGAGCAGATACTGCGCTTGTGGTCTGTTGCTAAGGGCGATCCCCAGCAAAAAGTGCATACAGTGGAGGATGCCCGCAACAGACCACAAGTGTCACAGAGACATCCTACACCAGATGGTAAAATGTGTGGATGTGGAATGATATATAGAATAAATAATTACAAGAATAGGTGCACTACTGTTGTGGATGCAAACAGTAACATCTGACTAAACCCTCACAATGATGTCAAAAATGAGACTTTAGCCAGTATATCCTTATATTAAGGACATACCTGAGCCCGCGCACCGCGACAAGGTTTCTCAAGTGGGAAACTTGAGAAACCTTGGCGTGGTGCGCGGGCTCAGGTATGTCCTTAATATAAGGATATACTGGCTAAAGTCTCATTTTTAACATCATTCTGAGTGTTTAGTCAGATGTTACTGTTTGAATCCACCACAGTAGTGCACCTATTCTTGTAATTATTTAAACAAATGTTGAAGAAGAAAATACATGAGGCACTGACACTGCAATCAGTCATACCAGATTCAGTTTACTGAAGGCCTTTCCTAACCACAGGTCAACAGACCTCTCTTTATCTCCTACCAATCATACATGGTGCTATGAAGACTGCACTGTTAGGACGCCAACATGTTCTGCAGTGCTATATAGAGAATGCCATCACTTCCTGTCCCTATTGTTACTTATAACCTACCGAATATCGGAAATTAACCTATCAGTATGTTCTGTAGAGAGTGTGAGGAAACCAGAGTACCTAAAGAAAACCCACGCACATATGGGAGAACATACAAAGTGCATGCAGATATTACTCTGAACCCAGCAAGGCAACAGTGTTAACTACTGAGCCTCCATGCTGCTCTAAGGTAATGCCTGCGAGCCATAGAAATGCTAGAATTTCCACAGACGACTCTGGATACCTAACCTACTGTAAATGGACTCAACTGTGGCAAAGCTTTAGAATTTATTTGAAATAAATATTTTGGCCTTTCACATATTTTGAGTGATGTCCAATTATGGGGTTAGGAATATATTTTGAAGTTGGTAAATCTATAAATCCACCTCCTTAACCACCTCAGCCCCCAGTGCTTAAACACCCTGAAAGACCAGGCCACTTTTTACACTTCTGACCTACACTACTTTCACCGTTTATTGCTCGGTCATGCAACTAACCACCCAAATGAATTTTACCTCCTTTTCTTCTCACTAATAGAGCTTTCATTTGGTGGTATTTCATTGCTGCTGACATTTTTACTTTTTTTGTTATTAATCGAAATTTAACGATTTTTTTGCAAAAAAAATGACATTTTTCACTTTCAGTTGTAAAATTTTGCAAAAAAAACGACATCCATATATAAATTTTGCTCTAAATTTATTGTTCTACATGTCTTTGATAAAAAAAAAATGTTTGGGTAAAAAAAAAAATGGTTTGGGTAAAAGTTATAGCGTTTACAAACTATGGTACAAAAATGTGAATTTCCGCTTTTTGAAGCAGATCTGACTTTCTGAGCACCTGTCATGTTTCCTGAGGTTCTACAATGGCCAGACAGTACAAACACCCCACAAATGACCCCATTTCGGAAAGTACACACCCTAAGGTATTCGCTCATGGGCATAGTGAGTTCATAGAACTTTTTATTTTTTGTCACAAGTTAGTGGAAAATTATGATTTTTTTCTTTTTTTTTTCTTTTCTTACAAAGTCTCATATTCCACTAACTTGTGACAAAAAATAAAAACTTCTATGAACTCACTATGCCCATCACGAAATACCTTGGGGTCTCTTCTTTCCAAAATGGGGTCACTTGTGGGGTGGTTATACTGCCCTGGCATTCTAAGGGCCCAAATGTGTGGTAAGGAGTTTGAAATCAAATTCTGTAAAAAATGACCTGTGAAATCCGAAAGGTGCTCTTTGGAATATGGGCCCCTTTGCCCACCTAGGCTGCAAAAAAGTGTCACACATCTGGTATCTCCGTACTCAGGAGAAGGTGGGGAATGTGTTTTGGGGTGTCATTTTATATATACCCATGCTGGGTGAGAGAAATATCTTGGTCAAATGCCAACTTTGTATAAAAAAATGGGAAAAGTTGTCTTTTGCCAAGATATTTATCTCACCCAGCATGGGTATATGTAAAATGACACCCCAAAACACATTCCCCAACTTCTCCTGAGTACGGAGATACCAGATGTGTGACACTTTTTTGCAGCCTAGGTGGGCAAAGGGGCCCATATTCCAAAGAGCACCTTTCGGATTTCACAGGTCATTTTTTACAGAATTTGATTTCAAACTCCTTACCACACATTTGGGCCCCTAGAATGCCAGGGCAGTATAACTACCCCACAAGTGACCCCATTTTGGAAAGAAGAGACCCCAAGGTATTCCGTGAGGGGCATGGCAAGTTCCTAGAATTTTTTATTTTTTGTCACAAGTTAGTGGAATATGATGATTTTTTTTTTTTTTTTTTTTTCATACAAAGTCTCATATTCCACTAACTTGTGACAAAAAATAAAAACTTCCATGAACTCACTATGCCCATCAGCGAATACCTTGGGGTCTCTTCTTTCCAAAATGGGGTCACTTGTGGGGTAGTTATACTGCCCTGGCATTCTAGGGGCCCAAATGTGTGGTAAGGAGTTTAAAATCAAATTCTCTAAAAAATGACCTGTGAAATCCGAAAGGTGCTCTTTGGAATATGGGCCCCTTTGCCCACCTAGGCTGCAAAAAAGTGTCACACATCTGGTATCTCCGTACTCAGGAGAAGTTGAGGAATGTGTTTTGGGGTGTCTTTTTACATATACCCATGCTGGGTGAGATAAATATCTTGGTCAAATGCCAACTTTGTATAAAAAAATGGGAAAAGTTGTCTTTTGCCAAGATATTTCTCTCACCCAGCATGGGTATATGTAAAATGACACCCCAAAACACATTCCCCAACTTCTCCTGAGTACGGAGATACCAGATGTGTGACACTTTTTTGCAGCCTAGGTAGGCAAAGGGGCCCATATTCCAAAGAGCACCTTTCGGATTTCACAGGTCATTTTTTACAGAATTTGATTTCAAACTCCTTACCACACATTTGGGCCCCTAGAATGCCAGGGCAGTATAACTACCCCACAAGTGACCCCATTTTGGAAAGAAGAGACCCCAAGGTATTCGCTGATGGGCATAGTGAGTTTATGGAAGTTTTTATTTTTTGTCACAAGTTAGTGGAATATGAGACTTTGTATGAAAAAAAAAAAAAAAAAAAAAAAACAGCATTTTTCACTAACTTGTGACAAAAAATAAAAAATTCTAGGAACTCGCCATGCCCCTCACGGAATACCTTGGGGTGTCTTCTTTCCAAAATGGGGTCACTTGTGGGGTAGTTATACTGCCCTGGCATTTTCCAGGGGGCCTAATGTGTGGTAAGTAGGTAAATGACCTGTGAAATCCTAAAGGTGCTCTTTGGAATATGGGCCCCTTTGCCCACCTAGGCTGCAAAAAAGTGTCACACATGTGGTATCGCCGTATTCAGGAGAAGTTGGGGAATGTGTTTTGGGGTGTCATTTTACATATACCCTTGCTGGGTGAGAGAAATATCTTGACAAAAGACAACTTTTCCCATTTTTTTATACAAAGTTGGCATTTGACCAAGATATTTCTCTCACCCAGCATGGGTATTTGTAAAATGACACCCCAAAACACATTCCTCAACTTCTCCTGAGTACGGCGATACCAGATGTGTGACACTTTTTTGCAGCCTAGATGCGCAAAGGTGCCCAAATTCCTTTTAGGAGGGCATTTTTAGACATTTGGATACCAGACTTCTTCTCACGCTTTGGGGCCCCTAGAATGCCAGGGCTGTATAAATACCCCACATGTGACCCCATTTTGGAAAGAAGACACCCCAAGGTATTCAATGAGGGGCATGGCGAGTTCATAGAAATTTTTTTTTTTTGGCACAAGTTAGCGGAAATTGATATTTTTAATTTTTTTCTCACAAAGTCTCCCGTTCCGCTAACTTGGGACAAAAATTTCAATCTTTCATGGACTCAATATGCCCCTCACGGAATACCTGGGGGTGTCTTCTTTCCGAAATGGGGTCACATGTGGGGTATTTATACTGCCCTGGCATTCTAGGGGCCCTAAAGCGTGAGAAGAAGTCTGGAATATAAATGTCTAAAAAATTTTACGCATTTGGATTCCGTGAGGGGTATGGTGAGTTCATGTGAGATTTTATTTTTTGACACAAGTTAGTGGAATATGAGACTTTGTAAGAAAAAAAAATAATAATTCCGCTAACTTGGGCCAAAAAAATGTCTGAATGGAGCCTTACAGAGGGGTGATCAATGACAGGGGGGTGATCAATGACAGGGGGGGTGATCAATGACAGGGGGGTGATCAATGACAGGGGGGTGATCAGGGAGTCTATATGGGGTGATAACCACAGTCATTGATCATGCCCCTGTAAGGCTTCATTCAGACGTCCGGATGCGTTTTGCGGATCCGATCCATCTATCAGTGCATCCGTAAAAATCATGCGGACATCTGAATGGAGCTTTACAGGGGGGTAATCAATGACAGGGGGGTAATCAATGACAGGGGGGTGATCAGGGAGTCTATATGGGGTGATAACCACAGTCATTGATCATGCCCCTGTAAGGCTTCATTCAGACGACCGTATGCGTTTTGCGGATCCGATCCATCTATCAGTGCATCCGTAAAAATCATGCGGACATCTGAATGGAGCTTTACAGGGGGGTGATCAATGACAGGGGGGTGATCAGGGAGTCTATATGGGGTGATCACCACAGTCATTGATCACGCCCCTGTAAGGCTTCATTCAGACGTCCGGATGCGTTTTGCGGATCCGATCCATCTATCAGTGCATCCGTAAAAATCATGCGGACATCTGAATGGAGCTTTACAGGGGGGTGATCAGGGAGTCTATATGGGGTGATCACCACAGTCATTGATCATGCCCCTGTAAGGCTTCATTCAGACGTCCGGATGCGTTTTGCGGATCCGATCCATCTATCAGTGGATCCGTAAAAATCATGCGGACGTCTGAATGGAGCTTTACAGGGGGGTGATCAATGACAGGGGGGTGATCAGGGAGTCTATATGGGGTGATCACCACAGTCATTGATCACGCCCCTGTAAGGCTTCATTCAGACGTCCGTATGCGTTTTGCGGATCCGATCCATCTATCAGTGCATCCGTAAAAATCATGCGGACATCTGAATGGAGCTTTACAGGGGGTTGATCAATGACAGGGGTGTAATCAATGACAGGGGGGTGATCAGGGAGTCTATATGGGGTGATAACCACAGTCATTGATCATGCCCCTGTAAGGCTTCATTCAGACGTCCGTATGCGTTTTGCGGATCCGATCCATCTATCAGTGCATCCGTAAAAATCATGCGGACATCTGAATGGAGCTTTACAGGGGGGTGATCAATGACAGGGGGGTGATCAGGGAGTCTATATGGGGTGATCACCACAGTCATTGATCACGCCCCTGTAAGGCTTCATTCAGACGTCCGTATGCGTTTTGCGGATCCGATCCATCTATCAGTGCATCCGTAAAAATCATGCGGACATCTGAATGGAGCTTTACAGGGGGTTGATCAATGACAGGGGGGTGATCAGGGAGTCTATATGGGGTGATCACCACAGTCATTGATCATGCCCCTGTAAGGCTTCATTCAGACGTCCGGATGCGTTTTGCGGATCCGATCCATCTATCAGTGGATCCGTAAAAATCATGCGGACGTCTGAATGGAGCTTTACAGGGGGGTGATCAGGGAGTCTATATGGGGTGATCACCACAGTCATTGATCATGCCCCTGTAAGGCTTCATTCAGACGTCCGGATGCGTTTTGCGGATCCGATCCATCTATCAGTGGATCCGTAAAAATCATGCGGACGTCTGAATGGAGCTTTACAGGGGGGTGATCAATGACAGGAGGGTGATCAATGACAGGGGGGTAATCAATGACAGGGGGGTGATCAGGGAGTCTATATGGGGTGATCAGGGGCTAATAAGGGGTTAATAAGTGACGGGGGGGGGCGGTGTAGTGTAGTGTAGTGCTTGGTGGGACTTTACTGAGCTACCTGTGTCCTCTGGTGGTCGATCCAAACAAAGGGGACCACCAGAGGACCAGGTAGCAGGTATATTAGACGCTGTTATCAAAACAGCGTCTGATATACCTTTCAGGGGTTAAAAAAACACATCTCCAGCCTGCCAGCGAACGATCGCCGCTGGCAGGCTGGAGATCAACTCTCTTACCTTCCGTTCCTGTGAGCGCGCGCGCCTGTGTGCGCGCGTTCACAGGAAATCTCGCGTCTCGCGAGAGGACGCGCCGGCGCGTCCAGGAGGAATGAATCAACCACCTCCAGGACGCGTCTGTGCGTACAGCGGTCCGGAGGTGGTTAATAGCCCAGGCTGTTTCCCTATGCCAGGGGTAGGCAACCTCCAGCACTCCAGATGTTGTAAAACTACAACTCCCAGCATGCATACTTCCTCTGCTCTTCTCAGAACTCTCACAGAAATGAATGGAGCATGCTGGGAATTGTAGTTTTGCAACAGCTGGAGCGCCGGATGTTGCTGACCCCTGCCCTAGGCTTTATTATTATGTAAATTTTATTTTAGCATTTTTTTTGTTTTTAATTTTTATCCCAGGGGAAATGAAATTCTAATAGCTTTAAGTACAACTTAAATACTTTTTTTTTTTTTTAAATGTTGTCCCTTCTCCATAATAGTCATGGGGGATATCTGGTTTATGAAGCTGCAGTGTAGCATTTCTTTGTTATTTTTTACACTCTGTCCCCCCCCCATAAGGTCATACTCATACAAGACAGTTAACAGTTAGCATTACACTTTTTTTTTATTTCTCCTGTAACCTATTAGCCACAGTTACAGGAGGAATACAGCTCCCAGGGGTCGTACAAGGTGCAGAGATCTCTAGGTCTACTAAGACCCAACAGCTCATCCAGATGCAGCAACCACATGATCACTAGAACCAGATCAGAAAGTGGTGGCGTTGCCGCTTCCTGATCTGTACATACAGTGCTCATTGAGAGCTGTGTGTACGGCGATAGGGAAGGCAGAGACAGTAAAAAACGCCCCTGCCTTCTTTATGGGCAGTTCAGCTGGGTTCCCCACTCCTGCACCTGCACAATATCAGACTGTCAGCGTTAAGTGCTTACCCCCCGGCATTTATAGTCAACAGGCAATCCGCAAGCTGTTAAAGGGGTTTTCAATATACATTTTTAATGGGCCAACGGCAGGGACATTGTTAAAATAATAAATAAAGCTTAATCTCACCTTCCAGAGCCCCCTCGGATCCAGCGCTGTCGCTTTAGCTTCTCAACTGGGCTGCAGCCATGATGTTTGCTTTGGCTCCAGCGGTCACGTCCGCTGCATACCGTTGCAGCCAGTTACTGGCCTCAGCAGTGTAAGACACACAGGGTTGCCAACCAGACTTTTTCTTTTTTCTGGACAACTTATCCCAAAATCACGGACAGCCAACATTTTTTACGGACAAATAGGAAAACCATAATGAATGATGAAGATTATAAGTAATACATGTCTATAGCTCAATATACTGATAGTAACTCATTACCAGCATTTACTGTGAGCTGTAAAATGCTGATAATTACCACCAAAATAATCTAATCAAATTCCACTAGCCTGAAAAAAATAATAATCCACAGACACAGGAAAAAAGAAATTTCTGGACGGTTGGCAACCCTGTGCAGAAGTATATAGGACATCACTGCCGCAGTCATTAGAGGAAACCACGAGGAGACACTGGATCAGAGGGTGCTTGGGAGAGTAAGTTTAAGAGTCCTGAGTTGATTTCAATGACCCTGATTAAAGCATTTGCACTATGTTTCGTACATATATATATAAGCAAGACACAGATTGAGTAAAAGAATTACTTTGTGGTTCTCTCTGGCTCCATAGTTCCCCTTCTGAGCTCCTCACATGGGGATCATCAGCATCTCCTGGGCTTTTCCGCTCTTTCAGCTTTTCCTGAATAGAAATACTTTCCAGGTACATATCTGACAACAGTACACTACAATGACAGCGTGCACATGGACGTATCACTTATTCTTTTCACATGTTTATGAGCATGCATCGTGTTACACTGAGACTGGCGCTCGTTTCTGTTGTAGCACAGCGATAGGTGATGCTCAACGAGGGTCCAGTGCAATGTTCATTTTCAGACACGGGAATAGTTTATCTTAAAATCTTGTGACACACCACGTGGTCGAAATATCACATAGTTCTGGTCCCATCCCACAGTCCAGTCCTGATACCTACTGCACTCTCCATTCATAACACTTGCACAGACAGTACACGGTTGACATGAATACAGTGATGCCTCTTTCCTCACCATTGGCTCAGCCTCCGACTCTGCTGGACTTTGGTATTCCTTTGGTCTCCGTTTCTTGACGGGTTTTGGGGTCTCGTTGCCTACCCCAAAACCTTGTGATGGCTCCACGATCACGGACCTGCTGTAGATACCCCAGAAACCAGGGAGAGGGTGACACTGACCCGCTCCCCAACCAACCCCTACCCCCCAGATTTTTTTCTTACCTCTCTTTAAATTGACAGACTTCACCGCAGGTTTCACATTTTGCCCCAGGCACATGCTGGCAGCCACACGTATCACAGAGACACAGTGTAGTATCAGAATGAGGGCTGTCCTTTCCCTCAAGGCCTGTAAGGAAATTCAGGAGTCATAAGTGGTGATACACATGCATGGCCATATGCATAGTCAAAGGCATGGATAGAGTACTAAACCCAGCGTAAGGGTCCATTCACACGTCCGTTTTTTCTTTCCTGATCTGTTCCGTTTTTTCAGGAACAGATCTGGACCCATTCATTTTCAATGGGTCCTGGAAAAAAACGGACAGCTCAATGTCTGATTTTTTTCAGGACCCATTGAAAATGAATGGGTCCTAAGGGTGCCTTCACACGCTGCAGAATTTTCCTCAACTGAATGAAAATAAGCAGTGCAAGGGCTAGTTCACATGGTGGATTTTGCAAAGGCAAAATGCAGCAAGTATTCTGCGGTTTCTGCCACAGTTTTTCAATTTGAATGCCGCAGACCCACTTGTGGTTTAGCCCCATTGAATGGAGCTGACCCTTGATTGGACACCAGCTACAGGTTCCACAGGTGACTGTCTGGACATCATGCCGAGAGTCCTTTCGTGGTACAGTGGCAGTTATAAAACTGCAAATGAAGTGCATTGAAAACGAAGGGAGGCAGATTCAGAGCTGCTGCCGGAGGTTTATTGGCATGGTATCCACACCAAATTCCACCAGCAAAACAAACCTCTTGTGAATACCAGCTAAGTACATAAGAGTTTTAAAATCTTATATGCACTGTGTAAGTTAACCCGTGGTGCACATTTTGAAATCCGTAGCATGTCAATTGTTTTGTTGTGCAACCCACAACAGAATCCGCATGTAACACAAGCGAATATTGGTGTGAATACGGTGTGGAAACACAGCAAAATCCACATGAAGCATATGCATAAATTACACTACCATGTGCATGGAACCTAAAAGTCCATGGAGATCAATGAAAGCAAACTCTGGTTATTATAGGCAATGCAACCACTTTTTCTGCACCAGATTTAACTACAGAAGGTGCTGTGTGAGTAAATGAAATTCTACACGTGGGACTAAGGCCTCATGCACACGGCCGTTGTGTGTTTTGCGATCCGCAAATTGCGGATCCGCAAAACACGGATGGCGTCCGTGTGCGTTCCGCAGTTTGCGGAACGGCACGGACAGACATTACTATAACTGCCTATTCTTGTCCGTAAAACGGACAAGAATAGGACAGCTTATATTTTTTTTTTGCGGACCACGGAACGGAGCAATGGATCCGGACAGCACACGGAGTGCTGTCCTCATCTTTTGCGGCCCCATTAAAGTAAATGGGTCCGCATCCAAGCCGCAAAAACTGCGGCTCGGATGCGGACCAAAACAACGTTTGTGTGCATGGGCCTAAATCTGACATTTCATATAGCAGTGGTCTTCAGGCTCCGGACTCGCAGCGAGGCACCCGTCCTGAACTTCCAGCACTGTCGGGGTCACATAGGATTATATTGATTTATGATGCTATGCAACCCTTAGAGATCTGGAATGTATTGGATAACACTGACAGCATTATGTCAGTGTCATCTAATACATTCCAGAACTGTAAGGTTTACATAGCATCATAAATCAATATAAAGACACTCGCTCGTCAGAAAGGGGCCTTAATTAAAATATGTCCTGAAATGGGGAAATTTGTTAAAAGGCATGGGTCTCTTTAAAAATTTTGTGCACCCTTCTAGCAGTCTGTGCACCACAAAAGCAAATCTATGCTTCTGGCATGAAGTATACTAAATATGTTGGGCCGTGGATGCCACGACCTGTCTGATAACCCCTACCCAACTTTTTCAAAAGTGCTGAGCATAATTGTGGAAAAAGTAGCAAATTTTCTGCAAAAGAAAAAAAGATTCCTGAGCAAAAATTACAGCGGTTAATAAATTCCGTCCAGTATGCAGCGTGAAATACAGATGTGGGCATGGCTGTCATACACATGACTTTTGTAGAATGGAGCTCACCTTCTGGGTAGGCTTGGCTGGTTATTTCTATGGTCTGTTGAGGGCTTTCATCTTGTATAGCAGGTTCCTCTTTAGGCTCCCGGGAGCTGAAACAGAACTATAACAGAGAACAGAAGAATAAGGCCTCATACACACATTGCAGATTTGCATCGAAGTGCAGTGACCCCCTGAGAAGCCGGTGTAGAGCATGGGAGTGGGAGTGGAAGTGGCCCTGTTGAAGTGTTGTGTCACAGTGTACTCCCTGAGGCTGAGTTCACACGAACGTGTGTGACCCGTGCCTGTGCTGCGGCCCGCAAATAGCGGGCCGCAATGCACGATCGCCGGCCGTAGGTCAGCCGCATTGGATCGCGGACCCATTCACTTTAATGCAGTGTTTCCCAACCAGTGTGCCTCCAGCTGTTGCAAAACTATAACTCCCAGCATGCCCGGACAGCCTTTGGCTGTGTGGGATGCTGGGAGTTGTAGTTTTGCAACAGCTGGAGGCACACTGGTTGGGAAACACTGCTTTAATGGGTCCGCGATCCGGCCGTTCCGCTAAAAGATAGGACTTGTTCTATCTTTTTGCGGAACGGAAGTACGGGACGTAACCCCACGGAGGCACTTCGTAGTGCTTCCGGATTTGCGGACCCATTGAAGTGAATTGGTCAGCATCCGTGATGCGGAATTCACACAGAACTGTGGCCGTGTATTGCGGCCCGCGATTTGCGGGCCGCAATACGGCCACGGATCACACACGTTCGTGTGAACTTAGCCTTAGACCGTTACTCCCTGGGGATCGGTGCAATGAAAATGTAGTAATGGAGAATGAGGCCAGACTTTCTACCCTGGAGGTTTTTGCGTTTTCGTTTTGCGCTCCCTGCCTTCTCAGAGCCATACCTTTTTTATTTTTCCATTCACATAGTTGTATGAGGGCTTGTTTTTGCGGAACAAGATGTACTTTCCAACACCACCATTTAATATTGCATAAGATGTAGTGGGAAGCAGGAAAAAAATTCCAAATGGGGTGGAATTGGAAAAAAAAAACGCAATTCTGCCACAGGCTTATGGGTATTTTATTTACGACGTTCGATTTGCCACAAAACTGAACAGTTACTTTCATTCTACAGATCAGTACAAATCCGGCGATACCTTTATATGCATAGTTTTTCTTGCATTTTGATACTGATAAATATTAAAAATCTTGGAAAAAAAATCTGTTTTATTTTTTCATCACCATATTCTGACACATATAACTTTTTTGTAGTTATGTGTACGGAGCTCTATGAGCATTCACTTTTTATTAATTTTTTTCAGAGACATGAAGCGAACAAAAACGGCGAATAGGCCATTTGGAATTTTATTTAGGCCATTTTGACATTTGCTGTATGGGGAAGATATTTTTATAGTATTGGTATTTTCGCACCTGCCAATACCCATGATATGTATTTTTTTATTTTGGGGAAAGGTTGGTGTTTTGAATTTTTATATATTTTTTTAACTTTTTTTAATTTTTAAAAACTTTACTTTTTTTTTTACACTCATAGGGAACTATAACACACAATCATTAGATTGCTATTCTCATAGATTCCAATGCATTAGCTTTGGAGTCTATGAGAAATGTAGTAGTTTCCTATGGAGCCCTGCCACAGACAAGGGCTCCATAGGAAATACTGAGCAGCAGCCTCCTGTCATTCTCTATGACAGGGGCTGCTGCACACAAGCTCCGGCTCCTCCGATCGCCACAAGAGGGAGCCAGATCATACCCGGAAGCACCTGCCTCCGGTAATACACACCCTCAGATGCCGTGGTCAGGTTTTACCAAGTGTTAAATGTCTGAGCGGCATTATCACTCTTGGCGAACATGAGTCACGGGTGTCTGCTGTATAAAACAGCAGGCCCCCCTTCCCTGCAGCGATGGCGCCCGCTCCTCTCAGGAGCGGGCGCAATGTTTTTAAGACCCGGGAAGGGGTTAGACGTAACAAAGTCTCCTTTACCGAGTGCAACATACAACTTTAAATACATACAGCAGCAGCAGGCTTTAAGTGCACATCTCTTCTGGCACCAGTAAGGATATGGAGGCAGGTTGGTTTGTGGCAATTCTGCACTTAGGTGTTACTGGCCTAGCGGTTGTTGATGGGTGTCTTGGCTGTAATCCCACACGTCACAGCGTTGCCTTCTATGCTGATAGTAGCAGGTTGTGCTGCTGTTTAGGGTCTCAAGGCTTTACTTGAGGGAAATTGGAGTAATTCTCTCCTGAGAATCTAACAGGAGCAGGAGCTCTGCAGTGTGCTTCCTCTCCTCTCTAGACAGAAACTCCCGCTCCTGCAACGGAGCAGGACCAGCCCACTCCTACCAAGAGTGGAGGGTGGTTAGCCCTGTTCCCGCCAACCTTTGACAACCATTTCTTGCTGGTAACTACGGGCAGAAGTAAACAATAAAATGCATAATACATGACAATATACAAATTGTAGTTCCCCCAGGTCTGGGGTACTAGAAAAACCAAAATCAGGAAAGGATGCTAAAAAAGAGACAACCTGTAAGTGTTTCCATTACACTTTCTTTGTGTTTTTTGGACCAGCTCCTAAAAAGGAACTGATGCAAGATACTGACCAAATCTGCAATGTGTGCATGAGGCCGTAAAGGATTATTGCTTGAAGAACATTATGTACAAGGCGAACAAATTAGGACACAGCCATATTCTTATAATAACTGTGATCCTTCAAAAGATGGAACCTTGCATCATGCTTAGAATTAGTAGGATAATTACAGTAATTGGCTTCATATTTGGAGGACCAGTTATCTTTTTACTGTTGATGATACTTTACTGCAGTAGCCAGATGTGCACTGAATGGAAAGTCATGACGTTTCTATTCATACATTGAATTATTTTGCGGTGGTTCTAGATCTCAGTTTTTCGATAAATCTGTTTTTGCTGCTTTATGTTTCTTTTGAGTCGCAGTTTCCTGTGTGAATGAGACTTTTTGGCTGTTTCAGCTAAAAATGATGTTAGTGCACAGTATAGATATGGGTCATTCATGTGCATCAGGGTGACTACATGCTGGGCAAGGCAGGGTGACAAGTGCTCCGTAAAGAGACAGTAAATGAATATGGTCATTGATTTATTGCTGCTGTGGCTTATAACTGTTTCATACGGTCCCAGCAGAGGAACATTTTCTTGCTTTAGAAGCAAGTTATTGATAAGTCTATATTGGCATATTATATATCGGACAAACACAATAGTAGGGGTATGTCCACATATAGGGGAAATTGTGCAGGTTTTCAGACTGGAATCACATTGCAAAAGCAGCAGAGCTAGGCTAAGTTCACACGAACGTGTGTGATCCGTAGCCGTATTGCGGCCCGCAAATCGCGGGCCGCAATACACGGCCACAGTTCCGTGTGAATTCCGCATCACGGATGCGGACCCATTCACTTCAATGGGTCCGCAAATCCGGAATCGCGGAACAGCCGCACGGGACGGGACCCCTCGGAAGCACTACGGAGTGCCTCCGTGGGGTTACATCCCGTACTTCCGTTCCGCTAAAAGATAGAACAAGTCCTATCTTTTAGCGGAACGGCCGGATCGCGGACCCATTAAAGTGAATGGGTCCGCGATCCGATGCGGCTGACCTACGGCCGGCGATCGTGCATTGCGGCCCGCTATTTGCGGGCCGCAGCACAGGCACGGGTCTCACACATTCGTGTGAACTCGGCCCTAAAGAGATTTTAACAAATGGTGTGGGGAAGAATTAAAATCTGCACCATGTGATTTTTGTATTAACAGATTTTTCAGTGGCTTTCAACACAACACAATCTGCAGGGAAACATGCTGCAGGTTCACTGCTGAGTTTGGACTCGATTTTTCCATCCTGTGTGGACATGCCCTAAGGCTGGGTTCAGACCTGAGCGTATTTGATATGCGCGTTTAAGTCACGCGTTTTTATGCACGTTTTTTGCAATAGTAAACGCGCGTTTGACGCGCGTTTGTGTGATTGACTGCAGTGTCCTATGGCCACAAACGCGCGTCAAAACGCCCCAAAGAAGCTCAAGAACTTGTTTGAGCGTAGGGCGTTTTTCAGCACGTTCAAACGCGCTGTAAAACGCTCAAGTGAGAACCAGGGCCATAGGGAAGCATTGGTTTTCATGTGTTGAGCGTTTTACAGCGCGTTTGAACGCGCTGTAAAACGCTCATGTGTGAACCCAGCCTAAGGCTCAATTCACACCTGAGCGTTCTGAAAGGAGCGCTCTGTATGCGCGATTGTACGGACGTTTACAAGCGCGCATACAGAGACAAGCGTGCACACAGTGTCGCGCGTTCCCGAAAGTCTATAGTACGGGAACGCGCGACAAGCGCCCAAAAAAACGCTACAGAACTTGTGTGAGCGTCGGGCGTTTTACAGCGCGATCGTACGCGCTGTAAAACGCCCAGGTGAGAACCATTCCCATAGGGAAGCATTGGTTTCTCCTTGTTGAGCGTTTTACAGCGCGTAGGAACGCGCTGTAAAACGCTCAGGTGTGAATTGAGCCTTAGAGTGCTGCCACGTGTCGCGGCTATGCTGCACTTTTGATGTTGCAAAAGAAAATACATTAAAAAAAAATGCAGTTTTTGCAAACACAGCAAAACTAAAATACATGAATTAAGTCTGCTGTGTTTTCTCTTTGCTTGAAGAAAATGCAGCATAAATGCAGGTATGTTGTTTCAAAACTGCAGAATAGCCGCGATGTGTAGCAGCACCCTCAGTGTTTTTTGTTTTTTTTTAAACTTTCTTTATTCGGATGTGTGAAGCATACAATCATATACTACAAAAGACATATTGTATGAGGTATACAACCATAATCCATATCGATCACATTCAGATACATCCTTTTACATCATTTGATTACATTATATAGAGAACCAAATAATCAAAACAATCCTATTTCCCTCCCAACCCACCTCCCCTCCCCCACCCCAACATCTGCTGCTCATGCCAAACTTGATCGCCTCCTCTTAACTTCTATTTTGTGATATTGCCTAAGATTACGCAGTTAGACCTCCAGAGAACCTAGCGTGCCTTTCAATTTTGCCTCTAGATACCACTTAGTTTGCTGAAACGGAGATATCAGTTCCTTAATTTCTTCCCTCGTCAAGATATGCTCAACCAGTTTCTTCCATTTTTTAACGAACTTTGCCACTGCCTTCTCTTTGCTTTTACCTGCTTCTAGTCTCTCTAAATAAAGGATCTTTTTTATCAGACCTATTACTTCGTCTTTGATAGGAAAAGTGCTCACCAACCAGTGTCGCAATAGACACTTTTTAACTGCCATAAGGACAATATGAATCTCCGGTTCCGCTACACCTTTTCCTTGCGAGTCATCTTGGTCCACTGGAATATATTGGAATATACATTGTTGGGGGTCTGCCCTACCCTCAGTGTTTTAAACATTGATACTATATCAATTGGATATGTTATTAGAGGGGGGGGGGGGCGGTTGGTAGACCCATATCACAGAAAATAAGAGAAGCAGCCATTACATTGTTGGGAACAAGTTGGGAACCACTAACGAAGGGTCACATCACTTTGAGTACTGTAGCCCCTTTGGATCTGTACCAGACACTGTTCAGCTCTTTTCTATACGATGTGTCAGAACCGTTTACTGATCAGGTAATAGTTATACTAGGATCACGACTTGTGGACAGATCACAGTAATATTGCGGATGCAACTTTAATTGCTTCCTGTAGGAAAGAACGTCATAATGAACATGTTCATTCACATCTGCGTTTAACTGATCTTGAGTTCACCGGATCCGGCATAGCTGGACACGACCGCCAAACCCTGCCTAAATGCCGGCTTTGGCCGGACAAAAAGGCCTGCATGCACTTATGCCAGAGAGTGGCCAGATCCCATTATAGACATTGGGGTCTGGCGGTGGAACAGTAAAATGCCGATGCGAATCAGCCTAACCTACAACTATTGCAACATGACAGAGATTTACAATGTCCCTCGTGGCTTTCTTTCCATATGGGACACCTAAAATTCACCTTGTGACCACAATATCCCTGCAGCTTCCAGTTACCATCATAACTGTGACTTACCTGCGAGTTCACCGTGGCCATAACTGGCGCTGCTTCCCTCCTTTCTCGCTGCTCTCCCACCAGTGATCGCTGCATTTCTGAGCAGGTGACTATGGGGACAGTGACAGCTGATGAAATGAAAGAAAAGACGGTTATCAGGTTTATGTAACCTGTCCAGGTCTAGATCAGATATGGAGGTTGTATGGGTTGCAGCATGTGGATTACAATAGTAGCATGATTTATTAACCATTAGCATACCAAATAGAATAGCATAGATGAAAGGACTGATAAAATGACAATATAAATATCACTATACACATAGCTCCCCGGCTGACAGTACACGTACACAGAACTGCGTAGTTGATGTCATTAGTACATCACTTGTATTATGCAACCTTTCCCCACGGATATATCAGATGAGCATACTATAGAATCGCACAGCAATGATCTCCTGTATATACCTCTGTCAGTGATGTTTAGGGGGTCATGCACACAACCATATTTCGCAATGACCCATTCATTTCTAACGGTCCCCCCAAAAAACGGACAGTACATGATGTCATTTAGGTGCTGTCCGCATCCATATGTCTGTCCCACAAATTATAGAACATGTCCTATTCTGGTCCATATTGCAGACAAAAATAGTCATTTCTATTGATGGGAGCGAGCAAAATGTGGATTGTACACGGAAGGTATCCGTATTTTGCGGAGCCATGGTTTGCGAACCGCAAAACAGACGCGGTCGTGTGCACGAGGCCTAACAGACATTTTTTTTTCCTGCTACTGTACCTGAGGCAGAAGGTAAAAGTATCATGCCCTTCTGGGTCACCTGGCACAATGGGACCTCACTGTCCTCCTCACTTTTCACTTTGGATGCCGATACATCCATAGCAGCCCGTCCCCGGATCAGATCATGTAGTTCTTGACTGGACACAAAATAATAAAATAAAAATAGGGTTTAAAGATATGACAGAGATGGGGGTGAGAAGGAATGGTAGGTCATGCAGAATCCATTATGGATAAATGAAGATGAGATCGACCAGAAGATAAAAAAAATAATAATATTGCAAATCAGCACAAGACACATTGATGCACACAGTACACTTAAATCTCTTGCCATGTGAGAATAGTGCCGGCCACTGCCATGGCATCAAAAAAGGATATCCACTTCTGAGTTTACCTCCGAGCACACAGGATTTCTGCAGTCTCCGGCAGCTACATCAATTTAGTGCTGGGGAGAGAAGGCAGATGAGTTAAGGATATATAAAGCTTGGTACAGGGTGCTCGCCTTCTTTTTTGATGTGTTACAGCGGTGAAGAGGTTAAATGCAGAGAATCTTACCTATTGCAACAACACTGCTATTCCAACCGCAATCTGCAGGGAGCGTGTGCGCCTGCGCTGCACCATTATGTGTGCAACACAGGGGATCAGGGAAGACAGAAGCAGCTTGCAGAAGAGGGGGTGGAGATGGAGCCGAGCTTCCAGGATCAAGAGAAATGAAGGAATAAATGGCCGTAGTTTGAATGACTCCATCTGTTGTATGTATCTATACAGTAAGAAGAGGGTACCGTTGCTGCGAGCGTTACCATAACCCACAGGCAGATTTACATACTGAATGCAAGAATAAAACCATGTAACAAGGGCAAGACAGATCAGAGGAGAACAATATGGAGTCTCCCGTCAGAAGGGCAATGGCAAAGAGTTTCCTAATAGATTACTTATGCCTGTCTTGTCTAGAGGAACTGGTAAAACGCTCACAATGTATTTAACCCTTAATGGCCGGGTTATTTTTTTGGCACGTCCTTGTGCAACGTTTCGGCTGTAGAGCCTTTGCGAAACCTTTACAGCCGAATCGTTGCATCTGGAATAAATTCCAACACAAGGACGTGCTGACTCCATCCGTTTTTTTCCCTGTATTTTTTGATCATCCGATCAGTGTGAGGAAGCATACCACTTTCCCTGGAGACGTGCACCCACTCTCTTTCAGATTCGGATTATTTTTTTGTCAGGACGTATTATGCATTCTTTTTAACTCCACATAACCCTCAAAAGGGTAGGGACAACTTGTGCGCTAAAGTACGGTAAGGAAGTGAGCCCCCCGAATCTCACTTCTTCATCTATAATTCCCCCCCCCCCATGGATTCATATGGGATCTGTAAGAAGAACGAAAAATAGTGTTAATGTGGAGGCACAGGTATTTACAGTATGGGCCCATGGCGGGCTATAGGTTCTGTATTACAGCGCTGTGGACAAGTGCATGATCTGACGCTGCAATTACGGGATGAAAGCTCTACTTTTTTTAAATTTGTTACAATCAGAGCTGATCCATGTTGGTTTTCTCTGTGATGCCTATGCCTTTGTCTAATGAGCCTTATGACAGCCCGAATGTAATACTGTTATCATAATAATAGTTTATATCCTTAGGTTTGGGATTAAAATAACTGCTGACCCAGCAACATCCTTCCAGTATACAAGAGTCTTAAGGAGGGCTTCCTGCTCCACCATTTCACACGTTCTCTGTAACACAAGTTTGATGATGTCATAGCGCCTCCTGTGTATATGTAAGAAGAAAGGGCAGGTCTATATCACAGCAGAAGAACTAGTGAGTATATTTTTTCTATGGGGGGGCAACAGCTCTTTTATTTGCTGTGAAACTAGTGTGGCCCCACTGCCTGGGAGCACTATGAGGTGTTGTGTATAGTTATAGAGAGGGAAGATGTCCTGCACAAGACCCAAATACATTCACAGATTCTGGAGGCCTGGGATTGATGGAGAAGAAAAAGGAAACAGAATGAGTACAGTCAGGGAATATGTCTCCTGTGAGCCACTGAATATCACTGTTTGTGACTACATCTGATCAGGGCCATATTCTCCTATAACGTCTGCTGTGTTGTCATTCTTATTTGTGAAATAAAGTCCCAGAATTCCCTCACCGTTGTTTAGGTCATGCTGGGAGCTGTAGTTTTACATTTCTGTAATAAGGGTTAACCCGACTTAGCAATTTATCTATCTTCTGGTGCTTATATATGTATCCTAAATTTATCTGTAGGGGGCATGGCAAAATAGCTGAGAGATATGCTGTGTTGCACTGTGCATGCGCCACTTAGGTCACCCTCTAAAGCCTCGTTCGGACAACCATAATGCAGCCACATTTTAGCAAATGTTTTATGACCGCAAGACCCTGACCAACCAAAGGTCCAATTACACCAGCTCATGACATTAGACCACGGTCCGACTAGAACTTACAGCCATAATACAGACTCTGAAACGTAGCTGGATGATGCCTGTGTACACATTGCTTTTCTTGCAGAGCACAGCATATCTAAATGGGTACTGAATGTCCACAGAAAGGTCTTTAACAGTGTCATGTAGTGATTGTGAATACCTAGCCATATGTAATTATATTCATAGTGTGGCAGACTAATTTTAAATTCTAGTGGAGGCAGTGGCACACAACTTTGCAAAAATGAATAGGCTATGCACCTGTTTGCTGCTCTGTCAGCCAAGTAGGGAACCTGTTAAAGATTTAAATCCCCTCCTCAGACTACGCCATTAACGTATAAGTGGAAAATTCCTCCCCAAGCCCCCCCACCACCACCAAGCCGAAGAACAAGGAGAGAGTGGCACACACTGTGGCTCCGTAACGCCTTCATTGTAGCAGCCAGGAGACCTGCCTGTTTAAGTGACTGTAGTTGACCTGCACTGACAAGGAACAGCCACATTCTTGGAAGTTACTCTGGCAGGTACTGCAGTGAGGGAGCCACAGCAGTCCAAACCTTTTGAGGCTGGGTTCACATCAACGTTTGATCCGCTGATCCATCAGAAGAACAGAAAAAAATGAATCCTGTATTTTAAGCATCTGTTATGGACATTTTTCAGTTTTAGCCACTTCCGTCTGAGATTCTTTTTTTAGATGGAAAAAAAGCCCTATAAGCGGTTTAAACGGATGCAAAATGTGCATAACAGATACTCCGGATCTGTTGCAAATTGCGGATCCGAAAAAAAAAAACGGATGACATCCGTATGCCATCCGTTTTTTTTCAATGCGGATCCATTGTAACGACACCTAAAACGGACAAGAATAGGACATGTTCTATTTTTTTTTGCGGGACTACGGAACGGACATACTGATGCGGACAGCACATGCATTTTTTGCGGACCCATTGAAGTGAATGGGTCCGCATCCTATCCGCAAAAAAACCTGGAAAGAACACAAACAAACAACGTTCGTGTGCATGTAGCTTTAGGGTGATTTTCCACACAGCATTTTTTTGGGGGGAAAAAAAAAGACAGTTTTGCATGCAATTTTTGAGCCAGTTTCAAAAACTGCAGTGGTGTCCAATCTCACACACACACACAAAAGTGTGAAACCACCTTTAGGGTATGTTCTCATAGTGCATATGCTGGGGATTTGCATACAGCAAATACACCATGTTTTACAGTGCCAGCAAAGTGGGTGGGAATTTAATAACTCTCATCCACATGCCGTGAAAATAAAATTCAGGATAAATTGCCCAGCAGTGTGGATGTTAAAACCATAAAATAGTAATTTATGCTGAGATATCCACCACGGATTTCACCCGTTGCATTGCACAGAGTGAAATCTGAAGCAAACCCAGAGTAGAAATTCCGGTAGGTGTAGCCGTACCTTTAGGCCCCCTTCACACAAGCGAGTTTTCCGCGTGGGTGTAATGCGTGGTGGAACGCATAGCACCCGCACTGAATCCTGACCCATTCATTTCAATGGGTCTGTGTACATGGGCGTTTTTTCACGCATCAGTTCTGCGTTGCGTGAAAAACGCAGCATGTTCTATATTCTGCGTTTTTCACGCAGCCCTGGCCCCATTGAAGTGAATGGGGCTTCAGTGAAAAACGCATTGCATCCGAAAGCAAGTGCAGGTGCGATGCGTTTTTCACTGATGGTTGCTAAGAGATGTTGTTTGTAAACCTTCAGTTTTTATCATGCGCGTGAAAAATGCATTAAAACGCATTGCACCCACGTGGAAAAAACAGAACAACTGAACGCAATCGCAGACAAAACTGACCGAACTTTCTGGCAAAATGGTGCGAGTTTCACTGAATGCACCCTGAACGCATCCGGACCTAATCCGTCACGCTCGTGTGAAAGAAGCCTTAGGGATGGTCACACAAGATGGAATTTACTCAGTAGATTTGCTGCTTTTTTGCCGTGAAGTACGCATGGAAAAATTGCATGTGTTACATGTACATATTTGTGCGGATTTCACTCCATGTAGGGTTAAATCTGCAGTGGAAATCCGCAGCATAAATTCACATTCTGCAGATTTAAAATCTATGGAGATGGGGGGGAAGGGGGGTTGCTAGATGAGACGCACAAACTGCAATTTCTCAGCTCTGCAGCACTTAGCACTTTTGACCCTGCTATATCTAGTAAGGTAAGGATCTACCACTGTTCAGAGTGAGGTAATAAATCACTTACTAGCTGGCATCAGCCTCCTCCTCTCTCCAGAAACAGAGAGGATGCTATTAGAGATAAGAGGCTACTTGAAGGGAAGGAGGCGGAAACCAGCCTGAGAAGCCCAAGAGGAAGCATAGTTCTTTAATAAAATATATTACAAACTTTCTTATATTCACATGTAATATTAATTTATGAAAATGTCGATGAGCAAATTGTTTCTTCTCTTCCAAAATGAACCCTCAAATAACATGAACGGGCTAATTTTAGGTAACCAATATGAACCTATATGTGTGGTACCTCTGTCCACTTCAGTATTATCTCCTAGAAATGTTTGAAAGGGGAATAGAGCAACATTGTGTGCTTCTGGGCCCATGTGATTGTGCTGCAAAAAAGGTCATGTCCTCTTAAAGAAGTCACTGTGGGGTGCACACGGCCAATGTCCGTGTTCTGCGGATCCATGGTCTGCAAAACGGACACAGTCATGTGAATGGGTCTTAAGAGGCAGAGAAAATCAAATGCTGAATCTGCCTCGAAAATCAGCTTATTTTTTCAATGCAGAATCTTCCTGTTTATTTAAAACAGGTTACCTCACGACATGTGTAGTACACTCTTGGACATTCTGAGGAAGGGGGCCACTGGACTAGGTATAAAGGAGAGAAACATGTAAGAGATTGAATCTCCAAGGAAGACGTCATGTGAGGAAGAAGTCTTTGACTGCTTCTCTTTTTGTTGGATGAGCCATGTTAGGGCTGGGAGCTGGCCAACGAGGAACTTACCCATTGATTGCAGGTTAAGTTTTTTTTTTTCTCTGTATGTGAAGTCTGAATATGTATTTTATCACTGTTCAGTAAACTTTTTATGCACAGCCCTTGTTAAGCCTATTTTATTTCCGTATCGTAGAATCCACTGCAAAACAGAGGCTGATTGTGAGGTGGAAAAACATCAAAACCAGCTGCAAAAAATGTAAACATAGCCTCATGGGCAGTTCACACTGAGTTTTTGCACAGATGATTTTGGCACAGATTCCATGCCAGTGGGAGGCTGATTTCGCACCAAATTCAGCTGTCAGAAAACTCCATATAAACAACCTCTAAGGCCACGTTTGCATCAGTATTTGTAAGCCAAAGCCAGGAGATGAATCTATACAGAGAAAAAGTATAATAGATACACTTGTGTCTATTCTGCATTTTGGAACCACTGCTGGTTTTAGCTTCTAAATACTGATTGTATGAAAGTGGCCTGAAAAGGATACATTGTTTTGGGAATAACAGTGTTGAGTACAAAAAAATGAGAATTCCTGTGTTATATACTAACTCCTCAGGCCCTGCATTAGACAGAACAGAATGTAGCTTTTTTTTTATCGGAATGCTTCAAATAGAACAGTAACGGCCATATTGCCCCCATTATTTATCTTTTGCCATGCTCATCTGAGTAAAAGTGCAGGACCTGCAAGATGCAATTGAAAACCCTCTAATGGCTGATATGCATCTAGGCTAGATTTGGGTATTGTGCTGTTATGTACAGTCAGGTCCATAAATATTGGAACATTGACACAATTCTAGCATTTTTGGCTCTATACACCACCACAATGGATTTGAAATGAAACGAACAAGATGTGCTTTAACTGCAGACTGTCAGCTTTAATTTGAGGGTATTTACATCCAAATCAGGTGAATGGTGTAGGAATTACAACAGTTTGCATATGTGCCTCCCACTTGTTAAGGAACCAAAAGTAATGGGGTATAGTAATAATCATAAATCAAACTTTCACTTTTTAATACTTGGTTGCAAATACTTTGCAGTCAATTACAGCCTGAAGTCTGGAACGCATAGACATCACAAGATGCTGGGTTTCATCACTGGTGATGCTCTGCCCGGCATCTACTGCAACTGGGTAAATTCAGACTCCAGCACTCACTTTTTTTCGAAGTTTCAAGTTCTCCACTTTATTCAATAGTTACACACGGACAGTACAGGGCTCAAGATCTCTCTTGGTACAGGCTGCTGCAACTGTCTTCAGTTCCTGCTTGTTCTTGGGGCATTTTCCCTTCAGTTTTGTCTTCAGCAAGTGAAATGCATGCTCAATCGGATTCAGGTCAGGTGATTGACTTGGCCATTGCATAACATTCCACTTCTTTCCCTTAAAAAACTCTTTGGTTGCTTTTGCAGTATGCTTTGGGTCATTGTCCATCTGCACTGTGAAGCGCCGTCCAATGAGTTCTGAAGCAGTTGGCTGAATATGAGCAGATAATATTACCCGAAACACTTCAGAATTCATCCTGTTGCTTTTGTCAGCAGTCACATCATCAATAAATACAGGAGAACCAGTTCCATTGGCAGCCATACATGCCCATGCCATGACACTACCACCACCATGATTTACTGATGAGGTGGTATGCTTAGGATCATGAGCAGTTCCTTTCCTTCTCCATACTCTTCTCTTCCCATCACTCTGGTACAAGTTGATCTTGGTCTCATCTGTCCATAGGATGTTGTTCCAGAACTGTGAAGGCTTTTTTAGATGTCGTTTGGCAAACTCTAATCTGGCCTTCCTGGTTTTGAGGCTCACCAATGGTTTACATCTTGTAGTGAACCCTTTGTATTCACTCTGGTGAAGTCTTCTCTTGATTGTTGACTTTGACACACATACACCTACCTCCTGGAGAGTGTTCTTGATCTAGCCAACTGTTGTGAAGGGTGTTTTCTTCACCAGGGAAGTGACAGCTCTTTGGATCTCATCTTGAGAGTTGACAGCAACAGATTCCAAATGCAAATAGCAGACTTGAAATGAACTCTGGACCCTTTATCTGCTCATTGTAATTGGGATAATGAGGGAATAACACACACCTGGCCATGGACCAACTGAGAAGCGAATTGTCCCATTACTTTTGGTCCCTTAACAAGTGGGAGGCACATATGCAAACTGTTGTAATTCCTACACCGTTCACCTGATTTGGATGTAAATACCCTCAAATTAAAGCTGAATGCAGTTAAAGCACATCTTGTTCGTTCCATTTCAAATCCATTGTGGTGGAGTATAGAGCCAAAAATGTTACAATATTTATGGACCTGACTGTATGTGTATTGTATTGTAACTGTATTGGGTTCACTAGTAAGCAGTCTGTCAAAATGATAATCTCTACTTTAGATAGATTCTAGCCATTTCCATAAAAAGTATATGTCTGTACGCACGACATCTGTGCAATGTGTGTTTGTGAATTATGGATCTCTTATGCGTTCATCCATATTGAAAATCATTTCCTAACACAGAAATTAAATTGAAACCTGTTACTACAGCAACAGATAAGTCTCTCATCATGCATAAATTATCCTCTGCGACAACAATTAATTCATCTCTGGAGAATATGCATATAAATACGACTTGGCTGATTATAGCAAAACACACGGGGACACACACTTTTTTCCCATAAAAGAGATCATAACATAAAATAAAAAAAGATTCCTAATTTTCAAGGCCTCTTGGAACTTGGTACAGTACAATCTTTGTCTAATTCTTGAAGTCTAGATATCCCACATTTTTTGTGAAATATGAAAATCCTCCCAAGCCCTTATTAAACAGACCAGAATGTTCCAAGAAAGTAGTAGTCTGGTTAAGGCCTAATGCACATGACAGTGTCATGTGCATTACAAAGGATCCACAAAATATGGATAGCTTCTGTATGCACTCTGCATTTCTCATTCCAATCAATAGAAAGGACTATTCTCATCCGCAATATGGGCAAGAATAGGGCATTCTATGATTTGACTAATGGCCACAGATATGTGCATGGCCCGACAGAAATGCATGGGTCAGTGTCCTATCTGCAAAAATTGAGTTCAGCAAATGAATGAAAAATTTGGTTGTACACATGAGGCCTTACAAAATAATATCCAGACCAGTGTCCTCACCAGATAATGATAACCTAATTCTATAGTGTTTTTCAATGTGGGTGAAACATAACATGAATTAAACAGATTTGAGAATGAATAAGTTTACGCAGGCTTGGTGAATAAATATATTTACTAAGTGATTAAATATAACAAAAAAATGAGAAATTACATATAGAATAGTAAAAAGTAAATAATCATCACTAGTCTAAATATGTGGGGTTCTGGTCGGCCATTCTATAATACATGGCTGTCTACCATGTTTTAACAAATTACCAACACCCCAGGGTGTACAAGAGATAGGGCAAACAATACTTGCATCCTACCAAGGATGAAGTTCCTGGTCAAATCCCAATTAATTTGTTAATGCAGACCACACTTATTCTCATCAGCCCCTGCTCCAGTGTGCATCACGCATGTCTCTGAGATCACTCAGAAATGTGTTCTTATCAGCACAATGGGGGATGGGTACTATCTCTAACTCACTTCATTACAAGGAAAACTTGTAAACTATTACACAGAGTATTAAACAGAATTGAAGGGGACAGAACCAATCAGTACTTATACTTAAAAATACCCTTACAATACAGTGGGTTATCCATCTTCCGGCTTGGTATGCATATGTTCCATCTGCAGTGCTACAGCAAATGACTGTCTTCTATGGTGGCACATCACAATGTCTGTACACTCATTGACAAAAAATATATATCAATCACCAAGAAGAAGCTGTTGGATTTGAATGAAACTGTCTATGTGTGGCTGTAATATGATATATGTAAGTGCAATATTAGAGTAAAAGAAGTTTATTGGGGAAAACTGTACAATTGAAAGGAGGCTCTAGGACCCAGTTGGGCTGCCTCTAGACTGGATACAAGATGAGATACGGCCTGTAGTCTGGATACATGATGACACATGGTCTCTAGCCTGGATACAAGATGAAATACTGTTTGGGAATGGAGGCATATAGTCTGATATCCTGCAGCACATTTGCACACAGATGGGCCTGTAGATACAGCACACTCATAGGTTGCAGAAGCTGGTTCCATAAATGCTATATTGGTGATAAATTTGGCAACCAGGAAGGCCAAGTGTTGCAGTCTCGCAGACACATTCCTGCGAAACCCTTGCTGTATGTGGGTAAAAAATTCCAGTTGGAGGCCTGCCATGAAGGGCAATATGTGGCCGCAGGATAGCCAGCACATGAGCTGTTAGTGTCCCTCGTATCACTAATATGGGTGGCCGATTGTCATATGCGATGGCTCCCCTGACCATCACACCAGCAGTTGGGGCATTGTGTCGCTCCACACCAAAGGCAGGATTGAAACGTTCATCATCAAATCTCGATACCAGGCATCCTCAAACTGTGGCCCTCCAGCTGTTGCAAAACTACAACTCCCAGCATGCCCGAACAGCCTACAGGTATCAGCCTACAGCAGGGGATTGTGGGAGTTGTAGTTTTACAACAGCTGGAGGGCTGCAGTTTGAGGATGCCTGCTCTATACTCAAGCCCGACCATCATCACTAAAGATTATACGGTTCTAGTCCATAGCTGTCCAGGTTTCTTGTTCATGACTCCACTGCATGAAGGTGACAGTGGCTGTCAATGGCAGGACACATAATGAGCACCATGACACCAAGTTTCCTTCTGTTAAGTACCTGAAAATATTCCGAGCAGAGACAGGGGTGTGTAATGAAGGTGTTGCCTGTGTCTGGATGGTGGTCAACGAAACTGTGGGAGCTGCTTGTGCTTGTCGGCAGATCAAACAATCCTCAACACTGGTGGCCTATCTGAGCCTGTTCGCTATGTGTCTATCCTCACATAATCACTGCTTCCAACACCTTCTAACAGCTAGGTCAGAATGGCCTAGATCAGGGATGACCAACCTGAGGCTCTCCAGCTGTTGCAAAACTACAACTCCCAGCATGCCTACAGCTTTCAGCCTACAGCAGGGCAGGATGGGAGTTGTAGTATTAGAACAGCTGGAGAGCCGCAAGTTGGCCATCCCTGGTCTAGATGGTGGGCCATTAGTTAAAACAACCACATTGCTTCTCTCAGTCCAATAATGCGCCCCCTCCCAAAGTCTGTCAACAGGACAAAATGTCAGGTGCATCGTAGAGGCATGTTTAACGCATTGTAGAGGCATGTCTAACAGTCAGCGCTCTCTCACCAAGAGGTACACTCCCCAAACGTAGCCTCGGCGGCAGGAGGGAAGACTACGCCCTCTTGTAGCAAGACCCAGTGTCTCATCAGACCATACCTGTAATCATTTACATATCTGACATAACTGCATGCAGATTTTTGCAGCAATCTGTAAGTGTGTTTTATACACAGAGCATATTGATATTCATCATGTAATACATCTGACATGGCTAAACACTTGCTGGCAGGTTCCATCATGGTTTAGAGCTGTTCACAAGGCAAAATAAGGCTACTTTCACACTAGCGTTTTGGCTTTCCGTTTCTGAGATCCATCATGGGCTCTCAGAAGCGGTCCAAAATGGATCAGTTTTGCCCTAATGCATTCTGAATGGAAAAGGATCCGCTCAGAATGCATCAGTTTGCCTCCGTTTTTCTGTCCACCATGTGGTGCGGAGCAAGACGGATCCGTCCTGACTCACAATGTAAGTCAATGGGGATGTCACTTGTTACTGGCACATGATTGGGGGGCATATATGGGGGCACTTGTTATTGGCACATGATTGGGGGGCATCTATGGGGGTACTTGTTACTGGCAAATGATTGGGGGATATCTATGGGGGCACTTGTTACTGGCACATGATTGGGGGGCATCTATGGGGGCACTTGTTACTGGCACATGATTGGGGGGCATCTCGGGGGCACTTGTTATTGGAACATGATTGGGGGCATCTAAGGGGGTACTTGTTACTGGCACATGATTGGGGGCATCTATGGGGGTATTTGTTACTGGCACATGATTGGGGGGAACTATGGGGGTACTTGTTACTGGGACATGATTGGGGGCATCTATGGGGGTACTTGCTACTGGCACATCATTGGGGGGCATCTATGGGGGTAATTGCTACTGGCACATGATTGGGGGCATCTATGGGGGTAATTGTTACTGGCAAATGATTGGGGGCATCTATGGGGGTACTTGTTACTGGCACATTATTGGGGGGCATCTATGGGGGAACATGTTACTGGCACATTATTGGTGGCATCTATGGGGGCACTTCTTACTGGCACATTATTGGGGGCACTATGGGGGCATATACTGAGGCCACAAAGAAGGGGTATTTTATATGGGAGAGGAACACTATGGAGGCTTCTACTGAGGACACAAAGAAGGGGTATTTTATATGGGGAGGCTCTGTATAGGGGCATTTTATACTGGGACACATTATGGTGGGTACTATGAGGAAGAGGAGTACTATGGGCTCATCTATGGGGGCACTAAGAAGGGGTATTTTATACTTGCAAATTATGGGAGACACTGAGGGCATCTACTGGGGCACTATATATGGGGCATTTTATACTAGTACATTATGGGGGGCACTAGGAAGAAGGGGCGAGAGGAGCACTATGGGGGCATTTACTGGGGGCACTATATAGGGGTATTTTATACTGGCACATTATGGGGGCACTATGGGGACATTAGCTCAACTGGGGTCATTAAAAGGGGGTATTTTTTGCACTGGCACATTATAAGGAGAATTATTACTACTGGGGGGCATTATGATGGGCTTTATTGCTACTGGGGGTCTATGGGGAACATGATTACTAGTATGGGCACTATGGGAGCGCTATTATTACTACCATGTGTGCTCTAGCAGAGAATTATTTTTGGGAGCACTATTACAGTGGGGGCACCTTGGCACAGTATCAGCTTACCATAATTATTTTTGGGGGACATTATGTTTACACTATTAGTGTCAACTATATTAACTGATGCCTAACTAGGCAGTAGAACCTATCTTGACCCAGGTTAATTAAAACTTCACTTTTATTTCTATATGTGTTAACCTGAATAAGGTGGATATACACTGCTCAAAAAAATAAAGGGAACACTTAAACAACACAATGTAACTCCAAGTCAATCACACTTCTGTGAAATCAAACTGTCCACTTAGGAAGCAACACTGAGTGACAATCAATTTCACATGCTGTTGTGCAAATTGGATAGACAACAGGTGGAAATTATAGGCAATTAGCAAGACACCCCCAATAGAGGAGTGGTTCTGCAGGTGGTGACCAAAGATCACTTCTCAGTTCCTATGCTTCCTGGCTGATGTTTTGGTCACTTTTGAATGCTGGCGGTGCTTTCTCTCTAGTGGTAGCATGAGACAGAGTCTACAACCCACACAAGTGGCTCAGGTAGTGCAGCTTATCCAGGATGGCACATCAATGTGAGCTGTGGCAAGAAGGTTTGCTGTGTCTGTCAGCGTAGTGTCCAGAGCATGGAGGCGCTACCAGGAGACAGGCCAGTACATCAGGAGACGTGGAGGAGGCCGTAGGAGGGCAACAACCCAGCAGCAGGACCGCTACCTTCGCCTTTGTGCAAGGAGGAACAGGAGAAGCACTGCCAGAGCCCTCCAAAATGACCTCCAGCAGGCCACAAATGTGCATGTGTCTGCTCAAACGGTCAGAAACAGACTCCATGAGGGTGATATGAGGGCCTGACGTCCACAGGTGGGGGTTGTGCTTACAGCCCTACACCGTGAAGGACGTTTGGCATTTGCCAGAGAACACCAAGATTGGCAAATTCGCCACTGGCGCCCCCTGATCTCTTCACAGATGAAAGCAGGTTCACACTGAGCACATGTGGCAGACGTGACAGAGTCTTCAGACGCCGTGGAGAACGTTCTGCTGTCTGCAACATCCTCCAGCATGACCGGTTTTGCATTGGGTCAGTAATGGTGTGGGGTGGCATTTCTTTGGAGGGCCGCACAGCCCTCCATGTGCTCGCCAGAGGTAGCCTGACTGCCATTAGGTACCGAGATGAGATCCTCAGACCCCTTGTGAGACCTTATGCTGGTGCGGTTGGCCCTGGGTTCCTCCTAATGCAAGACAATGCTAAACCTCATGTGGCTGGAGTGTGTCAGCAGTTCCTGCAAGAGGAAGGCATTGATGCTATGGACTGGCCCGCCCGTTACCCAGACCTGAATCCAATTGAGAACATCTGGGACATCATGTCTCGCTCTATCCACCAACGTCACGTTGCACCACAGACTGTCCAGGAGTTGGCAGATGCTTTAGTCCAGGTCTGGGAGGAGATCCCTCAGGAGACTGTACGCCACCTCATCAGGAGCATGCACAGGCGTTGTAGGGAGGTCATACAGGCACGTGGAGGCCACACACACTACTGAGCCTCATTTTGACTTGTTTTAAGGACATTACATCAAAGTTGGATCAGCCTGTAGTGTGTTTTTCCACTTTAATTTTGAGTGTGACTCCAAATCCAGACCTCCACGGGTTGAAAAATTTGATTTCCATTTTTTTATTTTTGTGTGATTTTGTTGTCAGCACATTCAACTATGTAAAGAACAAAGTATTTCAGAAGAATATTTAATTAATTCAGATCTAGGATGTTTTATTTTTGTGTTCCCTTAATTTTTTTGAGCAGTATATAAACGTATTACTTATCTTTATTAATTATTCCTACAAACCAAAAAGAAAGAGTTTAAAAATACAGTCCCCACTGCACTAGTGAGTTGTAGTAATAAGTGGTGAAGAGGGGACGGGAGAGTGCACTAACTCCCACCCTCTCACATTGGAAGCAAAATGCTACAGTGTCACCATTTGTAGAGCTGTTACTAGCTCTGTGCTGCTGTCAGTTTGACCATGTATAGCGGTGGGGACCTAGAAGCGTCACCCCACTGTCAAAAGGATGCACACTGCACCCATACAATCAGCAGGTCAGCTAGAGGCCAAAAGGCTAGTGGCCCTACAAACTATTGATGGACACTGCTATATGCCATGTGAAGCCTGAATGTTTGAGAAATCACACTGTTGGAGTGTAGTCCATCCAGGACTAACCACAGCTGATTCACTGTGAAGTGGGAGACTGCGTGTTAAAAACTACAACTGCCCCCCGACATGTTTTGCCAGTATTCTGGCTTCTTCAGGGGAAATGGGCAGCATCATTGCAGGGACTGGATAAGGGTGACAGATACTGGGTATGATTAAGGGGGCAGGGGACTGGATAAGGTTGACACTGGGTATGATTAAGGGGCAGGGGACTGACTTTGGTTGACACTGGGTATGATTAAGGGGGGCAGGGGACTGGGTAAAGGTGACAGGGCATGATTAAGGGGGGCAGGAGACTGGCTATGGGTGACACTGGGTATGATTAAGGCCCTTAATCATACCCAGTGTCACCCATAGCCAGTCTTCTGCCCCCCTTAATCGTACCCTGTCACCTTTACCCAGTCCCCTGCCCCCCTTAATCATACCCAGTGTCAACCAAAGCTAGTCCCCTGCCCCTTAATCATACCCAGTGTCAACCTTATCCAGTCCCCTGCCCCCTTAATCATACCCAGTGTCTGTCACCCTTAATTTAAGGGGGACAGGGTGTAATTGATTGTACTTGTTTGCACTTGCACTTAAATGATCTGTAATAAAAAAAAAAGTTTGTTACAAAGATTGTTTTCCTCTTTGTGTATGTTTAGGTGAACCGAGGGGGAAAGGGGGGGCGCCACAAGATTAGCTCACACAGGGCGCCTGAACACCTAAGGCCAGCCCTGGTTGGATGATGGAAAAGCAGTAAACTAAGATTTTTTTTTGTCAAACTGCAGAGACGAGAAATGGCTGAAAAATAGTGGTCTGGTCTGAAGGGAGAAGATGAGGAAAGAGAACATCTACATCCAGGGGCGTAGCTAGAAATGCATGGGCCCCATAGCAAAAAAATTTCATGGGCCCCCTCCCCCAATCTCCCACCGCCACATATCTATGGGGCCTCCCACCACCCCTTCCAGAGCTCCCACACAAACACCCATCCTAGATCTCCTACCGCCATGAGCATAGAAAAGTCAGAGGAAAAAACAAATAAGCTGCTGCTCCATCCCCATTGACTATAATGGGGACGGGGATGGAGCTTCGGTCCAGCACGGCAGTGTGCGGTGAAAGGCTGGCGGACGAAAAGTACTGCAAGTCCGACTTTTTCATCCGGTGGCCTCTCACTGCGCAGTGCCGTGCTGGGCCGGAGCTCCGCCCCCATCCCCATTATAGTCAGTGGGGACGGAGCAGCGGTCCAGCGAAATAGCGGCAGGACGGATTCGACAGGCTGAACAGCCTGCCGGATCCGTCCTGCCGCAAGTGTAAAAGTACCTTTAGTCTGTCATATAAGGAGGGGGGCACACTCTAGTTCTGGGGTTTCTTCCCTCCCGTCTGATGGTGGACACTACAGAGGTGTGTGTGCTGTAATTAGTAAGTGAGAGTCTGATGATCTGAAGTTAAAAAGAGATGCCAGCAGTGATAAGGAGGGTGCCCCTTCCTTCTTTTGGGGGGCACACTCTAGTTCTGGGGTTTCTTCCCTCCCCTGTCTGATGGTGGACACTACAGGGGTGTGTGATGTAAATTTGTAATTAGTGAGAGTCTGATGATCTGAATTCTGAAGTTAAAAAGAGCTGCCTGCAGACCTGCAATGATAAGGAGGGCGCGGGGGCCCCTGCCCCCTTGCTTCTCTTGGGGGCCCCAAGAGAAGGAAGGGGGCAGGGGCACCCACGCCCTCCTTCACTTAAGGTCTGCAGGCAGCTCTTTTTAACTTCAGAATTCAGATCCTCATTATCAACATCATCACGATACTGATCATCATAATCTTCTTAGTACTAAGTTCTCACAATTCTTTTTCACTTAATCACTTACTTTTAGAGGCACACTGGCACAGTCAGAACAGCAACAGCTGTTACAGCAGGCACTGGGCAGCCGCAGGCACAGTCACAGAGGCAGTTCACAGTGGAGTGGACGCCGGAGTGGAGACCACTGACCAGTTGAGGAGGAGGCAGGAGCACCGGCCGGGAGCAGACTGAAGAAGGGTCGGACCGGTCACCGGTCCCACATCGCAGGCAGGCTGAGCTGAGGCACAGGCTGGCAGCAGTGAGACTGACACTCTCAGTCAGTCTCAGTCAGACTCAGATACTGCTGCGGCGGGAATCTGACTGGCGCCGCGGTGGGAGTTGAGACCACTCCCTCCTAGACTCCAGGACCAGGTAGTACACACCCCGTGACCCCGGCCCGACCCCCTCCACCGCAGCCTATCTCATCTGCTGCCCGGCCCCGTCGTGCCCTCACTGCCCTGCTCTCTCCTGACTCCTTCTCCCCAGCCAGGCCCGGGCCGCAGACCGCCCACGGACGGGCCGGCAAGTGTATGTAAAAAAATAAATAAAAAATCAACAGGCCCGGGCGGGCCCCCAGTGGCGTAGGGCCCGATAGCCACTACTATGGTTGCTATGGCGATCCCTACGTCACTGTCTACATCAAAGAGACGTCACTGGTATGTGGCGCTGTATTACCCTGTATGTAGGGGTGGATGGGGGGGTTAGTAGTACAGTACTATCTGCACATTGAAAAAAAAAAAGTAATCTGCAAAATACTATATATTTGTGTCAGAAGTTGTGCTTTTTAAATTTTTAGAATAATGATAAAGCCATTTTATTTGATACTTTTGTGCTGATTCTTTTTTTTCTATATATTAAGGGACACTATAGTCACCAGAACCACAACAACTAAACGTAGTAGTTCTGGTGTCTATAGCATGTCTCTGCAAGCTTTTTAATGTAAGCACTGCCTTTTCAGAAAAAAAGGCCGTATTTACATTACTACCAAGAAACACCTCTAGTGGCCACTCATCATTATTAAAGTTTACTACTCTACGAGGTGTGTGGATTTTTTTTTTGTGTGTGTGTGTTGTGGTGGAGGGGCGTGATTGCATGCTAGGGCGTGGAAAGGCGGGATCCAGGGGGCCCAAGTAAATTCTTGCCCAGGGTCCAATAAATATTAAAGACGGCCCTGACTACACTACACCTACAGTCTGATTTTCTAACGAGTGGGTGACGACTTATTACATGCTCAGATATGTGCTTGATGAACGAGAATTTTTAAGCATGCTGAAAGATCACAATCAGCGAGAATCTAACGATTTTGCGATTGTTGGAAACTATCACAGTGTGAAGACTGCTCTTTTGCAAATGATATTACAATTTTTGGTTCAATGCTCGCAACATTTAACACAAGCCTAACACCTGTATATACAGTAGTATATGGAGAAGCAGAGAGGAATAATGATGAACGAACATTGGCCGGGACGGTTCGCGAATGCGCATTCGCGCTCAAATGTTCGCGAACCGTGTGTTCGCAGCGGGCCCCATAGACTTGAATTGCAGGTGAACCTAAGAAACCTTCAGGTCATATTTTTGCAGCCACCAAATAATTACTAGAAGTGCACAAATAGTCCCACAGCATGGACAGTATTCAAATTTGCGATCTCCATTCATTATTTTTTTAATGCAAAATATCGGTAATGTAATTTTCGCATATGCGCATGCGCAAAATAGGCGCGGCCTACTACAGCAACTGGTTTCCACCAGACCGAAGTTGGCTGCGATCAGAAAAGATGGTTGGCAACAATTTTCGCAACGTTGAGGAAGAACTTCTCACTGTAAGTAATTTGACAATAAAGCAGTGTATTTGATTACATTTCACATGCATGTTAGAACAATCGCTGTATATGCAGATTGAGGGTTTAAAAAAAGTGCCATTGCGAAAATCCCTAATGATGCGATTTTTTTTTTTCGCGGTACACACAACTTCACATTTTATAAGGTCTCATGAGATATTAGTGATTGGTGCACAAAGTATTGTTGTGAGAAATTGCCAGTACAGGCCCCAAAAGTTAGCCAATAGGCATTCACCTGGCAGCAAACAACTTTGTAGGATTCTGTGGCTGGAAGCACAGGATAAAAATGTAACTGCCGGCCAGTACAGGCCACAAAAATTAGGCATTCAACGGACATAAAAGGTATTTTATGCCGCTATATTTACCTAAGACAGGGACCATGATTTGTTCTGGGTGGTGGAGGATATTTGTGGGCTGTCATGAGGAAATACAATCAAACGTGGTCGACTCGTCACATGTGTTGAATTCCTCCGAGATCCATGCCTCATTCATTTTTACAAATGTGAGGTAGTCCACACTGTCATGAGCTAGGTGAGTGTGCTTATCGGTCACGATCCCCCCTGCTGCGCTGAACGTCCTTTCGGACAGGACACTGGACGAGGGGCAAGCCAAGAGTTCCATGGCAAATTGTGCCAGCTCTGGCCACAGGTCAAGCCTGCACAACCAGTAGTCCAGGAGTTCATTGCTTCTCAGAGCGTCCAAATCGGCCATTAACCCGATGTAGTCGGACACCTGTCGGTCTCTGCGTTCCCTGAGGCTGGATCCAGAGGACGGCTGTCGATGGGTTGGCTGCAAGAATGATCTCATATCCAAAGTGACCAACACATCTTCAAACCGCCCTCTTCTTGCATGAGCTGTTGGATTTGTACCCGCAGCTGTTTCTCTGTGAGTGGAAATTCCTTTGCCAGCACCCGTAAAAACAGAATGCAGCATTTCTCAAAGCAAGGCCTGGAAGTGCAAGATCTTCTAAAATGGCCAGAGATTTTTCTGGCCTGCCGCAAGACATCCTGGACCCTGGGGCATTTGGCAACGAATCGCTGCACAACTAAGTTCAGGACGTGTGCCATGCATGGCATGTGTGTCATTTTACCCTGTTTCAACGCGCTCAGCAGATTGGCACCGTTGTCGCACACCACTTTACCAACTGTGAAATTGAGCGGGGTTAGCCACTGATCGGCCTGTGACCGCAAAGCTGAAAGGAGTGCAGGACCAGTGTGGCTCTTGGCTTCCAGGCACAACAGACGCAGCACAGCATTGCAACGTCTCACCTGGCTCGTCGAATAGGTTCTGGGGAGCTTGGGGGGCACAGCGGAAGATACGGTAGCAGCGGAAAAGGAGGAGTCAGCCAAGGAGGAGATGGAGTACGAGAAGAGGCAGGCCTGCATGCAATCCGTGGCGGTAGCACCAAATCTACATGGGTGGCATGGGTTGCATGCTTGACGGTTGTCAGAAGGTTCACCCAGTGGGCAGTAAAAGTTATGTACCTTCCCTGCCCGTGTTTGCTAGACCACGTGTTAGTGGTCAGATCTATCTTGGCACCAACACTGTGTGCCAGACCCAGAGATACATTCACTTGCCGCTGAACGTCGCCATATAGATCTGGGATGCCCTTCTGGGAGAAATATTTCTTTCCGACCTCCGAGTCCACCAATTTATATGGCAGTAGTTGGCGGGCTAGCAGTTCTGACAACCCAGCGGTCAGCTGTTGGGCAAGAGGGTTATCAGGCATCATCATCTTTTTTCGCTCGAACATTTGGGGCAAGGAAGCCTGCTTTTTGCCAGATGAACGCGACGACGGCAGGGTGGAAGGTGGTCGGAGGACAACTAGGAGGAGTGAGGAGAAGAGGCAGGACGGGGGAGCGCCTGGAGTGTAGCTTTGTGGGTTCTGACAATGTTGCTCCCACTGGGCTCGGTGATGGGAGGCCAGGTGCCTTCTTAAGGCGGTCGTCCCTAGGTGAGTGTTGGGCTTACCGTGACTTATGCATTGACAGCACAGGCTGCAGATGACAACCCTATTGTCAGCAGCGGACACGTTAAAAAAAAAGCCCACACTGCGGAGCCATGTGTCGGCGTCCTGGGAGCGGCAGATGTGGCAATGCACGGTGGATGGCTCGTTCCAGATACATTAGCAGTCTGCTTTTTGCCTCCTGCGCACTGTAAGTTCTGCCTGCTTCTCCTCCCTATCTGCTGCTCCGTCTCTCCCTCTGAACTCCCCTCCTCTTCCTCTCTTGTGGGCACCCACGTGACGTCCATCGACACGTCATCATCGTTACCTTCACCACCACTGACATTAGAGATCTTGGAGTAGGCAGCAACAGCGGGGACCACCCTCCTTGGGCTGATCTGGGTACTATCGTCAGACTGCTGGGTGGCGACCGTTAATACCTCCTCTTCCTGATCCGATGCCAAGAATGGCTGCACATCGGTAAGGTCTTGTAATGGATGGGGAAATTATTTCTCTGACTCGAGTGGAGGGGATATGTTGGTGGTGTCTTTGAGGGTGCACACAGCAGAGAGTGAAGAGGGTGCAGATAGAGAAGATGAGGAGGGTGTAGAAGCGGAAGGCTGAGTGAGCCACTCAACCAAGTCTGGTGCGTCCTTTGACGTAACCGCATGCACCTTCTGCAACTTCCCACTTAGGCTCGGCCTGGTGCACCTTCCCGACCCCTACCACCCCTACAGAATGGCCTGCCTCTTCCTCTGCCTGTCATTTTCAAAATGACCCTGTGACAAAAGTACCTATAGAAGAGCAGTATTTGTAGAAGAAGGTATATAACACCCCTGCCTCTATCGATTTTTTTGGCGGGCAACTGGTATATCACACCAGTAGAAATTATTTGTTCCAATAGCATTTGTCCCTCTGTGTAGCTGCGTTAACGCAGCAAAACCGCAAACAAATGCTGCACTACCTAAATGCACTATAAAGAAAGTATATTATTGGTATATCACACCCCTGGTTCAATCAGTTTTTTTGGGGGGCAACTGGTAAATCACACCAGTAGAAACTATTGGTTCCAATAGTGTTTGTCACTCTGTGTAGATGCGGTAATGCAGCAAATACGCAAACAAATGCTGCACTACCCAAATGCACTATATAGAAAGTATATTATTGGTATATAACACCCTTCAATCAATTTTTTAGAGGGGCATCATGTAATAGCTCCAGGAAACGCATCTCTCTGATGTCGCTCACATGTGTGGACCACATATGCCAGATCAGTCTGGGTGTTCAAAATCGTGAACCTATGGATCTGACATGCTCACCAAACCTGACCTGCATAGGGCGTATAGTTTTTCTAATATAGAAAACACCACAACTGTAGCATAAACCACATAACTTGATTTACATGGGATAAAAGCCTTGATTGTAAATGCTTGGCATCCTAATTTGCTAAATCGATTAGTCTATCACAAAAACGACACTGTCCACATCTATGATTGCCATTAGGGAGGAAGTTTAACACCCCTTCTTTTTTCCTACTATTATTGAATCCTAAATTCCGACCACTCACCAAGCAATCACGTACATTTTTAGTATGTCTAAATGTGATTAAAGGTTGAGGGTGTATTTTATCTGTAAATATTGGATCGCTAGTTATCATGTGCCAATTTCTTCTGATTGACGCTTTTATAGCTTCAGATACCGGGCTATAGGAGAAGAAGGTAAATCTCCTCTTTCTTTCTCCAGTATGTGACCTGGCCTCTCTTTTGGAAATAAGATTATTATGTTCTAGTTGCCTTGCTCGATTCAGAGAAGATTCTATAAGAGGGAAGGGGGGATCGTTCAATCCCTTGGCCTTTGTCTCAGAAAAATCATCCTGATTTGTGATGTGACGAAACGCAGAAACTGACCATAAGGGAGAATTTGTTTCACATGTCTTGGATGGTAGCTGTCTTATCTAAGTAAAGAATTAATAGCTGTGGACTTCCTATATTCACTAGTGTGAATGCTCCCTCCACTTGTGTCAATATTCATATCTATAAATTTTAAGTGCTGTCCCCCATATTAATACGTGAACAGCATGTTAAATACATTGCCATTCATATATTCAATAAAGGAGACAAAGTACTCCCTGGAGCCTGACCATACGATGAACACGTCATTGATGTAACGTAGATAGGTGTGAATGTATTTAATGAACGGGTTGTGGGCAGTATATACCATAGATTTTTCTACCACTAGATATAAGTTAGTGCTCGTTAGAGATGGTCTTGCGGTTCGCCCAGCGGTCGTTTCGCGGCGAACTTTGCTCGTTCGCTGTATGCCGAACAGGCGAATATATGGCGATGTCCGCTGATGCCATATTCTTTGCATTGTGCAGAACTTTGACCCATGACATATCCATCAGGTGGGACAGGACAGCCAATTGAGACGTTTCAGCACATGGACACACCCCTACCCTATAAATAAACCCGATCTGGCCGCCATTTTACATTCTGTTTTTTGCCAGTGTAGGGAGAGGTTGGAAAACTAATTGCAACTGGTGTGATATACCAGTTGCCCTAAAAAAAAATCTGATTGGGGCAGGGGTGTGATATATCTATAATATCATTTCTATATAGTACATTTGTATTGTGCAGCATTTGTGTACGGTTCCGTTGAGATACGGGGCAAAAGTGGAGAAGAGAAAAAAGAGGGAGGTTATCCAAAAGCTACAAGGGACTGTGCTTTGTCCCTGAAGAGAAGGATAGAGAAGGGGCGCCACCAGGACCGTACGATGGAGGGGTTGGAAAAAAGGACACAGTAGGATGGAGAGGCAGCTCTGGTGTGGGATAAAACCAAACACCACAGAGAAATCGAGATAAATCAGTGAAGGGTAGGGAACAGGGGGTAGTCACCCACCCCGAGTATCACACCGGTCACTGTGAAAATATATGCGGTTGAGCGCCAAACTCCCAAAAGACAGAATAAAAGTAAGTGATGGTGTTAGCTAATCGTTAACGGTATCAAAAATCACCAAACTCAGGTGCTATAGACTGATAGGTAGAGCACTGTCGAGGGTAGGTAAAAGGTAACAGGAATAAGATGATACTTGTAATATTATTAGGTCAAATCGTGCAGCACTAAAACTGAATAAGATATAGATGCATACAACGAAGTAATTTCTTCAAGAATGTAAAAAATATATAGAGACAATGATAAAAATAAAATTAAAATCATTGATAAAAATCCACTCACTTCACAGGGGGGTCGCCACCAGGATTGCGTATAAGTTGTTAGAGGTTGACGTCTACGACCCGGGTGTACAGCCTGGTTGGTAAAGCAGCAGACAAATCCAAAGGTGCGTAATCAATCCTCTTTATTGGTATAATGTACGGCTCAACGCGTTTCAGGGGTCATAATACCCCTTTCATCAGGAGCAGGATATAGAATAGACATAATGTATGGGCTTTAAATACATGTTGGTGTGCCGTTTTGGCGCCAAAAAACTGTGGGTGGAGTTACAAGAAATGACATCATCATTATGGAAATCAGAATAAAAGTTGTCTATATAATGAAATAAAAGTACATTGGTAGGGCTTGTAATGAGTAAAAGGCTAAATACCTATGTATAAAAGAACCTATATATAAAACTGCCCTCAGATCGTAAGTCTCTCAGTATTGTGAAGTTGCTTACCGCGCGACCGGAAGTCAGGTGGGTGGAACGCAACATGCATCCACCAGACCATATCCGGGACAGAGTAAGCCGCGACCGGAAGTAGCTATAGTCGAAGTAAGTGGAACGCAGTGTACGTTCCACCTAGTGCATATCCGGAACAAGGGGACCGGAAGTTGGCCTGTGGAACGCACAGGTGTCACACCATGCTACAGATCTCATCAGAAATGTCGTCGCCCGAATCCGGAAGTGACGGCACTCGTGGTGGGAGGTTACTTTGGTGAAAGGCAGATGTCAAAGTGTTCTGCGTTTCACCTAGTTGGTCTATAGGGAGGGGGGGGGGGGGTATGTAGAAGGGAATGCTCTGAAAAAGTCTATGGTATGCGAATATTAATTGCCTACTAGACATACAAGTAAAAACGCACAAACATCAATAAACAAATAGCCATGGAAATATATCTGGTAAATCAGTCAATGACATTATAAAGAATTTTAAAAAGACAGGTAGTATAACAGTAAAAGGATCAGTAAAATGAAGAAGTATACGCACCTCAATTATCCCTATATATAGCTACAGGGATTAGGTCGGTGATAATAATAATATTAGTAGTAATATAAAGAAATAAGTGGGTATCGACGTTAAAATCAAATGACATAAAAAACATACATAGAGACTGGTTTATATTGGTGTCTATGGGGAATATATATGCTTCTGCTGAACAGTACGGGGGTGTTGTCTCCAAAAAATACCTATTTCGCCCCAACTAGAATAAAATAAAATAATGATTGATGAATAAATAATAATAATAATAATAATAATAACATAAATGCATAGTGATCATATCACAATAATATAATGAAAATTGGTATATCAATGCATAGATGAATTGATCCATATATTTATTTATTTAAATAATTTCCCTTAAAGATTAGGTATATGGTGGTGTAATATCTGTAGATGGATCAAGACCTATGTAGGGAGCTAGTAATTTAATATTTGGTATATTCAAGGGATTCATTGAGGCCAAAGGGTACAAGGGTGTTTAGCTTAAAAATCCAGAACATTTCTTTTCTGCACAGTGTTTGGAATGATCGGGGGACCCATTCGAGTAGCGTGACTGACAGAGATGTGGGGTCACCTTCGTGATGAGAAGCATAATGTCGGGATACACTGTGTGTGCAAACTTTGCGTCTTATATTAGAACGATGCTCATTCATACGTTCCTTCAGGGATTGAGTAGTGCGGCCAATATACAGAAGGTTACAGGGACATTGTAGTAGGTAGACCACATTTGTAGTGCTGCAGTTAATTGAATGGTGTATGGTAATTGGTTTCATAGGGTGAGGTAAAGTGACCCGTTCGCCGCAACAGTTTATGATGTCACAGCACATACATCTTTTTATTCCACATTTGTGTGAGCCTGTTTTCTCTAGGCTCTTGTTTGGACCAGATTTGGGACATCGTGGGTTAGTCTCAAGTTTGGAACATGAGGGGGCTAAAATATTTTTCAAGGTCTGGACACGTTTAAAAATTAAATTAGAAGTTTTTGGGATGGTCTTGCCTATAATGGGGTCCTTTAGTAGAATATTCCAGTGTTTATTTATTAGTTTTCTGATATCCATGTGTCTGGAGTTGTAGCGTGTGACGAATCGAAAATTGGATTGAATATTATCCGTACCTAAAGTTTTATTTTTATTTTGGCCACTGAGACTTGCTTTTTGGGATGTTCCTAAAGCTCTCTTTTCTGAATCTTTTACAAGTTTGCTCAGGTACCCTTTGTTGTGGAAGCGTTTCTTCAAGATGGATAGTTGTTCCTTAAAGACCGTGTCATTTGTACAGTTCCGGCAAATTCTGCGCATCTGACTATATGGTATATTATTTAACCATTTCTTGTGATGGCAACTCTTAAAGTCTAAATAACTATTCGTGTCCACTTTCTTAAAGTGTGTTCTTGTGGTTATTTTCTTATTAGAGATTGAAAGATCTAGATTTAAAAAGGTTGCTTCTGTAGGGTGTGTCTCGAGTGTGAAACTAATGTTCCCACTGTTAGTATTAATGTGATTGATCAGACCTGTTAAGACATCCGGGTTCCCTTCCCAGATTAAGATGATGTCGTCTATGTACCTCTTATAAAATTTTATGTTGGGATGGGTGATAAAGCCATGTAGTTCCTTGAATGCCCCCATGAACAGATCGGCATAGGCTGGGGCGAACTTAGTCCCCATGGCCGTTCCTTTGCATTGTTGATATACAGTGGGATGCGAAAGTTTGGGCAACCTTGTTAATCGTCAGGATTTTCCTGTATAAATCGTTGGTTGTTACGATAAAAAATGTCAGTTAAATATATCATATAGGAGACACACACAGTGATATTTGAGAAGTGAAATGAAGTTTATTGGATTTACAGAAAGTGTGCTATAATTGTTTAAACAAAATTAGGCAGGTTCATAAATTTAGAACTAATTATTGGAACTCAAATTGGCTTGGTAAGCTCAGTGACCCCTGACCTACATACACAGGTGAATCCAATTATGAGAAAGAGTATTTAAGGGGGTCAATTGTAAGTTTTCCTGCTCTTTTAATTTTCTCTGAAGAGTAGCAACATGGGGGTCTCAAATCAACTCTCAAATGACCTGAAGACAAAGATTGTTCACCATCATGGTTTAGGGGAAGGATACAGAAAGCTGTCTCAGAGATTTCAGCTGTCTGTTTCCACAGTTAGGAACATATTGAGGAAATGGAAGACTACAGGCTCACTTCAAGTTAAGGCTCGAAGTGGCAGACCAAGAAAAATCTCGGATAGACAGAAGCGACGAATGGTGAGAACAGTCAGAGTCAACCCACAGACCAGCACCAAAGACCTACAACATCATCTTGCTGCAGATGGAGTCACTGTGCATCGTTCAACCATTCGGCGCACTTTACACAAGGAGATGCTGTATGCGAGAGTGATGCAGAGGAAGCCTTTTCTCCGCCCACAGCACAAAAAGTGCCGCTTGAGGTGGGCTAAAGCACATTTGGACAAGTCAGCTTCATTTTGGAATAAGGTGCTGTGGACTGATGAAACTAAAATTGAGTTATTTGGCCAAAACAAGGGGCATTATGCATGGAGGAAAAAAAACACAGCATTCCAAGAAAAACACCTGCTACCTACAGTAAAATATGGTGGTGGTTCCATTATGCTGTGGGGCTGTGTGGCCAGTGCAGGGACTGGGAATCTTGTCAAAGTTGAGGGACGCATGGATTCCACTCAGTATCAGCAGATTCTGGAGACCAATGTCCAGGAATCAGTGACAAAGCTGAAGCTGCACCGGGGCTGGCTCTTTCAACAAGACAACGACCCTAAACACTGCTCAAAATCCACTAAGGCATTTATGCAGAGGAACAAGTACAACGTTCTGGAATGGCCATCTCAGTCCCTAGACCTGAATATAATTGAAAATCTGTGGTGTGATTTAAAGAGAGCTGTCCATGCTCGGAAGCCATCAAACCTGAATGAACTAAAGATGTTTTGTAAAGAGGAATGGTCCAAAATACCTTTAACCAGAATCCAGACTCTCATTGGAACCTACAGGAAGCGTTTAGAGGCTGTAATTTCTGCAAAAGGAGGATCTACTAAATATTGATTTCATTTCTTTTTTGTGGTGCCCAAATTTATGCACCTGCCTAATTTTGTTTAAACAATTATAGCACACTTTCTGTAAATCCAATAAACTTCATTTCACTTCTCAAATTTCACTGTGTGTGTCTCCTATATGATATATTTAACTGACATTTTTTATCGTAACAACCAACGATTTATACAGGAAAATCATGAGGATTAACAAGGTTGCCCAAACTTTCGCATCCCACTGTATTGTGTCCTGGAACATAAAATAGTTATGATGGAGGATGAAGTTGATGGAATCTATAATGAAGATTCGTTGTGTGTCAGGTAGTTAAGGGTCTTGACAGAGGGTTTTGTTTACAGCAAGGATGCCGAGAGAGTGAGTGATATTACTATAGAGGGAGGTGACATCTAGTGTCACCCAATGGTAGGTATCACTCCATTCAAAAGTCTCCAAGGCACTAATGAGATGGGAAGTATCACGTAGATACGAGGGTAATTGCAGGACGTATTTCTGTAGAATACTGTCCACATAGTCGGACAAGTTGGAGGCTAGTGATCCAATACCAGAGATAATGGGTCTTCCTGGGGGGTTCGTTAGGGACTTATGTATTTTAGGTAGAAAATAAAAACGTGCTATGGACGGATGTGGTGTTTTGAGGAAAGTTCTTTCTTTTTTACTAATGATGCCTGACCTAAAACCCTCGTCAACTAGAGATATCAGTTTTTTCTTATAGTTATTCGTAGGGTCGGATGGTAAAATTTGATAGTATTCTTTGTCGGAGAGGATTCGTAGTGATTCCGCTAGGTAGTAGGACGAGTCCATGACAACGATTCCCCCTCCTTTATCGGCACTTTTAATGACAATATCTCTATTATTGGTGAGGGTTTTTAGAGCTCTAGAGTGGTCTAGGCTCAGATTACTTTTCCCAGGGGGGCTGGGTAGGGTTGAGAAGCGGTCTTTGAAATCTGACAGTACTATATTAAAAAAGCTCTCTATGTGGGGGCCTTTGCTTTGGAGGGGATAAAAGCCTGATTTAATTTTGACATTTGACAGAATCGGTGTCGGTTGTGGGGGAGCAGTCGTAGCCTTTAAGGAGTCATGTGATAGGTAAGTATCTGACGTATTTAACTCCTTTTCACCCAAATCAGGTACATTGGTGGAGCAATCTTTTGACATGTTGGTGTCTGTACTGGTATTCTCGGGTTGGAGAGCCAGTAAGGGGACGGGTAGGGTAACGGACGAAACGCTGCTGCCTGGTCCCAAATTTTTTATGGTGAAATGTCGGTGGAGGGTGAGTTTTCTGGCAAACTGGTTTAGGTCTACGAACAGTTCGAATAGGTCCGGTTAGTTCGTGGGGCAAAAAGAGATTGAAGTAGGGCCGGGTTGAGAAGTGGATGGTGGCGAGGTGATGCTCGGCAGTTTATCACATTCTTTTAGAAAAAGTAGGTTGGTAGAGCTGGTAGTTGGAACTTCCATTAATGATGGTAACGTAGTTTTATTAGAGGGCTGCTCGTGGGCAACTGGGTCTAGTAAGGAATGAATGTAAAAAACTTTTGAGAGATATAGCAGACCTCAAAGAAAATAGGGTGAGGGCCTGGGAAAGGAAAAAATCACCTACCCACTATCCTCCCCATACCCATCGTAACAAAGTCAATGAAGATGATAATAAGTATAAAAATAAGTCCACCCACTACCAGACATCACATTTCTCTAGTAGCCCTGTAGGTCCCATCACCTCCAGGACCATATACAATAGTAAGATTAATTCACGCCCGAAATCCCATTCCAACGAAATCACTATCAAACCAAAAACGACAGATGGCCATTCTAAGTTTAACCCACGCAGAATCATCAATGACTATCCCGAAACCAAAAATCTAAATAATATGATTAATAGCTCTAGAAATGAAAAACATAAGGGACTTAGACACACCGCACCCTCAGACTTTGCCAATCCAAAAACACCCCTAGCCACAAGTAAATCCCCGCCTTCTAAGCCGACCTGTGAGATTCCCCCCAAACTAGACCCAGTTGCCCACGAGCAGCCCTCTAATAAAACTACGTTACCATCATTAATGGAAGTTCCAACTACCAGCTCTACCAACCTACTTTTTCTAAAAGAATGTGATAAACTCCCGAGCATCACCTCGCCACCATCCACTTCTTAACCCGGCCCTACTTCAATCAACCTATCCAATATCTCAACATACCCAGTTTCCCCACCCAGTATTCTACAGAAATACGTCCTGCAATTACCCTCGTATCTACGTGATACTTCCCATCTCATTAGTGCCTTGGAGACTTTTGAATGGAGAGATACCTACCATTGGGTGACACTAGATGTCACCTCCCTCTATAGTAATATCACTCACTCTCTCGGCATCCTTGCTGTAGACAAAAGCCTCTGTCAAGACCCTCAACTACCTGACACACAACGAATCTTCATTATAGATTCCATCAACTTCATCCTCCATCATAACTATTTTATGTTCCAGGACACAATATATCAACAATGCAAAGAAACGGCCATGGGGACTAAGTTCGCCCCAGCCTATGCCAATCTGTTCATGGGGGCATTCGAGGAACTACATGGCTTTATCACCCATCCCAACATAAAATTTTATAAGAGGTACATAGACGACATCATCTTAATCTGGGAAGGGAACCCGGATGTCTTAACAGGTCTGATCAATCACATCAATACTAAAGGTGGGAACATTAGTTTCACACTCGAGAGACACCCTACAGAACCAACCTTTTTAAATCTAGATCTTTCAATCTCTAATGAGAAAATAACCACAAGAACACACTTTAAGAAAGTGGACACGAATAGTTATTTAGACTTTAAGAGTTGCCATCACAAGAAATGGTTAAATAATATACCATATAGTCAGATGCGCAGAATTCGCCGGAACTGTTCAAATGACACGGTCTGTAAGGAACAACTATCCATCTTAAAGAAACGCTTCCACGACAAAGGGTACCCGAGCAAACTTGTAAAAGATTCAGAAAAGAGAGCTTTAGGAACATCCCAAAAAGATAGTCTCAGTGGCCAAAAGAAAAATAAAACTTTAGGTACGGATAATATTCAATCCAATTTTCGATTCGTCACACTGTACAACTCCAGACACATGGATATCAGAAAACTAATAAATAAACACTGGAATATTCTACTAAAGGAATCCATTATAGGCAAGACCATCCCAAAAACTTCTAATTTAATTTTTAAACGTGCCCTTGAAAAATATTTTAGCCCCCTCATGTTCCAAACTTGAGACTAACCCACGATTTCCCAAATCTGGTCCAAACAAGAGCCTAGAGAAAACAGGCTCACACAAATGTGGAATAAAAAGATGTATGTGCTGTGACATCATAAACTGTTGCGGCGAACGGGTCACTTTACCTCACCCTATGAAACCAATTACCATACACCATTCAATTAACTGCAGCACTACAAATGTGGTCTACCTACTACAATGTCCCTGTAACCTTCTGTATATTGGCCGCACTACTCAATCCCTGAAGGAACGTATGAATGAGCATCGTTCTAATATAAGATGCAAAGTTTGCACACACAGTGTATCCCAACATTATGCTTCTCATCACGAAGGTGACCCCACATCTCTGTCAGTCACGCCACTCGAATGGGTCCCCCGATCATTCCAAACACTGTGCAGAAAAGAAATGTTCTGGATTTTTAAGCTAAACACCCTTATACCCTTTGGCCTCAATGAATCTCTTGAATATACCAACTATTAAATTACTAGCTCCCTACATAGGTCTTGATCCATCTACAGATATTACACCACCATATACCTAATCTTTAAGGGAAATTATTTAAATAAATAAATATATGGACCCATTCATCTATGCATTGATATACCAATTTTCATTATATTATTGTGATATGATCACTATGCATTATTATTATTTATTCATCAATCATTATTTTATTTTATTCTAGTTGGGGCGAAATAGGTATTTTTTGGAGACAACACCCCCGTACTGTTCAGCAGAAGCATATATATTCCCCATAGACACCAATATAAACCAGTCTCTATGTATGTTTTTTATGTCATTTGATTTTAACGTCGATACCCACTTATTTCTTTATATTACTACTAATATTATTATTATCACCGACCTAATCCCTGTAGCTATATATAGGGATAATTGAGGTGCGTATACTTCTTCATTTTACTGATCCTTTTACTGTTATACTACCTGTCTTTTTAAAATTCTTTATAATGTCATTGACTGATTTACTAGATATATTTCCATGGCTATTTGTTTATTGATGTTTGTGCGTTTTTACTTGTATGTCTAGTAGGCAATTAATATTCGCATACCATAGACTTTTTCAGAGCATTCCCTTCTACATACCCCCTCCCCCTATAGACCAACTAGGTGAAACGCAGAACACTTTGACATCTGCCTTTCACCAAAGTAACCTCCCACCAAGAGTGCCGTCACTTCCGGATTCGGGCGACGACATTTCTGATGAGATCTGTAGCATGGTGTGACACCTGTGCGTTCCACAGGCCAACTTCCGGTCCCCTTGTTCCGGATATGCACTAGGTGGAACATACACTGCGTTCCACTTACTTCGACTATAGCTACTTCCGGTCGCGGCTTACTCTGTCCCGGATATGGTCTGGTGGATGCATGTTGCGTTCCACCCACCTGACTTCCGGTCGCGCGGTAAGCAACTTCACAATACTGAGAGACTAACGATCTGAGGGCAGTTTTATATATAGGTTCTTTTATACATAGGTATTTAGCCTTTTACTCATTACAAGCCCTACCAATGTACTTTTATTTCATTATATAGACAACTTTTATTCTGATTTCCATAACGATGATGTCATTTCTTGTAACTCCACCCACTGTTTTTTGGCGCCAAAACGGCACACTCACATGTATTTAAAGCCCATACATTATGTCTATTCTATATCCTCATCCTGATGAAAGGGGTATTATGACCCCTGAAACGCGTTGAGCCGTACATTATACCAATAAAGAGGATTGATTACGCACCTTTGGATTTGTCTGCTGCTTTACCAACCAGGCTGTACACCCGGGTCGTAGACGTCAACCTCTAACAACTTATACGCAATCCTGGTGGCGACCCCCCTGTGAAGTGAGTGGATTTTTATCAATGATTTTAATTTTATTTTTATCATTGTCTCTATATATTTTTTACATTCTTGAAGAAATTACTTCGTTGTATGCATCTATATCTTATTCAGTTTTAGTGCTGCACGATTTGACCTAATAATATTACAAGTATCATCTTATTCCTGTTACCTTTTACCTACCCTCGACAGTGCTCTACCTATCAGTCTATAGCACCTGAGTTTGGTGATTTTTGATACCGTTAACGATTAGCTAACACCATCACTTACTTTTTTCTGTCTTTTGGGAGTTTGGCGCTCAACCGCATATATTTTCACAGTGACCGGTGTGATACTCGGGGTGGGTGACCACCCCCTGTTCCCTACCCTACACTGATTTATCTCGATTCCGTTGAGATACCGCAGCTATACAGAGGAACAAACGCCATTGGAACAACTTATTGCAACTGGTGTGATATACCAGTTGCTCCCCCAAAAAACTGATTAAGGGGTTCTATATACCTGCTTCCACAAATTCTGCTCTTCTATAGGGACTTTGTCACAGGGTCATTTTGATGACAGGCAGAGGAAGAGGCAGGCCATTATGCAGGGGTGGTAGGGGTCGGGCAGATGCACCATGCCGGAGCCTAAGTGGGAAGTTGGAGAAGGTGCGTGTGTTTACGTCAAAGGATGCACCCGACTTGGTTGAGTGGCTCACTCAGCCTTCCACTTCTGCACCCTCCTCACTCTCTGCTGTGTGCACCCCCAAAGACACCACCATAGCCCCTCCAAATTATTTTCCCATCAATTCCCAGACCCTACCGATGCGCAGCCATCGGAAGAGGAGGTAGCAACGGCCGCCACCCAGCGGTCTGGCGACAGTACCCAGATCAGCCCAAGGCGGGTGGTCCTCGCTGTTGCGGCCTACTCTCAGTGGTGGTGAAGGCGACGATGATGACGTGTCGATGGACGTCACGTGGGTGCCCACAAGAGAGGAAGAGGAGGGGACTTCAGAGGGAGAGACGGAGCAGCAGATAAGGAGGAGAAGCAGGCAGAACTCGCAGTGCACAGGAGGCAAAAAGCAGACTGAAAATGTATGTGGCCATTCACCATGCACGGTCACATCTTGCTCTCCCCGGACGCCGGCACATGGCTCCGCAGTGTTGGCTTTTTTAACATGTCAGGTGCTAATAATAGTGTTGCCATCTGCAGCCTGTGCTGTGAACGCATAAGTCGTGGTAAACCCAACACTCACCTAGGGACGACCGCCTTAAAATGGCACCTGGCCTTCCATCACCGAGCCCAGTGGAAGCAATGCCATAAGAACCCACAAAGCCACACTCCTGGTGCTCCACGTCCTGCCTCTTCTCCTTCCATTTGTCCTCCACTCCACCGTGCCATTGTCGCGTTCATCTGGCACAAGACGTTCTTCCGTGGCCCAAATTTTCGAGCATAAAAAAAATGACGCCGGATAATTCTCTTGCCCAATGTCTGACTGCTGGCTTGTCGGAACTGCTAGCGCGCCAATTACTGCCATATAAATTGGTGGACTCGGGAGGCCTTTCGAAAATTTGTGGCATTGGCACACCGCAATGGGAGGTCCCCAGAAGGAAATATTTCTTCCAGAAGGGCATCCCTGAACTATATGGCCACGTTCAGCGGCAAGTTAATATATCTTGGGCACGCAGTGTCGGTTACATCTGACCATAGACACGTGGTCTAGCAAACACGGGCAGGGAAGGTACATAACTTTTACTGCCCACTGGGTGAACCTGACGGCCGTCAAGCATGCAACCCGTAGCACCCGTGTGGATTTGGTGTTACCGCCACTGATTGCATGCAGGCCTGCCTCTTCTTCTCCTCCTCCTACTCCATCCTCCATCTCCTCTTCGGCTGACTCCTCCTTTTCCACTGCTACTGCCTCTTCTGCAGCACCCAAACTCCCCAGAACCTATAAGTTCCAGGTGAGACGTTGCCATGCTGTGCTGCAGCTGTTGTGCCTGGAAGCCTAGAGCCACACCGGTCCTGTACAGCTTTCTGCTCTGCAGTCACAGGCCGATCAGTGGCTAACCCCGCTCAATTTGACAGTTGGTAAAGTGGTGTGCCAATCTGCTGAGTGCGCTGAAACAGGGCAAAATGACACACGTGCCATACATGGCACACATCCTGAACTTAGTCGTGCAGCGATTCGTTGCCTCGTTACCCCGGGGTCCAGGACGTCTTGCGGCAGGCCATTTTAGAAGATCTTACACAGCTATGGCTTGTCTTGCTGGCGTTCAGTGGCGACACCACTTGCCTGTCAGACGTCTAATTTGTGACTGCCCGATGTGCTGTAACTCCACCCTGTATATAGGCTTCTCCATCAGAAATGTGCTGTTAACGACTACCTGTATGAACTCTGCGGCAGGACAGGTTCTGGGTTTTTTTTGTTTTTTTTACCGCGCCAGTGGCTGCTGACGCGTGATGCATGCAGACTTCTGCGCCCATTTGATGAGATCACCAAACTGGTCAGTCGCAGCAAGGGCGCCATCAGTGACATCATATCTTATGCCTTCTTTTTGGAGCGTGCATTGCGTCGTGTTATTGATTAAGCCATCGAGGAGTATGAGGAAGTCGCAATGCTGAATGAATTCCCAGGGGGGGGCCACTCCATCTGAGACAAGTCAGCAGGAGTCTGAAGAGGAGTCAGAGGAGGATGGTGCCTGGGGGGAGGAGGAGGAGCAAGAAGAGCATGCTTTGAACTTTTCTGGGGTCCCTGGTGTTGTCCGTGGATGGGGGCAGGAGACCGAGGACGACATTCTCCTGGGCGATGAGCAGGACCCAGGCCGCTCCACCGCTTCCAATTTAGTGCAAATAGGGGCCTTCATGCTCCAGTGTTTGAAGAAGGACCCCCATATAAAAAGCATAAAGGGCAAGGACCAGTACTGGGTGGCAACATACTTAGGCCCCCCGATACAAACACAAAATGGCAGACATGTTACCAGCATCACAGAGGGCTGTCAGAATACAGCATTTCCAGGCCTTGCTGCGAGAGATGCTGCAGTCTGCTGTTGCGGGCGCTGGCAGAGGAATTTCCACCCACAGAGAAACTGTTGCGATTACCAATCCAACAGCACATGCAAGACGAGGGCGGTTTGAAGATGTGTTGGTCACTTCGGATATGAGATCATTCTTGCAGCCAACTCATCGACAGCCACCCTCCGGCTCCAGCCTCAGGGAACGCCTAGACCGACAGGTGTCCGACTACATCGGGTTAACGGCCGATGTGGACGCTCTGAGAAGCGAGGAACCCCTTGACTACTGAGTGTGCAGGCTTGACCTGTGGCCAGAGCTGGCACAATTTGCCATGGAACTCTTGGTTTGCCCCTCGTCCAGTGTCCTGTCCGAAAGGACGTTCAGCACAGCAGGGGGGATCGTGACCAATAAGCGCTCTCGCCTAGCTCGCGACAGTGTGGACTACCTCACATTTCTAAAAATGAATGAGGCATGGATCTCAGAGGAATTCAACACCTGTGACGTCCACATTTAATTGAATTTCATCATGACAGCCCACCAATATCCGCCACCACCCAGAACATATAATGGTCCCTGTCTTAGGTAAATACAGCAACATAAAAGGCCTTTTCTGTCCGGTGAATCCCTAATGTTTGGGACCTCGGAGGAATTCAACACCTGTGACGACCACGTGTTCTCGAATTTCAACTATCATAATTAGTTTTTTTTTTTTTTCAAGAGGGGGGATTTCGTTAGCCATGTTTTTAATCCAATTTTATATTTTTTGTTCTTTTAAACATATGTATTTGACATCTATTTGTACTGGCCTGCAGTAAAATGTATATCTAATGACCGTCTAATATACCTCCAGCCACATAATAACTTGTTCTTTTCTGTCCGTTGAATGCCTAATGTTTGGGGCCTGTAGTCCACTGGCCTGCAGGTAAAATTGATATTGAATGGCCGTCTAATATACCTCCGGCCACATAATCACTTGATCATTTATGTACGGTGAATGCATAATTTTTGGGGCCTGTAATCTAACTGGCCAACAGTAAAATTGTTATACGGTGACCGCCTAATTTACCTCAAATGACACCTGCACCTTTTGACAGCCGAAAAAGATGTTGACAGCACTCCGTGTGTTGTCCGCATTTGTTGCTCCGTTCCGTGGCCCAGCAAAAAATTATAGATCATGTCCTATTCTTGTCCATTTTGCAGACAAGAATTGACATTTCTATAATGGGCTGCACGTTCCGCAAATTGCGGAATGCACAAAGGTGGCATCCATTTTTTGCGGATCCACAATTTGCAGACCGCAAAACACGGCACGTATGTATGACCCCTAAGTCAGTGAGATCAGCTCCTATCCATTGTGTCTATGGCCCATGTACCTGCTCTCAAAAGACAGGAAGACTTAACATATTTTAGACCTAGTGGCCGATGTGAAAATTGCAGGATTATAGACAATTTTTTATACATGGTGGAATGGAAAGATAAAAAAAAAACACACCAAAAATTCTATAAAAATGTGATTTAAATAGGTCGTTTTCTGATGACACATTCCCTTTAACTCCTTCATGCAAAAGGATGTAACTTTATGTCCAGATTGCATGCAAGTACAGTTACGCCTGAACTGTTAATAGTTTATAGTGTCACAACCCTGGTTAAGTGTCACAGCCACCGAAGTGTCTGCTCTCACTGATAGCAGAGACACAGGAGAAGCCGGCAAGGGACCAGACTAGTCCCTTGCCAGCGATTGCTTCGATTGGTTAGACTGTGCATACTGTAGGTAGTATAAAAATGCCAGTTTCAAGCCCTGATCTCCACTCTGGAGATCAAAGCCTGAAATCAGGCATGGCCCCCTTTGCGCCACAATTGTGTCCCCTGCAGCCATCTGCACACAAAAAATGTAATTTTTACATTTCACCTCCATTTTGCTTTAATTTCTGTGGAACACAAAGGGTTACCAAAGTTTGTAAGATCAGTTTTGAATAAATTGAGGGGTGTCGTTTCTAAAACTTTTTTGGGGTGGTTTTTGTTATGTAAGCCCCTTTTAAAGTCACTTCAAAACTGAATTGGTCCTTAACCCTTTCATGACCAAGGGTCATTGATGCCCCAGTGTCCAGGTCAAAATTTACAAATCTGACATGCGTCACTTTATGTGGTAATTGCTTTGGAACACTTTTATTTATCCAAGCCATTCTGAGATTGTTTTCTCGTGACATATTGTACTTCATGATAGTCATAAATTTAAGTCAATACATTTCACCTTTATTTATGAAAAAATCCCAAATTTATCAAAAATGTAGAAAAATTCACAATTTTCAAAATTTCAATTTCTCTGCTTTCAAAACAGAAAGTCCTACCTAATAAAATATTTATTACTTAACATTTCCCATATGTCTACTTTATGTTGGCATCATTTTGGAAATGTCATTTTATTTTTTTAGGACGTTAGAAGGCTTAGAAGTTTAGAAGCAATTCTTAAAATTTTGAAGAAAATTTCCAAAACCCACTTTTTAAGGACCAGTTCAGGTTTGAAGTCACTTTGTGGGGGCTTACATAGTGGAAACCCCGATAAATGACCCCATTGTAGAAACTACACCCCTCAAGTTACTCAAAACTGATTTTACAAACTTTGTTAACCCTTTAGGTGTTCCACAAGAATTAAATGAAAATGGAGATGAAATTTCAAAATTTCCCTTTTTGGCAGATTTTCCATTTTATTAATTTTTTTCTTTAACACATTGAGGGTTAACAGCCAAACAAAACTCAACATTTATTACCCTGATTCTGTGGTTTACAGAAACACCCCACATGTGGTCGTAAACTCATGTAAGGGCGCACGGCAGGGCACAGAAGGAAAGGAACGCCGTATGGTTTTTGGAAGGCAGATTTTGCTAAACTGGTTTTAGATGCCATGTCCCATTTAAAGCCCCCCTGATGCACCCTTACAGTAGAAACTCCCAAAAAGTGACCCTATTTTGGAAACTAGGGGATAAGGTGCCAGTTTTATTGGTACTATTTTGGGGTACATATGAGTTTTAATTGCTCTATATTAAGTTTTTTGTGAGGCAAGGTAACTAAAAAATGCCTGTTTTGGCACAGTGTTTTTTTTTTTTTACAAGATTCATCTGACAGGGTAGATCATGTGCTATTTTTATAGAGCAGGTTGTTACGGACGCAATGATATCAAATATGTCTACTTTCTTTGTTTGTTTCAGTTTTACATAATAAAGCAATTTTGAAAAAGAAATTATGTTTTTGTGTGTCCATTTTCTGAACATCATATGTTTTTTATTTTTCTGCCGATCGTCTTGTGCAGGGGCTCGTTTTTTGCAGAAAGAGTTGAGGTTTTTATTGGTACCATTTTTGGGTACATAGGATTTTTTGATCATTCATTATTAGACTTTATGGGGCAAGGTGACCAAAAAATTTGATGTTTTGGAACAGTTTTTATTTATTTTTACAGCGTTTATCTGAGGGGTTAGATCATGTGACAGTTTTATAGAGCAGATCGTTACGTTTATTTAAGTTTTACACAATAATAGCATTTCTGAAACCAAAAAAATTATGTTTTAGTGTCTCCATAGTCTGAGAGCCATAGCTTTTTATTTTTCGGGCGATTGTCTTAAATAGGGTATCATTTTTTTTGCGGGATGAGGTGACGGTTTGATTGGTACTATTTTGGGGGTCATAAGCCTTTTTTTTTTCATTTTACATTTTTTTTTATTTTTACTTTTATTATTTTCCCTTTTTTTTTTATCAAGTCCCTCTTGGATCTTGAAGATCCAGTGGGGCTGATGGCTGTACTATACTTTGCAATGCTCTTTCATTGCAAAGTATAATACAATCAGATGCCCTGTAGGTGGCAACAGCGGACGCTTTTGCAAAGTGTCCGGTTGCCATGGCAACCATCGGGCGCTGTCATCGCAGCGCGGCAGCCCTGATGGTGGAGAGAGGGAGCCCCCTCCCTCTATTAACCCCATGGATGCTGCTGCCACAGGCATCTATGGGGTTATGGGGGGTTACGGCCATCATTGAGGGGCAGCGCAAATGGGGGCAGGAGGCGGACCGCATCAGGGCACTGGGCAGGCTGCAGGAATGTGGATGGGAGCGGGGGGACGACGACTTCATAAGGGGCAGGCGGGGACAAGGAGGGGCACAGATCGGGGGGGGGGGGGCACGAGGACACTATCTGATTTCAGGCTCTGATCTGCAGAGCGCAGATCAGATCCTGAAACCGGCATTTTTTCACTGCCGCGATCCGATTGGTTAGTCTGCACAGACTAACCAATCGGATCGATTGCCGGCAAGGGGCCACTCTGATTGGTCCCTTGTCGGCATTACTGAACTGCATGCTGTCCGTGACAGCACCAGGGCAGGGGCAGAAGCTTTAATCCAAGCGCTTTGCAGCGCTTAAATTAAAGAGCTGCCATGTCGTCTATACACGTGGTAGCTGCACGGGGTATGTGCAGCTATCACGTATATATACGGATTGCGGTCGTGAAGGGGTTAAAAACTGTTTTAAAATTTTTCTTTCAAATTTCCAAAATTGCTTTGAAAATTCTAAGCCTTCTAGCATCCTTAAAAAAAAAAAATTACAAAATTATGCCAACAAAAACTAGACATATGATGAATGTTAATTAATAACTATTCTGCGAGGAATCACTGTCTCAAAATATGAGAAATTCTAAATCAGAAAATTGCAAATTTTTCCAAATTTTTGGTAAATTTGGGATTTTATACATAAAGGTAAAACATATCACCTCAGATTCACCACTAACATGAAGTATGATGCGTTACGAGAAAACAATCTTAGGGCACTTTCAGACGAGCGTGTGCAGTCCCGAAATCACACTATGTGTGAGCGTGATCCACCATTCGGGACACTGCTCGTGTTGTAGGAGCGCACGGCATTATACTGATTTATAATGCTATTTGCTTCTGCATGACCTTACTGCTACTAGGGATCGACCGATATTGATTTTTTAGGGCCGATACCGATAACGATAATTTGTGAACTTTCAGGCCGATAGCCGATAATTTATACCGATATTCTGGGAATTTTCATTTTTGAGAAAAAAAAAAAATTCCTACACAAATCTGCTGAAAATTAATATGTTTATTGTTAATGTGTATTTTTTTTGTTTATTGTTAATGTGTATTTTTTTTTTATAAATCTTTTTCATTTATACTTAATATTTTTGTGTTTTTTTTTTTTACTAACTTTTAACCCCCTTAGGGACTAGAACCCTTGTCCTATTCCCCCTGATAGATCTCTATCAGGGTGAATAGGATCTCACACTGTCCCTGCTGCTCTGTGCATAGTGCACACAGCAGCATGGAGCTGAACATGGCAGCCAGGGCTTCAATAGCGTCCTGGCTGCCATGGCAACCGATCGGAGCCCCAGGCTTACACAGCTGGGGCTCCGATCGGAGGAGCAGGGGAGAGGGGATCCTGTGGCCACTGCCACCAATGATTAATACTGGGTGGGTGGGGCGCACTGCGCCACCAATGTTTTTACTATTGGCCGGGATTGGGATGGGGGTGGGGGGCGCACTGCGCCACCAATGATTAATACTGGGGGGCTTGGGGGGGGCGCACTGCGCCACCAATGAAGATAAGTCTATCGATCATTCATATACAGGAGGCGGGAGCTGGCTGCAGAATCACATAGCCGGCTCCCGACCTCTATCAGCGGTAGCTGCGATCCGCGGCACCTGAGGAGTTAACTACCGCGGACCGCAGCTATTGCTCATAGAGGCCGGGAGCCGGCTATGTGATTCTGCAGCTCCCGCCTCCTGTATATGAATGAATGAAAGGCTTATCATTATTGGTGGCGCAGCGGCCACAGCCCCTCCCCTCCTCTTATGTTCTATCCCCTCATTGGCGGCAGCGGCAGCAGCAGCACAGGGGGAGGAGACACTGCTTCCTTCTCCCCTGTGCTGCGGAGGGAACACAGAGAGCGCTGTCAGCAGCGCGTTCTGTGTTCCCCATACGTTATCGGTATATCGGCAAAATAGATGCCGATACCGATAACGTTCAAAATCCTCAATATCGGCCGATAATATCGGCCAAACCGATAATCGGTCGATCCCTAACTGCTACAGAATCATAGTGACAGCATTTTACCAGGTAAAGTCACACAAGTCAGATTTGAAAAATGGGGCTTAAGCATTTGGTCCAAACTTTGTTGGAAGGGGTTAACCACTTAAGGACCATAGGTTTATACCCCCCTAGTGACCAGGCCCTTTTTTACAAATCGGCACTCCACAACTTTAGCGGTTTATTGCTCGGTCATGCAACTTACCACCCAAATGAATTTTACCTCCTTTTCTTCTCACTAATAGAGCTTTCATTTGGTGGTATTTCATTGCTGCTGACATTTTTACTTTTTTTGTTATTAATCGAAATTTACAGATTTTTTTGCAAAAAAATGACATTTTTCACTTTCAGTTGTAAAATTTTGCAAAAAAAACCGACATCCAAATATAAATTTTTCACTAAAAATATTGTCTTCTATAATTAGATCTAATCGATTTGGGTAAGGTCTCAGCCATTCCGGGCATCTAAGTGCTATTACTGCTTTATGATAGGTATATAAGTCCGGAATACCAAGCCCCCCATTTGTAGGGTGTTGCACTAGAAGAGTAAGAGGTAATCTAGATCTTTTACCCCCCCAGAGGAATTTGGATAATATTCCCTGTAATTTTACAAAATAAACCTTTGGGATTGGGATAGGCAAAGCTTGTAAAAAGTAAAGGACAGTGGGCAGCAATATTGTTTTAATCAGTGTCCTACGACCAAACCATGATATAAATGGGATATCCCAAGAGCCTAATAGGTCTTCTAATCTTTTTGGTAATGGTTGGAAATTATCTCGAAATAAATTCGAGAAGTCTGGGGTCAGTGTTATCCCTAGGAATACTATAGACTCAGTGGTCCATTGGAAAGGGGTTGTTTCTTTCATCTTAGCCATAAATTTCTTCCCCAGGGTCACATTCAGAACGAAAGGTGCTCTTTGGAATGTGGGCCCCTTTGCCCACCTAGGCTGCAAAAAAGTGTCACACATCTGGTATTGCCGTACTCAGGAGAAGTTGGGCAATGTTTTTTGGGGTGTCATTTTACATATACCCATGCTGGGTGAGATAAATATCTCGGCAAAAGACAACTTTTCCCATTTTTTTATACAAAGTTGGCATTTGACCGAGATATTTATCTCACCCAGCATGGGTATATGTAAAATGACACCCCAAAACACATTCCCCAACTTCTCCTGAGTACGGCGATACCAGATGTGTGACACTTTTTTGCAGCCTAGATGCGCAAAGGGGCCCACATTCCTTTTAGGAGGGCATTTTTAGACATTTGGATCCCAGACTTCTTCTCACGCTTTAGGGCCCCTAAAATGCCAGGGCAGTATAAATACCCCACATGTGACCCCATTTTGGAAAGAAGACACCCCAAGTTATTCAATGAGGGGCATGGCGAGTTCATAGAATTTTATTTTTTTTACCACAAGTTAGCGGAAATTGATTTTTTTTTTTTTTTCTCACAAAGTCTCCCTTTCCGCTAACTTGGGACAAAAATTTCAATCTTTCATGGACTCAATATGCGCCATGGTTAGAGTAGGTTCCCACTTAAACAAGAGGCATCCTTGTCGCGGTAAGTGGGCCTATGCGCTTTGATCAAACTGTATACTAATTGCCTCTCTATAGTGCACAGCAAATGATTGATAGCATCGCTGTATAGCCATGTTTTATCATAAGAAATGCTGATATTGAAAACAGTTGTATATCAGAAGCATAGGTATGAGGATGTGCGATTTAGAGATTCTCTCCACATATCCATACAATTTAGGCTATAAACTTCTTTTCCCCCCTCCCCTGAATCAGCACTCCTCCCCATGTGGCTCAGGTGCTTTTTAATTAGCAGAAGTCTGCAAAGGGTTTATATATTCCTACCACATCTCAGTTGGAGTTCCTGAGAGGCTGTGAACAGGTGAGCCATTTGCACCAGTTCACATGCGGCGCTGGACGGCGGCCGTCTCTGCTTCTGTGCCGTGCTGGTGGAGTGATGGGACCCGGGGCCCATGTGGCCTCACTGTACAGTGGGGCCGCTGTGCGGCTGCTGGATCCCATTGCCTGCTGGAGCGGTGTGGAGGCGTGTCGGTCGCCGCACGGCTCTGCGCCATGGTTAGAGTAGGTTCCCACTTAAACAAGAGGCATCCTTGTCGCGGTAAGTGGGCCTATGCGCTTTGATCAAACTGTATACTAATTGCCTCTCTATAGTGCACAGCAAATGATTGATAGCATCGCTGTATTGCCATGTTTTATCATAAGAAATGCTGATATTGAAAACAGTTGTATATCAGAAGCATAGGTATGAGGATGTGCGATTTAGAGATTCTCTCCACATATCCATACAATTTAGGCTATAAACTTCTTTTCCCCCCTCCCCTGAATCAGCACTCCTCCCCATGTGGCTCAGGTGCTTTTTAATTAGCAGAAGTCTGCAAAGGGTTTATATATTCCTACCACATCTCAGTTGGAGTTCCTGAGAGGCTGTGAACAGGTGAGCCATTTGCACCAGTTCACATGCGGCGCTGGACGGCGGCCGTCTCTGCTTCTGTGCCGTGCTGGTAAAGTGATGGGACCCGGGGCCCATGTGGCCTCACTGTACAGTGGGGCCGCTGTGCGGCTGCTGGATCCCATTGCCTGCTGGAGCGGTGTGGAGGCGTGTCGGTCGCCGCACGGCTCTGCGCCATGGTTAGAGTAGGTTCCCACTTAAACAAGAGGCATCCTTGTCGCGGTAAGTGGGCCTATGCGCTTTGATCAAACTGTATACTAATTGCCTCTCTATAGTGCACAGCAAATGATTGATAGCATCGCTGTATAGCCATGTTTTATCATAAGAAATGCTGATATTGAAAACAGTTGTATATCAGAAGCATAGGTATGAGGATGTGCGATTTAGAGATTCTCTCCACATATCCATACAATTTAGGCTATAAACTTCTTTTCCCCCCTCCCCTGAATCAGCACTCCTCCCCATGTGGCTCAGGTGCTTTTTAATTAGCAGAAGTCTGCAAAGGGTTTATATATTCCTACCACATCTCAGTTGGAGTTCCTGAGAGGCTGTGAACAGGTGAGCCATTTGCACCAGTTCACATGCGGCGCTGGACGGCGGCCGTCTCTGCTTCTGTGCCGTGCTGGTGGAGTGATGGGACCCGGGGCCCATGTGGCCTCACTGTACAGTGGGGCCGCTGTGCGGCTGCTGGATCCCATTGCCTGCTGGAGCGGTGTGGAGGCGTGTCGGTCGCCGCACGGCTCTGCGCCATGGTTAGAGTAGGTTCCCACTTAAACAAGAGGCATCCTTGTCGCGGTAAGTGGGCCTATGCGCTTTGATCAAACTGTATACTAATTGCCTCTCTATAGTGCACAGCAAATGATTGATAGCATCGCTGTATAGCCATGTTTTATCATAAGAAATGCTGATATTGAAAACAGTTGTATATCAGAAGCATAGGTATGAGGATGTGCGATTTAGAGATTCTCTCCACATATCCATACAATTTAGGCTATAAACTTCTTTTCCCCCCTCCCCTGAATCAGCACTCCTCCCCATGTGGCTCAGGTGCTTTTTAATTAGCAGAAGTCTGCAAAGGGTTTATATATTCCTACCACATCTCAGTTGGAGTTCCTGAGAGGCTGTGAACAGGTGAGCCATTTGCACCAGTTCACATGCGGCGCTGGACGGCGGCCGTCTCTGCTTCTGTGCCGTGCTGGTGGAGTGATGGGACCCGGGGCCCATGTGGCCTCACTGTACAGTGGGGCCGCTGTGCGGCTGCTGGATCCCATTGCCTGCTGGAGCGGTGTGGAGGCGTGTCGGTCGCCGCACGGCTCTGCGCCATGGTTAGAGTAGGTTCCCACTTAAACAAGAGGCATCCTTGTCGCGGTAAGTGGGCCTATGCGCTTTGATCAAACTGTATACTAATTGCCTCTCTATAGTGCACAGCAAATGATTGATAGCATCGCTGTATAGCCATGTTTTATCATAAGAAATGCTGATATTGAAAACAGTTGTATATCAGAAGCATAGGTATGAGGATGTGCGATTTAGAGATTCTCTCCACATATCCATGGACTCAATATGCCCCTCAGCGAATACCTTGGGGTGTCTACTTTCCGAAATGGGGTCACATGTGGGGTATTTATACTGCCCTGGCATTTTAGGGGCCCTAAAGCGTGAGAAGAAGTCTGGAATATAAATGTCTAAAGAATTTTACGCATTTGGATTCCGTGAGGGGTATGGTGAGTTCATGTGAGATTTTATTTTTTGACACAAGTTAGTGGAATATGAGACTTTGTAAGAAAAAATAATAATAATAATTTCCGCTAACTTGGGCCAAAAAAATGTCTGAATGGAGCCTTACAGGGGGGTGATCAGGGAGTCTATATGGGGTGATCACCCCCCTGTCATTGATCACCCCCCTGTAAGGCTCCATTTAGACGTCCGTATGTTTTTTACAGATCCACGGATACATGGATCGGATCCGCAAAACACATACGGACATCTGAATGGAGCCTTACAGGGGGGTGATCAATGACAGGGGGGTGATCAGGGAGTCTATATGGGGTGATCACCCCCCTGTCATTGATCACCCCCCCTGTAAGGCTCCATTCAGACGTCCGTATGTTTTTTACGGATCCACGGATACATGGATTGGATCCGCAAAACACATAGGGACATCTGAATGGAGCCTTACAGGGGGGTGATCAATGACAGGGGGGTGATCAGGGAGTCTATATGGGGTGATTACCCCCCTGTCATTGATCACCCCCCCCTGTAAGGCTCCATTCAGACGTCCGTATGTTTTTTACAGATCCACGGATACATGGATCGGATCCGCAAAACACATACAGACATCTGAATGGAGCCTTACAGGGGGGTGATCAATGACGGGGGGTGATCAATGACAGGGGGGTGATCAGGAAGTCTATATGGGGTGATCACCCCCCTGTCATTGATCACCCCCCTGTAAGGCTCCATTCAGATGTCCGTATGTGTTTTGCGGATCCGATCCATGTATCAGTGGATCCGTAAAAATCATACGGACGTCTGAATGGAGCCTTACAGGGGGGTGATCAATGACGGGGGGTGATCAATGACAGGGGGGTGATCAGGGAGTCTATATGGGGTGATCACCCCCGTCATTAATCACCCCCCTGTAAGGCTCCATTCAGACGTCCGTATGTGTTTTGCGGATCCGATCCATGTATCAGTGGATCCGTAAAGATCATACGGACGTCTGAATGGAGCCTTACAGGGGGTGATCAATGACGGGGGGTGATCAATGACGGGGGGTGATCAATGACAGGGGGGTGATCAATGACAGGGGGGTGATCAGGGAGTCTATATGGGGTGATCACCCCCCTCATTAATCACCCCCCTGTAAGGCTCCATTCAGACGTCCGTATGTGTTTTGCGGATCCGATCCATGTATCAGTGGATCCGTAAAAATCATACGGACATCTGAATGGAGCCTTACAGGGGGGTGATCAATGACAGAGGGGTGATCAGGGAGTCTATATGGGGTGATCACCCCCGTCATTGATCACCCCCCTGTAAGGCTCCATTCAGACGTCCGTATGTGTTTTGCGGATCCGATCCATGTATCAGTGGATCCGTAAAAATCATACGGACATCTGAATGGAGCCTTACAAGGGGGTGATTAATGACAGGGGGGTGATCAGGGAGTCTATATGGGGTGATCAGGGGTTAATAAGGGGTTAATAAGTGACAGGGGGGGGTGTAGTGTAGTGGTGTTTGGTGCTACTTATTACTGAGCTGCCTGTGTCCTCTGGTGGTCGATCCAAGCAAAAGGGACCACCAGAGGACCAGGTAGCAGGTATATTAGACGCTGTTATCAAAACAGCGTCTAATATACCTGTTAGGGGTTAAAAAAATCGCATCTCCAGCCTGCCAGCGAACGATCGCCGCTGGCAGGCTGGAGATCCACTTGCTTACCTTCCGATCCTGTGAACGCGCGCGCCTGTGTGCGCGCGTTCACAGGAAATCTCGGCTCACGCGAGATGACGGCTATTGGCGTTAGTGTGACCTGGGAGCGCCGCAGCAATGAGTGTGACCTGGGAGCTTGGCGGCAGGTGGTTAAGGACCATGGGTTTACTTTTAAAAAATCTTTCTTAACCCTTTGCCTCTGCAGACAATTTTGGCCTTAAAGGGTACTCCGGGAATTAAGTAAATGAAAATACTTAAAGGGGTTGAATGACTTCAGTAAGTGGCATTTATCATGTAGAGAAAGTTAATACAAGGCACTTACTAATGTATTGTTATTACCCATATTGCTTTCTTTGCTTGCTGGATTTATTTTCCCATCACAATATACACTGCTCGTTTCCATGGTTACAGACCACCCTGCAATCCATCAGTGGTGGTCGTGCTTGCACACTATAGGAGAAAGCGTCAGCCTCTCTGGTGGCCGGGACCATGGGAGCACACATAGGCTGGTGCTTTTTCCTATAGTGTGCAAGCAGGGTGGTCTGTAACCACGGAAACGAGCGGCGTATAATGTGATGGAAAAATGAATCCAGCCAGCAAAGGAGGCAAAATGGGTACTACCAATACATTAGTAAGTGGCTTGTATTAACTTTCTCTACATGATAAATGCCACTTACTGAAGTGATACAACACTTTTAAATATTACTTTATTATAAATATATTCTCAAATACCTTTTATTAGTTATAATGGCTCCTTTGTATAGGGAGCAATCATTAGGAGAAATAAAATGGCTGCCGTTCTATTAGTACACACAAAACCTGTCCTAATCACACAGGAGGTCGTTACTTCACAGCACTGAGCTAACGAGCTGCCTCCTCCTCCTCTCTGCTTGTCAGGGATTATGATCCTGAATACAGTTGGGGATATGGATAATGAGCAGCAGCATTGTATGCAGTCTGCAAAACCACAGCCCAACATTACCACAGTCTGTCCTCTCTGTACTTGAATATCATATAAAACTACACTCACCTAAAGAATTATTAGGAACACCTGTTCTATTTCTCATTAATGCAATTATCTAGTCAACCAATCACATGGCAGTTGCTTCAATGCATTTAGGGGTGTGGTCCTGGTCAAGACAATCTCCTGAACTCCAAACTGAATGTCAGAATGGGAAAGAAAGGTGATTTAAGCAATTTTGAGCGTGGCATGGTTGTTGGTGCCAGACGGGCCGGTCTGAGTACTTCACAATCTGCTCAGTTACTGGGATTTTCACGCACAACCATTTCTAGGGTTTACAAAGAATGGTGTGAAAAGGGAAAAACATCCAGTATGCGGCAGTCCTGTGGGCGAAAATGCCTTGTGGATGCTAGAGGTCAGAGGAGAATGGGCCGACTGATTCAAGCTGATAGAAGAGCAACGTTGACTGAAATAACCACTCGTTACAACCGAGGTATGCAGCAAAGCATTTGTGAAGTCACAACACGCACAACCTTGAGGCGGATGGGCTACAACAGCAGAAGACCCCACCGGGTACCACTCATCTCCACTACAAATAGGAAAAAGAGGCTACAATTTGCACGAGCTCACCAAAATTGGACTGTTGAAGACTGGAAAAATGTTGCCTGGTCTGATGAGTCTCGATTTCTGTTGAGACATTCAAATGGTAGAGTCCGAATTTAGCGTAAACCGAATGAGAACATGTATCCATCATGCCTTGTTACCACTGTGCAGGCTTTTGGTGGTGGTGTAATGGTGTGGGGGATGTTTTCTGGGCACACTTTAGGCCCGTTAGTGCCAATTGGGCATCGTTTAAATGCCACGGGCTACCTGAGCATTGTTTCTGACCATGTCCATCCCTTCATGACCACCATGTACCCATCCTCTGATGGCTACTTCCAGCAGGATAATGCACCATGTCACAAAGCTCGAATCATTTCAAATTGGTTTCTTGAACATGACAATGAGTTCACTGTACTAAAATGGCCCCCACAGTCACCAGATCTCAACCCAATAGAGCATCTTTGGGATGTGGTGGAACGGGAGCTTCGTGCCCTGGATGTGCATCCCTCAAATCTCCATCAACTGCAAGATGCTATCCTATCAATATGGGCCAACATTTCTAAAGAATCCTATCAGCACCTTGTTGAATCAATGCCACGTAGAATTAAGGAAGTTCTGAAGGCAAAAGGGGGTCCAACACCGTATTAGTATGGTGTTCCTAATAATTCTTTAGGTGAGTGTATATTCAGGATCATAATGCCTGACAAGTAGAGCAGAGAGGAGGAAGAGGCAACTCTTTACCTCAGTAACTTGTCCTTCTGTGTGATTAGGACTTGTTTTGTGTGTACTGATAGGGCGGCGGCCATTTTATTTCTCCTGATTGCTCCCTAGACAAAATAAGCCATTATAACCTATGATAGGTATTTAGGAATGTATTTTTAATACAGTTGTGTTCAAAATAATAGCAGTCAGACATCACTAACCTGATCAATCACTGTTTTTGGTAGAAATGATATTTCTACATGGTAAATAATTTACTAGCAGGTACCCAACAGTTATGACATGCATGCTGCTGATTCTGTGTAATTGAATCACTAATTGAAAGGGGCATGTTCAAAATAAGGCTACACACAATGTAAGTCCCCTTTGACATTGTGTCAGGACGGATCTGTTTGGCTCAGTTTCGTCAGAAGGACACCAAAACGCTGCAAGAATGCATTAAGGGCAAAACTGATCCGTTTTGGACCACTTGTGAGATCCCTGAACGGATCTCACAAACGGAAACCAAAAACTCCAGTGTGAAAGTATCCTAATAGCAGTGTGGAGTTCAATTAGTGGATCATTCTTTGAAAAACAGGTGGCAATTATTGCCCTTATTTAAAAAAGGAAGGCAGCAAATGTTGTACATGCTGGTTACAGTGCATTTCTCTCTGAAATTCTGAGAAAATTTGTTTTTTCCAGACATTGTTCAGAAGAACAGCGTACCGTGATTAAAAAGTTGATTGAAGAGGGGAAAACATAGTGCAGAAAATAATAGGCTGCTCAGCTAAAATGATCGCAAATGCTTTACAATGGCAACAAAAACCTGAAAGACGTGGAAGAAAGCGAAAAACTACCATTCGAATGGATAGAAGCCAAATGGCAAGGACTCAGCCAACAATCAGCTCCAGGAAGATCAAAGAAGGTCTAAAGTTACCTGTGAGTACTGTTACAATTAGAAGACACCTATGTGAAGCCAAGCTATCTGAAAGAAGCCCCCGCAAAGTCCCACTGTTGAAAAAAAGACATGTGCTGAAGACGTTACAAGAGCACATTGACTGGCCTAAAGAGAAATGGCGCAACATTTTGTGGACTGATGAAAGTAAGATTGTTCTTTTTGGGTCTTGTGGCCGGAGACAGTTTGTCAGATGACCCCCAAACACTGAATTCCAGCGACAGTACACTGTGAAGACAGTGAAGCATGGTGGTGCAAGCATCATGATATGGGGATGTTTCTCATACTACTGTGTTGGGCCTATTTATCGCATATCAGGGATCATGGATCAGTTTGAATACATCAGAATACTTGAAGAGGTCATGCTGCCTTATTCTGAAGAGGAAATGCCCTTAAAATGGGTGTTCCAACAAGACAACGACCCCAAACACACCAGTAAACGTGCAACATCTTGGTTCCAGACCAACAAGATTGACGTTATGGAGTGGCCAGCCCAATCCCCGGATCTTAATCCAATAGAAAACTTGTGACATCAAAAATACAGTTTCTGAGGCAAAACCAAGAAATAGAGAAGAACTGTGGAATGTAGTCCAATCATCCTGGGCTGGAATACCTGTTCACAGGGGCCAGAAGTCGGTTGACTTCATGCAACACAGATGTACAGCAGTTCTCAGAAACAGTGGTTATACAACTAAATATTAGTTAAGTGATTCAAAGGAAAGCAAAATCTTCAAACATTTTTCAGTTTATATAGTGAATGTCTGAGTTTGTAAAGAAGAATACAAACACTGCTATTTTTTTGAACAGTCTAATACAGTGATGCCCAACCTACGGCCCGCGGGCCAAATGCGGCCCGCGAAGCCGTGTCATGCGGCCCGCGCAGTGACCGGACTTTATCAGCGCAGGGCGCACTGCGAACGGCACAGGCAGCAAATCGATGCTGCCTGTGCCTGCAATCTCCCCACCCAGCGCCGCCTCCTAGCTAATTTATTCACTGCACTTGCCTCTGTGAAATTGAAGAGAAGTGCCGTAATCTCGCACAGGCGCACTGGCAGAGGCATCGAAGTGCACATGCACAATCTTCCTGGCCTCTGCTAGTGCGCCTGTGCGAGATTACGGCGCTTCTCTTCAATTTCACAGAAGCAAGTGCAGTGAATAAATTAGCTAAGAAGCGGCTCTGGGTGGGGGGGGATATCTGTGGACGACACTGAAGGGGGGGATATCTGTGGACGGCTCTGGGTGGGGGGGATATCTGTGGACGGCTCTGGGTGGGGGGGATATCTGTGGATGACACTGAAGGGGGGATATCTGTGGACGACACTGAAGGGGGGATATCTGTGGATGACACTGAAGGGGGGATATCTGTGGACGACACTGAAGGGGGGATATCTGTGGACGACACTGAAGGGGGGATATCTGTGGACGACACTGAAGGGGGGATATCTGTGGACGACACTGAAGGGGGGATATCTGTGGACGACACTGAAGAGGGGATATCTGTGGACGACACTGAAGAGGGGATATCTGTGGACGACACTGAAGGGGGGATATCTGTGGACGACACTGAAGGGGGGATATCTGTGGACGACACTGAAGGGGGGATCTGTGGACGACACTGAAGGGGGATCTAGGGAGGGGTGTGGGGATGTTGGGGTGGGAGCTCTGGAAGGGGTGCGAGGTCCGATAGGTATGTGGGGGTGGGAGATCCGGGAGGGGGGGCCATAATTTTTTTTTGCTATGGGACCCAATCATTTATAGCTACGCCCCTGATTGTTAAGATTGGGTGGGCACTGGAGCGATAGAGCGCCCTGCTGTAGGAGAAGCCGGCAGGAGATAAAAGGAGGAGGGGCCAGCTCCTGGTGGTGTTGGGCACATGGCACAAGCATGGTGGTGGAGGATCTGACTGAAGCCTAAAGACCAGACATCAAGGTAGACCTGCAGAAGAAGGTGACAGCGCAGTATGTGATGTATTACATGTGTGTAATGTATGTAGTGCAGTGTGTGATCATCACATACTGCACTACATACATTACACAAATATATACATCACATGCCCTCTCACAGTAATAATGCCAAGATATGTGCCCTCTTCACAGACGTAATGCTCACACATGCCCCCTCACAGTAGTTATGCCCAGATATGTGCCCTCTTCACAGTAGTTATGCCCTGATATGTGCCCCCTCACAGTAGTTATGCCCAGATATGTGCCCCCTCACAGTAGTTATGCCCAGATATGTGCCCCCTCACAGTAGTTATGCCCAGATATGTGCCCCCTCACAGTAGTTATGCCCAGATATGTGCCCCCTCACAGTAGTAATGCTCACTCATGCCCCCTCACAGTAGTTATGCCCAGATATGTCCCCCCTCACAGTAGTTATGCCCAGATATGTGCCCCCTCACAGTAGTTATGCCCAGATATGTGCCCCCTCAAGGTAGTTATGCCCAGATATGTGCCCCCTCACAGTAGTAATGCTCACTCATGCCCCCTCACAGTAGTTATGCCCAGATATGTGCCCCCTCACAATAGTTATACCCTGATATGTGCCCTCCTCACAGTAGTTTTGGCCAGATATGTGCCCTCCTCACAGTAGTTATTCCCAGATATGTGCCCTCCTCACACTAGTTATGCCCAGATATGTGCCCTCCTCACAGTAGTTATGCCCAGATATGTGCCCTCTTCACAGAAGTAATGCTCACACTAGCCCCCTCACAGCATTTGCATTTCTTTCTGGCAAAGCTACCTGGTTCCAGCCCGCGAAATTTATACCAAGTCTAGTGCGGCCCTCAGACGAAAAATGATTGGGCACCACTGGTCTAATATATACTTTTCTTAAAATTTTTTACAGGAACAACACAAATTTGATATATTTTTAGATAGAATAGAAGGTGCAGTGTTCCCAATGCATTTGTGTGTATGGAAATAAGTTATTTAAAGGATTTTGAGCTTTATTCACTTTTTAAACACACTGCTATTATTTTGAACAGAACTGTAAAGTAATATTCAAGTATTTTCATTTTCTTAATTCCAGGAGAAACCCTTTAATGACCAAGCACTATTTTTCAAATCAGACTTTTGTCACTTTATGTGGTAATAACTTTGGAATGCTTTTACTTATCTAAGGCCCCTTTCACGTGAGCAAGTATTCCGCGCGGGTGCAATGGGAATGCATTGCGCCCGCACGGAATCCGGACCCATTAATTTCAATGGGGCTGTGTACATGTGCATTGGTTTTCATGCATCACTTGTGCGTTGCATGAAAATCGCACCATGTTCTATATTATGCGATTTTAACGCAATCCTGGCCCCATAGAAGTGAATGGAGCTGTGTGAAAATCACATCGCATCCGCAAGCAAGTGCGGCTGCGATGCGTTTTTCATGGATGTTTGTAAACATTCAGTTTTTTATCACGTGCGTGCAAAACTCTACAAAAAAACTGAACGTGATCGCAAACAAAACTGAATGAACTTGTTTGCAAAATTTTGCAGTTTTCACTGAACGCATTCGGACCTAATCAGGACACTCTCGTCTGCAAGGGGCCTAAAGGCTACTTCCACATCTGCACTTTGACAGAGGATCTTAAAACCGGGCCAAAAAGGTTCAGTTTAGGGCCAATGTATTGTGAATGGTGCTTTGTTTACGATGCATCAGTATGCATACCGTTCTGGTAACATTCTGTTTTGTGTACTGTCATCAAAACGGAACAAATCGGATCAGTCAATAAAAACAATGTAAGTCAATGGTGCCGAATCAGTTTTTTTCGGATCCTATAAAAAATGTGATCCGTCACCCATTGACTTAGTGTTTTTCGTGACAGATCCGGTTTGCTCAATTTCAATTTAACACAACCGCATCCTATCGGAACGGATGCATCCTGATGTGTTAAATCAAACAGAACTGTTTTGGTCCGGTTTTGAGATTCTCTGCCAGATCTCAAAACCGGAAACCAAAGCGCAGATGTGAAAATAGCCTAAGCCATTCTGAAATATTTTTTTGGCGACACACTGTACTTCGTGTTAGTGGAAAATTTTAGTTGATATGTTTCACCCATAAAAAAAAATCTAAAATTTACAAAAAATTATAAAAATTGGCAATTTTCAAAATTTGAGTTTCTCTGCTTTCAAGATGGAGAGTGATACCTCATAAACGTTATTACTTTACATTCCTCAATTGTCTACTTATTGGCATGATTTTGTAAATGTCATTTTTTTAGGACGCTAAGCTTGGAATTTTAGAAGCAAGTTAAAAAATTTAGAAGAAAATTTTCAAAAACGAATTTAAGAACCAATTCAGTCACTTTGTGGGGCTTACATAATAGAAGCCACCCATAAAAGACCCCATTTTAGAAACTTCACTCCTCAAGTTACTCAAAACTGATTTTTGAAACTTTGTTTTAGTACTTTTAAAGCATGAAATCACTTTTTTTTTATTTTATTAAAAATTAAAAATATTTTTCATTGCCATATACTAACATCCATAAAATGTTTTATTTTTTCACCAATCTAACTGTGTGAGGGCTTGTTTTTTGCGGGTCGAGCTAAAGTTTTTATTGGTATGATTTTGGGATACATATGACGTTTTGATCACTTTTTAATACATTTTTTTGGGAGGTAAATTGACAAAACAGCAATTGCATCAGTTTTTTTTATGGCATTCAACACGCAGGATTAGTATTGTAAATCAGCAGATATGTGAAAAGGCAATTTTTTTTTTATCAAGTCCCTCTTGGATCTTGAAGGTCCATTGGGGCTGATGGCTGTACTATACTATGCTATACTCTTCTATGGCAGAGTACAGTAAGCCTGATCAGACCCTGCAAGTCTGATCAGATACATGGCAAGCCTGGATGCCGCAACGGGACGACCCGGCGGTGAAGAGAGAGGTGGCTACTCATGGCAGCATCTAAGGCGTTAAACAACCGGGATTGGTGCCAGCACCGATCTTGGCTGTTGCATCTGACACTCACTGCTGATGGCAGCGGCTTTCCTGAGCCACCACCATCACATTCAATACCGGGGGACCACAGAGAAGGCTGCAGTGCCTGGGCATATGGGACACAGGGGCATAGCATTGGGGGTAGAAAGAAGGCCATGCCTGATTTTAGGCTCTGATCTCCACTTAAACTGGCATTTTTACACTGCCTACGCTCCGACTGATTAGTCTCCACAAACTAACCAATCAATCAGAGAGCGCGCTGGCAAGATCGCTGGGTGAGAGCAGACGTAGCTGTACATCTGATAGCGTAGAAGTCAAGAAAAATAGGGTGGCACTGCTGTGTGTGACGTGGGGATGCACGGGATACAGGGCTACCCTGTCAATGAATACAGCCAGTGATCGTGGTGCTCTGCCCAAAAATGGAAAAGTCTAAACAATCGCACAAAATGTAAAAGAAAATATGAAAAAAAGAGGGCGGCACTCATCACTGCTGAAATAAAATATAATCCTTTATTCGTCATGGATAAAAGCGGTTGGCAGGAGCATAATCGCAAGATGCACGGACATGAGAGCGGCGACAGCCGTTTCGCGCGAGTTTGCGCTTCCTCTGGCCTCACTGCGCTAGTGCGAGTCAGTATTTATTGACATGGCGTCTCGTTGTCATAGCAGCAAAGACGCTCACAAATAAAACACTCATTACTAAAATAATATATTTTCTTCTACATTTTGTGTAGCTGTACATCTGCTTGCAGCAAGTTAAATGCAATCTGGACATACAGTTCCATTTGCAGTAAGAGGTTAAGGATGGAGCCTGTCACATAATTACCTGCCAAACACTAAGGATTCCGTATTTTTGTCCGTTCTGCTTCCCCATCCATTCTGGAAGTCCACAAAACACAGCCATATAATTGCCATTTGTCACTGTTTTTTTGCGGACCGAAGAAAAACGGAAAGAGGAAATTGTCACTATTTCAACCACAACCACCTGAAAAGACCCATAAGGTGGTCACATGATCACTCCAGTGCCATTGTCTACTACTTGTAATATATGCAAATGAGCCTCTAGAGCAGGGGTCCTCAAACTTTTTAAACCGGGGGCCACTTCACTGTCCCTCAAACCATTGGAGGGCCGGACTATATTTTTTAAAGGGGTATTCCCATCTTGGACAATAGGGGAATATCATTAGGTGCAGGTCCCACCGCTGGGACCCGCACCTATATAGAGAACGGAGCCCCGAAAGTGAATGGGAGTGTACTGCGCATGCACTGCCCATGCTCCCATTAATTTCTATGAGGCTGGCGGAAATAGCCTATTTTCGGCAGCCCCATAGAAATGAATGGACGGCGGCTGCTTATGCGCAGTGCGCCCTCCTTCGCTTTCGGGGCTCCGTTCTCTATATCAGTGCGGGTCTCAACGGTGGGACCCACACCTATAGGACAATGGGGGCATATCCTACCTAGCGATATGCCCCCATTGTCCAAGATGGGAAAATCCCTTTAACTATGACCAAATTCCTCCCTATATAACGGGCCAAATTGATACGTCCTAAATCCGAACACTGAAAAGGAAACGCAATCAGTAATCTATTTTACACTTAAGTTGACGTTCTGGTTTGGAATGGCTATATAAGCAGGAAGATCCTTTCCATGGGACAACCATGACACTAAAATAGGATCTTCCTGCTTATATAGCCATTCCAAACCAGAACCCCCACTTGCAGGTCTGTGCCCCCGATGTGGACACTTACCTCTTGCAGGCTTTTCTATGCAGACCAGATCAGTGACTGACGGGGTTCTCCCTATATAACGGACGGGGTTCTCCCTATATAACGGGCCTGAAAGGAAATGCGTATATAAGTAGGATGCTATTTTATTATCATGGTTGCCCCATGGAAAGAAAACTGGCAGTTGGCTGGATTGGCATGCTCTCAATTGTTTCCCAAAGAGACTTGGATAATGAAATATCAGGCTGCAAGTCTGCATTTCAATAGGTCAGATTCTGACCTATTGAAATGCAGACTGGCACCCTGATATTTCATTAGCCAAGTATCACTCTGACTGACCTGTTGACAGTCTCTTTGAGTATGAAATGAGAGCATGCCAACCCAGCTAACTGCCCGTTTTCCCACTGTCACAGTGGCCACCATTTTCATTTGCCCCACAGACAAGTGGCCGCCATTTTAATGTCCCCCTCATCGGCCCCGCCACCCCCCCATTGTGAAAAATGCCCACCACACACTGCCACACTGACGCACCCACAGTTGTTCCGGCTGTTCTTCTCTCTGCTCCGGGCGGTGATGTGAGAAGCTGGCGGGCGGCGGCGGCGCTAACTCACTGCGTCGCCTGAGAGGAGGCGCGTGACGTCAGTGAGCAGTCACGTACCGCCGGAGCAGAGCTGACATCGGAGGGAGCAGATGCGCGTAGGCCTAATGTTAACTGTTAAAGACCCGGCGGGCCGGATCAGAGTCCTCGGCGGGCCGCATGTGGCCCGCGGGCCGTAGTTTGAGGAACCTTGCTCTAGAGCAATAAGGGCATTACCATTACACCTAGAGGCTCTGCTCTGTCTGAAACTGCTGTGCCCATTTCACTTTGACAGGGCTAGGCAACGTAAACAATCATCACTGCCTGGCCCTGTCATTTTTCTCAGCAATGTGGGCACATATGAACATAGGACCAACACAGAGGTCTTCAGCTGCCAAGTGTACATGTAACAGGTCAGGCAGGTTCAATCGGTGCAAAACTGCTGACAGATCCTCTTTAATAAAAAGCACCTCTGATTGCATCGTGAATAAGCTTTGGGAGCTGCAGTGCTTTTTCTTACTATGTAAGTGGCATGGGTACCCTACCCCTACATGAATCGCAGTGTGCCAAAAGAAAGAAATTTAGGTTGTTTAGTGTAGGGACTCATAAGAGAATGAGAACCCTTGATGTGAGCTTGCAAGCTGGGTAATTTTACTATCCAAATTCCACTTTCAATCCAAATTTTAGGACTGACTGTGCAAAACAAAACTGTCCTAGCAGTAACCACATAAATTAGAATTTGACAAAAATGACCTTCTAACATCTCATTAGAATCAACCTTTCTAAATCATAGCTTTCAAGGTTTCAGTGCATTATTTATTTAATTATTTATATTACTTAAGTTTGTAACTGGTCCGAATGAAAACTGGCTCAGCCGCCCATACTAAACAATCCTTTACCTTTAGTTTTTCAGTGCTCGTTTTTGAAAAAGTAAAAGCTCAATTATTGGATGTTATGGGCAACTACGCCAGTTTTCATTTACAACAGTTTTGAAAACAATCATTTCTTTTTAATTTAAAAAAGGGGGTTTAACTTGTACTACAGAATCAAATTTGAAAGGGGTCGATAATGAAAAGGCCAAAAAATTAAAGGACTTTGTTTTTGTTTTATTCAAATTCTTCTGCAGGGCTATTTATCATTCCCCCAGTTTTCTGGCATTAAAGACATATCTATGCCAGCTAGGGGCTGGCATAGGTTACAGTTAGGCGTATGGACTGCCAGAGGATATGCCTAATTTATGACGAGGCCCATCCTCCGGTTGCACAGTCGATATCATACACCAGCATTAAACGATTGTCTATCAAATTCCCCATTTCTGTTCTCCTGCTCAACTTAAAGACCATAAGAGAATAAGGGAATAAGGGAATTGTATAGTGACTAAATATTAACGGCCTATCCTCAGGATAAGTCTTCATTATGATTTTGGCAGTATTTAGGGGAATCTGCTGTATGAATCGTTAGCAACTGTTATGCATGTGCTATTTAGACTTTCAAATTACAGGGTCATTGTTCACTTAAATGGGTTGTCCAACGAAAAATGTTCTACAATTTTCAAACCAGCTCCTGGATCTGAATACTTTTGTAATTGCATATAATTACAAAATGTGTACAGCCACTGAGTTATTCATTATAATGTATCTGTATAGCGCCACCTGCTGTTTGTTCTGTTCACTGAGATGGACACACCCCCGGAGCTGTGATAGGGAGAGCTGAGACACACCCCTTGAGCTGTATCAGAAAAGACACTCCCCTGAGCAGTCAGCTTGATATAAATCTAGCAGAGCAATGACTGGGGAGATCTCTAGATCCATGTGAGGTACAGGGCCGGTTCCAGCTTTGTTAGAAAGAGTACCATGTACTATATAATGTCTGATTTTCATTTTTTACATTATTCATGGTATAACCCCTTTAATTGTAGCAGTCTTAACTGCTCTTCCCATTGCAGCGGATTGGATAAGTAGTTGTAATTACACTGCACCACCGTGGCGAGAAAACAATGCATTCATAATTTGAAGTAGCATGCACAAAAGCGGCAGCAAAGCTTCAAACATCAGATCCCTGGGAGGTGCTGCAAGTCCAACGCCCACCAAAATCATACCAAAGACCTATCCTGAGAATAGGCTATCAATATCCCCTTAAGTGGGGAAAATTGGCTTCTACCTCAGTTTTTTTTTTTTTTGCCTTCCTCTGGATCCACTTGCAGGGTAACAGGCCGAACTGGATGGACAAATGTCTTTTGTTCGGCTTTATATACACTGCTCAAAAAAATAAAGGGAACACTTAAACAACACAATGTAACTCCAAGTCAATCACACTTCTGTGAAATCAAATTGTCCACTTAGGAAGCAACACTAAGTGACAATCAATTTCACATGCTGTTGTGCAAATAGGATAGACAACAGGTGGAAATTATAGGCAATTAGCAAGACACCCCCAATAAAGGAGTGGTTCTGGAGTGGTAACCACAGACCACTTCTCAGTTCCTATGCTTCCTGGCTGATGTTTTGGTCACTTTTGAATGCTGGCGGTGCTTTCACTCTAGTGGTAGCATGAGACGGAGTCTACAACCCACACAAGTGGCTCAGGTAGTGCAGCTTATCCAGGATGGCACATCAATGCGAGCTGTGGCAAGAAGGTTTGCTGTGTCTGTCAGCGTAGTGTCCAGAGCATGGAGGCGCTACCAGGAGACAGGCCAGTACATCAGGAGACGTGGAGGAGACCAACAACCCAGCAGCAGGACCGCTAACTCAAACCTTTGTGCAAGGAGGAACAGGAGGAGCACTGCCAGAGACCTGCAATGAGGGCCCGACGTCCACAGGTGGGGGTTGTGCTTACAGCCCAACACCGTGCAGAACGTTTGGCATTTGCCAGAGAACACCAAGATTGGCAAATTCGCCACTGGCGCCCTGTGCTCTTCACAGATGAAAGCAGGTTCACACTGAGCACATGTGACAGAGTCTGGAGACGCTGTGGAGAACGTTCTGCTGCCTGCAACATCCTCCAGCATGACCGGTTTGGCATTGGGTCAGTAATGGTGTGGGGTGGCATTTCTTTGGAGGGACGCACAGCCCTCCATGTGCTCGCCAGAGGTAGCCTGACTGCCATTAGGTACCGAGATGAGATCCTCAGACCCCTTGTGAGACCATATGCTGGTGCGGTTGGCCCTGGGTTCCTCCTAATGCAAGACAATGCTAGACCTCATGTGGCTGGAGTGTGTCAGCAGTTCCTGCAAGACGAAGGCATTGATGCTATGGACTGGCCCGCCCATTCCCAGACCTGAATCCAATTGAGCACATCTGGGACATCATGTCTTGCTCTATCCACCAACGTCACATTGCACCAGACTGTCCAGGAGTTGGCAGATGCTTTAGTCCAGGTCTGGGATGAGATCCCTCAGGAGACCGTCCGCCACCTCATCAGGAGCATGCACAGGCGTTGTAGGGAGGTCATACAGGCACGTGGAGGCCACACACTACTGAGCCTCATTTTGACTTGTTTTAAGGACATTACATCAAAGTTGGATCAGCCTGTAGTGTGTTTTTCCACTTTAATTTTGAGTGTGACTCCAAATCCAGACCTCCATGGGTTAAAAATTTGATTTCCATTTTTTTTTTTTGTGTGATTTTGTTGTCAGCACATTCAACTATGTAAAGAACAAAGTATTTCAGAAGAATTTTTAATTAACTCAGATCTAGGGTGTTATTTTTGTGTTCCCTTTATTTTTTTTGAGCAGTGTACTATGTTAATATCCTGACATGGCACAACCTTTTAAAGGCTGCAATTAGGGATGAGCGAATGTTTTATCCAAAGTCTATGCACATACCACTTGGAACCAAACCAGAGCTCGGGAAATGTGTTTTCACAGTATAAATCAATTTCTGAAGTTATTATGCAAAGGATCGGAGCCAATACATTCTAATACTGTATGGAGCGCTCGCTCCATACAGTATTGAAACAAAGCTTTATGCGAATTGACTTCAGATGTTTCATCCAAAGTAGATTCGCTCATCCCTAGCTGCAATAATAAACCATCTAATCCCACCTGAAAGACAATTAAAATTTAAACAAGAAAGAAAACATTTACAAAAATTTAAGATTATACAGGTCTCACATGAAAGAACCAGGTGCATGGTTAGAGGGGCATCCCCTTTGTATGTTCCGCACAAGTGCAGTATACTGCAGCAGGTGCCCCTTAAACTGGCACAGCAAGACGTGGGCCTGATGTACTCTGGCTTGCATACCATCCTCATCCATGCCTGCTCAAAGAATTGTTGACTCTCCACCGGCTTCTGTGGTCCCACAATCAGATCTAGGTTTGCAGTGATCAGGCCAACACCACCATGCTCTTCCTGCACACAAAGGTAGGGGTCCGACTCTTCAGAAAAGCCTCCTTGTGGCCCTGCACTCTGTTTAGATACTCAAGCACTTCCCCATCAATCACGGCTAGAATACCTATATCAGAAACAGGCTGAGGTAGTCCCTTCCTTCTGTGTGATGAACATGGGTGGAAAGCCTCTGGCCTGGGTTATGCTGGCTGTGGTGTTAGTCCTGCCAGCAGGTCTTCAGGCTGGGATGTGAAAACGACAACTCAACCATACCTAAACAGATTCAAAGCTGCATGAACCTTCATGTGTTCAGACACCCACCAACTTCTTTCACATTCTTTAAGGTGCAATAGTGGCTAACATACTTTAGAGTGTATGGGTAGTCAGAATACTGTATGGGGCAATAGGAGTTAAATTTCTTTAGGGTACAACCAGGGGTTAAATAGTGTAATAATTTAAATTACTTTCTGATACAGAAGGTGTTCACATACTTTATGATGCAATAGGGCTGTGATGGCCAACCTCTGGCACTCCAGCTGTGGTAAAACTACAACTCCCAAGATGCACACTTGCTTGGCTGTTCTCAGAACTCCACAGAAATGAAAGAGCATGCTGGGAGACACTTTCTCCACAGCTGGAGTGCCGGAGGTTAGCCATCACTGCAATAGGGGTTACAATACAGTTGAGTCACATTATGACGACCACCATCCCAGATAACCACGTGCAGCAAGGTCAGCAGGTAGACAGGCTGGGAGTCACTCAAGGTCCTGGTAGGTTGTCACATGTATCTGGAGCCATGCTGCCTGCAGTGCATCCCACAGCTGCACGGGCAGGATCCACAGAGCGAACACAAGGATAGAGGTGGCCTAACAGATGATCAATTGGGTTCAAGTCTGGGAAATTAGGGTGCCAGGGTAGCAAATGAAGTCTTGGTCATACCCTTCAAACCAAATGTCAGACATTTCTAGCCGTGTGACATCACATTGTTTTTCTGAAAGATTCCCACCTGCCCAGGGAAGACAATCAGAATGTATGTGTACATGATCTGCAAGGATGGACTCAACTGATTTGGGTATGAGTGCATTCCACATGGATAAGCGTCCCAGAGAATGCCACAAACCCAGACCATAACACTGCCACCACCAGCATGTTTTCTTCCAGCAATGGTAGCAGAGTGGTTGTTCTCTGATGGTGTGTCAGGCAAGCAACATCATCCATCCATCGATGAAGGTATACGTGCGCTGATAACCACATCACACACCTTACATACCCACCTAGCCACATCACCACAAGTGACTTCCTTCATTAGCTACACGTTGCCGAGGTCAAAAAGGGTCATAATATGACTCGACTAAGTTATGATGCAACAGGGGATCACATACTTTATGATGCAATAGGGGGGTATACTTTATGGTGCAATAGAGGTTAAATTACTTTAGCATCCAATCAAGGATTCACATACATATGTGTCAGTGGAGGCACTTACCCATTAACACTGACGCCCCGGTTCGTTCTCTCCCCGGTATCTTTTCTGACAATCATAGTACCGGTCACTGCGTGTCCCACAATTTGGCCCTCTCCTCGACCAATTTGTCCACGTCCACACGTGGCATTTTTTTTAGACTAATGGAACAGTGGAGCAAGGCCAGGCAGTGCAAATAATGACTCACACCTTTTCTGCATAGTTTGAAGATACCTCAGGGGTGTGTGTACAGTTTCCAGGCAACAGATCTGCAAAATGTGGACAGCACAGAGATGGCTTCCTAATGACTTGATTGGAGCCAAGGGCCACATTTTGGGGGCAAATAGGATAATTTTCAAAACTGATTCTAACAGCACACAGATGTCAACAGTGTGCTGTCCGCATTTTCTGGGTCTGCATGTGATCCAAAAAAAATGTGGATCGGATGAACAAAAACAGTTGTGTGCATGAGAACTTATGGCAGTGTAGGCGAACCTTTTAGAGAACAAGTGCCCAAACTGCAAACCAAAACCCACTTATTTATTGCAAAGTGCCAACAGAGCAATTTAACCTGAATACTGAAAAATACTGGTCAAGTTAAGCTGTGGGGTGGCTTAACACAGGCTGCAGTAAAATGAATGCCTCCCTTCGCGCCACCGGTATTAAAAATGTCCTATTAGCTGCAATCAGTATTAATAAAGCCCCCAGTAAAAATAATAACCCCATTAGAGGCCACTCAAAACTCACCTCATCCATTTCATTGATTCCGTTTTTTTTGTTTTTCCTTTATTACATTATCCAAACTGTTTAAAGCGGAAACAACCCAAAGCTCCAGGTAAATAAAACACACAGCTACCTGCAGTCTGCCAGACTACCATATACACAGCAGTTTGCAGCACAATTCTATGTAAAAATTGATCCTATACACAGGCACCTTGAAAATTCACAGAAAACATTCAAATAATGACAAGGAACTGCAGAAAGCCAGGTTGCACAGCAGAAAAAAAACTTTATTTGCTTTGCAAAAATGAACTTACAGAACATCCTAAAAAATGAAAAATTAAAAAAACGCCCAACAGATAGTACAAACCTTTTATTTACAATGTCAGCAGCTAAACTGAAATGGGATCTCCATTAAAAGTCCCATCAACCACTGAAGTTTTAAATACTTTCTTGCTCAAAGACAATGCAATGCACTTCATTAGGGGTGTACATGGAACCAGTCATAGTAATTTGAGTGCATCTACTATAGCAGGGATCAGCAACCTTCGGCACTCCAGCTGTTGTGAAACTACAACTCCCAGCATGCTCCATTTATTTCTATGTGAGTTCTTAGAAGAGCAGAGCAAGTATGCATGCTGGGAGTCAGTTTCACAACAGCTGCAGTGCCGGAGGTTGCCTACCCCTGTACTATAGTAATCCACCGTACTAAGTAACTAAAGGGAAAAATACCTTTCAGCGCCATAACTTCAGCTCTTGAAATTTTCATGCAAAAAAAAAATAAAAAATTATTGCCTTTTAATATTTACATAGCTGAAACCCTTCCCTTGTCAGGATAGGACAGAAAAACATGGACACGTCTGCACTGAAACAATTAACAAAGTGATTTATGGGAATCAAATTGTGGGGACCAGTCCTGACACTCTGCATATAAATCTACTTCACAACAAACACTACTCTGGGGAGCTAGAACGAGACCTAGAGCTGGCGGCAGAGGTAGGGCGTGGAGGTGGAGAAGTTGACCCTTCCTTACCAGCAGAAGGTGGGCCAGGTGATTTAGACCGGGATCTAGCATCACCTTTACCATTTTCTCTTGGGGAAGGGGATCTGGAACGACTATGGGAAGATCTTTCCTGTTTAGTGTTTGATCGACTCCTAGAACGATCCCTATTGCTTCTTGATCGACTACGAGAGCGGTCATGTTCCCCCTTGGACTGACTTCTGGATCTCTCTCTGGAATCCTCTCTATTTCCCTTTGAAAGACTACGAGATCTTTCCGGAGACCTCTCTCTTGATCTCTCTCTAGACTGGCTGCGTGATCGCTCAGGAGATCTGTTCTCCTTTCCATTTGATGGACTACGTGATCGTTCTCTGGATTGATCTCTTTTACCCATAGACTCTCGTTTTCCTTTGGAGCGACTTCGGGAACGCTCACGTTTGCTCTTGGAACGACTGCTGGATCGATCGCGCTTTGACTTGGAGCGGCTGCTAGACCTCTCACGTTTTGATTTGGGACGGCTGCTAGAGCGTTCTCGTTTCCCTCTAGAATGACTACGAGATCTCTTGCGTTTTCCCTTGGACCGGCTGCGAGATCGAGAGCCATGATCCGATTTAGGTTTGCTTACTGAACGGGACTTTCTCTGCTTTGATGGTGATCGAGAGGTTTCCTTACTTCTGGACCGAGATTTTGACCTAAAAGAAAAAAAAAAGATTAATGAATCCAAGGAGGGAGCGGCAACAAATAAAACTGATGTTTTATTCTAATTAAGGCAGCACAAATCTGTAGCATGTGTGACAATAAGTCTTATTAGGAAAACTTTAATCATTTTTACTAAACAGACATGCTTACCTTGATTGACTCTTAGCAGGTGAATGTGAACGGCTGCGTTTTATTGGAGACCGAGAGCGGCTTTCCTTAACAGGAGACCGAGACAGACTTTTCTTAGCAGGGGAATGAGAGCGACTTCTTTTGGCTGGTGAACGGGAACGACTCTTCTTTGCTGGTGAGCGAGACCTGCTTCTGGATCTGCTGTGGCTGCTATGTCTGCTCCTGCTGCGAGATCTCCTCCTGCTCCTTGATCTTGACCTGACCGCCAAAAAAGTTTCAAAATTAACCATGTTTGAAGGCCAAATATTTATTTTATGCACTTATATAGCCCTGCTATATTCTGCAGCGCTTTACAGACATTAGCATCAAGCTGTCACCAATGGGGCTCCAATCTAAGTTCCCTATCAGGATGTCTTTGGAGAGTGGGAGGAAACCGGAGAACACGGAGGAAACCCACACAAATACTAAAACTTCAATTTCAGATGCAGACAGTCAGAATTTGTTTTGCTGCGGTGTTGCAATTCTAGAGGACCAAAGAAAGATGGAGCAGGGATTGTGTATGGAGCTACATCTATACAGATGACTTTAGATATACAGGTGAAACTCGAAAAATTAGAATAGTGTGCAACGTTTATTTCAGTAATGCAACTAATATACGAGAGACTCATTACATGCAAAGTGAGATATTTCAAGCCTTTGTTATAATTTGGATGACTATGGCTTATGAAACCCCAGTCACAATTTTGAGGTACCCTTAACTCAGGGGATATGGATTAATTAGCTGACTAGTGACACTGAGCCTAGAATATTGAACCTTTTCATAAAATTCTAATCTTTTAATTTGCATTACTGAAATAAATGAACTTTTGCACAATATTCTAATTTTTCTAGTTTCACCTGTATATTGAGGAACGTGCTGTACAAAATAACTATGTACTATCACGTTTTCGCTTCTGAAAAGTATCTTTTACCTTGACCTGCTTCCAGAATAAGACCTTCTGTGGCGAGTCTTGCTTTCAACCAGGCGAATTTTTCTGCCATTTATCTCTGTGCCATCTAGCTTGTCAACAGCTCTCTTCATATCAGAATAGGATCGAAATTCAATCACACCCTCATTGGTATGCTCCTTGTGTGCATCTGCATAGGTAACCTCACCTGCCTGCCTCATGAAATCCTGCAGAGAAAAAAAAAAAAGAAAAAAGGTTGAGAACATGTAATACAGGAAAGGAGCTGTCAACAGGATTAACACATTTCAGCGTAAATTAACAACCCATACACAAAAGTTGGTATATTAAACGGTAACTAAACCTTTGGTGCTGCTCCACGTAGAATGACCCTTCAGCTTGCATCAGCCTTGCTCAGCTTTTCAAGCGTGTAGAGTACAGATCCCATATACTCTCTATGGATCTGTACGCTATACACTTGAAAAGCCGATCAGAACTGATGAAAGCCAAGGGGGCAGAACAGTCTGTGCAGCGGTTCTGCACCTTAGTTTTGTTTGTTTGTTTTTTTAAGTCAAAGGTTTAGGTTACCCTTTAACCACTTAAGGACCACAGGTTTATACCCCCCTAAAGACCAGGCCCTTTTTTACAAATCGGCACTACACTACTTTCACCGTTTATTGCTCGGTCATGCAACTTACCACCCAAATGAATTTTACCTCCTTTTCTTCTCACTAATAGAGCTTTCATTTGGTGGTATTTCATTGCTGCTGACATTTTTACTTTTTTTGTTATTAATCGAAATTTAACGATTTTTTTGCAAAAAAATGACATTTTTCACTTTCAGTTGTAAAATTTTGCAAAAAAAAACGAGATCCATATAGAAATTTTGCTCTAAATTTATAGTTCTACATGTCTTTGATAAAAAAAAAATGTTTGGGTAAAAAAAAAATGGTTTGGGTAAAAGTTATAGCGTTTACAAACTATGGTACAAAAATGTGAATTTCCGCTTTTTGAAGCAGCTCTGACTTTCTGAGCACCTGTCATGTTTCCTGAGGTTCTACAATGCCCAGACAGTACAAACACCCCACAAATGACCCCATTTCGGAAAGTACACACCCTAAGGTATTCGCTGATGGGCATAGTGAGTTCATAGAACTTTTTATTTTTTGTCACAAGTTAGCGGAAAATGATGATTTTTTTTTATTTTATTTTTTTTCCTACAAAGTCTCATATTCCACTAACTTGTGACAAAAAATAAAAACTTCCATGAACTCATTATGCCCATCACGAAATACCTTGGGGTCTCTTCTTTCCAAAATGGGGTCACTTGTGGGGTAGTTATACTGCCCTGGCATTCTAGGGGCCCAAATGTGTGGTAAGGAGTTTGAAATCAAATTCTGTAAAAAATGACCAGTGAAATCCGAAAGGTGCTCTTTGGAATATGGGCCCCTTTGCCCACCTAGGCTGCAAAAAAGTGTCACACATCTGGTATCTACGTACTCAGGAGAAGTTGAGGAATGTGTTTTGGGGTGTCATTTTACATATACCCATGCTGGGTGAGATAAATATCTTGGTCAAATGCCAACTTTGTATAAAAAAATGGGAAAAGTTGTCTTTTGCCAAGATATTTCTCTCACCCAGCATGGGTATATGTAAAATGACACCCCAAAACACATTCCCCACCTTCTCCTGAGTACGGAGATACCAGATGTGTGACACTTTTTTGCAGCCTAGGTGGGCAAAGGGGCCCATATTCCAAAGAGCACCTTTCGGATTTCACTCGTCATTTTTTACAGAATTTGATTTCAAACTCCTTACCACACATTTGGGCCCCTAGAATGCCAGGGCAGTATAACTACCCCACAAGTGACCCCATTTTGGAAAGAAGACACCCCAAGGTATTCCGTGAGGGGCATGGCAAGTTCCTAGAATTTTTTATTTTTTGTCACAAGTTAGTGGAAAATGATGATTTTTTTTTTTTTTTTTTTTTTCATACAAAGTCTCATATTCCACTAACTTGTGACAAAAAATAAAAACTTCCATGAACTCACTATGCCCATCAGCGAATACCTTGGGGTCTCTTCTTTCCAAAATGGGGTCACTTGTGGGGTAGTTATACTGCCCTGGCATTCTAGGGGCCCGAATGTGTGGTAAGGAGTTTGAAATCAAATTCTGTAAAAAATGACCTGTGAAATCCGAAAGGTGCTCTTTGGAATATGGGCCCCTTTGCCCACCTAGGCTGCAAAAAAGTGTCACACATCTGGTATCTCTGTATTCAGGAGAAGTTGAGGAATGTGTTTTGGGGTGTCTTTTTACATATACCCATGCTGGGTGAGATAAATATCTTGGTCAAATGCCAACTTTGTATAAAAAAATGGGAAAAGTTGTCTTTTGCCAAGATATTTCTCTCACCCAGCAGGGGTATATGTAAAATGACACCCCAAAACACATTCCCCACCTTCTCCTGAGTACGGGGATACCAGATGTGTGACACTTTTTTGCAGCCTAGGTGGGCAAAGGGGCCCATATTCCAAAGAGCACCTTTCGGATTTCACAGGTCATTTTTTACAGAATTTGATTTCAAACTCCTTACCACACATTTGGGCCCCTAGAATGCCAGGGCAGTATAACTACCCCACAAGTGACCCCATTTTGGAAAGAAGAGACCCCAAGGTATTCGCTGATGGGCATAGTGAGTTCATGGAAGTTTTTATTTTTTGTCACAAGTTAGTGGAATATGAGACTTTGTATGAAAAAAAAAAAAAAAAAAAAATCTGCATTTTCCACTAACTTGTGACAAAAAATAAAAAATTCTAGGAACTTGCCATGCCCCTCACGGAATACCTTGGGGTGTCTTCTTTCCAAAATGGGGTCACTTGTGGGGTAGTTATACTGCCCTGGCATTTTCCAGGGGCCCTAATGTGTGGTAAGTAGGTAAATGACCTGTGAAATCCTAAAGGTGCTCTTTGGAATGTGGGCCCCTTTGCCCACCTAGGCTGCAAAAAAGTGTCACACATGTGGTATCGCCGTATTCAGGAGAAGTTGGGGAATGTGTTTTGGGGTGTCATTTTACATATACCCTTGCTGGGTGAGAGAAATATCTTGGCAAAAGACAACTTTTCCCATTTTTTTATACAAAGTTGGCATTTGACCAAGATATTTCTCTCACCCAGCATGGGTATATGTAAAATGACACCCCAAAACACATTCCCCAACTTCTCCTGAGTACGGCGATACCAGATGTGTGACACTTTATTGCAGCCTAGATGCGCAAAGGTGCCCAAATTCCTTTTAGGAGGGCATTTTTAGACATTTGGATACCAGACTTCTTCTCACGCTTTGGGGCCCCTAGAATGCCAGGGCAGTATAAATACCCCACATGTGACCCCATTTTGGAAAGAAGACACCCCAAGGTATTCAATGAGGGGCATGGCGAGTTCATAGAAATTTTTTTTTTTTGGCACAAGTTAGCGGAAATTGATATTTTTAATTTTTTTCTCACAAAGTCTCCCTTTCCGCTAACTTGGGACAAAAATTTCAATCTTTCATGGACTCAATATGCCCCTCACGGAATACCTGGGGGTGTCTTCTTTCCGAAATGGGGTCACATGTGGGGTATTTATACTGCCCTGGCATTCTAGGGGCCCTAAAGCGTGAGAAGAAGTCTGGAATATAAATGTCTAAAAAATTTTACGCATTTGGTTTCCGTGAGGGGTATGTTGAGTTCATGTGAGATTTCATTTTTTGACACAAGTTAGTGGAATATGAGACTTTGTAAGAAAAAAAAAATAATAATTCCGCTAACTTGGGCCAAAAAAATGTCTGAATGGAGCCTTACAGAGGGGTGATCAATGACAGGGGGGTGATCAATGACAGGGGGGGTGATCAATGACAGGGGGGGTAATCAATGACAGGGGGGGGATCAATGACAGGGGGGGTGATCAATGACAGGGGGGGTGATCAATGACAGGGGGGGTGATCAATGACAGGGGGGGTGATCAATGACAGGGGGGGTGATCAATGACAGGGGGGGTGATCAATGACAGGGGGGTGATCAATGACAGGGGGGTGATCAATGACAGGGGGGGTGATCAATGACAGGGGGGTGATCAATGACAGGGGGGTGATCAGGGAGTCAATATGGGGTGATAACCACAGTCATTGATCACGCCCGTGTAAGGCTTCATTCAGACGTCCGTATGCGTTTTGCGGATCCGATCCATCTATCAGTGCATCCGTAAAAATCATGCGGACATCTGAATGGAGCTTTACAGGGGGGTAATCAATGACAGGGGGGTGATCAGGGAGTCTATATGGGGTGATCACCACAGTCATTGATCACGCCCCTGTAAGGCTTCATTCAGACGTCCGGATGCGTTTTGCGGATCCGATCCATCTATCAGTGGATCCGTAAAAATCATGCGGACATCTGAATGGAGCTTTACAGGGGGGTAATCAATGACAGGGGGGTAATCAATGACAGGGGGGTGATCAGGGAGTCTATATGGGGTGATCACCACAGTCATTGATCACGCCCCTGTAAGGCTTCATTCAGACGTCCGGATGCGTTTTGCGGATCCGATCCATCTATCAGTGGATCCGTAAAAATCATGCGGACATCTGAATGGAGCTTTACAGGGGGGTAATCAATGACAGGGGGGTAATCAATGACAGGGGGGTGATCAGGGAGTCTATATGGGGTGATCACCACAGTCATTGATCATGCCCCTGTAAGGCTTCATTCAGACGTCCGGATGCGTTTTGCGGATCCGATCCATCTATCAGTGGATCCGTAAAAATCATGCGGACATCTGAATGGAGCTTTACAGGGGGGTGATCAATGACAGGGGTGTAATCAATGACAGGGGGGTGATCAGGGAGTCTATATGGGGTGATAACCACAGTCATTGATCACGCCCCTGTAAGGCTTCATTCAGACGTCCGGATGCGTTTTGCGGATCCGATCCATCTATCAGTGCATCCGTAAAAATCATGCGGACATCTGAATGGAGCTTTACAGGGGGGTAATCAATGACAGGGGGGTGATCACCACAGTCATTGATCATGCCCCTGTAAGGCTTCATTCAGACGTCTGTATGCGTTTTGCGGATCCGATCCATCTATCAGTGCATCCGTAAAAATCATGCGGACATCTGAATGGAGCTTTACAGGGGGGTGATCAATGACAGGGGTGTAATCAATGACAGGGGGGTGATCAGGGAGTCTATATGGGGTGATCACCACAATCATTGATCATGCCCCTGTAAGGCTTCATTCAGACGTCCGGATGCGTTTTGCGGATCCGATCCATCTATCAGTGCATCCGTAAAAATCATGCGGACATCTGAATGGAGCTTTACAGGGGGGTGATCAGGGAGTCTATATGGGGTGATCACCACAGTCATTGATCATGCCCCTGTAAGGCTTCATTCAGACGTCCGGATGCGTTTTGCGGATCCGATCCATCTATCAGTGGATCCGTAAAAATCATGCGGACGTCTGAATGGAGCTTTACAGGGGGGTAATCAATGACAGGGGGGTAATCAATGACAGGGGGGTGATCAGGGAGTCTATATGGGGTGATCACCACAGTCATTGATCACGCCCCTGTAAGGCTTCATTCAGACGTCCGGATGCGTTTTGCGGATCCGATCCATCTATCAGTGGATCCGTAAAAATCATGCGGACGTCTGAATGGAGCTTTACAGGGGGGTGATCAATGACAGGGGGTGATCAGGGAGTCTATATGGGGTGATCAGGGGTGATCAGGGGCTAATAAGGGGTTAATAAGTGACGGGGGGGGGGTGTAGTGTAGTGTAGTGGTGCTTGGTGCTACTTTACTGAGCTACCTGTGTCCTCTGGTGGTCGATCCAAACAAAGGGGACCACCAGAGGACCAGGTAGCAGGTATATTAGACGCTGTTATCAAAACAGCGTCTAATATACCTGTTAGGGGTTAAAAAAAACACATCTCCAGCCTGCCAGCGAACGATCGCCGCTGGCAGGCTGGAGATCAACTCTCTTACCTTCCGTTCCTGTGAGCGCGCGCGCCTGTGTGCGCGCGTTCACAGGAAATCTCGGCTCACGCGAGATGACGCCTATTGGCGTTAGCGTAGCCTGGGGGAGCCGCCGCAATGACGCCTTTCGGCGTTACAGTTGCGGGAAGTGGTTAAAGGAGTTATCCCATGACGAATGTAAAAAATTAAAATCAGGCATCATATAGTACATGGCGATTTCTTTCTAACAAAGCTAGAACCAGCCCTGTACCTCACATGGATCCAGAGATCTCCACATTCATTACTCTGCTAGTTATATCAAGCTCACAGCTCAGGGGGAGTGTCTGGGCTCTCCCCCCATCACAGCTCAGGGGGAGTGTCTGGGCTCTCCCCCCATCACAGCTCAGGGGGAGTGTCTGGGCTCTCCCCCCATCACAGCTCAGGGGGAGTGTCTGGGCTCTCCCCCCATCACAGCTCAGGGGGAGTGTCTGGGCTCTCCCCCCATCACAGCTCAGGGGGAGTGTCTGGGCTCTCCCCCCATCACAGCTCAGGGGGAGTGTCTGGGCTCTCCCCCCATCACAGCTCAGGGGGAGTGTCTGGGCTCTCCCCCCATCACAGCTCAGGGGGAGTGTCTGGGCTCTCCCCCCATCACAGCTCAGGGGGAGTGTCTGGGCTCTCCCCCCATCACAGCTCAGGGGGAGTGTCTGGGCTCTCCCCCCATCACAGCTCAGGGGGAGTGTCTGGGCTCTCCCCCCATCACAGCTCAGGGGGAGTGTCTGGGCTCTCCCCCCCATCACAGCTCAGGGGGAGTGTCTGGGCTCTCCCCCATCACAGCTCAGGGGGAGTGTCTGGGCTCTCCCCCCATCACAGCTCAGGGGGAGTGTCTGGGCTCTCCCCCCATCACAGCTCAGGGGGAGTGTCTGGGCTCTCCCCCCATCACAGCTCAGGGGGAGTGTCTGGGCTCTCCCCCCATCACAGCTCAGGGGGAGTGTCTGGGCTCTCCCCCCATCACAGCTCAGGGGGAGTGTCTGGGCTCTCCCCCCATCACAGCTCAGGGGGAGTGTCTGGGCTCTCCCCCCATCACAGCTCAGGGGGAGTGTCTGGGCTCTCCCCCCATCACAGCTCAGGGGGAGTGTCTGGGCTCTCCCCCCATCACAGCTCAGGGGGAGTGTCTGGGCTCTCCCCCCATCACAGCTCAGGGGGAGTGTCTGGGCTCTCCCCCATCACAGCTCAGGGGGAGTGTCTGGGCTCTCCCCCATCACAGCTCAGGGGGAGTGTCTGGGCTCTCCCCCCATCACAGCTCAGGGGGAGTGTCTGGGCTCTCCCCCATCACAGCTCAGGGGGAGTGTCTGGGCTCTCCCCCATCACAGCTCAGGGGGAGTGTCTGGGCTCTCCCCCATCACAGCTCAGGGGGAGTGTCTGGGCTCTCCCCCATCACAGCTCAGGGGGAGTGTCTGGGCTCTCCCCCATCACAGCTCAGGGGGGCGGTTGAAGGATGAAACTGAGCATGTGCGGCCTTTTCGGTGAGCAGGTCAAAGAAATAGGAAAAAAACAGCAGGTGGCGCTATACAGATAGATAATATGGAATAACTCAGTGGCTGTACTAAATGTTTAATTACCTGCAATTACAAAAGTATTCAGATCCAGGTGCTGGTTTGAAAACTAGAATATTTTTCATGGGACAACCCCTTTAAAATATGAAAATCTAGTCATATTCAATGCCTTTTAAAAGGGTCTCTGGGAATTAGGAGCTGTCCAAGTTGAATAGAATTTTCCCCATGCCACCGAAAGGTTTAAAATAAAAAAAATATATACCAACTTGTTTCTCCTGCACGGTCTCAGTGCCCCGGTCTGTAGTCCTCCCATTTTTGCATACAATTAAAGTGATAGCCTACAGGTATACACAGGTTTAGTACAGCCAAAGACTGTCCTCAGGGGTCTCGTAATGAACATCTTTAAGGACCGTAGTAAGCTGCAGCAGTCACATGCTGTGAAGCTCTATGTCACCACTGTAGCCTTGCATAGAAAGATCAGAAAGAGGACCCGACCAGGGGTGCGGAGTGCTGCAGGAGAAACAGGCGAGTATATTATGAAAAATTTCTCAAAATTCCATAAACAGTCAAGTATGTTCCGTCCAAGCATATATGGCTTTGTACTGTTGCCAGCTGTCATTGTGAAAGCCTATGGCTGCCCCGGTATCAACAGACTAAACATACTTACTGGGCATCCTCAGTGTACATAGGCTGCAAGATGGTGGCGGTCACGTGATCGCACCCTTGGGCTGCTCCTGAATACTATTACTTCTGCCTAGACGTTAAACGATGCTGGACGCATCTGGCACATGCTCAGACGCGGGAAGGGGCCACAGCGCTCATCTGTCTATACATATTATACCACGCACAGCACTGTATACTTGAATGTGACTGTTGGACATGACGTTACAGGTTGAGGCACTCAAGTAGGTGCCTCAGCCTTTTCAAAAAACTGATTGGAAGGGGTGCCAAGAATTAAATCCCAGGATACAGAAGACCTATCCCGAGGACAGCATCACTTCTTGAATCACAGAAAGCCCATTTCAAGGTTGCCATCTAGAAGCCGACAGTAAGTCTACAATACGTACCTTAAGGTCCTGCCAGCTGCAGCGACTAGAGAGGTTTTCCACAATTAGTCTGAACTCTGTACGTACAGGCGGACCATACTTATCTCTGCCAGATCTTTGGCTCCTGTAGCCACCTTTACACATAGAAAGAAAATGTCAGGGCTGCATACCAGATGCACAAGTTATTATCTAATTCTCTGAATTTCTGGGAGGGCATTAAAGACTAGAGTATGCAATTCTTTACTTAAAACCTCCTTTGAAGCCGTGATTCTGGCGAGTGATTAGCAGCAGGGACGTTGAGTTACTCCGTTCTGCTGTGATAAGAATGGGTATTGCTTAACGAGTGAAGTCAACCTCATCAACATGAAATCTTACAGGATTTAATGACATTACAAGGTTTAACTTATTTACATGCATTTCTACAAAGTTATGTAACAAGAGAAGCCAGTCACTTCATTACATTAAGGCAGGAGGTATAAGAAGTGGCACTTGGAAGCACACGCAAGGGGAGTCACCTAGTCCAGATTAAAGCCGGTTTTGTCTAACCCTTTTAATCCTCACCATCACCCTGCGTCTAATGGCAATAGGCTGCTGTCGTCATGGCTTCCGGTAAGGTCAGCCAAAGGGTCATAGGGCAAGGGTCACACAATGTTTGGAAAGGCCAACCAGGAAAGGCAGTCATCTTAAGCCTCAATGGTCTCAGCCCCCACTGGTCTCTTTCAAATTGAAACATCAAGGACGGTTAAAAAGGATTTTGGAATTCAACATGCAAAAAGGTTAAGAATATACAAGTTAAAATACATTCATAACACCATAGTAACCAATGTAACCCCCAAATGATATCCCATATTTAAAGGGATTTTCTGGAAGTAGAATACTGATGACCTATCCTCAGGATAGGTTATCAATGTCAGATCGGTGGGGGATTCGACCCCAGGATCAGCCGTTTGCAGAGGCCATGGTGCTCTTTGAGCGATGCATCCTCTTCCTAGGCCAGTGACAGTGTATTGGTCACAAGGCCTATGTGCAGCTCAGTCCCACTCAAGTGAATGGACCCTAGGCTGCAACACCCACAGCCACATACAACAGTTTATCAGCTGGGGTGCCGAGGGTCGGACCCTCACCAATGAGATATTGATCATCATCCTCAGGAACGATCATCAATATTAAACTCCCAGAAACCCCTTTAACATTAACATATGTTAGAGAATTTAGGGTTCCTCCACGCGTGCAGAATGGCACCATATGCTTTAGGCGTGCAGCTAATTACTGTGTGTTTTCATCTGTACATTTAAAAAATGTACAACAGCAACTTCTGAAAAATGCACATAGTAATAAGCTGCATAGCTAAAAGGCTGTGCCATACGGCACGAGAGAAAGTGCTCCTAAAATTCACCACTGACGCCACAGGAGTCAACTCATAAGTGGGTCAGAATATCTACTACATCTTAATTATGGCCCATGCTGTACAAAACTGTTTAAAGCCCAACTATTCCAGCAATCAAGTAAGGCTACTTTCACACTTGCGGCAGAGGATTCCGGCAGGCAGTTCTGTCGTCGGAACTGCCTGCTGGATCAGGCAATCTGGACGCAAAATGATGGCATTTGTCAAACGGATCCAGATCAGTCTGACAAATGCATTGAAATACCGTATCCGTCTCTGGTGTCGTCCAGAAAAACTGATCTGGTATAAAAAAAAAATCTTTGCGCATTTTTAAAGGTCTGCCGGAACACTTAATGCCGGATCCGGCACGAATACACTTCAATGTAAATGATGGCCGGATATGGCATGTGATCTGTATTTTTGGCCGGAGATAAAACTGCAGCATGCTGCAGTATTTTCTCCGGCCAAAAAAACGTAAGAGGGACTGAACTGATGCATCCTGAACGGATTGCTCTCCATTCAGAATGCATTAGGATAAAACTGATCAGTTTTTTTTCCGGTATTGAGCCCGAGGACAGAACTCAATACTGGGAAACAAAAACGCTAGTATGAAAGTACCCTAAGAAAGCGACAGCTTGAGACCCAGCAGCCGTGGAGCCACTTACAGATCTAAAGTGTCGGAGGAATAATCCAGTCCACAAAACTTATTATTCCAGTCTGAAAATAAACTACTTTTCTTAGGCCTCTTTCACACTTGCGTTGTTGGGATCCGGCATGCACTTCCGTTGCCGGAGGTGCCTGCCGGATCCGTAACAACGCAAGTGTACTGAAAGCATTTGAAGACGGAACCGTCTTCCAAATGCGTTCAGTGTTACTATGGCACCCAGGACGCTATTAAAGTCCTGGTTGCCATAGTAGGAGCGGGGAGCGGGGGAGCGGTATACTTACAGTCCGTGCGGCTCCCCGGGCGCTCCAGAATGACGTCAGAGCGCCCCATGCGCATGGATGACGTGATCACATGGATCACATGATCCATGCGCTTGGGGCGCCCTGACGTCACTCTGGAGCGCCCGGGGAGCCGCACGGACGGTAAGTATGCTGCTCCCCTGCTCCCCGCTACACTTACCATGGCTGTCAGGACTTTAGCGTCCCGGTAGCCATGGTAACTATTCAGAAAAAGCTAAACGTCGGGTCCGGCAATGCGCCGAAACGACGTTTAGCTTAAGGCCGGATCCGGATCAATGCCTTTCAATGGGCATTGATCCCGGATCCGGCCTTGCGGCAAGTCTTCAGGATTTTTGGCCGGAGCAAAAAGCGCAGCATGCTGCGGTATTTTCTCCGGCCAAAAAACGTTCCGTACCGGAACTGAAGACATCCTGATGCATCCTGAACGGATTACTCTCCATTCAGAATGCATTAGGATAATCCTGATCAGTATTCTTCCGGCATAGAGTCCCGACGACGGAACTCTATGCCGGAAGACAATAACGCAAGTGTGAAAGAGCCCTTACTGTTATAAAATTTTAAATACATTCAACTTGATGTTTCACAATGCAAAAAGCATAATAAGGCTGCATTCACACCGGGTTTCAGTCATGCAGCCTGTTATTTTACCAGACAAAATTGTGCTCTATTCTGTCTGCTGGAACCTGTGACGGAGACCCCACATGGAGCCTCTGACGCAGATGTGAAGGCAGCCTAACATGCAGAATCTCAGTTCTGCCTGGACCCCCAGCTCCTCATCCCACTGCTGTTACCAGCCTCTGTTCTCTCCAAGTTTAGGTTTGCCACTGCTTTTCTGCTAATGTGGAAGCTAACCAAGCAGCATGTCTGTACACAGATGACTGCATCGCAGCCTACATACACCGCACAATAGATCACTGTTGGTTGTGATCACTCTGTGCACAATTATGTGCCAAATGTGAGGAAAAGCAGATGCGAACACCGCAGGCAGAGGTTGGTAAAGGTAGCAGAAGAGAAGTGTGGGTCCAGAATGTGCATTTAAGGACTATGAGCTGTTGCTTTACTGACATACAGAAATTCAGTCAACTTTCTCTATGCACTTCTAGTACTCCTACATTATACAGCCAATACAGTCTCTAGGACTCCCCAAAGAACTGCTACCAAAAAATGCAATGCTTACTGCGACTTCCAAAGCTGAATCCATCTCTGTCCCGGCGTGGTCCCCTGGCATGCTCTACGATCACACGCTCTCCGCAAAGGTCTTTGCCATTCAGCTCATATACAGCATCGTCAGCGTCACGCGAGTCTTCAAACTCCACAAAACCGTACCTAAAAAGATAAAGGCCATTACAATTTGCACTGTACAGAACTGACAGATAGAAATGAGAAATCAATTAGTACAAAAACGTAATAGCCAGGCAAATACACAAACTGTCCTCTTTATAGAAAAACCTTGGTTTGCTCCAATTCTTCAGATGCCCCCTGTTGTTGGGAAGGCAGCAATGAAGTCATGACTGCATCAGAAGGGGGCCAGTAGAATACATGACACCTGGTTCTCAATGTTCTGCTGTGGTCATGAGATAAGGGGAAGTTTTAGCATGGACGGGGGTCGTCATGGTCTGAACGGTGGAGAAGCCATGCTACAGACAAATGGTAACTTCAATGTAGTCAATGACTGGCAAGCTTAAAGGGGTTTTCCGAGACTAAAAAATGTCCCCCATATGCCCGTGGCCCTCACACTAAATCTACTTACCTAGCTACCCGCGCACAGATGAAAACATCTGGTGTTGGGGACAGCCAATAGCAGGCAGTGACGGGGATGAGCTTCCCTAGCACTGCAGATGACTCTAGGGAGACTTGGCCCAGTCTTCTACCCCCCGACACCGGATGTTTTCATCCTCACACGGGGAGAAGCAGCAGCGCGGGGACCAGGTAAGTATATTCAGTGTGAGGGGCCCGGGAATATGGGGGACAATCTTTCTCAGATAACCCCTTTGAAAAAGGACCTGTCACCGCTCCTGGCGTCTGTTTTAGTAACTTCTTGCATTCCCCATGTAATACCAATTCTGGAGCATCTATTCTCATGACTATGCTGTGCCATTCCTGTATTATTTCTGCTAGAAGTTGGGAGCAGTCTGCGTGTCTGACTGTCCGGTGCTGCTGGAGTCACTGTACAGGACACACCGCCAACTGGTAACACCCAGCAAGCTGCTGGCAATTCATTGATAAACTTCTAATAGAAATACTACAAGAAAATTTAGACTAGCACAGTCACAGGAGCATATCCATCAAGCAAACATGGTTGATAATAAAATGGTTTGATCAAAAATGTTCGCAACGAGCATCTATTTTTCCATTTATAGTAGGTATAATATACTACTTTAATTTAGAATGATCCCCATTTCTAAGCTCCATTGTTTATATGTGAAATGTTGTGCAGCCATTTTTTTTTATTTTCTAATAGAAATTACAGGAATTGGACAAAGCAGAGCAATAAGAAAAAACATGCAGTTATTAACAATTTATAGGGGTATTCCCATCACAGACAATGGGTGCATATCACTAGGATTTGCCCCCATTGTCTGATAGGTGGGGTTCCTGCACCTACAATGAGAATAGAGCGGGGAAATGAACGGAGGGCGCACTGCGCATGCGCCCTCTGTTCATTTCTATGGGACTGCTGACAATAGAGCGCTGAATAGAAATGAATGGGAGTAGGGGTCACGCGTGCGTTCCCATTCACTTCTATGGGAGCAGCACTTGGTGGTGGTGGATGAACCCCGGTAAATCCAGGGTCCTCCAGCCACCACTCTCCCCGCTCCGTTCTCACTGTAGGTGACCCGCACCTATCAGACAATGGGGGCATATCCTAGCGATATATGCCCCCATTGTCTGTGACGGGAAACCCCTTTAAAGAGAGCGAACTGGCTGTAAAACGACTCAAGCTTGCATGCTTATTCCAACGATGGGGAAAATAAGCCATTGCACATCGGCAGTAACTCGACATGTCGAGAATTAAAGGGAATCTGTCAGCAGATTTGTACCTATGACACTGTCTGACCTGTTACATGTGCACTTGGCAGCTGAAGACATCTGTGCTGGTCCCATGTTCATATGTGTCCGCATTGCTGAGAAAAATGATGTTTTATTATATGCAAATTAGACTGTAGGAGCAACGGGGGCGTTGCCATTACACCTAGAGGCTCTTTGATTGACAGGGCCAGGCAGCAACACTAAAACTCCACAATGGCAGACCATGCTTCCAAAGCAGCTGTGTAACGCAGACTCCGGCTACAATAAGGCCTCGTTCACATGAGCGGGTTTTCCATCCGGATGTGACATGTAGTGAACACACAGCATCCAGATTGAGTCCTGACCCATTCATCTCGAAGTCGCAGCATCTTCTATATTGTACGTTTTTCACAAAGCTCTGGCTCCATAGAAGTGAATGGGGCTTGCAGGAAAGATGGAAGGCTAGGATGCTAGAAGATATTGAGGGTTAATCAGTTTTTCTTCACACGTATGAAAACACATGCTATCCGGATGGAAAAAGAAACACACACTGGAAGCCATTGCAGACAAAACTGATGACCACAAGGCTGTGCAGGAGGCACCTCTACCTCCTACAAGACCACAAGGCTGTGCAGGAGGCACCTCTACCTCCTACAAGACCACAAGGCTGTGCAGGAGGCACCTCTACCTCCTACAAGACCACAAGGCTGTGCAGGAGGCACCTCTACCTCCTACAAGACCACAAGGCTGTGCAGGAGGCACCTCTACCTCCTACAAGACCACAAGGCTGTGCAGGAGGCACCTCTACCTCCTACAAGACCACAAGGCTGTGCAGGAGGCACCTCTACCTCCTACAAGACCACAAGGCTGTGCAGGAGGCACCTCTACCTCCTACAAGACCACAAGGCTGTGCAGGAGGCACCTCTACCTCCTACAAGACCACAAGGCTGTGCAGGAGGCACCTCTACCTCCTACAAGACCACAAGGCTGTGCAGGAGGCACCTCTACCTCCTACAAGACCACAAGGCTGTGCAGGAGGCACCTCTACCTCCTACAAGACCACAAGGCTGTGCAGGAGGCACCTCTACCTCCTACAAGACCACAAGGCTGTGCAGGAGGCACCTCTACCTCATACATGACCACAAGGCTGTGCAGGAGGCACCTCTACCTCATACATGACCACAAGGCTGTGCAGGAGGCACCTCTACCTCATACATGACCACAAGGCTGTGCATGAGGCACCTCTACCTCATACATGACCACAAGGCTGTGCATGAGGCACCTCTACCTCCTACAAGACCACAAGGCTGTGCAGGAAGCACCTCTACCTCCTACAAGACCACAAGGCTGTGCAGGAGGCACCTCTACCTCCTACAAGACCACAAGGCTGTGCAGGAGGCACCTCTACCTCCTACAAGACCACAAGGCTGTGCAGGAGGCACCTCTACCTCATACACGACCACAAGGCTGTGCAGGAGGCACCTCTACCTCATACACGACCACAAGGCTGTGCAGGAGGCACCTCTACCTCATACAAGACCACAAGGCTGTGCAGGAGGCACCTCTACCTCCTACAAGACCACAAGGCTGTGCAGGAAGCACCTCTACCTCCTACAAGACCACAAGGCTGTGCAGGAGGCACCTCTACCTCATACATGACCATAGCCTGTGCAGGAGGCACCACTACCTCATACATGACCATAGCCTGTGCAGGAGGCACCAATACCTCATACATGACCATAGCCTGTGCAGGAGGCACCTCTACCTCATACAAGACCATAAGGCTGTGCAGGAAGCACCTTTACCTCATACATGACCATAGCCTGTGCAGGAGGCACCACTACCTCATACATGACCATAAGGCTGTGCAGGAGGCACCTCCAGTCCATGGACACAGCCTCGCACGTGTGGCAGGCCTGTAGTATCACACAGCCGGGATACTCCGGCTCCATGTGCCTGATAACATGCAGGATGAGTCCCGGTTATCATCGGCCACCAGAGCAGCGCAGAGCGCCCAGTCTCAGCACGAGCTGCAGACCGGTGACGTCACAGAACCATGCCTCTACGTCACCGAGTCTATGTCACCGCTCAGCCCGTCTTGTGCAGCACAATACCCCTTCAGCCATGTCGCGCCTCCACTAACCCCTTACACCAATGCAACAAAATGGCCACCGAGAAATCTCACCACAGCGGGCGCCCCATCTAAACATCACCACGACAACACAGGCCTAAAGCCTGGTGCAAAAACGGCGCTACGCAACAACATCCGTATTTTCCTCACCCATTCTTCAGATCCACCTCCAGTAGCTTTCCGTAACCTCCGAAAAACCTCTGGATGTCCTTCTCCCGGACGTGATAACTCAGCCTCCCGATGTACACACGCGGCATGGCGCTGCTACAGAAGATGGCGGCCTCAGCTCCGCAGACGAGTGACGTGACAAAGGCGGGAGGTGAGCTTTATAAAGTACGTGGGCGTGGTTAGAGAAAGAGGCGGGAAATCGGATGCGCAGTGTAACAACAGAGTTGCGCTGAGGTATTGGGTTGAGATTAGAATGGAGCTGGTAAAAGGAGGTCCTTGCTGTCACTGTGAAGTCAGTAAATTGGTGGGCTAAAAGGGGGTCCTTCCCTTTACTCTCCATGTGCCCTAACATATTACTAACCCCTGACCCTAATCTGTGGCATGCCGCCTAGGCTGTTTGGCACCCGGGGCGGGTCCTTTCTCTGGCACCCCATTCCCGGCCCACCAGTACTTGACCACATACCGCTTACTTCAAGTGACATCTCCTGTCACGTAGACCTTCTCTTTCCTCTTCTCCTCCGTTAGACCTCCATGACAAATTCTTTCAGCCGCATCTCGTCTCTACAGAGTTTGTAACACAGACACGTTAGATTTCTCAGTTTTTCCATCAACCTCCCCATCCTGGTGTCCTCACAGTGTCCTCCTGCTGCCACCCCCAATACTGTGCCCGTTGTGCTCCCCAATGGCCCAGGTACTATAATGCTGAAAAAATAGTGACCCCAGTAGACATAATTGGGGTCATTTATCAAACTGGTGTAAAGTAGAACTGGATTTCCAAAAGAGCTGTCAAAAATGAAAGGTGGAATCTGATTGGCTGCTATAGGCAACTAAGCCAGTTCTGCTGTACACTAGTTTGATAAATGACTCCAAATGTTCCTATAGTGTCCACAGCAGCTATAATGTCCCCTAGAGTGCCCCGAGTAATAATAACACCCTCTACTGTGCTCCAGGTAATAATCCCTGTATAGTGTCCCCAGAAATAATAGAATTGCCCCTACAGTGCCTCCCCAATAGCAACGCCCCCCCACACTGCCCCCATATAGTAATTTCCCCCACACTGCCCCCGCACAGTAATTTCCCCCACACTGCCCCGCACAGTAATTTCCCCCACACTGCCCCGCACAGTAATTTCCCCCACACTGCCCCCATATAGTAATTTCCCCCACACTGTAATTTCCCCCACACTGCCCCCGCACAGTAATTTCCCCCACACTGCCCCGCACAGTAATTTCCCCCACACTGCCCCCATATAGTAATTTCCCCCACACAGTAATTTCCCCCACACTGCCCCCGCACAGTAATTTCCCCACACTGTCCCCGCACAGTAATTTCCCCCACACTGCCCCCGCACAGTAATTTCCCCCACACTGCCCCCGCACAGTAATTTCCCCACACTGTCCCCGCACAGTAATTTCCCCCACACTGCCCCCGCACAGTAATTTCCCCCACACTGCCCCCGCACAGTAATTTCCCCCACACTGCCCCGCACAGTAATTTCCCCCACACTGCCCCGCACAGTAATTTCCCCCACACTGCCCCGCACAGTAATTTCCCCCACACTGCCCCCGCACAGTAATTTCCCCCACACTGCCCCGCACAGTAATTTCCCCCACACTGCCCCCGCACAGTAATTTCCCCCACACTGCCCCCGCACAGTAATTTCCCCCACACTGCCCCCGCACAGTAATTTCCCCCACACTGCCCCCGCACAGTAATTTCCCCCACACTGCCCCGCACAGTAATTTCCCCCACACTGCCCCGCACAGTAATTTCCCCCACACTGCCCCATAGAGTAATTTCCCCCACACTGCCCCCATATAGTAATTTCCCTCACACTGCCCCTGGGCACACACAGTAATTTCCCCCACACGGCCCCACACTACCGGATTTGTCTCATCCGGAATACCGGATCCAGTATTTAAATGGGTTCTGCACTTTGTTTTAACTGATGATCTATCCTCTGAATAGATCATCAGCATCTGATCGGCGGGGTCCGACACCCGGGACCCCCGCCGATCAGCTCCAGCAGCGCCGCAGCCTTCTCACTGTTTACCGCTGGCCCAGTGGCGTCACGACTAGTATCAACTAGCGTGGGTGGGGCTAAGCTCTGTTCACTTGATTGGAGCTTAGCCCCGCCCACACTAGTTGATACTAGTCGTGACGTCACTGGGCCAGCGGTAAACAGTGAGAAGGCCGCGGCACTGCTGGAGCGCCGCTGCCTTGTCAAACAGCTGATCGGCGGGGGTCCCGGGTGTCGGACCCCCACCGATCAGAAGCTGATGATCTATCCAGAGGATAGATCATCAGTTAAAACAAAGTGCAGAACTTCTTTAGTTTCAAAAATCATTTATTTTGTTTTTGAGCATAAGTAAGCAAGTAAACTTACAAAAAGTAATACTTCAACAGAATTACAGAAAGGAAAAATGGGTTATCGAGGCATATACATATTCGTTCATATTTCAGCAAATTCAGAATATAGGTGGTGTTCCATCAAACACGAATGGAGGTAACAATCATCAGAGAGGGGTCCTTCACTTCTGGAGGATATCGACATAGTAAGGCTACTTTCACACTAGCGTTCGGGTGTCCGCTTGTGAGCTCCGTTTGAAGGGGCTCACAAGCGCCTCCGAATGCATCCGTACTGCCCTAATGCATTCTGAGTGGACGCGGATCCGCTGAGAATGCATCAGTCTGGCAGCGTTCAGCCTCCGCTCCGCTCAGCAAGCGGACACCTGAACGCAGCTTGCAGCGTTCGGGTGTCCGCCTGGCCGTGCGGAGGCAAGCGGATCCATCCAGACTTACAATGTAAGTCAATGGGGACGGATCCGTTTGAAGTTGACACAATATGGCTCAATCTTCAAACGGATCCGTCCCCCATTGACTTTCAATGTAAAGTCTGGACGGATCCGTCTGAACTACTTTCACACTTAGAATATTTTCTAAGCTACAATGCAGACGGATCCGTTCTTAACGGATCCCAACGTCTGCATTATAGGAGCGGATCCGTCTGTGCAGACAGCAGACGGATCCGCTCTGAACGCAAGTGTGAAAGTAGCCTAACTATAATGAGATACTGTAGTGTATGTCTGAGGCATAGGAAGAGGACAGCCAAGGTTCCCACACCTTCTCAAAAGTATTGAATGTATCGGTGCGTAAAGGCTGACAATTTTTCACATTGGAGGATTTTGTTAATCCTATCTAGCACCATTTGTAAGCAGAGAGTATCAGTACGCCACTTAAAAGCTATGTGAATCCTGGTGGCCAATGGCCATCAATATGTGTTGTGATAGTTTAAACTTGGCATATGTCAACCAATGAGGCTTGTCGCCTAATAAACACAGAGGTAGCGTCATAGGGAAATTACATTGTAATACTGTAGACAGTAAAGAAGTTGTTTGAGCCCACATCCGTCTAACAATTGGGCAAGACCACCAAATGTGATGCATAGATCCTTCATCTTCGCAACCTCTAAAGCAGTTGGGAGAAACCTCTGGGTAAATACGATGGAGTCTGGCAGGGACCATATAGGTTCTGTGTAGTATTTTAATTGAGGTTTCGGCTAGTGTGACCTGCCAGGATCCTTTCGTAAGAGTTTGGGATCTCTGGAACCATTTGGGGGATGAAGATTCTTGTTGCATGTCCTCCTCCCAGGCTCTCATATAGGGCAGTTTGACACCTTCATGTAAGTTACATAGCGAACCATAAATACGAGAAAGTAATCCCTGTCTGTATAAGGAGTAGGTAATAGATCGCTCGAATGGGGAGAGCGTAATGTTCCCATCTGGTGTTCGTAAAGACTTCAGGAAAGAGAACACTTGATTCATATGAAGATATTCCCCAACTGGAGGGGAGTGGGCATCTTTGAAGTTGTCGATTGATAACAGTTTACTTCTGGTTAGGAACTTATGCAATGTGCATAGTCGGTTATTCAACCACCATGTGAAGTTACAGCGTTGGAGACCCGGGGAGAATTGGGGATTTCCTATAACTTAAACCAGGGGGGAGGGCCTGGATTGGAAATTATGTTTAAATCGAACGGATCTCCACAGAGGCAGTGAGTAATATGATAATAGCGAGGAAGATCGTATGGAATGTGGTATCGCGCCTTCATTCCAGATCAAAGCCCTCCAGGAATAAGGGGAGATATTAGAAGCCTCCATTTCAATCCATATGGTGGGTCAAGAACATTTGGGCTAATCTAGCTGCTTTGTAGTATTTTACAAAGTCTGGGACAGATAACCCCCCAACCGACTTGTGCCTACACATGATTGATTTGGAAATGCGGGGACGCTTAGTGCAGAACCCCTTTAAAGATCAAAAGCAAAAATAGCTCCTCCTACGTCCTGGCGCATGCGCAGACCGGAAAACCGGATCCGGCGATGCAGTCTTTTTCCGGAATACTTGGTACAGGATCCAGCATTAATACATCTCTATGGAAATTAATGCTTGATCCGGCAAGTGCGGTATTGTTCCGGGAATTTGTCAGGAAAAAATACTGCATTTTGTCAGGTCAAATACCATACAAGGGACGGAATAGAAGACATCCTGATGCATACTGAATGGATTGCTTTCCATTCAGAATGCATTAGGACAAAACTGATGTATTTTTTCCGGTATTGAGACCTTTTACTGGATTTCAATACCGGAAAAGAATAATGCTAGTGTAAAAGTACCCTAATACGAACTGTAACACTAATCTAACCCCTGACCCTAATACTGACCTTAAAGGGGTTTTCCCACTTTGCTAAATCAGCTTCACCTGCAGCCAGCTCTGCTGGTACTTCCTGGTTTTCTGCAGCTAAGGCTGGGCGGGCTTAGGCAGCTAGAGTGAAGGCCGGCCACACCTCCTTATGACATCACACTGAGCACTGCTCGTTCATGTGAAGAGTATGACTCATCAGTAAGCAGTGTCTGTGAGGGGAATGGTCACTCAGAGCCATGTGAAGTGAGCTCAGTGTACAGTTTTACACATAAAATCTCTGTCTGATCTTTTACAAACCCATTCTGTGCATCAAAAACTATAATTCCATATTATACATTAGCCCAAAAGCTTGAACGACCCCCACCCCTCAGCACTGATGCAGATTTGTTTCCATTACAGCTGTACTCCAGTTGTGTATAAACCTCACACTATGTATCTTTATAGATGCATATACAGCTCTGCTACATCTGACTGTTTATCTCTTCAACCAGCACTGTGTCAGAACAGCAGCATATTCAGCTCTACTACATCTGTTTCTCTCTTCAAACAGCACTGTGTCAGAACACCCGCATATTCAGCTCTACTACATCTGTTTCTCTCTTCAAACAGCACTGTGTCAGAACACCCGCATATTCAGCTCCACTACATCTGTTTCTCTCTTCAAACAGCACTGTGTCAGAACACCCGCATATTCAGCTCCACTACATCTGTTTCTCTCTTCAAACAGCACTGTGTCAGAACACCCGCATATTCAGCTCTACTACATCTGTTTCTCTCTTCAAACAGCACTGTGTCAGAACAGCCGCATATTCAGCTCTACTACATCTGTTTCTTTTGCCAGCATTGATGCTGACCTGCCACATATACAGAGCTGCTACATCTGTTTTTCTATTCAACCAGCACTGTGTCAGAACAGCCGCATATTCAGCTCTGCTTCATCTGTTTCTCTTTCACCAGCATTGATTCTAAACCGCCACATACACATCTCTGCTAAATCCGTCTATTTCCTTCACCATTAGTACTGTGACTGAACAGCGCTTATTCAGCTCTGCTACATCTGATTCTATATTTCACCCGCATTGATTCTAAACCGCCACATACACATCTCTGCATATCTGCCCCCATAAGTACCTCCTCCATCCGCCCCCATAAGTGCCTCCTCCATCCGCCCCCATAAGTGCCTCCTCCATCCGCCCCCATAATATAGTTGCCCCCAGTGTACATACATATAATATAGTTGCCCCCAGTGTCCATAGATATAATATAGTTGCCCCCATTGTGCATAAAATTCATATAGTTGCCCCCAGTGTGCATACATATAATATAGTTGCCCCCAGTGTCCATAGATATAATATAGTTGCCCCCATTGTGCATAAAACTCATAGTTTGCCCCAGTGCCCATAGATATAATATAGTTGCCCCCAGTTTACATAGATATAATATAGTTGCCCCCAGTGCCCATAGATATAATATAGTTGCCCCCAGTGCCCATAGATATAATATAGTTGCCCCCAGTGCCCATAGATATAATATAGTTGCCCCCATTGTACATAAAATAAATATAGTTGCCCCCAGTGTCCATAGTTATAATATAGTTGCCCCCAGTGACCATAGCTATAATATAGTTGCCCCCAGTGCCCATCGATATAATATAGTTGCCCCCAGTGCCCATAGATATAATATAGTTGCCCCCATTGTACATAAAATAAATATAGTTGCCCCCAGTGTCCATAGTTATAATATAGTTGCCCCCAGTGACCATAGATATAATATAGTTGCCCCCAGTGCCCATCGATATAATATAGTTGCCCCCAGTGCCCATAGATATAATATAGTTGCCCCCATTGTACATAAAATAAATATAGTTGCCCCCAGTGACCATAGCTATAATATAGTTGCCCCCAGTGCCCATCGATATAATATAGTTGCCCCCATTGTGCATAAAACTCATAGTTTGCCCCAGTGCCCATAGATATAATATAGTTGCCCCCAGTTTACATAGATATAATATAGTTGCCCCCAGTGCCAATAGATATAATATAGTTGCCCCCAGTGCCCATAGATATAATATAGTTGCCCCCAGTGCCCATAGATATAATATAGTTGCCCCCATTGTACATAAAATAAATATAGTTGCCCCCAGTGTCCATAGTTATAATATAGTTGCCCCCAGTGACCATAGCTATAATATAGTTTCCCCCAGTGCCCATCGATATAATATAGTTGCCCCCAGTGCCCATAGATATAATATAGTTGCCCCCATTGTACATAAAATAAATATAGTTGCCCCCAGTGACCATAGCTATAATATAGTTGCCCCCAGTGCCCATCGATATAATATAGTTGCCCCCAGTGCCCATCGATATAATATAGTTGCCCCCAGTGCCCATAGATATAATATAGTTGCCCCCAGTGCCCATAGATATAAAATAGTTGCCCCCAGTGCCCATAGATATAATATAGTTGCCCCCAGTGCCCATAGATATAATATAGTTGCCCCCAGTGCCCATAGATATAATATAGTTGCCCCCAGTGCCCATAGATATAATATAGTTGCCCCCAGTGCCCATAGATATAATATAGTTGCCCCCAGTGCCCATAGATATAATATAGTTGCCCCATTGTACATAAAATAAATATAGTTGCCCCCAGTGTCCATAGTTATAATATAGTTGCCCCCAGTGACCATAGCTATAATATAGTTGCCCCCAGTGCCCATCGATATAATATAGTTGCCCCCATTGTACATAAAATAAATATAGTTGCCCCCAGTGTCCATAGTTATAATATAGTTGCCCCCAGTTATAATATAGTTGCCCCCATTGTACATAAAATAAATATAGTTGCCCCCAGTGTCCATAGTTATAATATAGTTGCCCCCATTGTGCATAAAATTGATATAGTTGCCCCCAGTGTGAATAGAGATAATATAGTTGCCCAAAGTTCTATATATAAATATGCCCCCATTGAATTCACTATGAACCCCCTCTATTGCAGAGTTCAATAATCGTTGGTCTATTAGTGGGCCATTAGATATTATACTTACAGTATCCTCCGACGTCCGTCCGCTCACTCCGCTGACTCGCCCGAACTGTTCGGATGGCCGCGCATGCGCAGCTCTATCTAAGACGCGGTGGATATACTGCGCATGCGCGGTCGTGCGCGTTCATGTAATGGAGAGGCCGGCCGAGTATTTCTTTGCCTGTAGTGCGCAGGCGCGGCGAAACGATGCGGCCGACGAAAAGCCGGCCGTATCCATGGGACACCAGGGTAAACAACAGCTTCTAATAGAAGCTGTTTGCAGAAGACTGAAGCATTTTTTTTAATGACATAGATAGGAATAAATGTTCATTGGGGAAAGTAAATTGGGTTAAACAGATTTAATGAAGTGGGACAACCCCTTTAACCCCTTAAGGACTCAGCCCTATTTCACCTTAAGGACTTGGCCATTTTTTGCAAATCTGACCTGAGTCACTTTAAGTGCTGATAACTTTAAAACGCTTTGACTTATCCAGGCCATTCTGAGATTGTTTTTTCGTCACATATTGTACTTCATGACACTGGTAAAATGAAGCCAAAAAAAATAATATTTATTTATAAAAAAATACAAAATTTACCAATTTTTTTTTTTATGCAAATTTCCAAATTTCAATTTCTCTACTTTTATAATGTATAGTAATACCTCCAAAAATAGTTATTACTTTACATTCCCCATATGTCTACTTCATGTTTGGATCATTTTGGGAATGATATTTTATTGTTTGGGGATGTTACAAGGCTTAGAAGTTTAGAAGCAAATCTTGAAATTTTTCTGAAATTTTCAAAAACCCAATTTTTAGGGACCAGTTCAGGTCTGAAGTCACTTTGCGAGGCTTACATAATAGAAACCACCCAAAAATGACCCCATTCTATAAACTACACCCCTCAAGGTATTCAAAACTGATTTTACCAACTTTGTTAACCCTTTAGGTGTTCCACAAGAATTAATGGAAAATAGAGATACAATTTAAAAAATTTCCATTTTAATAATTTTTTTCCAGTTACAAAGCAAGGGTTAACAGCCAAACCAAACTCAATATTTATGACCCTGATTCTGTAGTTTACAGAAACATCCCATATGTGGTCGTAAACCGCTGTACGGGCACACGGCAGGGCGCAGAAGGAAAGGAATGCCAGGCGAATGCCAGGAATGAAAGGCGTTTTGCTGGACTGTTTTTTTTGACACCATGACCCATTTGAAGCCCTCCTGATGCAACCCTACAGTAGAAACTCCATAAAAGTGACCCCATCTAAGAAACTACACCCCTCAAGGTATTCAAAACTGATTTTTACAAACGTCGTTAACCCTTTAGGTGTTCCACAAGAATTAATGGAAAATAGAGATACAATTTCTAAATTTCACTTTTTTGGCCAATTTTCCATTTTAATATTTTTTTTACTTTTACAAAGCAAGGGTTAACAGCCAAACAAAACTCAATATTTATGGCCCTGATTCTGTAGTTTACAGAAACACCCCATATGTGGTTGTAAACCGCTGTACGGGCACATGGCAGGGCGCAGAAGGAAAGGAATGGCATACGGTTTTAGGAAGGCAGATTTTGCTGGACTGTTTTTTTTTATACCATGTCCCATTTGAAGCCCCCTGATGCAACCCTAGACTAGAAACTCCATAAAAGTGACCCCATCTAAGAAACTACACCCCTCAAGGTATTCAAAACTGATTTTACAAACGTCGTTAACCCTTTAGGTGTTCCACAACAATTAATGGAAAATAGAGATAGAATTTAAAAAAATTCCATTTTAATAATTTTTTTCCAGTTACAAAGCAAGGGTTAACAGCCAAACCAAACTCAATATTTATGGCCCTGATTCTGTAGTTTACAGAAACACCCCATATGTGGTCGTAAACCGCTGTACGGGCACACGGCAGGGCGCAGAAGGAAAGGAATGCCATATGGTTTTTGAAAGGCGTTTTGCTGGACTGTTTTTTTTGACACCATGACCCATTTGAAGCCCTCCTGATGCAACCCTACAGTAGAAACTCCATAAAAGTGACCCCATCTAAGAAACTACACCCCTCAAGGTATTCAAAACTGATTTTTACAAACGTCGTTAACCCTTTAGGTGTTCCACAAGAATTAATGGAAAATAGAGATACAATTTCTAAATTTCACTTTTTTGGCCAATTTTCCATTTTAATATATTTTTTTACTTTTACAAAGCAAGGGTTAACAGCCAAACAAAACTCAATATTTATGGCCCTGATTCTGTAGTTTACAGAAACACCCCATATGTGGTTGTAAACCGCTGTACGGGCACATGGCAGGGCGCAGAAGGAAAGGAATGGCATACGGTTTTTGGAAGGCAGATTTTGCTGGACTGTTTTTTTGACACCATGTCCCATTTGAAGCACCCCTGATGCAACCCTAGACTAGAAACTCCATAAAAGTGACCCCATCTAAGAAACTACACCCCTCAAGGTATTCAAAACTGATTTTACAAACGTCGTTAACCCTTTAGGTGTTCCACAACAATTAATGGAAAATAGAGATACAATTTCTAAATTTCACTTTTTTGGCAGATTTTTAATTTTAATATTTTTTTTACTTTTACAAAGCAAGGGTTAACAGCCAAACAAAACTCAATATTTATGGCCCTGATTCCGTAGTTTACAGAAACACCCCATATGTGGTTGTAAACCGCTGTACGGGCACACGGCAGGGCGCAGAAGGAAAGGAATGCCATACGGTTTTTGGAAGGCAGATTTAGCTGGACTAGTTTTTTAGTCACCATGTCCCATTTGAAGCCCCCCTGATGCAACCCTAGAGTAGAAACTCCATAAAAGTGACCCCAACTAAGAAACTACACCACTCAAGGTATTCAAAACAGATTTTACAAACGTCGTTAACCCTTTAGGTGTTCCACAAGAGTTATTGGCAAATGGAGATGAAATTTCAGAATTTTCCATTTTAATCCATTTTTCCCAGTAACAAAGCAAGGGTTAACAGCCAAACAAAACTCAATATTTATGGCCCTGATTCTGTAGTTTACAGAAACACCCCATATGTGGTCGTAAACAGCTGTACGGGCACACGGCAGGGCGCAGAAGGAAAGGAATGCCATACGGTTTTTGGAAGGCAGATTTTACTGGACTGTTTTTATTTACACCATGTCCCATTTGAAGCCCCCCTGATGCACCCCTAGTGTAGAAACTCCAATAAAGTGGCCCCATTTTAGAAACTACGGGATAGGGTGGCAGTATTGTTGGTACTAGTTTAGGGTACATATGATTTTTGGTTGCTCTATATTACACTTTTTGTGAGGCAAGATAACAAGAAATAGCTGTTTTGGCACCATTTTTATTTTTTGTTAGATCATGTGATATTTTTATAGACCAGGTTGTCACGGATGCGGCGATACCTAATATGTATACTTTTTTATTTATTTATGTAAGTTTTAAACAATGATTTCATTTTTGAAGCAAAAAAATATCATGTTTTAGTGTTTCCATAGTCTGAGAGACATAATTTTTTCAGTTTTTGGGCAATTACCTTGGGTAGGGTATGATTTTTGCGGGATGAGATGACGGTTTTATTGCCACTATTTTGGGGTGCGTGTGACTTTTTGATTGCTTGCTATTACACTTTTTGTGATGTAAAGTGACAAAAAATGGTTTATTTAGCTCAGTTTTTATTTTTTATTTTTTACGGTGTTCATCTGAGGGGTTAGGTCATGTGATCTTTTTATAGAGCCGGTCGATATGAACACGGCGATACCTAATATGTATACTTTTTTTTTTATTTATGTAAGTTTTACACAATAACAGCTTTTTTAAAACAAAAAAAATGATGTTTTAGTGTCTCCATATTCTAAGCCATAGTTTTTTTATTTTTTGGGCGATTGTCTCAGGTAGGGGCTCATTTTTTGCGGGATGAGGTGACGGTTAGATTGGTACTATTTTGGTGGGCAAACACCTTTTTTTTGTTTCAATCGTTTTTATTGGCATTTCAATTTTAGACATGTTACAATAAAGATGCATTTTAATCACATCTATGGCAGTTGAGTTATTCATAACAAAAATAACATTACAATGATATAACTATTGTCAAAGAATAACGCCACTGATTTCTATGAACATTATCCACGGCTGGAGCACAATTTTTATATATGGATTCTTTTAAGCTTTCCAAGAATAAAGCCTTATATCTCTGGAAATTAGTAATTAGATGCCCACCCCCTCCACCTTATTTCTAACAGACATTTTGTACAGTAGATTTATTGGTAATCCAAAGCTCATGCGTGGTTATAACTAGATAAAGAAAAATCACAGATATGTCCCCTCTTACTTCGTCCTCATCCCATTTTACAATGTGGAGATGTCATCCAAAATTGCCACTGTTTCGTACATTTTTGGTAGGAACCATTACCTAGGGCTATGATTTTTTCTTAAGCAAAGGTAGTGTTAATAGCGGACACTAAGTCCCTTACTTGCGGCACTTCCTGAGATTTCCATCTCCACAATAGCATCAATTTGGCCAAAACACAAAGAATGCATACCAGTTTCCTACTTTCTACTGTCACAGCCAGACAGCTGAGAAGCGCTCACAGGAGCTTCTCAGATCCTCCTCCTTGAATTTCTTTGTTTTGGTTTAGTTTCTCATCTCGTTAGTCTATCTCAGCTGTCATGCAGTTAGACTGATCGCTACCCTTTAAGTTCCTCCCCATAATGCAGTAGTGTGCGGCTGATACAACTTCCTGGAGTGTGTGTGCATGCTGTTCCCAGTTCCCAGTCGTCATTCGTCATTCGTCTGCAAGATAAGTGCTGTTTATGTATTTATGATTTTGTCTTTTCTGGATCCAGGTGACCCTGACTCCCTCCGTGTCAGTGTAGGGAGCCGGTGGTCGTGTCCCTTCACTATTGTAGGGTCTTCCAGTAATAGATAGCCGAGGAACGTGGATATGCGGCCATCCACCTTTGGGGTGTTCGCATAGGCTGAGCAGTGAGGGAGAGTGGCAGGTCTATTGCAGGGGTTTCGCTTTGTTCCTTAGTTGTGGATCCAGAGAGACATTGTTTATATGGTATTGTCTTGTTTCCTGTACACCATCCGTGACATTATCAGCCGCCAAAACCGTCTCAAGCATGGATCCGGTTTCACTTTTGGCTGAACGCTTTCAGGGTCTTTCTTTGGAGGTAGCTGATCTCCGTCAGACTTTTTCTCAGTTTCAAGTGACCGGTTCAGCTTGCGTTCATGGAGTTTGTGCTGAGCCTAAGATCTCGCTCCCGGATACGTTCTCCGGGGGTAGTGAGAATTTTGTGCGTTTTAGAGAGGCTTGCAAACTCCATTTTCGCCTTCTTCCCCATTCTTCTGGTGATGAAGAACGGAGGGTGGGGATAATTATATCGCTGCTCAGGGGTAACGCTCAGTCCTGGGCCTTTTCGCTGCCGGAGGGGGCACGGCCCCTCCGCTCAGTGGATGAATTCTTTTTAGCCCTGGGTCAGATATATGATGATCCGGATCGTATTGCTCTGGCTGAGTCTAGACTACGTCTGTTATGCCAGGGTAAACAATCCGCAGAGATATACTGTTCAGAATTTCGGAGATGGGCAGCAGATACGGGTTGGAATGATGCTGCACTCCGAAGTCAATTTTGCTATGGTCTTTCAGAGGGATTGAAAGATGCATTTGCCTTTCATGAAAGACCTACCTCCTTGGATTCTGCTATGTCTCAGGCTGTTCATATTGACAGGCGTCTTAGAGAGAGAGGAGAGATCTCTCCTTCCTGTCATACTCAGTCCCGGGACAGTGCAGCGGTCTCATTCTGTGCACAGGGGTCTCAGTCGCTGTCAGCCCCTTCTGAGCAGGAGTCCATGCAGCTGGGGTTGATTGCCTCTGACAATAGAAGATTCAGCCCGCAGGGGAGGGTTTGTTTTTGTTGTGGAGGTATAAATCATCTGGCAAATGTTTGTCCCTCTAGGAGATTCAGGCAGTTTTCTGGGAGTAATAAAGAGACAAAAAGGAAAAAATCTTTTAAAAATGTTCCGTCTGTTACTATTGGCAGGGTTGAGGCGGAAATTGAAGGTTTTCCGTTTGCTTGTAGTTCCCGTTTTGTCCTGCCTGCTAGGGTGGCGATAGAGAGCAAGAGCATTTTTTGTGAGATTTTTGTAGATAGTGGAGCAGCTGTCAACCTCATTGATAATCAATTTGCAATAACTCATGGTTTCCAGGTATGCACTTTGGGAAAGGATATTCCTGTTTTTGCTATTGATTCAGCTCCACTTTCTCAGAAATCATTAAAGGGCATAGTTCACAATATCCGTTTAATTGTGAGTGATGCTCATGTTGAGGATGTGTCATGTTTCGTCCTTAGCGGTTTGCCTACTCCTCTAGTGTTGGGGCTACCCTGGCTCACTAAACATAACCCCACCATTGTGTCACGAGGGTATCAAGAGCCACGTCTGACTCCGTTATACCCGGGGTCAGGAAGTCGCAGCGGGTGGCTGCGCGCTCTATATCTAAAGATCACGTTGTTTCTTAGTGATTGTTTTCTGTGTTTGCCTTGCTATCCTTTTTGTCTCACTCAGGGATCCATAGCTTCTCCTCCTCAGCTGTTTCTTGTCTGCCACTCCCAACCTCCTTATATTCTCCCCTCACACTTCTCTAGTTGCCAGTTATAGAGCTTCCTGCCTGGACATCTATACTGACCCACTGGAGTTGTGAATCCTGGTTGTCGTTCCAGAGTGCTACCCTCCGGATCCCTGTTGGACTTATTGTTGTCTCCTGTTGTCGCCCACCTGGGATTATATGTTGAGTCTGTGTTGTCTGTCCTCCCCTTGGTGTTTTCCCTTAGAGCTAGTGGTGCGGACTAGTGTTCCCACCGCCCTGTTCACTATCTAGGGCTCAGCTCAGGGAAAGCCAGGGCTTTAGGCACGTGATCGGCGTACGGGTGAGGAACCCGTCTAGGGACGTCAGGGCAGCCAGGTGCCAGCCGCAAGGTGAGTCAGGGGTCACCACCTTCCCTCTCACTTGGGCAGGGCCTTCCTCGTTCCCTCCCTCTGTGTCACGTATGTGATAGCCACGCCGACCGTGATACATTGATTGGCAAGCGAGGCAAATAAATGGTTGGAGTAACTTTTGCAGAGAGAATTGCCTCATAACATCTGTTTCTGAGGTTTCTACTAAGACTGTACCACCTTTCCTCTCTGAATTTTTGGATGTCTTCTCTGAGAGTGGAGTTCAGGGTTTGCCTCCGCACAGGGAGTATGATTGCCCTATTAATCTCATCCCAGGCGCCAAGCTGCCTAAATCTCGTTTATACAATCTCTCCCAACCTGAGAGGGTCGCTATGCGGGCTTATATCTCTGAGAGTCTGAGAAAAGGACACATACGACCCTCGAAGTCACCTGTTGCCGCTGGTTTTTTCTTTGTTAAGAAAAAAGATGGTTCTTTAAGACCTTGTCTGGATTTCAGGGAGCTGAACAGTATCACTATTCGTGATCCTTATCCGCTTCCTCTGATCCCGGACCTGTTTAACCAAGTTGTTGGGGCTAAAGTCTTTTCCAAATTAGACCTAAGAGGGGCATACAACCTGGTTAGGGTCAGAGAAGGAGACGAATGGAAGACGGCTTTCAATACCCCTGAGGGCCATTTTGAGAATTTGGTTATGCCTTTTGGTTTGATGAATGCCCCAGCCGTTTTTCAGCATTTCGTCAACAGCATTTTTTATCATTTAATGGGAAAATTTGTATTAGTGTATTTGGATGACATTTTGATTTTTTCTCCTGATTTCAAGACTCATAAGGAACACTTACGTCAGGTCTTGCTCATCCTGCGGGAGAATAAATTATACGCGAAACTGGAAAAATGTGTGTTTGCGGTTCCAGAAATCCAATTTCTGGGGTTTCTTGTCTCCGCTTCTGGTTTTCGCATGGACCCCGAGAAGGTCCGCGCTGTGCTTGAGTGGGAGCTTCCCGAGAATCAGAAGGCGCTGATGCGTTTTTTGGGCTTTGCCAATTATTACAGGAAATTTATTTTGAATTATTCCTCTGTTGTTAAACCACTCACTGATATGACCAGAAAGGGGGTAGATTTTTCTTCCTGGTCGGTAGAGGCGCGTAAGGCCTTTTCTAATATCAAGGAGAGTTTTGCTTCCGCTCCCATCCTAGTACAACCTGATATTTCGTTACCCTTCATAGTTGAGGTTGATGCTTCTGAGGTAGGGGTGGGTGCGGTCTTGTCTCAGGGTTCCTCTCCTGCCAAATGGCAACCGTGTGCCTTTTTCTCAAAGAAACTCTCCTCCGCAGAGAGAAATTATGATGTGGGAGATAGGGAATTGTTGGCCATCAAGTTGGCTTTTGAGGAATGGCGCCATTGGCTAGAGGGAGCCAGACACCCTATTACCGTGTTTACTGACCATAAAAATCTGGCCTACTTGGAGTCAGCCAAGCGTCTGAACCCGAGACAGGCCAGATGGTCTTTGTTCTTTTCAAGGTTTAATTTTGTTGTTACGTTCCGCCCTGGGGTTAAGAATGTGAAGGCAGATGCCCTGTCACGTTGTTTTCCGGGAGGTGGGAATTTTGAAGACCCGGGTCCCATTTTGGCTGAAGGTGTGGTGGTCTCTGCTCTTTTTCCTGAATTGGAGGCAGAGGTGCAGGCAGCCCAGTCAGAAGCTCCTGATCTTTGTCCTCCTGGGAGGTTGTTTGTGCCTCTCGCTTTGAGACACAAGATTTTTAAAGAACACCACGACACGGTCCTTGCTGGGCACCCGGGGGCCAGAGCCACACTGGATCTCATCGCTCGGAGATTCTGGTGGCCTGCGCTTCGTAAGTCGGTTGAGGGTTTTGTGGCAGCTTGCGAGACTTGCGCTCGTGCCAAGGTCCCTCATTCACGGCCATCAGGTCCTCTCCTTCCTTTGCCTATTCCTTCCCGTCCTTGGACACATCTGTCCATGGACTTCATAACGGACTTGCCTCGTTCCTCGGGGAAGTCTGTGATTCTGGTGGTGGTGGACCGTTTTAGCAAAATGGTGCATTTTATCCCTTTTCCTGGTTTGCCCAATGCTAAGACGCTGGCGCAGGCATTTATTGACCACATTGTCAAATTGCATGGGATTCCTTCAGACATAGTCTCTGATAGGGGCACGCAGTTTGTTTCCAGATTCTGGAAGGCTTTCTGTTCTCGCTTGGGGGTTCGGTTGTCATTCTCTTCTGCTTTCCATCCGCAGTCGAATGGCCAGACAGAGCGCGTCAATCAGAATCTGGAGACATATCTGCGCTGTTTTGTGGCGGAGAATCAGGAGGATTGGTGTTCTTTTTTGTCCCTTGCTGAGTTTGCTTTAAATAACCGTCGTCAGGAGTCGTCTGATAAGTCACCATTTTTTGGTGCATATGGGTTCCATCCGCAGTTTGGGACTTTCTCGGGAGAGGGCTCTTCTGGTTTGCCTGATGAGGACAGATTCTCCTCGTCTTTGTCATCTATTTGGCAAAAGATTCAGGATAATCTAAAGAGCATGAGTGAGAGATATAAGCGTGTGGCGGATAAGAGACGTGTGCCTGGTCCGGACCTGAATGTTGGTGATCTGGTGTGGTTGTCTACCAAGAATATCAAATTGAAGGTTCCCTCCTGGAAGTTGGGTCCTAGGTTTATTGGGCCTTACAAGATCCTGTCTGTCATCAATCCTGTTGCCTACCGTCTTGATCTTCCTCAGACTTGGAAGATCCATAATGTTTTTCATAAGTCCTTATTGAAACCTTATGTTCAACCTATTGTACCCTCGCCTTTGCCTCCTCCTCCGATTATGGTTGATGGAAATCTTGAATTTCAGGTCTCTAGGATTGTGGATTCTCGTCTTGTCCGCGGTTCCCTCCAGTACCTCATTCATTGGGAGGGTTATGGTCCTGAGGAGAGGATGTGGATCCCAGTGATGGACATTAAGGCCTCTCGTCTCATCAGGGCTTTCCATAGGTCCCATCCTGAGAAGGTGGGCCCTGAGTGTCCGGAGTCCACTCCTAGAGGGAGGGGTACTGTCACAGCCAGACAGCTGAGAAGCGCTCACAGGAGCTTCTCAGATCCTCCTCCTTGAATTTCTTTGTTTTGGTTTAGTTTCTCATCTCGTTAGTCTATCTCAGCTGTCATGCAGTTAGACTGATCGCTACCCTTTAAGTTCCTCCCCATAATGCAGTAGTGTGCGGCTGATACAACTTCCTGGAGTGTGTGTGCATGCTGTTCCCAGTTCCCTGTTCCCAGTCGTCAGTCGTCATTCGTCTGCAAGATAAGTGCTTTTTATGTATTTATGATTTTGTCTTTTCTGGATCCAGGTGACCCTGACTCCCTCCGTGTCAGTGTAGGGAGCCGGTGGTCGTGTCCCTTCACTATTGTAGGGTCTTCAGGTAATAGATAGCCGAGGAACGTGGATATGCGGCCATCCACCTTTGGGGTGTTCGCATAGGCTGAGCAGTGAGGGAGAGCGGCAGGTCTATTGCAGGGGTTTCCCTTTGTTCCTTAGTTGTGGATCCAGAGAGACATTGTTTATATGGTATTGTCTTGTTTCCTGTACACCATCCGTGACATCTACAGGGAAATCAACCACTCCAACTAGAAGTAGGGCAAGTTGCGGTGTCCACCCAAACTTCTGTGGGAGTAATAGGCCCAACAGTTCTCCACATGCTTTCCAATAACTTGTTATCAATGGGCATATTGCCAAAGGATGTGAAGAAGTGTTCCCCTACCGCCACAACCTCTCCAACATTCGCCAGACACTCCCTTGTACATACATTGTAACGTTTCAGGTGTATAATACCAGTGCAAAATTGTTTTTAGAGCCGACTCCACGTGAGTGGAACATTGTAGATGAGAGTTGATCATCTTGATTGTTCTCTGCCAATCACTGTCAGTTATAGAAATATTCAGTGATCTTTCCCATTTACACATGGGATGAGATTTCTTAAATTGGGTTGGTTGGAGCAATGCTTCATATAGTGTTTTTATCCCTTTAGGATTACCAGAAAGGTAAATCATACCCATTTGGTTACAACTCAATTTTGGAGGGCGTAATGTTTGTAGCAGATGCCGGATTTGTAGGTATTTAAAAAATTCTGACTTAGGTAGCTTCAGTTGTTCTTTCAAGGATTGAAAGGACTTCAGCATCCCACTCTCATATAGCGATTCCACTGTGCACTTAGTCTCTGAGTGCCACCCAGATAAATCTGTGTGCGGGAGTAAAGCTCTGATAAAAGAAAATGGCAATGAGACCAGTGTTGGCAGTCTCCCCCCATTTTCTGTGCTATGAAATTGTTTCCATGCTGTAATGGAAGCCAGTATTGTTGGATTTAGTTTATTTGGGACTGGGATGTCCCAGAAAGGCAGATGTAATAGGTCTGGCAAAGTAAAAGGCGATGCTTGTGCCTGTTCTACCTGTACCCAGGGGATCCCCACTGTTTCCTGCTTCCAATTTCTGAGCATGGATACTAAAGAGGCTATATAATATAATTTCATGTCCGGTACTGCAAGACCTCCCATTCCACAAGTTTTTTGAATAATGTTTCTAGCCACCCTCGGTTTCTTATTTTGCCAAATATACTTGGGCAATATATGCTGCACCTTACTAAAAAACCTATTTGGCAACAGGATCGGAACTGTGCGGTACAGATAGAGGAAACGAGGGAGAATACACATTTTAAAAGCTGCAATTCTGCCTAACCATGACGTTTCATGTTTGTGAAAGTTATCCAGATCTCTACCAATCGCTATTAGCAGGGATTCATAGTTAAGGTTATATAATTTTGACAATGAGGGGGTCATGTTAGTACCCAGGTATTTGATGCTATCCGTACACCAATCAAAGTCCCATTTTTCCCGAAAGGATAATGTTAGGGCCTCCGGGATGTGGATTGGGAATGCTTGTGTCTTGGAGGAATTAAGATGGTAATATGAGATGTTTCCGTATGATTCTATTTGGCTCATGACCGCTGCTAGGGATGTTTCTGGTTTTGATAGTGACAGTAGAACGTCATCTGCGTATAGTGAGATTACATGTTCCTGACCTCCAATTTTAACTCCAGAAATGAGGGGATCCAGCCTTATAGCTTGAGCCAGTGGTTCCATGGCAATAATAAAAATTAGTGGGGACAATGGACAACCCTGCCTGGTGCCGTTCGTCAAATCAAACGCCCCTGACAGGGCCCTATTGACATATACGCTAGCTGTGGGGTTGCTATATAGAGAAGAAATAGGTGGTAGGACAGCACCACTTACTTGGGTCAACTCAAAAGATTTTGCGGCGGTGCTCGTGGCGTCAGGTCTCGGCCTCAGAGACCCCCAAAATTACCATGTAGAGATGAAGAAGGTCACGGCACTCTAGTAGCTTCCTTATTCAGTGTTCTTTATTGCACCAAAATAACAGCAGCAACGTTTTGACAATATAGTCTTTATCAAGCTACCTATCTTGCTATATAGAGCCTCTATTGCAAGCATGATAGGACCACTAAATCCCATAACAGAAAGCACTGAGAAGGCGAACGACCATCTTATCCTATCGAACGCCTTCTCGGCGTCCAGAGCCAGGACCAGCAAGAGGCTTTTCTGTTGTTTGGCCTGATGAAAAATGCCCAACATTCTTCTAGTATTAAAATAAGACTGGCGGGTTGGGACAAAACCAGTCTGGTCTGTATGGATTATGGATGGAAGTATTGTAGCTAACCGAAGGGCTAGAAGTTTAGCGTATATTTTGATGTCCTGGTTCAACAAAGATATGGGCCTAAAATTTTGGGGTCTATCAGATGGCTTACCCGGTTTAGGTAGAGTGATAATAATGGCTTGGAAGTTTTCTTTAGGAAAGACTCCAGAGGACAAGGCGGACTGACAAAAGTCCCGTAAAAAGGGGCTTAGAATATGTGAAAACCATTTATAGTAATGACTAGCAAATCCGTCTGGGCCAGGTGCCTTGTCCCGGGGTAAGGAAGCTATTACTTTCTCAACTTCTTCAGTTGTTATTTGGGCATTTAGGGTTTGTAGTTGTGCATTTGTTAGCGTAGGTAAGTTTATAAAGCTGAGGTAATTACATATCATATCGGTCAAGTTTGGGGGAGTTGGTATTGAATCCTTTAAGTTATATAAGTCGTGGTAATATGTCTGAAAACCCTCTGCTATATCCAATGGGGAGTACATTTTAGTTTGTGTCTTAGGATGTAAGAGGTATGGAATTCTACTTTTTATCCGTTTCGCCTTGAGACTAGCCGCCAGAAGTTTACCTGCTTTATTCCCCTGGGAGTAAAAGTGTGCCTTGGTTTTACGGAGCCCTTTCTCAAAGAACTCTAACATATGATTCCTCAGATCCTGCCTTATTTGTTTTAAAGGCTCTGCAGTTGAGGGTGAGGGATTTTTTTTATTGCTGTCCTCCAGTTGTTTTAGTTTGGCAAGCAGTTGTGACATGGCCTCCTCTAATTTCCTCTTCCGCACCGCGCCCTGTTGTATGAATGACCCTCTAATACATGCTTTGTGGGCATTCCATAATACCACGGGGTTAGTTGCGTCTAGTTTGTTGAGATGAAAGAATTCTTTCAGGTCTGATTCAATGCGCCGACCATGCTGTGGACAAGATAGTAGGATAGGGTTGCTCCTCCAGAGATATCTTGGGGAGTAATTGTTGTCCTCTGACAAAGTCATTGTTATTGCAGCATGGTCGGACCATTTAATCTGTCCTATCTCCGTGTCCACCGCTCTTGATAATGCTGCCCTGTCAATAAGGAACATATCAATGCGAGAATAAACATTATGTACTCCTGAGTGAAACGTAAAATCCCTGTCTGATGGATGTTGAATTCGCCAAATATCAAACAATTCTGCCTTCCACAGAGTATCAACTAAAGATGGAACGGATCTACAAGAAGAGGAGGACGTATCTATTTCAGGGTCTGTAGTGATATTAAAATCCCCAAACATTAATAATTGCCCCTTCCTTTTCTTATTAATTAATTTCAGTACTCTATTCAAGAATCGGGTTTGGCCCGTGTTAGGTGCGTATACCGATACAAGAGTAAAGGGTATGTTATTCAATGTGCATACCAGAATTACAAATCTCCCTGTCGGGTCACTAATGTAATCTATCAGTGTGAACGCTAAAGTGTTTTTTATAGCTATCAAAACCCTTCTGGTTTTAGAGTTGGAGTGGGCTTGAAAGATGTGAGGGAATTGTGCGTGTTGTATTCTATGAGAATCTTTGACTAGTAAGTGGGTTTCTTGTGCTCCCAAGACATCACAATTAAGAGATTTGGCCTCTCTCCACAAGTGTGATCTGCACATTGGACTATTCAATCCATTCACATTAATGCTAGCAAATGAGATTACCATAGTAAAGCAACTTAAAACGTAAAGTAAAGAGGTCGCATAGTAAACTGTAGAAAAGGTGCAGGACGCCTCCCAGCCAGCGCGCCCGCATCCATAACACGAAGGTGGTGGAGCATTGTACAGGCATAATTATAGCACCATTCATGGATTTAGCATCATATAACAGTGGTAGAACATAATAACATAAAACCAGAAGCATGAATACGTAAGGTGTACCCGTAAGAGCCAACAGGCTCTCCGTAAACCTGAAGAACTTGAGGAATTAAAGTCCCGTCTGAAGCCTAGGTAGTAACTTGTCTCGACAGTCACTCAAACCCGGCATACTAGCAATGAGAACCATTACTCCTTCCGGTGAACCTGTTCAACGGGTAGTGTCCCAATCCTTCAGAATTTTGTCAGGAGGAGCCCGACGATGCTCTTTCTGCGGATCCATTAGAATGTCCCAACTTTGCAGCACTTTCATGGACTTTATTATGTGTAATTCCCCCAGATGGTGGATCAAAAGGCGTACTGGGAACCCCCACCTGTATTAAATCTTGGCTGTTTGCAGGGCCGATGTAATAGGTAGCAGGGCCCTTCTTAGCCTAAGTGTAACAGCCGATAGATCAGCATACAAAGATACCTTATGGTAGGGAGCGGGCAGTCCACCATTTTGTCTGGCAAAGGACATCAGTTGCTCCTTAGTAGAGTAGAAGTGGACTCTAGCGAGAACATCTCTTGGAACATTTTCCTCCAGGTGTCTGTGGCGCGGGACTCTGTGTGCCCGGTCAATCTCTAAATCTTTGTCGCTGCAGTGAGGCAAAACGCATTTTATCAGCGCTTTTACATAAGAAGGGATGTCCTTAGCCGCAACATTCTCTGGAATACCTCTTAGCTTGATGTTATTGCGCCTGCTGCGGTCTTCCAGATCCGCCATTTTGTTTTTTATGGCCTCAACTTCAGCTTCTAAAGCATAATCGACATCAATGAGGTCATTGTGGGAGCCTGCAAACTCTCCAAATTTGCGCTCTAAATGATCTGTTCTAGCCCCAATATCCTCCACATACATTCTCAGAGGAGCCACTATCGAGCGCATATCGTGCAGAAGAGAGCGTCTCTGTATCAAAAGCATATCTCTCATGACAGTGTCTGTCAGGACCATGTTAGTAACTGGCAAGGCCAAGATTTCCGCCTCCCCTGTATCTTGAAGGTCCCCATGTGCCCCCAAAGTACCTGCATGAGTAATGTCCTCCTCAGAAGATCTGGTATGCTGTGGGGTATGCGGAGAGTCTGCAGACCCTATTGTCGCTTCTCTCCCATTTGTCTGGGTTGGAGCAGTCGCGCCGCTTTCTCCCCCCTGTCCGATAGACAAGTCTTCATCTTCAGGTGCAGGTCTCGGGGAAGTCAGTGCATCCGTCCCTTTCTCAGGATCTGGGCATATAGCTGAGCGTGGGCCTTCCGTGCGTTCTCGTGAGGCGGTAGTTCCGTGCCATCTTGAGATCTTCCCGCTTCTCTGGTGAAGTAGAATTTTGTCAGCTGCGGGTGCTTCAGCACTCTTTTCTTTCGCCCCGTCATGCTCAGAAAGGGTTCAGTAGCTGTTCCCTCCAGCTTTAGATGGTTCACCGTGGTTTTAGTCGCTGTAGAAGTCGCTGGTTTGTAGTGCTATCTCCGGAGCTGCAGCACACTACATCCGTGCACCTTGGCAGCCAGACCACGCCCCCGGGCAAACGCCTTTTTGATCGCTTGCTGTTGTACTTTTTGTGATGTAAGGTGACAAAAAAATGGTTTATTTAGCACATTTTTTACGGTGTTCATCTGAGGGGTTAGGTCATGTGATATGTTTATAGAGGATAGATCATCAGTTAAAACAAAGTGCAGAACCCCTTTAAAGATCAAAAGCAAAAATAGCTCCTCCTATGTCCTGGCGCATGCGCAGACCGGAAAACCGGATCCGGAGATGCGGTCTTTTCCGGAATACTTGGTACCGGATCCAGCATTAATACATCTCTATGGAAATTAATGCTTGATCCGGCAAGTGCGGTATTGTTCCGGGAATTTGTCAGGAAAAAATACTGCATTTTGTCAGGTCAAATACCATACAAGGGACGGAATAGAAGACATCCTGATGCATACTGAATGGATTGCTTTCCATTCAGAATGCATTAGGACAAAACTGATGTATTTTTTCCGGTATTGAGACCTTTTACTGGATTTCAATACCGGAAAAGAATAATGCTAGTGTAAATAGAGAATATCAGAAATGCAGGAGAACATAGAGGGAAATGGCATATCTACCTGTGTAAGCCATCAGCAGAACAGGACAGGGCTTGTCTGACAAGGCAAACTTTGTTTCTTTGGGAGAAACAATAGCAAGACATGTCTGAACATGTTCCTGTAGTCTCACAAGATGCTGCTGAACTGACAATCAAAAGTGTCACCTTTTGGGGCTTTTACACCCAGGCATTTTGGGGACAAGCTGTTAACAAATATGAAATCAATGTATACACATACATACTGGCTATGCAGAAATGGCTTTAACCAAGGTATGTACTGCCATACTTGTTGGGTGAAGGCAAGCACAGCAACTTTTTGCAAAATTTTGTCTAACTTCTATGAGGAAGAAGTTATTATTTTGACAGCATTGCGAATGTGCATTTCTAGCCAGAAGCAGGGGGTATAGAAGGAAAGCAGCGTATATTTGCTGGATGTATGCTGTAAAAGTGGCATGGAACCTGTGTTATTTTAAAATGTAATCAGAATTGGAAATTACCAAATGGTGTCTGTGGTTTAATGTATAATAAATTGCATCAGGACACAGCTTAAAATGTGTAGCTTGTAGGTCATTTATTCAAGTACATTGAAGCAATATAGGCCATAGGTGGGAACCAATTAAATTCAATTTAAAATGGCAGCCCACAATTAATTAGAATATGTGTATGGAAATATAGCTAAAAGTTATATTAGGATAACAAGCTCAGCAGCACTACATAATCTTATGTTTTTGTCTCACCAGCCTGTCAGACAGGAGACCACCAAAAATGTCTCCTTGTAGTGAAGTTCATGCACGCATGCAAAATAGGTACATTCTTGTGAGCTGAGTTCTGGCCAACATAAGGCCTGGTCAAACATAAAACAGGGTGACTTTTGTGGCAAAAAATATGCTCTTTTAGATGAGATTAATGTAACAGCGGCTGCTGTACGCTGCTGTTCCCCCGCTTATCGCCGCAGTCCCAGGCGCCGCGCTCAGTGGTGACCTGTGGTCAGTGCTTCCCATTTCACCTCTGTGGTCCTGGTCTCTGTGTCTGTAGGTGGTATTGCTTTTGAGGATTCTGCTCCACACCTTCCACTCAGCCCTGGACACATCATGAGGTCGGCTGGTTTCGTGTTACAACTCTATAAGGGCGCATCGCATCACTCCCTGGGCTGTGTGGGTTAGGTCAGATGACCTCGCTGACCAACCCTGGCTCTCCTGCAGGTATTTAAGTGGCTCAGCCCTCTTCCCAGATGCCTCAGTGTCAAGGACCTTGAGTTTGCTGGTTCCTGATACTCTCGTGTGCTCCTGATTTATACTTTGTTCCTGGACTCTGCTTATAGTCTGATCCCTGCCTGCTTGCCTTGTCTCTCCTGTTGCCGATCTGGATTGCCTGACCTGTACCTGTGCCCCCTGCCCTGACCTTTTGCCTGTCTGACTACGCCTCTGCCTCATCCTTCGGTACTGCATTGTTGCTCCTGGTAACGACCCCACCTGCCTGACTACGCATGTACTTCTGGCACCTACCCAGGTATCTCCTGGTCACCAGCTGCCACTGATTCGGGGATTGCTCTGGAGTTGTCCCTGGCAACTATCCTCACCATCTGAGGCTCTAGTGAAAACCAGAGTATAGCCAGTCAGTGGCACAGTGGGTTCACACCCGCTGATCCGTGACAGTACACTGAGGCCATGGACCCCGCTGGTCACTCCAAGCCTGTCGTTCAGGAATTATTTCATGAAGTCAGGCGCCAGAGCGAACGTCAAGATGTCATGATGCACTTCATGCAAAATGTTGCTGCTCGTCTGGATGCCATCTCTTCTCCAGCTACTGCAGGGTCGCCAGTCACTGCTACTCCTGTTTTGTGTGCCGCCGGTGTGCAAATCCTGCTGCCATAACGCTATGGTGGAGATCCAAAGACCTGTCGTGGATTCCTGAACCAGTGCCTGATCCACTTTGAGTTGCATGGGCAGAAGTTTCCTACTGAGCGGTCCAAGGTTGCCTTCATTGTGTCCCTGCTGTCTGATGAGGCACTTGCATGGGCAAATCCTATTTGGAAACATGGAGGTCCAGAGACCACTAATCTACAGTCTTTCCTGGCTATCTTCTGGTTGGTCTTTGTGGAGCCCGGCCGCACGTCCTCCACTGCATCAGCTCTGCTGCGTCTACGACAAGGTTCCTCGTCTGTGGGTCAGTACGCCATCAAGTTTCGTACCCTGGCTGCCGAACTTGCATGGAACAATGAGGCTCAACTGGCGGTGTTCTGGGAGGGTCTTTCTGACCGTATTAAGGATGAATTAGCTGGTCGCGACCGTCCGTCTACTCTGAATGACCTGATCACCTTGGCCACAAGGATAGATATGCGTTTCAGGGAACGTTCTAAGGTGGTCGCATGCACCAGAAGGCCACCTTGTTTGGCTCCATCCTTCCAGAGGCCGATCCTTTCTAGTGTCCACCCCACCTGAAGAGCCCATGCAAATAGAGAACCTTAGATTGTCTGTCCAAGAATGTTTATGCCGCAAAGCAGAGAACCTGTGTCTGTATTGTGGAGGCAAGGCCCACTTCGTGCGTAATTGTCCCCTGAAACCGGGAAGACGCCAATGTCTAGGATCTGTTGGAGAGGTGGTCCTAGACAAAGAGAAGTCCTCGCTGAAACTTTCTGTTCCGGTGACTCTCTCGCACAAGGGAGTCACGCTGTCTGTGCCTGCATTCCTAGACTCTGGGTCGGCTGGTAATTTCATTCAGCAAGCTCTGGTCCATCAGTTCCAGCTTCCTAAAATCTGTCTCAACAGGCCTCTGTCAGTGGCCTTCGTTAATGGACTGCCACTTCCTGAACCAGTGACCTCCGTGATGATGCCCCTCAAGCTGCAAATTGGGGTTCTGCATTCTGAGATGATTTCCTTCTATGTGCTGCCAGCGTCCGTGAATCCGGTTATCCTCGGTCTTCCCTGGCTGTGTCAGCACTCTCCAGTTCTGGACTGGAACTCCGGTCAGATTCTACACTGGGGATCATCCTGTCATTCCACCTGTCTTATCGGAGGTCCGACCTGCTTCCTCGCCTACTGTACCAGTAGATCTGCCTGGACTCCCGCAGCAGTATGCCAGCTTTTCAGATGTTTTCAGCAAGAAAGAGGCGGAGACTTTTCATCGTCCGTATGATTGTCAGATTGACCTTCTGCCTGGTGCCACTCCTCGTGGTCGAGTCTACCCCCTCTCACTTCCCGAGACCCAAGTGATATCTGAGTACATTAAGGAAAATCTCGAGAGGGGGTTTATCCAGAAATCTACCTCACCAGCCGGTGCCGGGTTCTTCTTTGTGCAAAAAAAGATGGATCCTTACGGCCCTGTATTGACTATCGTAGTCTGAATAAGGTCACAAAAGAACCGATACCCTCTACCGCTAATCTCGGAACTCTTCAACCTGACAGGGAGCTAGGGTCTTTACTAAATTCGACCTGCACGGCGCATATAATCTTATCCGCATTCAAAAGGGCAATGAGTAGAAGACTGCTTTTAACACTTATGACGGACACTACGAGTATCTTCGGTCTGTGCAATGCTCCCGCTGGTGAAGTTGGTGAACGTCATCTTCCGGGATCTGCTTTATGTCTGCATAATAGTGTATCTGGACGATATACTAATCTATTCCCCGGATTTAATCACTCACCGGAAGCATGTACGTTTAGTATTACTGCGATTTAGAGAAAATAGTCTTTACGCCAAACTCGAGAAATGCCTTTTCGAAAAATCTACTGTACCGTTTCTCGGATACGGCAAAGTCCTTTGCTTCCGCACCTGTGTTCTGTGTCACCTCGATGTCTCCCGCCAATTTTTTCTAGAAGTGGACGCCTCCTCCATAGGAGTCGGTGCTCTTCTTCTACAGAGAGGTTCCAAGGGCACCTGTGGGTTCTCATCCAAACTCTTTTCACCGGCTGAGGGGAATAACTGTATAGGAGACAGAGGACTTCTAGCCATAAAATTTTCCTTGGAGGAGTGACATTATCTGTTGGAGGGGGCCCAGCTGTCACGGACATTTCCGTGGCAGGTACCAGGAGATTGGAGAGACTGGCAACTTGTGGGTTAAATTGACAAGTTCACTGTGGATATTATTGTGTCTGTGTTTTGGTGAATGCAACACCCCTTGCTTCAGGTGTTACTTGTTGGTAAACTACCTATCCCATAAGTAGCAGCTTCTCACTCTTGGAGGTGCGGTTTATAGATTTTCTTTCTGCCTTCTAACTAGCTGGTCGGTTGTGGTGCTTCTGGAGTTGCCAGTTTTCTACTTTCAGATAAGCCTTGTCTGTTCTTATTGTTTTGTGTTTGTTATATTCCCTGTTGTTTGTATCTTGGCCTGAGACAGAAACTTCCATTCATCCATCTGGGGAGGAATGGGTTGTCTCTGGTCCTAACCTCATTCCAGGGCCTTATATGGATATTAGGGCCTAGGTATACAGCATATGAATATTCCTACCTTAACCACCTCAGCCCCCAGTGCTTAAACACCCTGAAAGACCAGGCCACTTTTTACACTTCTGACCTACACTACTTTCACCGTTTATTGCTCGGTCATGCAACTTACCACCCAAATGAATTTTACCTCCTTTTCTTCTCACTAATAGAGCTTTCATTTGGTGGTATTTCATTGCTGCTGACATTTTTACTTTTTTTGTTATTAATCGAAATTTAACGATTTTTTTGCAAAAAAATGACATTTTTCACTTTCGGTTGTCAAATTTTGCAGAAAAAACGAGATCCAAATATAAATTTTGCTCTAAATTTATTGTTCTACATGTCTTTGATAAAAAAAAAAATGTTTGGGTAAAAAAAAAAATGGTTTGGGTAAAAGTTATAGCGTTTACAAACTATGGTACAAAAATGTGAATTTCCGCTTTTTGAAGCAGCTCTGACTTTCTGAGCACCTGTCATGTTTCCTGAGGTTCTACAATGCCCAGACAGTACAAACACCCCACAAATGACCCCATTTCGGAAAGTACACACCCTAAGGTATTCGCTGATGGGCATAGTGAGTTCATAGAACTTTTTATTTTTTGTCACAAGTTAGCGGAAAATGATGATTTTTTTTTTTTTTTCTTACAAAGTCTCATATTCCACTAACTTGTGACAAAAAATAAAAAGTTCTATGAACTCACTATGCCCATCACGAAATACCTTGGGGTCTCTTCTTTCCAAAATGGGGTCACTTGTGGGGTAGTTATACTGCCCTGGCATTCTAGGGGCCCAAATGTGTGGTAAGGAGTTTGAAATCAAATTCTGTAAAAAATGACCTGTGAAATCCGAAAGGTGCTCTTTGGAATATGGGCCCCTTTGCCCACCTAGGCTGCAAAAAAGTGTCACACATCTGGTATCTCTGTATTCAGGAGAAGTTGAGGAATGTGTTTTGGGGTGTCTTTTTACATATACCCATGCTGGGTGAGATAAATATCTTGGTCAAATGCCAACTTTGTATAAAAAAATGGGAAAAGTTGTCTTTTGCCAAGATATTTCTCTCACCCAGCATGGGTATATGTAAAATGACACCCCAAAACACATTCCCCAACGTCTCCTGAGTACGGAGATACCAGATGTGTGACACTTTTTTGCAGCCTAGGTGGGCAAAGGGGCCCATATTCCAAAGAGCACCTTTCGGATTTCACAGGTCATTTACCTACTTACCACACATTAGGGCCCCTGGAAAATGCCAGGGCAGTAAAACTACCCCACAAGTGACCCCATTTTGGAAAGAAGACACCCCAAGGTATTCCGTGAGGGGCATGGCGAGTTCCTAGAATTTTTTATTTTTTGTCACAAGTTAGTGGAAAATGATGATTTTTTTTTTTTTTTTTTTTCATACAAAGTCTCATATTCCACTAACTTTTGACAAAAAATAAAAACTTCTATGAACTCATTATGCCCATCAGCAAATACCTTGGGGTCTCTTCTTTCCAAAATGGGGTCACTTGTGGGGTAGTTATACTGCCCTGGCATTCTAGGGGCCCAAATGTGTGGTAAGGAGTTTGAAATCAAATTCTGTAAAAAATGCCCTGTGAAATCCGAAAGGTGCTCTTTGGAATATGGGCCCCTTTGCCCACCTAGGCTGCAAAAAAGTGTCACACATCTGGTATCTCCGTATTCAGTAGAAGTTGGGGAATGTGTTTTGGGGTGTCTTTTTACATATACCCATGCTGGGTGAGAGAAATATCTTGGCAAAAGACAACTTTTCCCATTTTTTTTATACAAAGTTGGCATTTGACCAAGATATTTATCTCACCCAGCATGGGTATATGTAAAAAGACACCCCAAAACACATTGCTCAACTTCTACTGAATACGGAGATACCAGATGTGTGACACTTTTTTGCAGCCTAGGTGGGCAAAGGGGCCCATATTCCAAAGAGCACCTTTCGGATTATACACGGCATTTTTTACAGAATTTGATTTCAAACTCCTTACCACACATTTGGGCCCCTAGAATCCCAGGGCAGTATAACTACCCCACAAGTGACCCCATTTTGGAAAGAAGAGACCCCAAGGTATTCGCTGATGGGCATGGCGAGTTCATGGAAGTTTTTATTTTTTGTCACAAGTTAGTGGAATATGAGACTTTGTATGAAAAAAAAAAAAAAAAAAAAAATCATCATTTTCCACTAACTTGTGACAAAAAATAAAAAATTCTAGGAACTCGCCATGTCCCTCACGGAATACCTTGGGGTGTCTTCTTTCCAAAATGGGGTCACTTGTGGGGTAGTTATACTGCCCTGGCATTTTCCAGGGGCCCTAATGTGTGGTAAGTAGGTAAATGACCTGTGAAATCCGAAAGGTGCTCTTTGGAATGTGGGCCCCTTTGCCCACCTAGGCTGCAAAAAAGTGCCACACATGTGGTATCTCCGTACTCGGGAGAAGTTGGGGAATGTGTTTTGGGGTGTCATTTTACATATACCCATGCTGGGTGAGATAAATATCTTGGTCAAATGCCAACTTTGTATAAAAAAATGGGAAAAGTTGTCTTTTGCCAAGATATTTCTCTCACCCAGCATGGGTATATGTAAAATGACACCCCAAAACACATTCCCCAACTTCTCCTGAGTACGGCGATACCACATGTGTGATACTTTTTTGCAGCCTAAATGCGCAAAGGGGCCCACATTCCTTTTATGAGGGCATTTTTAGACATTTGGATCCCAGACTTCTTCTCACGCTTTAGGACCCCTAGAATGCCAGGGCAGTATAAATACCCCACATGTGACCCCATTTTGGAAAGAAGACACCCCAAGGTATTCAATGAGGGGCATGGCGAGTTCATAGAAATATTTTTTTTTTGGCACAAGTTAGCGGAAATTGATTTTATTTATTTTTTTCTCACAAAGTCTCCCTTTCCGCTAACTTGGGACAAAAATTTCAATCTTTCATGGACTCAATATGCCCCTCACGGAATACCTGGGGGTGTCTTCTTTCCGAAATGGGGTCACATGTGGGGTATTTATACTGCCCTGGCATTCTAGGGGCCCTAAAGCGTGAGAAGAAGTCTGGAATATAAATGTCTAAAAAATTTTAAGCATTTGGATTCCGTGAGGGGTATGGTGAGTTCATGTGAGATTTTATTTTTTGACACAAGTTAGTGGAATATGAGACTTTGTAAGAAAAAAAAAAAATAATTCCGCTAACTTGGGCCAAAAAAATGTCTGAATGGAGCCTTACAGAGGGTGATCAATGACAGGGGTGGTGATCAATGACAGGGGTGGTGATCAATGACAGGGGGGTGATCAGGGAGTCTATATGGGGTGATCACCCCCCTGTCATTGATCACCCCCCTGTAAGGCTCCATTCAGATGTCCGTATGTGTTTTGCGGATCCGATCCATGTATCCGTGGATCCGTAAAAATCATACGGACATCTGAATGCAGCATGACAGGGGGGGGGGTGATCAATGACAGGGGGGTGATCAGGGAGTCTATATGGGGTGATCACCACAGTCATTGGTCACGCCCCTGTAAGGCTTCATTCAGACGTCCGTATGCGTTTTGCGGATCCGATCCATCTATCAGTGGATCCGTAAAAATCATGCGGACATCTGAATGGAGCTTTACAGGGGGTTGATCAATGACAGGGGTGTAATCAATGACAGGGGGTGATCAGCACAGTCATTGATCACGCCCCTGTAAGGCTTCATTCAGACGTCCGTATGCGTTTTGCGGATCCGATCCATCTATCAGTGGATCCGTAAAAATCATGCGGACATCTGAATGGAGCTTTACAGGGGGTTGATCAATGACAGGGGTGTAATCAATGACAGGGGGGTGATCAGGGAGTCTATATGGGGTGATCACCACAGTCATTGATCACGCCCCTGTAAGGCTTCATTCAGACGTCCGTATGCGTTTTGCGGATCCGATCCATCTATCAGTGGATCCGTAAAAATCATGCGGACATCTGAATGGAGCTTTACAGGGGGTTGATCAATGACAGGGGTGTAATCAATGACAGGGGGGTGATCAGGGAGTCTATATGGGGTAATCACCACAGTCATTGATCACGCCCCTGTAAGGCTTCATTCAGACGTCCGTATGCGTTTTGCGGATCCGATCCATCTATCAGTGGATCCGTAAAAATCATGCGGACATCTGAATGGAGCTTTACAGGGGGTTGATCAATGACAGGGGTGTAATCAATGACAGGGGGGTGATCAGGGAGTCTATATGGGGTGATCACCACAGTCATTGATCACGCCCCTGTAAGGCTTCATTCAGATGTCCGTATGCGTTTTGCGGATCCGATCCATCTATCAGTGGATCCGTAAAAATCATGCGGACATCTGAATGGAGCTTTACAGGGGGGTGATCAATGACAGGGGGGTAATCAATGACAGGGGGGTGATCAGGGAGTCTATATGGGGTGATCACCACAGTCATTGATCACGCCCCTGTAAGGCTTCATTCAGACGTCCGTATGCGTTTTGCGGATCCGATCCATCTATCAGTGGATCCGTAAAAATCATGCGGACATCTGAATGGAGCTTTACAGGGGGTTGATCAATGACAGGGGTGTAATCAATGACAGGGGGGTGATCAGGGAGTCTATATGGGGTGATCAGGGGTGATCAAGGGTGAATAAGGGGTTAATAAGTGACGGGGGGGGGTGTAGTGTAGTGTAGTGGTGCTTGGTGGGACTTTACTGAGCTACCTGTGTCCTCTGGTGGTCGATCCAAACAAAGGGGACCACCAGAGGACCAGGTAGCAGGTATATTAGACGCTGTTATCAAAACAGCGTCTAATATACCTGTTAGGGGTTAAAAAAACCACATCTCCAGCCTGCCAGCGAACGATCGCCGCTGGCAGGCTGGAGATCAACTCTCTTACCTTCCGTTCCTGTGAGCGCGCGCGCCTGTGTGCGCGCGTTCACAGGAAATCCCGGCTCACGCGAGATGACGCGTATATGCGTCGCTGAGCGCAGGGCTGCCACCTCCGGAACGCGAATCTGCGTACAGCGGTCCGGAGGTGGTTAAAGGTCCATTCATATTGATAGGTAGTTAGGGCCCGGATTAGGGTTGTTTAGGAGGTGACCTGTTTCTTCCCTAGTTTCCAGGCCCAGTTACTGTTCCCCTTCCCTCCTGTGTTAAGTGTGGCGTTTTTCCACCACACTGATTGTGACACCAGCATCCGGTGATAATATTCACGGATCACAAGAACCTCACATATCTGCAGACAGCCCAGTGTCTGAACCCTTGCCAAGCCAGGTGGGCTCTCTTCTTCTCTCATTTCAGTTTCGAGTTGCACTTTCGCCCGGCTGAGAAAAACATCAAGGCAGATTCTCTGTCTAGGTCATGTGATTTCGCAAACCAGCAGGAGGAGCCCCAATTCATTGTAGATCCTGCTCGCTTGATTACAGTGGCTCCTGTCCTGGTAAGAGACATTCCTCCCTGGAGAACATTCGTGCCATCTGCCAGAAGGAAACGTACCCTAACATGGGGCCACAACTCCAAACTGGCCGGTCACCAAGGTATTCGCAAGACTACAGAACTGGTGTCCTGCCACTACTGGTGGCCCACATTATCCAAGGATGTGCATGATTATGTCTCTGCCTGCACCGTCTGTGCTCAGAATAAAATCTCCAGGAGCAAACCGCCTGGTCTGTTGTTACCGCTACCTGTTCCTGATGTAACACATTGCCATGGACTTTATTACAGATCTGCCCTCTTCGGCCGGATTTACCGTGATTTGGGTGGTCGTGGACCGCTTCTCCAAGATGGCGCACTTCGTTCCTTTGACTGGATTGCCCTCGGCTGCGGAACTTGCTAAACTGTTCGTGAAACATATATTCCGTCTGCATGGTTTACCGGGACATATTGTTTCTGGTTGGGGAGTCCAGTTTACCTCCAAGCTCTGGAGAGCTCTTTACCAACTGCTAGAAGTTGACCTGGACTTCTCCTCCGGTTATCACACCCAAACCAACGGGTAAGTAGAACGAGTGAATCAGATATTGGAGAATTACCTTTGGCATTTTGTTTCAGCTCAACATGACAACTAGGTACAATTGTTACCTTGGGCAGAGTTATCCTACAATAACCATACTAGTGAGTCTACAGGGTCATCTCCTTTCTTTGTCGTTTTTGGACATCATCCTCGTACTCTTCTCCCTGTTCCTTTGTCTTTTGGGGTACCAGCGTAGGATTGCTCTTTTAGGGATTTTTTTGAAGATCTGGCAGGATAGAAAGATTTGCATTGATAAAGCAGTGACCCCCATGAAGACGAATGCGGACAGGAAAAGAAGAAAACCGCCTCAGTTCTCACTGGGAGATAAGGTATGACTCTCTTCCAGAAACATCCGTTTAAGGGTTCCTAGTTTCAAGTTTTCCCCTAGGTTCCTTCGTAGTTGTGAAGAAGATCAATGAAGTGACCTATAAGTTACGGCTACCTCTCTCTCTTTGTGTCCCCAATGCCTTTCATATATCCTTGCTCAAACAGGTAGTCCTTAAACGTTTCTCTACAGCTATGTCTACGGCGACTCCGGTGTCTGAAGACTCGGAAGAGACATTCGAGGTCAAGGACATCTTGGAGTTCAGTAAAACATGGTAAGAAAACCTACTACCTGGTGTATTGGAAGGGCTTCGTCTGGAAGAGACGTCTTGGATGCCGGAGGAGAATATTCATGCTCTGGACCTGATAAAAAGGGTTCTTGTCCCATCATGGGCCAGAGTATAGCCTGTCAGTGGCACAGTGGGTTCACACCCACTGATCCGTGACAATTTATAAAAAAAAAAAAAAAAATTCACATTTTTGATATTTCCATCCCAATAGTAGCAAAAATTGGCAAAAATCTGAAATGTAATTTCTTTGTCTATTCATATCTTGTCTTCAAATTGGTTGGAAAGCTTGTGTATGTGACCTTAAGGGTACTTTCACACTTGCGGCAGAGGATTCCGGCAGGTAGTTCCGTCGCCGGAACTGCCTGCTGGATCTGTCAGAACGTATGCAAACTGATGGCATTTGTCAGATGGATCAGGATCCTGATCCGTCTGACAAATGCATTGAAATGACAGATCCATCTCTCCCGTGTCATTCGGAAAAACAGATCCGGCATTTATTGTTTTCATGAGCATGCGCAGACCGCAAAAACTGATCTGTTTTGCCGGAACACTCGGGCCAGATCCGGCATTAATGCATTTTAATGGGAAAGTGTTCCGGAATTTTGGACGGAGATAAAACCGCAGCATGCGACTGATCTGAAGACATCCTGATGCATCCTGAACGGATTGCTCTCCATTCAGAATGCAGTAGGATAAAACTGATTAGTTATTTTCCGGTATTGAGCCCCTAGGACAGAACTCAAAAAAAGGAAAAGAATAACGCTAGTATGAAAGTACTCTAAGATATATCGCATGGGCCATAACTCCTGGCAAAATTACAGCCTGATCGGACATGCATGTCAGGAGCAGTGGGCAGTCAAAGTAGGCCCTTAATGGTCATTTCTAAAAATTTTTGTCCTATTTTGATGGCATGTAAAAATTTAGTCAAGCCTTCTTAAGGCACCAAATTTTGCAAGGAGACTGAGCCTAAGTAGCACAATTTCAGCCTCCTAGCTTAACTACTTAAGATACTGTGCCTTGACAAATTTGCCACTTTGGGTTACGCAGCAAGCAGCGCATTACAGCTGGTCCATCATCAGCTGCCTGAAACTCTGGAACCTACAGAGGCCCAGATGAAAAATATTGTAAGATTTCATTTAGGACCCTAGGGAACATCTGTGCAAAATTTTATTTAATTTGGAGAGGGTCGGATTTCTAGGTTGGTCCACTTGACATGGAATGATCCAAGGCCTAATTTGCAACTTAGGCTACTTTCACACCAGCGTTTTGGCTTTCCGTTTGTGAGATCCGTTCAGGGCTCTCAAAAGCGGTCCAAAACTAATCACTTTTGCCTTAATGCATTCTGAATGGAAAAGGATCCGCTCAGAATGCAACAGTTTGCCTCCGATCAGTCTCCATTCCGCCTGATGAAGTGGAGCCAAACGGATGCGTCCTGGCACACAGTGTAAGTCAATAGGGGTGGATCAGTTTTCTCTGATCCATTCATGACGGATGCATGCGGTTGTATTATTGTAACAGAAGTGTTTTTGCAGATCCAAACGCTAGTGTGAAAGTAGCCTTAAGAAAAAGTATAACGTTGGAACAGAGCTTCAGATCAAAAAATGAAGAATAGAATTTCAATCAGGTGAACCACAGCTATGTGTCTATACAAGCAGTGGGATAGGGAGGTCGCTGGTGACAGATCCCCTGCTTGTCTTAATATCAGTACATTGCTCAAGATATTTTGTATCTTCCCTGTAACTACCTGTGAGGCTGAGTCCAGCTTTAGCAACCAAATCTTCACACAATTGATCTTGAAAACATGCTGAAAAAATAAGTGCGTAATCCACACTGATTTTCTGTGCGGTTTTGATGCATTTTTTGGTAAATTTTTTCAGCTTCTCATTCATTTCAAAAGTAGAATCAGCACAGATTCTGCTCCAAGAAAGTGCATGCTGCTTCTTTTGAAAAAAACTCCATGGGAAAAATATCCGAGTGTTGGATTTTTAGCGGCTTTTGTGTCGAATCATGTTGTGTATTGCATTACAAGTGCATTGATAAATAGTGTTGAACGACCTTGTGTTTTAAGTTCGGCGTCTAAAGTTCAGGTTATCGAAGAATCGCAATATGGATTCCGCTACCACGGACCATAACGGAATTTATAATCCATAACGCGATTCTTCGATAACCCGAACTTTAGACGCCGAACTTAAAACACAAGTTTGCTCAACACTATTGATAAACATTATTTGCGAAGTTACAATGAGATATCGTGGTCTTGTTGCACGACATGTGCTGCTGTTTAGCTCCACCCGAAGCGTAGAATAGAATTGAGTCACATTCAACCTTAATGTTAACATTTTATATAATTTTTTTTCACTGCCAAGAAAATTTTCTCCCCAGGGTTGAATGGGCTTGTCTGCATGTTCAGAAAAAAAATCTCTCTTTGTATGTGGTATAGACCTAATAACTTTAGTCAACCTTGTTGCTGACCGTCTTACCAATAGTCAGACATACATATTAATTATAGGGAATCATCTGTAGAATGCCTTAAAACATTCTAAACATGCAACGCATATGTCATTATACAGCACTAGGCGTGACGTGGTTAAAAAGTTTGTATTTGCCCCTGGACTGGTTGGGAGTAGGTCTGTTTCAAGGGGGAAAAAAATAGAATGCAGCTATGGAGTATCACTTGGAGTATTGTGCGCAGTACTGGAGGCCATATCTCCAGAAGGATATAGATACTCTAGAGAGAGTTCAGAGAAGAGCTACTAAACTAGTACATGGATTGCAGGATAAAACTTACCAGGAAAGGTTAAAGGACCTTAATATGTATAGCTTGGAAGAAAGAAGAGACAGAGGGGATATGATAGAAACTTTTAAATACATAAAGGGAATCAACTCGGTAAAGGAAGAGAGCATATTTAAAAGAAGAAAAACTACCACAAGAGGACACAGTTTTAAATTAGAGGGGCAAAGGTTTAAAAGTAATATAAGGAAGTATTACTTTACTGAGAGAGTAGTGGATGCATGGAATAGCCTTCCTGCAGAAGTGGTAGCTGCAAATACAGTGAAGGGGTTTAAGCATGCATGGGATAGGCATAAGGCCATCCTTCATATAAGATAGGGCCAGGGACTATTAATAGGATTCAGTATATTGGGCAGACTAGATGGGCCAAATGGTTCTTATCTGCCGACACATTCTATGTTTCTATGTTTCTATGTTTCTATGTACAGAGCGATATGGTTCCTACATTTTAGGCAAAATGATGGTCTCAGTGGTCAGACTCCCCATTGATAATCGATATGTCATCCAGGTTTATGGTGCAAAACTCAATGCTGTTGCCTGTAGGAGGATCACTTTTGCAAAAACAAGGCAGAATGTCCGCATTATAGTATGTATAAGAAGGTATTTAGTAGTTTACAATGACAGTTATTGCATCCTAAATCCGTTATGGGGCTAAACTCTAATTGGTGGCTCCAATAACAATATTTTAATATTTATAATGTGTTCTGATGAAATCTAGATTTGCATTTAAATACATTTAAAATTCTATAGTGGTATCCATTAGTGCCCCTGTGGATTTATATGCTGCTGGCCTTGCCATAAAGCACACATTTATGTGAAAATGTACTGCACACTACAATTAATACTACTGATGCATTATATATTGTAAGCCACTTAGCTCTACTGACATTTGATTTCCTATTAATTGGATCCACCAAATTTTGGTTCTTGCACTTGGGAAAGTAAGAATAAGTTCTCATTTGTAAAGGCCAGTGATCTGGAGCAGATGCATATGACTGATCATTGCTCCGTGTAAACATGCCAATGATTGCCTGACAAACAAGCAAACTTTTGTTTGTTGGGTGCTTGCATTATTCAGCATTAAAATGTTTGTTGGTGTAATGCTGTGGCCCGCTAGTCTGTGCTCCAGCGATCCTTGGGCCACGTGTGCAGTGGTTGGAGGGGAGCAACCCTTCTTCCCCTCAGGGTACACCCTGGAATCTGGGATCTCTCGCCTGGTGATGGCTGGGGTGCCTTTGATGTTAGGCGAACGAGTAGCAGGGTGCAAGGCAGGAGACCAGGTGAAGAGGGCTAACAGGTGGTTGAGCCAATGACCAGGCCCACTTGGTTACAATAAGGGCTCATGCACACGACCGTATGCCCTCCGAGACATACGGTCCGTGAGCGGGCCATATGTCCCGGAGCGGCATGCATCGTGCGCACGGGAGTACACAGCATCATAGGTTACTATGATGCTGTGCGCATCGGGCCGCCCGCCAGACTATTGTCCTGCACTCATAGGATATTATCCTATGATGCTGTGTACTCCCGTGCGCACGATGTATGCCGCTCCGGGATATATGGCCCACTCACGGACCATATGTCTCGGAGGGCATACGGTCATGTGCATGAGCCCTAAGTCTCACTTTACTAAACAGATGATGGGACTTGCAGTGCAAATACCAGCAGTAGGCACAGTTCTGAGGTTATTATCACACAAGCTGGTAAATATTACAACAGCAAAATTTCCTCAAAACCATACAATACACTGAACTCATGAGGATGTGGAGTAATTTAAAACATAACTTTTACTTATTCCAAAGATAAAATAAATGAGCCTCAAACGAATAAACATAAATTGGTGATAAGGAAAATAAAATAAAAAAATTCTCACCACTTCTGGCGTGTGTTGTTGATTCTTTCTTTCCAAATCCAAAGGGATAGTAATTATCCTACAAATCCTGGATCTTTCTGTCCGTAAATGATAATATCTTGGCGTGGCACTGTGGTTGTTATAATTTTACATAGGGACAATAGCTATCTCACCCTTAAAAAACCCTGTGTGTGAGTAGGGAAGGGGCAATATGTCCCTGCCTAACAAACACAGAGCACCCGCCCCATAGGGGCGACCCCGTCAGGAACCTGTCCCTTCAATGGCCGTATCCCTAAAAGGCCCTCACTCTATTCCAAACATGACACATGGGTTTAATCCCAGATATGGGAATCATCAGGGGGTTAAATGAGTGAAAAGAAAGGTTTAAGAAAACAAAGACCGAATAATAAACAAAGATACCCTAATTTCTAATCCTCCCTAGATAGGTACAGGGGGGAGGAAGGAATATGAATAAAGAAATATGGGTATTGAACTACTTATTGTATGTGCTCCTGTGAGATTAGAGAATAAATAGCAGGCAACATAAATTCTATAAATTCTCTAAGTTGCCAAGTTGAAACCTCCTCATCTCACAATAGATACCAGTGGTTGTACCATTGGTTTCATTTCACCAAAACCAGGAGCAACTAATAGCAGATGAACAGGGAAGTGTCCCCATTTGTCTTACCAAGTTGTCAGTGATGGCACTGAGCCAAACGCTGCCTCCCCTATTTAAAATCTGCCAGCCTGTTCCTAATGCAATGTCCCGCCTACCATGCTGCCATCGTGGAACGCACGCTAACCACGTGCTTCCGGGCAGCAAGTAAAGAAAGCCGGGACCAGGTGACCGGAAGACAGGCCTTACAGGAAGCGATGCCGAGAGGGTAGCATCTATAGTTGCTTAGCAACCTCCTCATCGCTCCATAAGGTGGTGATCCCCATAACAATGATCACCCATTTATCACAAGATAAGCTAATGCAACGGTTTATATTGGTTAACAGTATCCTGCCACTGGAATATGTATGTTTTACCATTTTACAACATCAATAAGGTTATAATTGCAAACTAAATATTAAATAAAAAAATAAGTAATTTCAAAAATAAAAAACATCCAAATTATTATTTAGTAATTTAGATAAAGCAGCTGTAGTTTTGACACTCGTTCAGGTCTTCAAATAAAATATCCATTTAGCTTCTCGCTGTAGGATTTTTTTTATCCCAGTTTCCTTTTCTTCCTGTTTGTTTAACCAATTCAATGCTCATGAAACTCGGGCAATCTACCCTCCCTCCATCTTCATTTCTCACATCTCGGGCTATGGGTGTATCCCTGTCGTTGGTTACATCTCCAATATGCTCTCCAACTCTACGCCTCAATTCCCTGCTAGTCTTGATCCTTGTCCTGATCCATCCGCAAGATGTTCCAGTGTTTAGCAATTATTTCCCTGACATTGGCTGATCCCTCATCAAAGGTGCCGATAGACGAATCAGACCCTTTTCCGTCTTTAAACTTCCAGATTTAGTAATCAGAAGGGATGTACGCTCATTTTGAAGTGCCGATTTAAATGCTGGTTTAAGAGTACTTAGTGCATACCCCCGATCTAGGAACCTATCTCGTAGATCCCAGGCTTGAGTCCGATCTCATTGTTATTTAAACTTAACGCCCAGGTCGAAAAAGACTCTTCCGTGCCATTCCATACCACAAAAATATTGTCGATGAATCGCAACCACATGTTGATGTGGCCTTCGTCAATCGACGAGCTGTCTCTAAATATGCACGTGTTTTCCCACCTGCCCAGGAATAAATTTGCATATGATGGGGCACAGGAACTCCCCATCGCAGTGCCCCAGAGCTGGTGGTAGAATCTATTGTTGAAAAGAAAATAGTTTTTTGTGAGAACTTTAGTCGTTGGAGAACGAAGAGGCCATGCTGTTGGTATTGTCGCCCGCGTGTAGACAAGAAGTGTTCCACTGCCCTTAGGCCCAAGTTGTGATGGATAGATGAATATAGGGCCTCAACATCTATACTGGCTAAAATGAAATTAGTTTCCAGATGGATACCATCTAATTGTTTCAGGAGATCCCCTGTGTCTCGGATGTAGGATGGTAGAGCTACCACAAAAGGGGCTAATATTTTGTCAATATATACTCCAATAATTTGACTCAAACTTTCTACACCCAAGACAATAGGTCTCGCCTTCAGGGGGTTGTGTCCGTTGTGAATTTTTGGAAGGCATTTTGTGGATGAGATCGCAGCAGGAATTCATCCTGGCTGATAAGTTTCTTATGTTTTGCATTATCTAGTGTTGCCTTCAATTCCTGTTTGTATAGGTCTGTGGGGTCTCCTGAAAGTATCTCGTAACACTCCTTGTCTAACAGAATGGCCTCACACATGGCTTTATACTTGATGTTATCTAAAATAACAATGTTCCCCCCTTTATCTGAGGATTTTATTGTTATATTTTTATCTTCCTCTGAGATGCTCAAAGCTTCTAATTCCTCTGGGGTACAGTTAGGTAAGGTAAAATGTAAGTAAGTGGATTCTGGTTCTTCAGAAACTAAATTAAGAAACACTTCTATACATGTAGTGTCACCACTAGACGGCATCTTCGTGCTTTTATTTTTCAGGGAAGTGAAGGGACCTTCACCTTCCATTTGATCACCCTGTGCTGATAAACCATGTAATAATTGGACATCGGCCAACATTTCTTTGGGAATACCTAATTCTAGGCACAGTTTTTTTTCTCCCAGTTACAATGATACTTATGCCTTTTGAGTTTACGGGCAAATAAATTCAGGTCAACAATAGTTTTAAATGACATAAATTATCACCAATTTATGTTTATTCGTTTGAGCCTCATTTATTTTATCTTTGGAATAATTAAAGTTATGTTTTAAATTACTCCACATCCTCATGAGTTCAGTATATTGTATGTTTTTGAGGAAATTTTGCTGTTGCAATATTTACCAGCTTGTGTTATAATATTTTTGCGTATAACTTTGCAGATATGGCAGGTTTCTTGACCACTGGATATAGTTCATAGATTTGGCTTATTGAGGCCAAAGAAGTATTCTCAGAAAATACATTTACTCAAAAGAGATATACTCCATCCTTTAAAGCAGTGTTTAAAGAATTAACTAAGATCTATAAGTAACAGATCATTTCATGGTGGGTGGTACAAAGTTTAGAGAATTATTTGAAACATAATATTGTTCTGAGGGGTTTAAGAATCTCCCTCACACTAGCAGCAAGATGCAGGAACACGAGTCTCATGACAAAATGGGAACAGGAAGTGACTAACAGCTCCCTGTGTTAGATGCATCTTTTACTAGAACAAGAACGAGTTACATTGGATAGTTTGAACAATAGACTGAAAGAACAGATTCTCATAACTCAGTCTTTTACACAAGAACCAGATTTTACTAATAAAGAAAAACAACTGCAGGCAACACTTGAGCGTTTTCAGTATCATCTTAAAGAAAAAAAACACAAGCAATTTCTGCGCGATCTTTCCGATTTTAGAGACAATAAAGCATACAGCTCCATTAGTGACAGGGAAAAATATCCAATAGTACGGTACAATATGATGTTTAGAGCAGGACACAATTACCGTAAAGACCTTTACTGGAATGCACCAGCCATCCACAACCACAGATCCAAATTTGGCCAATTGATCAACATACAAACAAGTTTGACGGCAGCATCTCCAGAAATTTTATTCACAGTGGGTCCATGAAAAAAAGTGCAGCGTAGCCAAAAAGAAATTGCAATGTTTCGCCTACATTGTAGTTGTTGATAAGTAGTGCTTGACTCAGACCTGTCCTCCACGGAAACTGAACCATCTGATTCAGAAAAGGAGCACATAACAGGTGCTGCCAATAACCCTATTAGGGGGAGAGGCGGGGGAGGAGAGAATATAGGGGAAACTCTCAAAGACGAGACAATCGTTTTTTGAGCCAGGCCCCTATATACCCGTTATGAAATCGAGCGCAGCAACCTCTAGGAGCAAAACAGGCCCAAAAATAATAGATTTATCCACTAGACTATTGACATTGCCTGAAATTAGTATTTTAGAAAAAGGACTGTCATTTGTCCCCACTGCCAGATTTGACTTATTTAAAACAATTGTTGACCTGAATTTATTTTCTCATAAACTTAAATGGCATAAGTATCATTGTAATTTGGAGAAAAAACAGTGCCTAGAATTAGGTATTCCCATTAAATGTTGGCCGATGTCCAATTATTACATGGTTTATCAGCATAGGGTGATCAAATGGAAGGTGAAGGTGTCTTCACTTCCCTGAAAATTAAAAGCATGAATGTGCCACCCAGTATGTATAGAAGTATTTCTTAATTTAGTTTCTGAAGAACTAGAATCCACTTACTTACATTTGCCTCACCTAACTGTACCCCAGAGGAATTAGAAGCTTTGAGCATCTTAGAGGAAGATAAAAACATAACGATAAAATCCTCAGATAAAAGGGGGAACATTGTTATTTTAGATACCATCAAGTATAAAGCCATGTGTGAGGCCATTCTGTTAGACAAGGAGTGTTACGAGATACTTTCAGGAGACCCCACAGACCTATACAAACAGGAATTGAAGGCAATACTACATAATGCAAAACATGAGAAACTTTCCAGCCAGGATGAATTTGAATTCCTGCTGCCATCTATTCCACAAATTGCTAAGTTTTCCTGCCTTCCAAAAATTCACAAAGGACACAACCCCCTGAAGAGGAGACCTATTGTCTTGGGTGTAGGAAGTTTGAGTCAAAATATTGGAGTATATATTGACAAAATATTAGCCCCTTTTGTGATAGCTTTACCATCCTACATCCGAGACACAGGGAATCTCCTGAAACAATTAGATGGTATCCATCTAGAAACTAATTCAATTTTAGCCAGTATAGATGTTGAGGCCCTATATTCATCTATCCATCACAACTTGGGCTAAGGACAGTGGAACACTTCTTGTCTATGTAGCGATCAGAAGAGCAAGAGACCGCAAGGCAGGATTCAAATACAGTACAGCAGACAAGGAGGCTGAAGCATACACCGGCTTTATTAAAGAACAAAATGTAACTGCCGGAAAATCGGATTAACAGTATAGTACCACCGCACCAGAGGCACAATGGGTTAATGACAGAAATGGTATAAACAGGTGTACATAAATCAGCAAGAGGTAATGGAATTTTGCATAGAAAACAGAATGAGCTAAAACAGCAAACACATAGCTTACAAGCTACTCTCACTAATAGTTTCCTATCTACCCCTGCTACCCAGGGTACTCTTTTACAGCGCGCTGACTAAATTCCCTTACTCTATAACCTATCACAGATTAGCACCGGTGCCACTCACAGTTCTGCAGATTCTCCTTGGTCCGGTACGTGACGGAAGGTGCAGTCTGGCTTCAGATCCGGTCGCTTGCTTGTCCCAGCGTGGTCTTTCTTTCTCTCTGGTTGGATTACAGCAGATGCAGGTATTCACCTAGTTCAGCTCTGGCAGGAGGAATCCGGCTTGTCACTGGTCTCTGAATGGCACGATCTCACTCCTCTGGAACTCACTTTGAGGTCTCTATATTCTGCTCCACAGCTGTCAGAAAGAAATCGCTTCTTATAGTCTCTTTCTGTTATATCTCCGAGCAGGCAGACTCTCTTCCTCTCCTGCAGGAAGTGGCAACCTCCAGCACAGCCCTGGAGAAAACTTTATTGTCCTCCTTCAGCTTGTCCTTTCCCATTTTCCAAGACACAGCAGCCTCTTGTGGCTGGAGGAGGATATCACAGCCTGTATGCAGCATAATCACCAGAAATGCCAGTGCAATGTAATTTGGTGAATATAAGGCTGACTCTTACATCTACACGTGGGTGACAATACCAAAAGCATAGCCTCTTCGTTCTCCAACTACTAGAGTTCTCACTTACAAAAATCTATTTTCTTTTCAACAATAGATTCTACCACCAGCTCAGGGGCACTGCGATAGGGAGTTCCTGTGCCCCATCGTATGCAAATTTGTTCCTGGGCTGGTGGGAGAACAAGTGCATATTTAAAGATAGCTTGTCGATAGATGTAGGCCACATTAACATGTGGTTGCAATTCATCGATAATATTTTTGTGTTTTTAAATTACTCCACATCCTCATGAGTTCAGTGTACAGTTCTGAGGTATCTCAGATAGCAGGCTTTTCCCAAAGGCTGTATATTGGAAGGTGGCTGTAATGATGGGCCTCCCTGAGTCTCGCCCTATATGGAGGCTAGCAATCTTTCTAAATGACCACAGGTGTACAAACTCAGTAAACTTTCTACAATACCCAGTCTGGGGGAGCGGTTTTTAGATTGGATGGCCAATCTGTCTCTGAAGTGTAGTAGGTGCCAGAAGCAATTAGTCCAAAGCCATAAGTGTGTATTACCTTTACTGACTCAGTCCAAACACAGTCTTTATGGTCCTCCACCATCTATATGCACTAATTCAATGATTCCTACTCAGAGGATAATTTTTACTACAGTTGTTTTTTTTTTGTGGCTGATTTCTACTCTCAAGAATGGTGTTTTCCTGGTGAATAATTCTCTGTACGCATACTTAGCTGCAGTACACACCTTAACAAGCGTCTTTTCTAGCTCACTAGCAGACTCTCTAACCAGGTAGGCAGGGCCAGCCTATCTCCCGGCAACTGCACTTAGAACGACCAGTTAAACTATGTATACTTATACATAGCATTTTGGGATACATAGAACATAGTTCACAGAATCACAGTAAACATTTCAAAGTGGCGAAACTAAGAAATAACCCTTTAACAATGATCCAGTGGGTCACTGTATTGGCAGCACAATGCCCCATGTAAACTTCGTGTGCTGCCGACAAATGAAAACTGCAAGGGGCCGAATGAACTATATTACTGATAGTTCACCCTTGTGCTAACAGTAAATGCAAGTAATGAGCACCGATCCACATGCTGTTATTGAACTTTTTAATGGAAGAATACTGTATCTGCCCATGTAAAAAGATCCCTAAGTTTGGAAATTGTGATGCCAGCAGTCCATGCCTGCTGGCACCTTCCCATTCCCAGCTGGTATGGATGCTGGAGTACTCATCCCTCCCACTGCTTTATGTTGTCTGCTGCTACAGGATGTCCCTGCCTGTGGCTTGCTACCTAAAGGTGTGCACATGCAGTGTCCCACTAATATGGAACTGGTACATTCCAAAAGGGGTGTAAAGCTATGCTTTCATGTAACATATGCATTTCATGTACTTTTGCTGAACAAGGATTTAATAAGCCGTATCTATATCCACCACTAGATGGGAATGTTTCCTCTCCCCATGGGAAGGAGGAGTTAGAACAGTCTAAAGTTAATCTAAGTCTAGACAGAGGAGTTCAGGTGGTTAGCTGACAGTAAACTATGGCACCATCCCTGGGGAAGGGGGGGGGGGGGGTTACGTGATTAACTCTGGACAAATGCGGTGAGGAGCATTGATTTCATCATATCTAACATTAAATGAGGTAATCCCTAGTGACATATTGGATCATTATGTAATATATCACTTGATAATGAACATGGGGACTGTAATACGATTTTGAGACCCTATTGGTTGACTTGGGTATTTAAGGGTGCAGGGTCTAAGATGAAGCCATACCCCTTGATCAGGGCCCCATAGCAAGGATCAAACCAGCCGTGGGGGGCCCCATGTAAAACAGAAGGGTTTCCGCCTAAACCCCTTTCAATGACCCTTGGACAATTTCTTCCACTGCCTCATTTTCTAAAAGTTGATCCTTTAGAGGGTGGAGTCCTGGCCAAGTTTTCACCCCAGTAGAAGAGGGGATGATCCTAACTAACACTGGGCCCCCTCTTGCCCTGAGCCCCATAGCAGTTGCATAGTCTGCCACTATGGTAGTTACGCCCCTGCCCTTGATAAAAGCAACTGTGAAACACACGTCAGAATGCTGGTGTCCTCTTCTTGGTATGTATATTGATTGACTTTGTGTGCAATTAACAACGTGACTTGTGCATTATTATTTCTGGCTTTCTTTGTTACTTTTTCATGTGTGTTACTGCTTCTAAATATATGCATTGTCCACTTGCACTTTACTTTTAATAAGAGGATGACTGTCGGAGCAGGGGCATAGCTATAGGGAGTGCAGAGGTAGCAGTTGCTACCGGGCCCAGGAGCCTGAGGGGGCCCAAAGACCCTTGTGCCACATAAGACACTGGCATTATAGAAAGTGCATGCTAGTCAATTTACACCTCTGGTTGGAGGGAAGGCGTTAGGTCAGAATTTGGCATGAGGGGGTGCCCTTTCAACGTTTGCCTCAGGCAGTACGAAGGCTATGTGCTCCCCTGCCCCTTGTCAACAAGCACTGAGGGAAGGGGGGCCCAAGCTGAACTCTTGCACCAGGGCCCATGAGCTTTTAGCTACGCCCCTGGGTCAGAGCCAGTCCTACATGGAATCACGTCAGTCTGTTATTTATTATAGAGATTTTAACTATTTATTGTTTGGTGTTTATAATAAAGATGAATTGGTTTTGGTGGCGTATGATCTTCTTTATTGAGGTGCCCATCAAATGGTAGCATTCTCTGAGTTATATTGGGTGCCTTCCCATATGGGAAGGTGTGTGAGCTTTAGATTTGTAACTTGTCTAGTCCTGTGAATATGTACTATTGTATTGTTCTGACCTCTGTTTGCTTACTGGATTAACCCTATGCTGCCTGTCCTGACCCCTGCCTAATTTCTATATTGACCCTGTGCCAACTGCCTTTACCTATTGCCTGACATTCATACTGCACATGCTCTGGCTGTTCTGACCTAGGCTTGTCCACCGACCATGCTGTTGCCTGTCCCCTTGGTGCCATGCACTGGTGTCTCTTGACCCTCCTGGATTAGCAGCTCCTGAATGGAGACTACTTCTAGGGGTACCGATTTGGTGGCTCCTGCAGTGAGGGTGAATACCAGAGGACTATCTTAAAAACTCCCACAGGAGTAGCCACAATGTTCAGCAGGCAGAGAAATATATTTGTTGTAAAATAAGTATATTGCAAAATTCCCATGTGTAGAATAGTTTGTGCTAAACTCCAGGGAGCTTCTATCAACAGTAAACCAAAGCTGAGATTGTAGCTGGACTAAAGAAGTTTGGGAATTTATGTGCTGAGTCACAAAGTAAACATAACATCTGCATGACTTGGGAAGAGGGTTCAAGTCAGGCCGTTCCTTGTAAGGTTCTGGGATCCTCAGCAGAAGAATTATAGAATTAAGCCCTGAAATCAAGAGGCATGTACAATACTCAAGAATCAAGAGTGAAGCTTCACTTATGACCAGTCTTTGCAATATAGCCATATACTGTATCTATTATCAAAAGTTTTAGTCTTATGTTGTTTGCTCATTTGTTATACTGAGACAAGAGCCTAGGAATAAGGGGAATTGCAGACACATTGCCTGATAACTCTCTTGTCCAATCATCAAGGTGACGGCTGAAAGTAGAAAAGAAAGGGATTGATCTTTTTCCCGCTGCAACTTTAGTGAGTCAGTACCCAGGAATCTATAGGTAAAAGGTGCCTGGGGCTTTTGAGTTCACCCATAAAATAGTCACTCCTTAATGAATCGTTTATGATTTTAAAATATCTCCATCTTTTAGATCTTAGGCTCCATTCACACGTCCGTGGTGTGTTGCGGACCCGCAAATTGCGTATCCGCAACACACCCGCCCGGCACCCCTATAGAAATGCCTATTCTTGTCCGCAAGCTGCGGACAAGAATAGGACATGTTCTATCTTTTGCGGAGCTGCGGACCTGAAGATCGGGGCCGCGCTCCGCAAATGCGGATGCTGACAGCACACTGTGTGCTGTCCGCATCCATTCCGTCCCCATAGAAAATGAATGGGTCCGCACCCGTTCCGCAAAATTGCGGAACGGATGTGGACCCATTTGCGGATGTGTGAAGGTCTGCAAAATGGGTCCGCATCCATTCCGCAATTTTGAGGAACGGGTGCAGACCCATTCATTTTCAATGAGGCCGGAATGTGCTGTCCGCATCCGCATTTGCAGATCCGTGCTTCCGTTTCCGCAAAAAAAAAGAACATGTCCTATTCTTGTCCGCAATTGCGGACAAGATTAGGCATTTTCTATTATAGTGCCGGCAATGTGCGGTCCGCAAATTGCGGAATGCACATTGCCGGTGTCCGGACGTGTGAATGGACCCTAAGGCCCGGTTAACAAATAAATGCACATAATTTACTTATGATGATACTATGTCTATATATGTAAATGTACAATTTAGCAGAGCACTTATTGTGCCTGTAGGTATATTCAGCCCTGCTCCGCGTGAATAAATCTGTGTTTAGGTGGCAGGTTAAATTGCAGGTGGCTGTACTCAAGCTGAAAAGTAAAATTTTGGTTGCCGCTGCTTTGGTACAATGTTTTTAAAGTGGGCCATCTAAGTTCTTAATGGTACAGCATATTTACACCGTGGGCTTAAGCCAGCTGTCAAACTGGATTTCTTTGTACTGTAAATGTGAATTGCTATACCTGTAGTAAGATGCAAGTAAAGCTGGTTAAGGATAGCTTAAATGAGAATCCTCAGCATTAGGGTCAATCCACACATCCGTATGAAAGGGTCTGCATCTGTTCGCAATTTAGCGGAACAGGTGCGGAGCCATTAATTTCAATGGGGCCGCAAAAAATGCAGACAGCACACCGTGTGCTGTCCGCATCCGTAGTTCCATTCCATGGCCCGCCAAAAAAAAAAAAGAATAGGCATTTCTATCACAGGGCAAAATGCGGAACACACATGGCTGGTGTCCGTGTTTGGCGGATCCGCAAAACACTTGCGGATGTGTGAATGGACCCTTAGAGTGAACGTCTTTACATATGGTGAAGAATATCGGCTCATGGCACCAGAAGGTTTAATCCAACACAGAGGTTGCTTATTTAATCTGGCCTCAACCAGCTTTATTTGCTGGTCATACAGATATTTAAATTCACGAAATAAGAAAATCCTAGGTCATCCAGCCACTAACTGTACATCATAGCTTCCCTAGCTATCAGGATGAAAGGCCTAATGTCCAGCATGCACATATGGGCATTGTTGGATGGTGCTCTATATTACCCTATCTCTTAGTTTACCAGACCACCAGGTGCTATATAGAGTTGTGGCTATCTCCAACCCTATGAGTTGAGCATACACCTACTTGCTTACCTTATTCCATTTTGTATCAGCTACTACACTGTCAGTGCCCTTTGTTTCCTTTTTTTCACTTTTTTCTCTGAATATGGCACTTCGGATTCCTACTTCTTCAAACTCACTAGAACTAGCAGCAGCTTTTCTGTTTGACTCTCTGTCTCTCTCTAGCTACTTTCTCCTCCTCTTCTCTCCATAGACTTCTGTGGGCAGTAGCTGTAACCATATGTCTCATTGGGCTGCTAACCTATATTCACTGACAAATTTTAGCAGTGAGTTGAGAAGGAGTGATCAGTGCAATGGACAGAGAGAGGAGAGGAGAAGGTTATAATTGAAGATTATTTTTTCTGTAATAAGATATACACTGCGTGCAGAATTATTAGGCAAATGAGTATTTTGACCACATCATCCTCTTTATGCATGTTGTCTTACTCCAAGCTGTATAGGCTCGAAAGCCTACTACCAATTAAGCATATTAGGTGATGTGCATCTCTGTAATGAGAAGGGGTGTGGTCTAATGACATCAACACCCTATATTAGGTGTGCATAATTATTAGGCAACTTCCTTTCCTTTGGCAAAATGGGTCAAAAGAAGGACTTGACAGGCTCAGAAAAGTCAAAAATAGTGAGATATCTTGCAGAGGGATGCAGCACTCTTAAAATTGCAAAGCTTCTGAAGCGTGATCATCGAACAATCAAGCGTTTCATTCAAAATAGTCAAGCGTGTGGAAAAACCAAGGCGCAAAATAACTGCCCATGAACTGAGAAAAGTCAAGCGTGCAGCTGCCAAGATGCCACTTGCCACCAGTTTGGCCATATTTCAGAGCTGCAACATCACTGGAGTGCCCAAAAGCACAAGGTGTGCAATACTCAGAGACATGGCCAAGGTAAGAAAGGCTGAAAGACGACCACCACTGAACAAGACACACAAGCTGAAACGTCAAGACTGGGCCAAGAAATATCTCAAGGTTTTATGGACTGATGAAATGAGAGTGAGTCTTGATGGGCCAGATGGATGGGCCCGTGGCTGGATTGGTAAAGGGCAGAGAGCTCCAGTCCGACTCAGACGCCAGCAAGGTGGAGGTGGAGTACTGGTTTGGGCTGGTATCATCAAAGATGAGCTTGTGGGGCCTTTTCGGGTTGAGGATGGAGTCAAGCTCAACTCCCAGTCCTACTGCCAGTTTCTGGAAGACACCTTCTTCAAGCAGTGGTACAGGAAGAAGTCTGCATCCTTCAAGAAAAACATGATTTTCATGCAGGACAATGCTCCATCACACGCGTCCAAGTACTCCACAGCGTGGCTGGCAAGAAAGGGTATAAAAGAAGAAAATCTAATGACATGGCCTCCTTGTTCACCTGATCTGAACCCCATTGAGAACCTGTGGTCCATCATCAAATGTGAGATTTACAAGGAGGGAAAACAGTACACCTCTCTGAACAGTGTCTGGGAGGCTGTGGTTGCTGCTGCACGCAATGTTGATGGTGAACAGATCAAAACACTGACAGAATCCATGGATGGCAGGCTTTTGAGTGTCCTTGCAAAGAAAGGTGGCTATATTGGTCACTGATTTGTTTTTGTTTTGTTTTTGAATGTCAGAAATGTATATTTGTGAATGTTGAGATGTTATATTGGTTTCACTGGTAAAAATAAATAAGTGAAATGGGTATATATTTGTTTTTTGTTAAGGCCTCTTTCACACTTGCGTTGTTGGGATCCGGCATGCACTTCCGTTGCCGGAGGTGCCTGCCGGATCCGGAAAAACGCAAGTGTACTGAAAGCATTTGAAGACGGAGCCGTCTTCCAAATGCTTTCAGTGTTACTATGGCACCCAGGACAGCTATTAAAGTCCTGGTTGCCATAGTAGGAGCGGGGAGCGGGGGAGCGGTATACTTACAGTCCGTGCGGCTCCCCGGGCGCTCCAGAATGACGTCAGAGCGCCCCATGCGCATGGATGACGTGATCCATGCGATCACGTGATCCATGCGCTTGGGGCGCCCTGACGTCACTCTGGAGCGCCCGGGGAGCCGCACGGACGGTAAGTACACTGGTCCCCCGCTCCCCACTACACTTACCATGGCTGCCAGGACTTTAGCGTCCCGGCAGCCATGGTAACCATTCAGAAAAAGCTAAATGTCGGCTCCGGCAATGCGCCGAAACGACGTTTAGCTTAAGGCCGGATCCGGATCAATGCTTTCCAATGGGCATTAATTCCGGATCCGGCCTTGCGGCAAGTGTTCCGGATTTTTGGCCGGAGCAAAAAGCGCAGCATGCTGCGGTATTTTCTCCGGCCAACAAACGTTCCGTACCGGAACTGAAGACATCCTGATGCATCCTGAACGGATTTCTCTCCATTCAGAATGCATTAGGATAATCCTGATCAGGATTCTTCCGGCATAGAGCCCCGACGACGGAACTCTATGCCGGAAGACAATAACGCAAGTGTGAAAGAGCCCTAAGTTGCCTAATAATTATGCACAGTAATAGTCACCTGCACACACAGATATCCCCCTAAAATAGCTAAAACTAAAAACAAACTAAAAACTACTTCCAAAAATATTCAGCTTTGATATTAATGAGTTTTTTGGGTTCATTGAGAACATGGTTGTTGTTTAATAATAAAATTAATCCTCAAAAATACAACTTGCCTAATAATTCTGCACTCCCTGTATTACAAAGTATCATATTTTATACTTTAGGACAGCCATGGGCCAGCTGGTACTGGTCCGCAGGGAGGGGAACTATTGGTTCCTGTGCCCTGCTGTTTAGCCTCATAGGCTCAAGGCTGCTAGGCCTGAGGCCTATGAGGTAGTGCTAACATACAGTGCTAACATCACAGGCTGCGTGACAACATCATGACGCCACCAGAGATACGGAGCAGAGCGCCTGTAATGCTTGTAGTCGTGGAGGAAGTAGCAGCAAGGAGAAAAAATTATGTGGACAGACAGCAGGAGTGAGCTGAGTATTTTGTTTTTTTCTATATTTTTTTATTTGGTTTAGGGACACTACTCGGGGCACTATATCTTAAGAGGCACTCCAGGAAGGAAGGGGGGGGGGCTTTATTAAAAAAAAGACCACTACTGGGAGGCATTATATGTAAAGAGGCAACTACTGGGTGGCACTATATTAAAAGAGGCAACTACTGGGTGACATTGTATGTAAAGAGGGCAGTACAGGGGGGATGTTATATGTACAAAGGACACTACTGGACGGCATTATATCTACTTGGACCTAAATGGGGATGATTACCAAGTAGGGGCATAAAAGGAGGCATTAATACTAAATAAGGAGGAAAGTAATAGTAGTGCTAGTGGCTCACCAAATTGTCCGGATGAACAGGTGCACACCCCTCAGCACCCCCAATGCTGTAGAAAGGGTTTAGGATAAATGTATAAGTAGGTGGGGGTCACTCTATATCTGGCAACACATGGACAGCGCTGGGTGGGATTGGATTGAGAACAATTTAAATTTGATTAAATTGTTCTTAATCCAATCCCACCCAGCGCTGTCCATCTGTTGCCAGATATAGAGTGCCTCCCACCTACTTATACATTAATACTAAGAATAGGTGTGTTCAATTATACAGAAGGAAGTTGTGGTCAGGAGACATCATCATGGTGATCTGTGCAGGACTGAGAAAAAGGAAAGAGAATGAATCCAGCCAGAGGAGACATCACTTGTAAATCACAGAGTGGGGGCTTAAATGGCAATATTAATGACTGGGTCATGGTGTAGAGGTATTACTTGGCCTTTATAAAGTGTTATTATTGACCATGTTGGCCATGTACCGTATTCTGTAATATGAACTTTATTGTGTTTTATTATGTACATAAATAACCTCCACACCAAACACCTCCTCCCCCACCCCCACCGCTCCTCAGAAAAAATATCTTGTATCAAACCGCTCCCTAGTACGAAAAAGATTGGGGACCACTGCTTTAGAATACATCCACGTGGGAACAAAGGGTAAAATCCATGTTGAAATTATGCTATATAAATTGACATTCTGCAGATTTAAAATCCACGCTGCAGGTCAATTTCCTCAGAGTGTGCATGAGATTTGTTCATCCTCTTTGCTCATACTGCAATATACTATAGATTTCTCTCCTGTGCACTGCTACAGCCAATGATTGTCCTCAGTAGTGATGTGCCTCTTGGGGACACATCAGCATTGAAAATAATCATTGGCTGCAGTGGCACAAGTCACCCATTGTTCCAGAAGTTTACAGGACAGGGACCAGAAGACTCCTGAAGGGAGCCCGGAGCAAGCGATTATAATTTTTCCAACACTCTGCAGCCAACACTGAAAAAGGTTCCAAAGCTAGACAACCCCTTTAGGAAGGCTTCTCAGCTGGCACCTAACAAGAAAGGCCAAACCCTGGATAATCCTGAAGAATGGAGTGGGACCTTTTCTTTCTTTTTAACACTCCGGGAACCCGGCCCTTTTCAAGGTTCTTCCACATAAAGAGAAAAAACCACTTATTTAAACATCAAAATACAGACTTTTTAACAAAACCTGCTTCTAGGTAGCTGCACTGCTACAATACATGCAAACATATCAATCTATCACATATCACATCGTTTATATAATGTGTCTTATTTATGTTTTTGAATTAACGGTGAAGAAGAGGTCACCAAGCAGTGCTGATCCATTGACTGCTCCTGGCAATAGAGTTGACATCTCAGGATGTTCATCCATGGCTGATGGTGTCACATTGGTTCTGTCCAGCTGCTAAATGTAGTATAATCCTGTCAATTCTATTCTACAAAAACTTCATTTCAGATAAGTTTCACCGTTCATTGCTGACATTATTTTCGTGTCTTGCTCCATTTTCCTTAATTTCTCTTTACACATAAACACGATTATTATTGTCATCAGGTTTTTTTTCGAGTTGTAAAAAAAAATAGAAAGACAAAATTGTCACTATTTTAGCCTCAACACCCTGAAAACACCTACCACCAGGAAGGTCATGTGATCACTGCAGTGCCATTTTCTACTGCTTTCACAGCGTAAAAAGTTATGTTAGAGTGTTCTCCTTGGTTGGCATTGGTTTCTGGTTATTTCTTCCGGGTAAACATGTCAAAAAACTCTGCTGATGAAGTCCCCCCATACTGGCTTCTTTCTTGGAGCTACGGACAGCAGTCTAATATGAACTGGCTAGGGAGGAGTCACTGGGTTTACCCCATTGTCTCCCAGTGGTCCAGGAAAGGCCACCTTTGTACCATCTGTCATATGTCGATGACCGCTTTTGACCTCTTGCTGGTGACCCTGTGTGCTGGCCTTACCTTCAGTTTCTCCAGAGGAAAGGCTTATTGTCAAATTGAGGTAAGAACCCATAATGTAACCCTTTCATCCTTTGTTGCCCACCTATCTTATTTGCACCCTTTCTTCCTTGTTTGATGTGTGTCTCAAGTCCTTTTCTCTATTAATTTACAGATTTCTGGTGACAGGCAACTCATTTGCTTTACTGCATTTTGAGTTCCTACTGGGGATATTTACGATTTCTCAGATTGTCTGTCACACTTGTGAAGTCATCTGGCAGCAACTCTGAGACATAGTGATGCCACAGCCCAAGGGAGAAGACTGGCTCCATCAGGGGCAGATTGGGAACTTAGAGTGGCCCTTGAAAAAAGCTAAAAGTGGCCGCATGTTGTAGGTGGGTTCAAACTAACAGAACACGGGCCAAAACAAGTAGGCGGAGACAACCAAAGTAGGCGGGGCCTGCAATACTGTAGTGCTGCGAAGAATACTATCCCAGCAGAACCGAATACCACAGTGCTGCCCTCACCACAGTATTCAACTGTATCACCACCATGAGGACATTAATACAGTTGAGTTCAGTAGTACACCTGCCGGCCGTTGAGCATCAGATCATTATGTACCTGGCCTGCGTCCATCAAAAGGGCTTGGCTGTAGGGTTTATAGTCGATCCGCCTCTGGGCTCTGTATTGTTGAGGGCTTCTAGGATTGGCTGACAGTAACTACCAGTTTATAATTGTGGATATCGGGGCATATGAAAGCACATCTCATGCCCTCATCTTCTGTGCTTTCAGAATGGGTGAGCAGCTTCCGGCCAACTAGCTCACCTTTCCAGAGCCCAGAAGACTGCCTGATCTGCAGGTCCACTGGCTCTATTTGTCATCATGGCTGACAAAGGGTTTGCGCTGTCACCCCACGTAATGCGGCCCTTCCCAAGAGCAGACTTGAAAGACAGGAGGTGTATCTTCAACTACCATTTGCCTAGAGCCTATCGGTATTTGGAGTGTGCTTTCAGATTCTTTCCACCAAGTGGAGGGTGTTCATGTCAACTCTACAGATAGATCCGGACAATGCCACCATGGTGATTCAAGCCTGTGTACTCCTATACAACTTCACTGGGATTCAGAAGGCATCCTTGGATGCTGACCTGGGCCAATATCTGACCTCATCAACTGTCGGTTTGGACCAGACCCACCCTGTATGGACGTCAGGACAGACTGTTCGAGAACTTTATGCGGACTACTTAATAAGCCCGGAGGGAACAGTTCTGTGGCAAATGGATGCAATTCGTGACAGTCACTGATTTAATCTGGACTCTGAACACTTTAGTTTACCTGGTGTCCTAGTTAGTTTCCCTGTTGTTAGTGTAGGGACTCGCAAGAGAATGGGGGCCCTTGATGTGGGCTTGCGAGCTAGGGTATTCTACTGACCAAATTACATTTTCAATCTGAAATTTAGAATTGATTATATGCTACATATGTTTTTTTGCCTTTGCAGTAACCACATAAACTAGAATTTGATGTAAAAAAAACAAACCTTCAAATACTTCATTACAATGAACCTTTCCAAATCATTGCTTTCAATAAAATTCCACTCTTTATTTTTTTATGTTTTTAACTTGTCTAAATAAAAACTGGCTTAGGCTACTTTCACACAAGCGTTGTTAGAATCCGGCAGGCAGTTCCGTTGCCGGAATTGTCTGCCGGATCCGGCAAACCGTATGCAAACGGATATCTTTTTTTACAAGATCCGTTTGACAAATCTGGTGAAATACCGGATCCATTTTATCTGTTATCATCCGGTTTCAAACGGAATAACAGATCCGGTATTTAAATTTTTCAAAGATCAAAAGAACCAATTTCAGATACAAATTGTACAGTGGCTATAAAAGATGACCAAAGGTCACATTCCCCTCAGATGCTGCCTTAGAAGATAGCAAACATGATGCCGGACCACAGTTTGGATTTCAGGCTCTAATCCTTGTTTCCCGCTAGAGGAGACGTCTTCGAGCCAGACGGCGCCGTCGCTATTGGATTCATCCGATCACTTCTGCCCGAATGAGAAGGGGTGCATTTGAAGTTCTTTTCCCCGAACTGCAGAATTATCCTGACAAGTTTCTTAACTACCTACGGATGAGCGTCTCCAGTTTTGACGATCTGCTACAAAGGGTCTCTCATAGCATCGAAAGACAGGACACTATTTTCTGTCAAAGTATTTCACCTGCAGAACAGTTAATGCTTCCCATAAGGTAATTATAAATTTTTAGAAATTTTTATATTTTACTAGTAACTGTTATTTTTGTATACTTTTTTTAACATAGCTTTTCCAGGTTCAAAGCTGAACCCAGACATATTTCACTATCCCATGGTACGAAAATTTTCTGTATTTGATCCTGTACTCTACCTAGCGCAGCTCTTGATTGCGCAGGCCAAGGGCTTTGGAGGCTCTGCATTAGTATTGTTCACTGTGACTTAACCGGCTCCTATGGTCAGGCTTTACCCTTATCTTGACCATTACAGATGTCGACTTCACTGTGAGCAATGCTAGCCAAAAGCATACGCCTATCATTCTCCATGGAAAGCCCGTTCCATCACTGGATTTCCCAAAAATGTCCTTTGCCCTGTGAGAATGACCACAGAACAAAGGAAAGCATTTGAACATTTAACGGTGGTATGGCCAGTTTAGGGTCCCAAACAAGGCCAACCAAATTATATAGCTTGTATTGTTATTTACTTTCCATTTATGGAAACTTTCAGGGCTGGCAGGCAGGAAAGCTGGCTGGCGGGCGGGCAGGCTGACAGGAGGGTAGTTATATTCTCGTACCTAGGTACTACTACTTCTAGCATCCCATATGTACTTATACTACCGGCAGTCCCTATGCAATAATACATAGGAGTAGTAGTACCTAGAACTGCAACTCCTAGCATCCCCTATGTACTTATACTACCTGCAGTCCCTAGGTACTATTGCATAAGAAAAAATGATACTCATCTACAATGGCGTGCTGCATACTCCCTTGCAGGCTGGCGCAATAAGGAGCAAACAGGAAGCTGTGAAACCAGCTCCTCCTATATCCCAGCACAGACCGGAAAACCGGATCCGACGACGCGCCAATTTCTGGAACATTTGGTACCGGATCCGGCATTTATACATTTTTATACAATTTTAAATACCGTACAAAGGAAAGAACAGAAGACATCCTGATGCATACTGAATGGATTGCTTTCCATTCAGAATGCATTAGGACAAAACGGATGCGTTTTTTTCCGGTATTGAGACCCTTTACCGGATTTCAATACCGGAAAAGAATAACGCTAGTGTGAAAGTAGCCTTAGTTGCACATACTTACCAATCCAAATTTACCTTTGCTTTTTAGTGCCCTTTTTGTAAATTAAAGGGATTCTGTCACCTCGTTTTAGCTTATAGAGATGTAGACATGCACGGCTAGATCGCCGCTAGCATGTCCACAATATACCTGTCCTATAGAGCTGTGTGCTTTTATTTACTATACCGGCTCGCGCATGCGCAGTGCCGGTATAGTGTTCCTTACCTGTGCTGGTATCAGCCTCAGGAAAGTAACTGTGCGCATGTGCGAGCTCGCGCATCGCAAGATTACATCGATCTAACTGTGAGCAAGGAGGAGATTTGGAGGACGCAGGCGGTGCTGGGCTCCTTCACAGGGGGGCGTGGCTGGGCTCTAAGAAGGGTCATTTACCAGGGTCATTTACATATCTATAAAAGAATTTTTTAAACACATGGGACAGGTATATTGCGGACATGCTAGCGGCGATCTAGCCGTGCATGTCCGCATCTCTATAAGCTAAAACGAGGTGACAGAATCCCTTTAAAAGACCAGGATGATTGGTTGCTTTGGGCAACAAAGCCATTTTTCATTTACAACAGTTTCGAAAAATCGCATAATTTCTTTGGGTGATGAACAATTTTGAATTCTCACTTAAATTTGAAAAGTGGTAATATGATTAAAAACCCACAAAAAAGGACTTGGTAAAGTGTTTTTTCATTTTTCTTTTTAATCAAGCACTTTTGGGGGTATTTATCATTTTTCCCATTCCAATGTAAACCACTTGTCTATGATAAATTCCTACCTTTTATTTCTATGCTCCTGCACAATTGAAAGGTAACAATAACAGAAGTAATGAAAAGGGTTTGTATTGTGAGAAAATATTGATGGCCTATCCACAGGATAGGTATTCGGCATCTCCCAGGGATCAGCTGTTTGAAGTGTTAATGACAATTGTGCATGTGTTACTTTGACTATCAAATTACAAGGGCATTGTTCACTTGCTTGTAGCAGTGGTACAGGGTAACTGTTCTTCCCATTTCAGTAAATTGCATGAGCAGTTGTAATTACACTGTGCCACTGCTGCAAGAGAAAGGCCAACACCCTTGAAATCTGAAAGGAAAGCTAAAACTTCAAACAGCAGAACCCCGGGGGTTCTGGAAGTTAGTCCCCCTCAAATGTGATATTGATGAACTATCCTGAGTACAGGTCATTAATATCCTGACTCTGTACAATCCCTGTAATAGCTGAAATAATAAAACATCTACCAACACAAAAAAAAGTTAAGGTTCAAAAAGTTCATGTGTAAATGGACCTGAAGAATGTGTGAAGGGAGCCATAGCCTCTGAAATCTGGAACTGTCCAGGGTCGGAGGCCCTTTTGGAAATATATTTCCCTGTCGTGGGAATAAAGTGGGAGAAGCTCTTATATACCCTTGGTGACATGGCCAGGTGTGGCTTGCAGGTGTTTTACAAATTAGGCCACATGTGGCATGGCTAGCAGGTGGAGGACAAAGTGTGTCCAATTTTCATTGCTATACTTATGGATAACCTCCATTGGCTCTTGTGGTCTTGCATATACACTCACCTAAAGAATTATTAGGAACACCATACTAATACTGTGTTGGACCCCCTTTTGCCTTCAGAACTGCCTTAATTCTACGTGGCATTGATTCAACAAGGTGCTGATAGCATTCTTTAGAAATGTTGGCCCATATTGATAGGATAGCATCTTGCAGTTGATGGAGATTTGAGGGATGCACATCCAGGGCATGAAGCTCCCGTTCCACCACATCCCAAAGATGCTCTATTGGGTTGAGATCTGGTGACTGTGGGGGCCATTTTAGTACAGTGAACTCATTGTCATGTTCAAGAAACCAATTTGAAAGGATTCGAGCTTTGTGACATGGTGCATTATCCTGCTGGAAGTAGCCATCAGAGGATGGGTACATGGTGGTCATGAAGGGATGGACATGGTCAGAAACAATGCTCAGGTAGCCCGTGGCATTTAAACGATGCCCAATTGGCACTAACGGGCCTAAAGTGTGCCCAGAGAACATCCCCCACACCATTACACCACCACCAGCCTGCACAGTGGTAACAAGGCATGATGGATACATGTTCTCATTCTGTTTACGGCAAATTCGGACTCTACCATTTGAATGTCTCAACAGATATCGAGACTCATCAGACCAGGCAACATTTTTCCAGTCTTCAACAGTCCAATTTTGGTGAGCTTGTGCAAATTGTAGCCTCTTTTTCCTATTTGTAGTGGAGATGAGTGGTACCCGGTGGGGTCTTCTTTTGTTGTAGCCCATCCGCCTCAAGGTTGTGCGTGTTGTGGCTTCACAAATGCTTTGCTGCATACCTTGGTTGTAACGAGTGGTTATTTCAGTCAACGTTGCTCTTCTATCAGCTTGAATCAGTCGGCCCATTCTCCTCTGACCTCTAGCATCAAGGCATTTTCGCCCACAGGACTGCCGCATACTGGATGTTTTTCCCTTTTCACACCATTCCTTGTAAACCCTAGAAATGGTTGTGCGTGAAAATCCCAGTAACTGAGCAGATTGGGAAATACTCAGACCAGCCCGTCTGGCACCAACAACCATGCCACGCTCAAAATTGCTTAAATCCCCTTTCTTTCCCATTCTGACATTCAGTTTGGCGTTTAGGAGATTGTCTTGACCAGGCCCACACCCCTAAATGCATTGAAGCAACTGCCATGTGATTGGTTGACTAGATAATTGCATTAATGAGAAATAGAACAGGTGTTCCTAATAATTCTTTAGGTGAGTGTATGTCTGATATGCTCAATATGAGGTCAATGCACCTCATGTGCCGCTCTGGTGGCAGACAGGTAAGGTAGGGGCTGAGACTACATAACATTTCTTCATGCCTCTTAGCACAGTTTCGGTTTAGATACTTGAGCACTAGTGTTGAGCGCGAATATTCGAATTACAAATATTTATCTTGAATATCGCATTGAATTCGCGAATATTTCGAATATAGTGCTATATATTCGCTATATCGAATATTCGTCATTTTCTAACATCTGAAAACATGATTCATCCCTGCTTCTTGCTTGTGGGCCAATGAGTCATTGGCCCACAAGCAACCTAAGCATGGAGGAATTATGTTTTTAGATGTTAGAAAATAATGAATATTCTAAAAAAACAAATATATAGCACTATATTCAATATAGTGCTATATATTAGTTTTTTAGAATATTCGTATTTTTTTTCCTTCTTAAGTCATGATTCCCTCCTGATTAAGTTGCTTGTGGGCCAATGACTAATTGGCCCACAAGCAAGAAGCAGGGAGGAATCATGTTTTCAGATTGAAAAAATGACGAATATTCTAAAAACGAATATATAGCACTATATTCTAAATAGTGCTATATATTAGTTTTTTAGAATATTCGTCATTTTCTTTCCATCTGAAGTCATGATTCCTCCCTGCTTAAATTGCTTGTGGGACAATGACTGTTCACTTCAGATGGAAAAACATGACAAATATTCTAAAAAACGAATATATAGCACTATATTCTATAGTGTTATATATTAGTTTTTGACCCACTTCACATTACGCGATTTTTACATTGCAGATTTTTTGTAATTTCGAAATAATCTCGAATACGAATATTCGCGAATATGTGACGAATATTCTACAACATATTCGCGAAATATCGCGAATTCGAGTATGGGACCTGCCGCTCATCATTATTGAGCACACAAGCATCAATCGTGGCCTATCTGAACCTGAAACAGGCTGAAGGTCCCCCTCCTTCTTTGCTGTTCCAGGTGAAGGTGGGTTGTCTCTGGTCAGGGTTCTGCCATCTGTGCATCCAGTCTGGTTTCTGCTGGCTGATCTTCTGGAGTTGCAGGCTGTGTTGTGGTGGTGCAGGCAGCTGGAGACTCATTTGGCACATCTATTAGTGTCTCCTCTTTTGACTCCTCCTCTCCAACATTCTCCTCCAGATTGTCAACAGTGCTGTAAAGTAATAAAAGAGTCAGAATTTGTTAAGTATAAACATTGGTGGTAGCTTGGAGCACTGAGAACCTTACTGAGTATGTACAGACTGCAAGCCATTACTTTGTGCTTCTGCTGATCAAGGCCAATGGGGCAGGAGCCTGGATGCAATGCAAGAACGGCTGCACTGGGGAATAAAAGAAGTATGCCTAGTGTACTTCTTTTATTGACCCGCAATTGGCATATCAGTGGTCACTAAGGATTAAAATGCTATACCGCAGGGACATTTGTCCTTAAAAACCTAGTTGTATGTTCAGAAGGGGTCTCAATGATCAAAACGCCACCAGTTGATTCTCATAACTACCCTTGGTCTGGAAGACACAGCCATGTGTCGACCACATCTCACGTACTCTGCGCCGCTGTCCTGACCAAAATTAACTGCATCAGAGTGATGTCTGATACAGTGCTGTTGTTGGCCGCACGTTAATCAGGTCTCCATCAGGCGTAGCACAAGGAACAACAGGGTTTTAGAAATAAAAGCACAACATACAGTGCTGCCCATAATTATTCATACCCCTGGCAAATTTTGACTATTATCCAACCAGCAAGTAATTTTTTTGACGGGAAATGACATAGGTGTCTCCCAAAAGATAATAAGACGATGTACAAGAGGCATTATTGTGGGAAAAAAACATTTCTCAGCTTTTATTTACTTTTGAGCAAAAAGTGTCCAGTCTAAAATTATTCATACCCTTCTCAATAATCAAAAGAAACACCTTTATTGGCTATTACAGCAATCAAACGCTTCCTATAATTGCAGACCAGCTTTTTGCATGTCTCCACAGGTATTTTTGCCCATTCATCTTTAGCAATGAGCTCCAAATCTTTCAGGTTGGAGGGTCTTCTTGCCATCACCCTGATTTTTAGCTCCCTCCACAGATTCTCAATTGGATTCAAGTCTGGACTCTGGCTGGGCCACTCCAAAACGTTAATGTTGTTGTCTGCTAACCATTTCTTCACCACTTTGCTGTGTGTTTTGGGTCATTGTCATGCTGAAATGTCCAGTGGTGCCCAAGGCCAAGTTTCTCTGCAGACTGCCTGATGTTGTCGTTGAGAATCCTCATGTATTGCTCTTTTTTCATGGTGCCGTTTACTGTGATTAGGTTCCCTGGTCCATTGGCTGAAAAACCCCCCCAAAGCATTAGGTTCCCACCACCGTGTTTGACAGTGGGGATGGTGTTCTTTGGGTTGAAGGCTTCTCCTTTTTACGCCAAATGAAGGAAACATCATTGTGACTAAACAATTCAATTTTTGTTTCATCTGACCATAACACAGAAGACCAGAAGTCTTCTTCTTTGTCCAGATGAGCTTTTGCAAAGGCCAAGCAAGCTTTTGTGTGCCTGGTCTGCATCCGTGGAACCCAGCAGTGTGCAGTGTCCGTTGGATTGTCTGCCTTGAGAAATTGCCACCAGCAGAGCCCAGATTCACCAGGATGGCCTTGGTGGTGATCCTTGGATTCTTTTTTACCTCTCTAACTATCCTCCTGGCCAGCACAGGTTTCACTTTTGGCTTCCGACCACGTCCTCTGAGATTTTCCACAGTGCGGAACATCTTGTATTTTTTGCTCAAATGTAAATAGAAGCTGAGAAATGGTTTTTTCCCCACAATAATTCCTCTTGTACATCGTATTATTATCTTTTAGGAGTCACCTATGTAATTTCCCGTAAAAAAATTACTTGCTGGTTGAATAAAAGGAACTTTAAGTCAAAATTGTATGAATATAACTGTATGAATATAACTTCATATAACTTAGTAAGATCAGGATCTCAGCACATCTGCTTCTGGCTTTCTTCTCTCTCAGCTCTCGCTCTCTGGACATATGCAGCAAGTCTCTGCCTCTTCCTGCCTTTTTTTTTTTTTGCAGTAATTTATTAACAACATAACACTGTGTCTGGAAACAGGCAATCACATAATGTAGTTGTTGCAATACGCAGAATAATAAACATTATTCCAACACCGCCACTCAACAACTGCTTATCCTGTTAGTCCCATAGCGGACTTCAGTTTTTCAAACTTGTAGCATTGCTTTCAGATATCTAAGAACTCTCTTAACAGCATTCCAGTCTCTTTGACCTGTGTCTGCAGAGAGTTCTAACTGTTGCTGTGATATCTGGGTGAGTTGTGTTTACTACATACAATACTGCCCACACTGCTTGTTTGTAACTCTCCATTTATGTCTTTTATGTGTAGGTAATCTCTTCCCATGACTGTGGCTCTGACTCCAGAAGTGTCTTGAGCATGTAAAATAACCGTTGAGTGGAGATGCCTTTGTTTGATCCACAGTAGTTGATCTTCTTACTTGAGGTTGACCTGGTACTTGATCTGGTACTTCTGTTGTTTCTTCACTTGAAAACTCTAACCAGATTTCTGTTTGTTCCTTCTGCCTGCTTTTGGATTGTGACTGAAGTTGTTCTTATTTAGGCTCAACTATTGGTGTGACTTCATGAAACATGAATGACACATGACTCTCATCAATCACCACATCTCTACTTATTGTTATCTTTTTGTTCTCTGGATGAAGGATTCTGTAACCCATTTGAGATTCACTGTAGCCTACCAGAATACCATCCTTGGCATGGGATTCTCATTTGGTATGTTTTTCTTTGGGAACATATACAAATGAGTCAAAAATCACAGAAACAGATAAAAAAAACATCCTGCACGATATGATAAATAAATATGTGGATGTGCATGGCTACATTTATAAAAGAAAAATCACATTAAAGAATGCACTAAAACAATAGATGCAAACATTATACAGTTGCAAGAAAAAGTATGTGAACCCTTTGGAATGATATGGATTTCTGCACAAATTGATCATAAAATGTGATCTGATCTTCATCTAAGTCACAACAATAGACAATCACAGTCTGCTTCAACTAATAACGCACAAAGAATTAAATGTTACCATGTGTTTATTGAACACACCATGTAAACATTCACAGTGCAGGTGGAAAAAGTATGTGAACCCCTAGACTAATGACATCTCCAAGAGCTAAATGGAGTGAGGTGTCAGCCAACTGGAGTCCAATCAATGAAATGAGATTGGAGGTGTTAGTTACAGCTGCCCTGCCCCTTAAAAAACACACACCAGTTCTGGGTTTACTTTTCACAAGAACCATTGCCTGATGTGAATGATGCCTCGCACAAAAGAGCTCTCAGGAGACCTACGATTAAGAATTGTTGACTTGCATAAAGCTGGAAAGGGTTATAAAAGTATCTCCAAAAGCCTTGCTGTTCATCAGTCCACGGTAAGACAAATTGTCTATAAATGGAGAAAGTTCAGCACTGCTGCTACTCTCCCTAGAAGTGGCCATCCTGTAAAGATGACTGCAAGAGCACAGCGCAGACTGCTCATTGAGGTGAAGAAGAATCCTAGAGTGTCAGCTAAAGACTTACAAAAGTCTCTGGCATATGCTAACATCCCTGTTAGCGAATCTACGATACGTAAAACACTAAACAAAAATGGATTTCATGGGAGGATACCACAGAGGAAGCCACTGCTGTCCAAAAAAAACATTGCTGCACGTTTACAGTTTGCACAGGAGCACCTGGATGTTCCACAGCAGTACTGGCAAAATATCTGTGGACAGGTGAAATCAAAGTTGAGTTGTTTGGAAGAAACACACAACACTATGTGTGGAGAAAAAGAGGCACAGCACACCAACATCAAAACCTCATCCCAACTGTGAAGTATGGTGGTGGGGGCATCATGGTTTGGGGCTGCTTTGCTGCGTCAGGGCCTGGACGGATTACTATCAAAGGAAAAATGAATTCCCAAGTTTATCAAGACATTTTGCAGGAGAACTTAAGGCCATCTGTCCACCAGCTGAAGCTCAACAGAAGATGGGTGTTGCAACAGGACAACGACCCAAAGCATAGAAGTAAATCAACAACAGAATGGCCTAAACAGATGAAAATACGCCTTCTGGAGTGGCCCAGTCAGAGTCCTGACCTCAACCCGATTGAGATGCTGTGGCATGACCTCAAGAAAGATATTCACACCAGACATCCCAAGAATATTGCTGAACTGAAACAGTTCTGTAAAGAGGAATGGTCAAGAATTACTCCTGACTGTTGTGCACGTCTGATCTGCAACTACAGGAAACGTTTGGTTGAAGTTATTGCTGCCAAAGGAGGTTCAACCAGTTATTAAATCCAAGGGTTCACATACTTTTTCCACCTGCAGTGTGAATGTTTACATGGTGTGTTCAATAAAAACATGTGTCACTGCCAGATCTCTGAGAAGTTCTGATAGACGTTCTTCAGTACCTCCTGCATGATGTTCTTTTGTTTTGCTTTCGCTTTGACATCTCTCCTCCCTCTCCCAGCTGTCATCTATTAGCAGTGATTGCCTCCCTATATATCTCCTCCCATACTGCTTCACTTTGCGGTTTATACTACTTCCTGGATTGGATTTCACTGCTTGAAGTTGCTACTGCTGGTTCCTCAAGATAAGTCTATTTCTGTGTATGTGTTTTCCTGTTGGCTTGATTCTAGGTGACCCTGACTCCCTCTGTATTGAGTGCAGGGAGCCGGTGGTCGTGTCCCCTCACTATTATAGGGTTTGCAGGTGTCACTCAGTCTAAGGTATGTGGACATGCAACTTTCTATCATTGAGATCTTTGCATGGGCTGAGCAGTGAGGGAGAGCTCTAGGGCATTAATAGGTCTCACCCTTTTGTTCCTTAGTTTGGGATCAAGTCAGTCGGATCTTTATTTGTTACTTATTGTTTCCTGCTACACCATCCGTAACAACATGGTAACATTTAATTCTTTGTGTGTTATTGTCACGGCTGTAAGTGAGCAACTAGAGCATACACAGAAAATAGAGCCACTGACCGGACCCAAACTAGGGAGGATAAAGGGTGACCCCTGTCAGACCCTCAAAGCTTTCCCTATGCTGCTAAGCACATACCCGGATCCTAATGGTGGCCGAGGCATGCCCGTGTACCTAAGACTGATGACCACTGTAACCCCTACAATAGTGGAAGGGGCACGGCCACCGGTGCCCTGCTCAGTATATGGAGGGAACCGTGGTCGCCTCGGATCCGGTCAGAAAACAAACAGATACACTACAATGTCTGCACACTTAGCTGAAGGTGCTGCGGCAGCAGAGAAGACGGATCCAAAGACAGGTGGCAATATCCGGAGTACTTGCTGCAGCAGAACAAAGGTCCAGTGAAAAGATAGCATACAAGTGAAGATACTCAAGCAAGAGCTACAACTCAAATGAGAAATATAATCCACACTCTACAAAAGGAGGAGGGGTGATTTAAAGGTAGAGAAATCAAACATAGGAGGAACAGCTGGAAGGAAGGAAACAGAAAGTAATGACCTCATCCCAGGGGCGGAGAAACAGAGCAGTGAGAACTCCTCCAAGCTCTGGTAGTGACATCATCACAGGGGTGGAGAAACAGAGCTGTGAGAACGTCTCAAAGCTCTGGTAGTGACAGTTATTAGTTTAAACAGGCTGTGATTGTCTATAGTTGTGACTTAGATGAAGATCAGATCACATTTTATGACCAATTTGTGCAGAAATCCATATAATTCCAAAGGGTTCACTTACTTTTTCTTGCAACTGTATATGGACTAAGCCTTCAGTCTGATATGATAAAATCTGAGACTCTCAGCCAATATATTTTGATCAAAAGACATCTGTGTGCGCCTACCAGCGCCAAGGTGGTCTCAGTCAGGCAGGACCATGCACATACTGTACACATATTCATTTATCATATTGTACAGGATGTTTGTATCTGTTTCTGTAATTTTTGACTAGTTTGTAGTATACTCTTGAAGGAGTGGCACCTTCACGTGTGAATGTGCTTCTATTTTATCTGGTGAGCAGCATTTTTGTGTACTTTTGCCCCGCCTATCCAACAGGCGACCTTGATTATGTGGTACATACAGCTATGCGTGCTCCTCCTCCTCTCATTGGTTGCTTGATACCTACAGTGGTAACTAGGAGCAGCACACTATATCTGCAGGGTCTGCTCTCCTGAATGTAGATGACCAACGGCATAGATGGGTTTAGAATAGGTCCTGTCTGACTGAGACCACCTTGGCGCTGGTAGGCGGGCACAGATGTGTTTTGATCAAAATATATTGGCTGAGAGTCTCAGGTTTTATCTTATCAGAATGAGGGTTTATAATGTTTGTATCTATTGTGTTAGTGCATTATTTTCTGTGACTTTTCTAACATACAAATGTCTTACTTCCAAATATTATTATGTGGTGTAGTTTGGGTTTCTTGTTGTTGCATTTTTCATATGGCATTTTCTCAGTAGCTTTACTTGGTAGTCTATTTTGAATATAGTAAGCTGTCATGATTGCTTCAGCTCAACATGTTGTTGGTACATCTGCGTCAAACAGCACATACTACATCTGCTTTCACAGAGAGTTTGATTCTTTCTGAAACACCGTTTTGTTTGGGATTGTATGGTACAGTAGTCTGGAATAAGATTCCATTTCTCTTTAAATTGGTTTCTGTCTTCTCACTTGGGTATTCAGTTCCATTGTCTGCATGTAGAATCTTTGGCTTTTTCCCAAACGTGCTACTTACTTCAGAGAGAGATTCTTTAAGTTTCTCAGGAACTTCATTTTTGCTGTGAAGCAAATAAACAACTATATATGCATTGGACCACAAACATTGTATTAAGTAAAGTGGCTGCACTGATCTTGTGGCACTATATTTAGGAAATGTTTTTCTGGACATTTTCCCTTTAAGGCAGCTTGTACATTTCTTCATCTGATTGCATTGGTCTATATTAACACCTTCAGCAATCTGGTATCGAACTAGCTTTCTTATTGCTTCTGGGTCGCTAGGTTCAAGATGTTAGTGCCATACGTGAACACAATCCTTGTGCTGTTCTTATTTGGCAGTACACACACTTTCTATGCATTTTAGGTGATATAATTCATCTGTAATTTTTTCCTTCTGCAAGTGTGTACCCTTGTTTTGAGATGAAGCAGGGGTCATTCTTAAATGTGACTTCATTGCCCTGTCCCGTGAGTTTCTTCACAGACAACAAATTGCTTTCAAGACTAGGGAAATACAGCACATCCTTTACTGGAATACTTCTGCTTTGTGTTGGGAGACCTGATAATTAATGTAGCCATCTCCTACGCCTTCTGACCATTAGCTAGGATCACTTTCTCGCTTACACCATGCATGTTTTGATGTAATTGAATTAATAATAAATGCAGCTTCAGTACTTGGAGTGTTACTTTCTTCACTGACAGCACTTTTAACTCTTTGGTGATCACCTTCCCTTTTTAGTGGATTCATTCTAGCGTTCCAGACTCTGTAGTCAGCTTTCAGATGACCTGTTTTCTTGCACACCAGTTTTCTCCTTTAAATGAGTTTTGCTTGTGACTAGATCCTGTGTCTTTAAAGGGAACCTGTCATCTGGATTTTAGGTATTGAGCTGAGGACATGGGCTCCTAGATCGCCACTAGCACATCCCCATAGCTCTCTGTGCTTTTTATGTAAATGAGGCTACTAACATTTCCGGAGCCCAGCCACGCCCACTGTGAAGAAGCCTAGCACCACCCCGCATCCTCCGAATCTCCTCCTTGCTCCCCGACGTCACAAAGCTAGAGTGCTGTAATCTCGCGATGCGCAGTGTCGGCATAGTGTTCCTTCCCTGTGCTGGCATCAGTCTCAGGGAACGAACTGCGCATGCGCTAGCTTGCGCATCGCGAGATTACGGCGCTTTAGCTTTGTGACGTCGGGGAGCAAGGGGGAGATTCGGAGGGTGCGGGGTGGTGCTGGGCTCCTTCACAGTGGGTGTGGCTGCACTCCGAGAGTCAGAGAACGCTGGACTCATCTCTCAAGCATGAAGGAGACAGGACTCATCTCGGGTTAATTTACATATCTATAAAATCGTTTTTTGACACAATAAAAGCACAGAGAGCTATGGGGACTGGATATTGTGGATGTGCTAGTGGCGATCTAGCAGCCCATGTCCTCAGCTCTATACACAAAATCCAGGTGACAGGTTCCCTTTAAAGGGCTTCTGTCACCCCACTAAACTTTTTTTTTTTTTTTGCTTACTTATAATCCCCACACTGCGATTTATGCCTACATAATCAAATTAATCATTTTGGTCCTGTAGATTTTGTTTAAAACATGCTTTTAAAATATGCAAAATTACCTTGCTACCAGCAAGTAGGGCGGCTACTTGCTGGTAGCAGCCGCATCCTCCGATCCTAAAGACGCCCCCTCCGCATTGTGATTGACAGGGCCAGGGAACGGAATCGTTCTCTGCTGGCCCTGCCTGTTAGCATTCAAAATCTGGCGCCTGCGCCGCGGCCGTATCTGTCTTCAATTGGCGCTGGCGCACTGAGAGGCGGCCGCTCCATCCTCAATGCGCCTGCGCCGGGTGTAGATGTGACGTCATCGGTGCAGGCGCATTGAGGATGGAGCGGCCGCCTCTCAGTGCGCCTGCGCCGATTGAAGACAGGTACGGCTCTGGCGCCAGATTTTGACTGCTAACAGGCAGGGCCAGCAGAGAACGATTCCGTTCCCTGGCCCTGTCAATCACAATGCGGAGGGGGCGTCTTTAGGATCGGAGGATGCGGCTGCTACCAGCAAGTAGCCGCCCTACTTGCTGGTAGCAAGGTAATTTGCATATTTTAAAAGCATGTTTTAAACAAAATCTACAGGACCAAAATGATTAATTTGATTATGTAGGCATAAATCGCAGTGTGGGGATTATAAGTAAGCAAAAAAAATAAAAGTTTAGTGGGGTGACAGAAACCCTTTAATGCACATTTTGCTCTCTGACTGTTATTTACATTTTCTGATTTTCTCCTGAGCTCATCTGCAAGCTTTCCTTTGACATACTCTAGAGTGAGCTCATTATCTGGACGTGTATCTACTATTACAAATGTGTGATTACTTTCTGGAAGACCACTGAGTAACAGTGCGGCAACATTAAAATCTTTTATTTCTTCTCCAATACTTAGCAGTCGCTATACAATTTCTAAGGTATTTCTTATGTAGTCCTGCATGTTCTGGCCCTTGCTTAATTAAGACTGGTAAAGTTTTCTCATCAAATAAAACTTGTTGCCGAGATTCACTCTTTCATGCACTTTCTGTAGTTCTTTCAAATTTACATATGTGCACAATCTGATCATCATCAATACTGAGGGAGATAGTGCTCTGTGCTTTCTAATACTTCTCCAGCCAATCCTCTGGTAGTGGGTCTGCTTTACATCCTTGTGTGTATTCCCACAGACCTTCTCTGATTAGAAGCAGGTCCTATCTGATTGTGCTTCGCTTTTACTCTGCAGACATCATCTATGTGAAGCCAATACAATAGAGCCACAATCGGATCGGAAATTACTGTTTCATATCACTATGATATGAAGCAACGTTGGGTTGCACTCTGTGTCCTGGTAATTGAGGCGCAGAGCGGAACAGACTCTGTCCAAATCACATGATGTTTCGGGCCTATATACACCATCTCCCTGCAGCACTCTCAGATGTTCCATGGGGACTCCACATCTTTCCCTGTGACTCTGTGACAAAGGTCCATGAAAGGACCAAAATGTCAGAATCTATTCACACTACTTCTGTTACCTATTATCTTGTGGATTGAATCTGGAATTTACTTTCTAATAAAATTGAACTGCCTAAGTGCATCATAGTGCGTGGTATTTTTACACTGTGATGCGGTCAGTTTGGTATACTGGAGCTGCACTTCATACAGATGTGGCTGACACAACCCTTGTCTCCAGGACGGAGCGTAGTTATGTGTGTCATTGGTTAAGATATCAAAATTGGTCCAAAGACAACCAATTTGACTGATCTTTTTGGTTTCACAGTGAGCGCATAAAAATTAAAGGTTGAATTTAATGCTATGGACATACAAGGTACTTGTAGTTTACCTTTCCACCAATATATTAAAATCCACACCTCTTTTTTGTTTGAAAAAAAATAAAAAATTAGGTACTTATGGTAGCAGATCCATAAGGGTCTAAGAAACTGTAGTTGTTGGTTACGTAAGTAGTCACACTTTTTTGTGGGCATGTCTCTAGATTTCTGGTTCAACCCTCGGCTGAATTGACCTTTTGAAGATTTCCATTGTGTCTTTTTTAGTTTAATTGACACCAGAAAATACAAATAATGACTATTTACAATCAAGTCAAAGTGTTTTCACCTAATTTGGGTTAAAATAGGGTGTTAAAAGTACTTTAGGGTACTACCGGTATATGCAGTTTGCAATCATTATCGTGCAATAGGTGTCTTAACATACTTTAGGAAGCAGTAATGGATTAAAAGTACTTTAGGATACAATATGCAGTTAGCAATAGGGACTTGGCATTCTTCAGGATGCAGTAAGGAGTTAAAGGTACTTTACAGTAAAATATGCAGTTTGCAATCATTATGCAATATGAACTTAGCATACCGTAGGGTGCAAAAAGGTGTTTATACACTTTAGGGTACAATAGTGGGTTCACGTACATATATGCCACTTTAGGCACTTACTCAGTTTTTCACGCTGCACCTGGTTTACAGTCTCTCATTCAGTTGACAGGAGCTCCCGAGCGCCCTCCTCCCACTACCTATCCTTGCGTACACAGTTGTGGTAGAAGTCGCACCTGGTGTCTCACATCTCCGGGCGCTGCTGGACAAGTGTAATTATTCTGTCTGCTTCAATGCAGGGCATTGTGAGGTATTTGGCAAGAGCAAGGCCTAGCAGACAACTCTCTGTGGCTCTTCCAGGGCCAGTCTGCACAGTTTACAGAGTTTGCACAGGGCTCAGAGTTTCCAGGCAATGTATCTGCAAAATGCAGATGGCACACGGATGGCTTCTTCCGATCCATCGACTGAGACCACGAACTGCAGTTTGCTGCCAAGAATAGGCCAGTTGTATAACTTGTGGATCGGACACACCGACACAGACACCACATGGATGACATCCGTGTGCTATCCACATTTATTGTGAAGCCCGTTGAAATGAATAGGAAAAGCAACTGAACTGCAAAAATTGAGGATTAGATGTGGATTCCAAATACAGTTGTGTTCTTGAGGCCTTAACCCCTTCTCGACATGTGACATACAATTACGTCATGGAAGTCAGTGACTTCCCGCATTTTGACGTAATAGATCACTGCAGGGGTCCGGCAGTCCCTGGTAGCCGGCCCCCTCCTGTATCCGCCGGTATCGCTGTTTACAGCGATGACGGCTGATTAACCCCTTCTATGCCACGGTCAGCGCTGACCACGACATAGTAGTGGTTTGCGGCAGGTGAAGGAGCGCTTCGAGTCCCCACGCTGCTTTGGCGGGGACCCGATGCGTGACAAGGCAGCCTGATGCCGTGCAGAGGCTGCCCAATGCCTTGCACGGCATCGGGACCTGCCTTATGGTGCCCAGGAGATCCAGCCTCAGGCTGGGTCTCCTAGGCAGCCTGTTAGTGTACTACTCAGTGTCATACACTAACAGGCAATGCATTACAATACAGATGTATTGTAAAGCATTGCAGAGGGGATCAGACCCCCAAAAGTTGAAGTCCCAGAGTGGGACAGAAATAAAGTGTAAAAAGAAAAGTAAAAAAAAATATGTTTTTAATAACAAAAATAAAGTTTCAAGTAAAAAGAAAAAAACCTTTCCCCAGATTTAATAATAAAAAATAGAAAAAAAGGAAAAACACACATATTAGGTATCGCTGCGTCCGTAATGACTGTGTAACGGGGTTCCGAAGGTGCACTCGGTCCCCCATTGCCCGCAGAACTGTTGCTTAGCTTTGGGAATGAGGATCTGTTTTTGACCTCATTCCCAGGGCGGCTTTACTAGCTGGGTGGCTCCCGGCTCCTAGTCTGCCTTGAGCGCCAAGCTGATCACTCGGTGCTCGACTGGTTGGTCTGTCGATCATGTGACGCTGGCCACATCACATGACCCTCACTCCCCACTATAAATACAGGCAGCCTGCTGGCCTGTTAATTTAGGTTCCACCTGTGATTTGGTCTTTCCTGGCGTACTTACCTCCTGCTGAATTCCTGACTATCCTCTGCCTGCTCCTTGTGTACTTTGCTGCTCTCCTGGTATTTGACCCCGGCCTCCTCCTGACGATCCTCTGCTGACTCCTTTGGTACTTCACGACTCTCCTGGTATTTATGACCCCGGCTTCTCCTGACTATTCTCTGCTTGCTCCATTTGTACTTTGTAGCTTTCCTGGTATTGACTCGGTCCGTTCACGTCCTGTTGTTTGTCTGTCTGTCTTCCCTGCACTTATTCCAAGTTAGGGATTGCCGTCCAGTTGTCCCCTGTCATTAGGACTCGCGAGGCAAGTAGGCAGGGCCAGGGGTAAGGGTGGAGCGCAGTGGTCACTTCCCTCCCCCCTGTGTGTGTGTGTACGCGACCGTTACAGACTGGCTCTATAAATATATCACATGATCCACCCCGTTCTATAAAAAAAACTGTCAAAAAAAGCCATTATCCCCTACTTTCCAAAATGGCTGGTAACCCTTGATGTGTTAAAGAAAAAATGGATTAAAATGGAAAATCTTCTAAAAAAGTGAAATTTTGAAATTTAATCTCCATTTTCCTTTAATTCTTGTGGAACACCTAAAGGGTTAACAACGTTTGTAAAATCTGTTTTGAGTAACTTGAGGGGTGTAGTTTCTACAATGGGGTCATTTATGGGGGCTTTCTACAATGTAAGCCCCACAAAGTGAATTCAGACCTGAAATGGTCCTTAAAAAGTGGATTTTGGAAATTTCCTTAAAAATTTAAAGATTTTTTTCTAAACTTCTAAGCCTTCTAACGTCCTAAAAAAATAAAATTACATTTACAAAATGATGCCAACATAAAGTAGACATGGGGAATGTTAAGTAATAAATATTTTATGAGGTATCACTTTCTGTTTTATAAGCAGAGAAATGTAAATTTTGAAAATTGTGAATTTTTCAAAATCTTTGGTAAATTTGGGATTTTTTCATAAATAAAGGTAAAATGTATTGACTCAAATTTATGACTATCATGAAGTACAATGTGTCACAAAATAATCTCAGAATGGCTTGTATAAGTAAAAGTGTTCCAAAGTTTTTACCACATAAAGTGACACGTCAGATTTGCAAAAAAATTACCTGTGCAGAAGGGCAAAAACTGGCCCGGGGTAGAAGGGGTTAAAGGGAATTTGTCACCAGTTTTATGCTGCTAAGTTCTAACAGCTCCAGTGCCTACCAATGAGTCCCCATATTCATGTGCTCACCTCTCTCACCACCCAACTGCCTCTGATTGACAGTTTTTTCCATATGAATCGGCAGCAGGGGGCGGGGAGAGCCATGAGCTCATGAATAAGGGGACTCGTTCAGTATTTTTCTAAGGGGATCTGTACCTATTTTACGTTATGTTGACCTTAGTTAAGACGCCATAGAACTTGTGACAGATTCCCTTCAATCATCAACCTCTGTCATTTTTACATGTTGTCTTGGCTCTTCTCAATACTTTTCTTTTCTTTACACCTGAACTATTTTTAGGAATTTGAACATGTGTTGTGGACATTACACAGCACTGCATAGACAATATTTAGCCCTGCACTAGTCATCTACCTCTATACAATGCCTTGCAGAGAGTGTTGCCCAAATTGAGTAAAACTAAGTGAATTTTACAACAACCAGGGTGTAGCTGTCTTATTTCCCCACCAAATATCGGTACATACAGAGATTGTAATGTTCCGCAGTCTGTAATAGTACCCACTTGTGTCTCTTTAAATGGATTGACTCATAAAGATGACCACTGCCCATATGCCCTATTAGGACATATGGATGTCATAGAGGGTGGTAGCCCTTTTTATGAGCCACAGCAGATAGCTGCTAAAAAGCAATGGCTCGTACTCAAGCTAGCGCTGTCCATTTATAAAATGGCTTTTTGCTGGGGTGTCGGTAGTCAAAGACAACGCCTTGAAAAAAAGGATGTTTCACTGTTTTTAAAAGCCATATAATGGACCACATACAGATGACAATGGTGTAAAACAACTCATGTTTTTAGCTTGAAATTATTTTTTATGCTTCCACTTGCTGTATCTATATTTTAGTGCATTATGTAATTCTTTTAGGAGACTTTTCCTGTACTTAAAAATGTATGTGATTTATCAGATTCTCCTGAATGAGCCATGATCATTAGACTTCTGCTTAAGGCTACTTTCACACTTGCTTTGTTGTTTTCCGGTATTGAGATCTGGCAGAGGATCTAAATACTGGAAAAAAATGTTTCCGTTTAATCATCATGCATTCTGAATGGAAAGAGATCTGTTCATGATGCATAAGGATGTCTTTTGTTCCAACAGCATTCCGTTTTGTGACTGGACACAAAACCACTGCAAGCTGCAGTTTTGTGTCCGATCATAAAAACAAAACAAAAAAAAAAAACGGATCAGTCACCATTGACTAAGATTGTTTTCAGTGACGGATCCATTTTGTTTGGTTTTTATTTCACACTACCGCATCCCAACGGAACGGATCCATCCTGATGTGCAAAATCAAAATGGATCTGTTTAATTCTGCCGGATCTCAATACCATAATTAACAACGCAAGTGTGAAAGTAGCCTAAAACATGTATATTGATCATGGGCCTAAGTAAAACAACCATAGGATCGTTAAATAGGCACTACTAGTTCAACAAACTTTGTTTACGTTTTTTATTTTATTTTTATTTTAATGATGACATATCCTCCACATAGGTTATCAGTATCTGATCGGCGAGGGTCAGACAGCTGGGTCCCCCACCTATCAGCTTTTTGAGAAGGCCTTCTCGCAGCTTAACCTAGGCCATGTTCCATCGCATTCATCGGTCACATGGCCTAGGTGCAGCTCAGCCCCATTGAAGTGATTGAGGCTGAGCTGCGATACAAAGCACAGCCGCTATCAAACAAAAGGTGCTGTGCTTTGTAAGCAGAGAGAAGGCCACAACGCTACTGCAAGTGGCGGTACCTTCTCAAATGGCTGATTGGTATAGGTCCCAGGAGTCTGACCCTCATCACCCAGATGCTGATGACTTAACCAGAGGAAAACCATTTTAAATCAATAGTACAATTGAACCTAAGAAACTTTGTAATATATCTTATTAGAGAAAAATGGCTTTCTCTATTTTTAAGCAACTTCTTCTCCTCCCCTCTGCCTCCAGCACTGATCATATACTGCAAATATTTACTAAGATCTGTTTTAAGAGATGAGATCAGGTTGCAAGCTGCCTATAGAAGTCGATTCAAAATCCTCTAGTTTAAATATATCCCATAAGCGGGAAATATGCTGTAAAGAGTTATAATGGGTACAGCCTCTATGCCCTGCACAATATGTGGAGTACGTGGAAGGTGGGAAGACTTTTAGCATGTGTTTTTAATTGAAAAGCTATTGTTTAAGGATTTGGAAGTTTGGGCTTGAGTTAGAGTACTTTCATACTAGCGTTGTTTGAATCCGGCAGGCAATTCCGTCGCCGGAACTGCCCGCCGGATCCGGAAAAACGTGTGAAAACGGATTACATTTGAATCCTGATCAGGATTCTGATCACAATGAAAAAATGCATTGGAAAAAACGGATCCGCCTTTTTTGGACTTTCACTTTTTTTGCACATTTTTCGGGTTTAACATGCAAAAGCCGGATCTGGTTTGACGGAACACACGGCGCCGGATCCGGCATTAATGCAAATCAATGGGAAAAATGCCAGATCCGGCGTTCAGTCAAAGTGTTCCGGATTTTTGGCCGCAGGTAAAAATACAACATGCTTCGGTTTTCTGAAAAGCCTGATCAGTCAAAAAGACTGAACTGAAGACATCCTGATGCATCCTGATGCATCCTGAACGGATTACTCTTCATTCAGAATGCATTAGGATAAAACTGATCAGTTCTTTTCCGGATTTGAGCCCCTAGGACGGAACTCAGCGCCGGAAAAGAAAAACGCTAGTGTGAAAGTACCCTTAGTTTTTAGGTCTCCAGCAAGGGTGGACTGGCCATAGACTCTATAGAAAAATTTCCTGGTGGGCAAATCCCCTGGGGGCCGTCTACGCCCTCCTCACGGCCACCAGCTGGGTACATAACAATCTGATGCTCTCAGCATCAGGCACTTATGCCCCTGGCTGGCATCCACAGGTGTCCTCCTGAATCCAACCATATCATTTTCGGTATTTTGTGCTGCACTAAGGTACTGCTGGCCCCCACCTACTTCTGTTGTCCTTGCCTACTCGTGTTGCCCGCCTTCTGTCCATCTGTATTCGTCTATGACATAGGGCCACTTTTTTTTTTCAAGGGCCACTTTAAGTTCCCAGTCTTCCCCTGGTCTCCAGTACTCATATGCTGAAGCTATGAACGTAAGTAGCAGTAGGGACTGCTAAACCTCCCACATCCATGTCTTTGCAATGCATTTCTAGCTCCCCACCCACTATCTTAGGGAAAACTGACAATTAGAGATGGAGCCTGCAGAGGGATTATACCCTGCTAGGGGTGTACCAGTCAGCTATAACTGCTGTTATTTTGGAGAAGACATTACTAGGAGCAAAAATAAATCATTTGTTAATCAACAGGCAACACAAGCTCATAGAATGGGACCACGAAAACCCATAATGCTTAGTAAATATTGTCTGTCTTCTCCAGCAAGTTCCAAACGCAAATCTGGGAACTGTTGGCTGAACTGGTATAAAGTACACTAACATTTAACCCTCTAGTTGTGAAGGCTCATTTTCTTATATGATTATTCTCCATCTGGCAGGCTGATGAATGCCAGGAAAATGCGGTGAGCATGAATGCATCTTGCACAATTTAGTTGGACAGAAATAATGGTCTGGGGATGTTCTTCATTGTTTGGGCCCTGAAATTCAAGTGAAGTAAAAATTCTAATTCTATTGCATACAATGACATACTGTACTTACCAAGCTGTCAGCATGATCAACCCTATTAAACCAGGCATGCTGATTAAAATTATATATTTGTTACAGTATGTCTGTAGGTAGATCTGTTGCCAAAACATCTGCATTTTAAGAAATATGCAAATGAGCTGTTTGAGCATCAAGGGGCCAGACGGAGCCCTCGGAGCACTGCTTTTTTAACACCCCTCTTCCCCTTGATTGACAGAGCTAGACAATCAAGCAAGCAGAGGGGGAAGTTCAGCAGATTGCAGGGGTGGTTTGGCAAATGGGAGTATTAGTACTCACAGTTCAGATGCTCCCTGGGCTGTGCAGTGAAGGAAATGGCACACCTTTCTTCCCTTCAGGGCACTCCCTGATTCTGGGGTTCTCCTGCCTGGTGTTGGTTGGGGTGCCCTTGGTGTTGAAAGTTGCTGTAAGGTGCAAGGCAGGGTCCCCTTGGCAGCAAAGGATGTTGGTGCAGTGTAGCAGTGCAGGAAATAATGAGACCAAGTTAACAGCAGAATGATTATTTTCTGAATCAAAGTTCAGGTACATTAGTCACAGTCCTCAGTACGCAGGGACTGGCATTTCTTATAAGTGCAATTTCCACCAGTTCTCACAGGTTACACAGCTACAGTAACAGTTAATAGGCCAAGATGTCTCTATAAAGCAATTTTCCTTACACTGCACTTCTCTAGTTGACTAAAGCATAAGCATGCAGAAACTCACTGCAGAACTCACTTCTCAAGTTCTGCACCTTTTTCGCAGGTTGCTATACCCACAGTTAAAGGGGTTATCCGAAGTCTAAAAGATCCCCCCCCATTGCCCAGGCCCCTCGTATACATTATACCTACCCGCTGCCCAGCACCCACATTGCTCCAGATCCCTGCATCTCCCTGTCACATCCGGCGATAAGGGGTGCAGCCAATAGCAGGCTGTGATAGTGACTAGCTTTACTAGCAGCTATCTAGGGATCATTTAGACTTCAGATAACCCCTTTAATGTTACTACAGGTTTCCTCTGAGGGATGTAGCGTGGTGGGCATATAAGGACTGTCTAGGCTAGAAGCCTTTCATCTTCTGGACAATGTCTGCTATGTAGTCTATAAGCGTCTCTTTTAAGCAGTTTATCTCCACAGATATTCTACACTCACCTCCTCTCAACACTGAATGCTTTTCAATGTTTTTCTCCACTTAAGCTTTCTTCTTTGTTGTATTCTGCTGCCTCAGCACAGTTCACTGTATAGACATCCACATTGAATGCTTCTGATCTAACCGCTCCCTATGGGGAGGGAGTAAACAGCCCCACCTAGCAATTGGTTGCTAAGACCTATTAACTCTTAGAGCAAGTTACATACAGAATATATGCATCAATATACAATAAATCACATTTTTGACCTTTTAGCAGCACACATATAAGAAATGCACAGAAAATCCACACTGCCGTAGCAGCGGGACACTGCAGAAGTGCCCAGGGCAGAGGGGTGGTTACAAAAGCAGTACTAGTGTGTTGTTACTAACAGTCCAACCAATAATCAGTAATTTGATGAATTCATACATGTTATCTGCAAAGAAAACATATTAGGACAGTCCTTGTTTCTTCTAATATCGTCTCAAGGGAGGTGAAAACAAAGGCTTTGTAATCATGAGATAAAGTTTATTATCTAACGCTCACACTACAGATGGGTCATGTGCTAGTTATCTTTACATCTACATAATAACATAATATTTTGTACTCACAGATATAAAGCTGTTTTGGTGGCATGACCAAGAGACACAGAGCTAAGTAATAATTGTAGCATTTCCAGCTTCAGCTGATAATAATAAAGTAGTAAACAAGTGTTCCAATATTCAGTATTCTTACCAAGGCCATATAATTGGTTTACAAAATTTAAAAGCCTGCTTTTTAGCTGTCTGGTATTGATTGATTGATTCATTCATTCAAGTGGCCGGAGATTAGCTGCAATACCAGACACAGCCTATGAAAAAGAGAGGCAATCTTTTTTGAATAAAGCCTGTATTACACAGGCAGATCAGCAAGTGATTGTCGAGAGGGAAGCGTTCTCTCCCGGCAATCACTTGCTAGCTAGCGGGGGAGACTGCTGCTATTACATGCAGTGATCTCCTCTGCATGCCATCGCTTATTCCCATACTGCAGATCGCAATTAGACAGCACGATCTGCCGCCCGCAAGCTCTAATTTTTAAGCATGCTTAAAAATCAGAATTACCCGATGAACGATCAAACAATCGTTTGCTCGTTCATTGGGTAATCGGCAGCAGTATTAGGCTGCGTTCACACGGGCGAGATTTCCGCGCGGGTGCAATGCGGTAGGTGAACGCATTGCACCCGCACTGAATCTGGACCCATTCATTTCAATGGGGCTGTTCAGATGAGCGATGATTTTCACGCATCACTTATGCGTTGCGTGAAAATCGCAGCATGCTCTATATTCTGCGTTTTTCACGCAACGCAGGCCCCATAGAAGTGAATGGGGTTGCGTGAAAATCGCATGCATCCGCAAGCAAGTGCGGATGCGGTGCGATTTTCACGCACGGTTGCTAGGTGACAGTCTATACACTGTATTATTTTCCCTTATAACATGGTTATAAGGGAAAATAATAGCATTCCGAATACAGAATGCATAGTAGGTGATCAATTGAGGGTTAAAAAATAAAAAAAATTAACTCACCTTCTCCTCTTGTTCGCGTAGTTCTCCTGGTCCTCAGTTCTTTAAAAAGATGAACTATGGGCTAAAGGACCTTTGGTGACGTCAGATCACATGCTCCAATCACATGGTACATCACCGCGGTACATAAAGCTAGAGAGAGAAGTGCAGTGTAAGGCCTCCTGCACATGACCGTTTTCCCCCCCCCCCCCGTTTACTGGCCGTTTTTTGCGTTCCGTATACGGAACCATTCATTTCAATGGTTCCGCAAAAAAAACGGAATATACTCCGTATGGATTCCGTTTCCGTATTTCCGTTTTTCTATTCCGTTTAAAGATAGAACATGTCCTATTATTGCCCGCAAATCACGTTCCGTAGCTCCATTCAAGTCAATGGGTCCGCAAAAAAAACGGAACACATACGGAAATGCATCCGTATGTCTTCCGTTTCCGTTCCATTTTTTGCTGAACCATCTATTGAAAATGTTATGCCCAGCCCAATTTTATCTATGTAATTACTGTATACTGTATATGCCATACGGAAAAACGGAACAGAAACGGAAACACAACGGAAACAAAAAACTGAACAACGCATCCGTGAAAAACGGACCGCAAAACACTGAAAAAGCCATACGGTCGTGTGCAATAGGCCTAAGGAAGATTGCTCCAGAGAAAGAACTTGGCCTCTTCACTACCTTTGCAGCCTGTGAAACTGTTAGGCTACTTTCACACTGGCGTTTCTGGGTCCGCTTGTGAGATCCGTTTTTAGGGCTCTCACAAGCGGCCCAAAACGGATCAGTTTAGCCCCAATGCATTCTGAATGGATAAGGATCCGTTCAGAAAGCATCAGTTTGCCTCCGTTCAGCCTCCATTCCGATCTGGAGGCGGACACCAAAACGCTGCTTGCAGCGTTTTGGTGTCCGTCTGATGAAACTGAGCCAAACGGATCCGTACAATGTAAGTCAATGGGGACGGATCCGTTTTCACTGACACAATATGGTGCAATTGTGTCAGTGAAACTGAGCCAAACGGATCTATACAATGTAAGTCAATGGGGACGGATCCGTTTTCACTGACACAATATGGTGCAATTGAAAACGGATCCGTCTCCCATTGACTTTCAGTGTAAGTCAAAACGGATCCGTTTGCATTATCATGAACAAATTTTTTTTTGTTCATGGTAATGCAAACGGATCCGTTCTGAACGGATACAAGCGTTTGCATTATAGGTGCGGATCCGTCTGTGCAGATACCAGACGGATCCGCACCCTAACGCAGGTGTGAAAGTAGCCTATTTTTTTAAACCCCTACAGCCCTATTGTACTATGCATTCTGTATTCAGAATGCTATTATTTTCCCTTATAACCATGTTATAAGGGAAAATAATACAATCTACACTACAACTAACCCAAACCTGAACTTCTGTGAAGAAGTTCGGGTCTGGGTACCAGTGTCGGTTTTTTATCACGCGCGTGCAGAACACATTGCACCCGCGCGATAAAAACTGAACATCGGAACGCAATTGCAGTCAAAACTGACTGCAATTGCATTCCTACTCGCGCGGTTTTGCCGCAACACACCGGGACGCATCCGGACCTAATCCGGACACGCTCGTGTGAACCCAGCCTTAGGCCCCTTTCACACGAGCGAGTATTCCGCGCGGATGCGATGCGGGAGGTGAACGCATTGCACCCGCACTGAATACTGACCCAATCATTTCTATGGGGCTGTGCACACGAGCGGTGATTTTCACGCATCACTTTTGCGTTGCGTGAAAATCGCAGCATGCTCCTCTTTGTGCGTTTTTCACGTAACGCAGGCCCCATAGAAATGAATGGGGTTGCGTGAAAATCGCAAGCATCCGCAAGCAAGTGCGGATGCGGTGCGATTTTCACGCACGGTTGCTAGGAGACGATCGGGATGGAGACCCGAACCTTATTATTTTCCCTTATAACATGGTTATAAGGGAAAATAATAGCATTCTGAATACAGAATGCTTAGTAAAACAGGGCTGGAGGGGTTAAAAAAAAATAAAAAGTCATTTAACTCACCTTTATCCACTTGCTCGCGTAGCCGGCATCTCCGTCTGACTCTTTTACTGTATAGGACCTGTGGAGAGCATTAACTATAGTTTAAGGACCTGGGATGACGTCACTCCGGTCATCACATGGTACGTCACATGATCTTTTACCATGGTGATTCACCATGGTAAAAGATCATGTGACGTACCATGTGATGACCGGAGTGACGTCATCCCAGGTCCTTAAACTATAGTTAATGCTCTCCACAGGTCCTATACAGTAAAAGAGTCAGACGGAGATGCCGGAGCATCGCGAGCAAGTGGATTAAGGTGAGTTAAATGATTTTTTATTTTTTTAAACCCCTCCAGCCCTGTTTTACTTAGCCTTCTGTATTCAGAATGCTATTATTTTCCCTTATAACCATGTTATAAGGGAAAATAATACTATTTACAGAACATTGATCCCAAGCCCGAACTTCTGTGAAGAAGTTAGGGTTTGGGTACCAAACACGCGCGATTTTTCTCACGCGAGTGCAAAACGCATTACAATGTTTTGCACTCGCGCGGAAAAATCGCGGGTGTTCCCGCAACGCACCCGCACATTTTCCCGCAACGCCCGTGTGAAAGGGGCCTAAGTCTTAAGATTCCAGAAGAATGCACTTAAACCTCCTGTGACGTAGATTATTCTTGACATGACATGTAGTTTGCATAGATTTCTGAATATGAATGACAATAAGCCTATATTGTTAAAGGGGTTGGCTACTTTCTGGCTGCTGTTGACCAATGTGTATGTTAAATGATTATATGGCACTTACTAATATAGCCCTTGTGGAAATTCTGCACCATTTCCTATATTTGATAAGGTATGCCCCCTTGTTTGCCAAGTCTTTTGTGCTGTCCACACAGAGGTCTTGTCCATAAAATGGCTGCTGATGGAGGGTCATGTGATCAAGCAAATCACCTGCATGTGAGGTCTCCTATGTTATCTGCACTTGCAGATGCATTTAGTGCAGGTGTAGTGTGTCTACAACACAGGAGACATCACATGGAGGTGATTTGCCTGGTCATAGGACCCCCCATCAGCAGCCGTTTGATGGACAGGACCTCTGTGTGGGCAGCACAAAAGATTTGCCTAACAAGGGGACATGGTTTATAAAATATAGAAAATAGCACAGAATATAAACAGAGGCTATATTAGTAGGTATCATTTAGTCATCTTACATACACATTGGGCACAAGTAGCCAGAAAGTGGCCAGCAGCTTTAAGGCCCCTTTCACACGGGTGAGAATTCCGCGCGGGTTCAATGCGTGACGTGAACGCATAGCACCCGCACTGAATCCTGATCCATTCATTTCAATGAGTCTGTGTACATGAGCGTTTTTTTTCACGCATCAGTTCTGCGTTGTGTGAAAAACGCAGCATGTTCTATATTTTGCGTTTTTCACGCAGCCCTGGCCCCATTGAAGTGAATGGGGCTTCAGTGAAAAACGCATTGCATCCGCAAGCAAGTGCGGGTGCGATGCGTTTTTCACTGATGGTTGCTAAGAGATGTTGTTTGTAAACCTTCAGTTTTTTATCACGCACGTGAAAAACGCATCAAAACGCATTGCACCCGCGCGGAAAAAACTGAACAACTGAATATAATTGCAGACAAAACTGACTGAACTTACTTGCAAAGTGGTGCGAGTTTCACTGAACGCACCCTGAACGCATCCGGCCCCAATCCGCAACGCCCGTGTGAAAGGGGCCTAAGAAAAGCACATCCTTGAGCTTAGGTTTTAGGCTGGGTTCACACGAGCGTGTCCGGATTAGTTCCGGATGCGTCCCGGTGTGTTGCGGCAAACCCGCGCGAGTAGGAATGCAATTGCAGTCAGTTTTGACTGCGATTGCGTTCCGATGTTCAGTTTTTATCGCGCGGGTGCAATGCGTTTTGCACGCGCGTGATAAAAAACAGACTGTGGTACCCAGACCCGAACTTCTTCACAGAAGTTCAGGTTTGGGTTCGGTGTTGTGTAGATGTAATTATTTTCCCTTATAACATGGTTATAAGGGAAAATAATAGCATTCTGATGACAGAATGCATAGTAGGTGATCAGTTGAGGGTTAAAAAAAATAAAAAAATTAACTCACCTTCTCCGTTTGTTCGCGTAGTTCTCCCGGTCTTCAGTTCTTTAAAAAGATGAACTATGGGCTAAAGGACCTTTGATGACGTCAGATCACATGCTCCAATCACATGGTCCATCACCGTGGTGATGGACCCTGTGATTGGAGCATGTGATCTGACGTCACCAAAGGTCCTTTAGCCCATAGTTCATCTTTTTAAAGAACTGAAGACCGGGAGAACTACGCGAACAAACGGAGAAGGTGAGTTAATTTTTTTATTTTTTTTAACCCTCAACTGATCACCTACTATGCATTCTGTCATCAGAATGCTATTATTTTCCCTTATAACCATGTTATAAGGGAAAATAATACAGTGTATAGACAGTCACCTAGCAACCGTGCGTGAAAATCGCACCGCATCCGCACTTGCTTGCGGATGCATGCGATTTTCACGCAACCCCATTCACTTCTATGGGGCCTGCGTTGCGTGAAAAACGCAGAATATAGAGCATGCTGCGATTTTCACGCAACGCATAAGTGATGCGTGAAAATCATCGCTCATCTGAACAGCCCCATTGAAATGAATGGGTCCAGATTCAGTGCGGGTGCAATGCGTTCACCTACCGCATTGCACCCGCGCGGAAATCTCGCCCGTGTGAACGCAGCCTTACGGTAGGAGCTGTCATCAGCCTCTATGCCAATTGCTGACAGTTGTGAATTGTTGACCAAAGATTTCTGCACAAGGGCATCAAAATGGGAAATGTAATACTTTACACATGATTGCAAAAATCCCATTAAAGGATGAAGATTAAATCTGTTGTCAAGCCTTTTTCAATTGATGACCCATTCAATGGGAGCAGCAATGCAGTTGCGAGCACTGTCCACTACAAGGTTGGCAGTGCTGTGTAGTTCTGGTGGTAGAGCTAGACAGAACAGCTGATCGGCGGGGTGTGGATCAGCTAGTGATGGCCTATCCTGAAGATAGGCCATCACTTAAAAAAAGCTGGACCACCCCTGTGAGTCAACCTTGTTCCATTTACAACAAAATAGATCTACCCCACCACAGAGCTGTAACATTTTAAGGTGTCCCTTAGGATATTCTTGTTAAAAAAAAACATGGATTTTATGTGAAAAAGGAAAAATATATGTTCTGGGTTATTTTTGCTCCCATAGGTAGGCACTGCACTGTATTTAAAATAAAACCAGACAAGGAGCCATGAGAAGGGTGAGGAGAAATGATGATCCATTCATGTCTATGATGAATCTGTGACCCAGTGACAGGATTATAGTTCCATATCTGATACAATGGCTAATATAACTATTTCTTGAACTCAAGCTCCAATACAACATAGGAAAACCACAACACACATGATAGAACAAGACAAGGTATCATCACAGCTAGTTGAGTTTTGAGATTTAAAGGGGTTATGAGTAATGTAAAATATTAAATCAGTTATCATATATTAACAAACTTAGAACCAGCCCTGTACCTCACATGTATCCAGAGATCTGCCCATTCATTGCTGCAATTGCTCTGCTAGATCTACATCATTTCAAGCTGTGATCTCAGGGGGCGTGCACTTTCTCAGGGCTGTGTCCTTTCTGTTGCAGCTGGGGGAAGTTGTAGGATTAACCTGAGCATGTATGTGAATCTCAGTGAGCTGGACACAGAATTTAGAAAAAGAGCAAACAGCAGGTGGCGCTGTAGAGATAAATTTCAATGAATAACTCAATGTCTATATTACATTTTTAATTACATGCAATTACAATAGTATTCAGGTCCAGGTGCTGGTATGAAAAATTTAGAATATGTTTCATGGGACAACTCCTTTAACTAACAGGACCAGGCATCTGATGGCTTATCAAATATTCCAGATTATTCTTCCTGATCAAAAGAAATTGTCAGGGATGACCTATCCTTAGGGATGACCTATCTTTCAGCCTATACTACAGTCAAAAGCTGCTTGCAAAATTCTGCAGGCTACAGAGCTAAACTCTCCCAGTATTCCCTGCTTGTTCACTAACTGCACAATCATTCTGTGTTTGCTGGGAAATACAGCAGTGTTCAAAGGTGAGTATATAGATCTGGTACATGATCCTAGTTGTTTGTACAATGCATGGTATATGGATATAGGCATTGCATTAAAGGGATTGTCTAATGGCATGATATGACATCAGTGTTCCATCATTAGGGGTCCAACAGATGTGCTGCTTGGCAATTGCTAGAATTAAAGGGCAGCTGTCAAATTTGTGCCTATGAAACTAGCTGACCTGTTACATGTGCTCTTGGCAGCTGAAGGCAACTGTGTTCATATGTGCCCGCATTGCTGAGAAAAATGATGTTTTAATATATGCAAATGAGCCTCTAGAAGCAATGGGCTCAGCTCTCTCTGCAATGGCAACGCCCCCATTGCATAGAGAGGCTCATTTGCATATATTAAATCATCATTTTTCTCAGCAATGCGGACACAAATGAACATGGAACCAACACAGATGTCTTCCTGCCGCCAAGTGCACATGTAACAGGTCCGTCAGTGTCATGGGTACAAATCTGCTGACAAATGTCCTTTAAGTAGAAGCAAGTGTGGTGTCACTTCATCTTCTCTGACTTCCACTCAACTTTTTCCAGAGGCAACATGGTCAACCCATTATAGTCAATGGCCAACTATGTAGCCTTTGGAAAAAAGACAGTGTGGTCAATGCCTGACATGACACAACTCCATTAAGTCCTAAATACTATTATCCCAGTGAGAAGTGTGAATGTCAGAGTAAATTTACTCACAAAACTTCACAAAAAGGAGGACGACTGCAACCACATGTTGAAGAAAATAACTTATATTTCTCCGTTTTGCATTTTCAACATGATATTTTTACATTGGTCTCAAGGCACCCATTCGACACATCACTTTCAAATGTCCCCCACTGCGTCTGCCAAATTACCATAGCAACACAAGGTTTGTCATAAGAGCGAGATAAGTGGGACATAATGATGCAATTTGTCATATTATGACTACCAATGAGGTCCGGAATTGTTTTCACGCTTGCCACATAAATTCAGGACATTTATAGAAAAAGATTTCAGAAACTTCTTCTGCAAACAGCGAGCTGTGTAATCGATCACAATTACTGAGAGTGGGACAAGGCAGTAAGGTTAACATGACTTAATTCTAATAAAGTGGAAATGCAAATATAAAGTAAGCCGATGTAAGCAAACAATTGTGCTAACCTGCAATTGGAAGGCAGACGGCAAAAACTGGGACCTACAGAAGAGCAAGGTCAGAGCAAGGACAGTGCCCCCATCAGGGAGAACATATAGATGCAGTACCCGGAGGATGCAATGGAGCTAATGAAGAGAGGTTCTTAACTCAGGTTAGTCCCTAGGATGGGTTACAGGTCTATGCGCTGGGTCAGGAGAGTCCTGCAGGCTTTATTTAACAGGATACTCTGAAACCCAGACCAAATTTATGCTAAGAATATACTTATTCATTCAGGAGTTGAACTCTTGAAAATCTATCTTTTGCAGCTCACTGACATCCTATACAGAATGGTTTCCTATGCTATTGTTCTTATTACAGACGATACATATGATCCTGAGAAGACACAAAAAAAAATTGTCTAAAGCCTTTAGAACAGGGATGGCCAACCTGTGGCTCTCCAGCTGTTGCAAAACTACAACTCCCAGCATGCCCAGACTGCCTACAGCAGGGCATGGTGGGAGTTGTAGTTTTACAACAGCTGGAGAGCCGCTGTAACAGCAGCTGCTGTGCGCCGCTGTTCCCTTGCTTACTGCCACGGTCCCGGGTGCCATGTTTAGCGGTGATCTGCGGCCGGTGCTTCCCATTCACCGCTGAACTCCTGGGCTCTGTCTGTGTGGGTGCTGTTGTTCTGGGATCCGCTCCACAGTTTGCTCTCAGACCTGGCCACAGCATGTTTGCTGTTTGTTTCCTGCAGCACTTCCTTAAGGGCCAACGCGCGTCACTTCCTGGACTTTATGGGTTAGATCATGTGGCCTCACTGACCTATCCTAGCCCTCCTGCGCATATATAAGTGGCTCAGCCCCCTTTCCAGATGCCTCAGTGTCAAGCTCCTTGTGTCCTGCTAAGGTTCCTGGTTTCTGCTAGTGTTCCTGACTCGTATCTGTATCCCTGGACTCTGCTACCTGTTAGATCCTTAACTTCTTGCCTTGACTCTCCTGTTACCGACCCGGATTGCCTGACCTGTACCCTGACCTTTTGCCTTTCTGACTCCGCCTCATGCTTCGGTCCCGCACCTCTGGTACCTTTCTCTGGTACCTCCTGGTCCGCCTGTCCTCCTCAAGAGGTAGCGACCTGGTTTTCCCCTCGGAAAAGTCTATCCCCACCATCAGGGGTACTGTGAAGATCCAGGTGTTCACTTAGACAACGCCCTTAGAGGAGGTAGGACACGTGGTACAGTGGGTTCACACCCGCTGGTTCAGGACAGCCGCAGGTTGAACATCACTGCTTTAGAACATTTATATGGGTCAACACATAGAGCAGTGTTGGTGAACCTATGGCATGGGTGCTAGAGGCGGCACTTAGAGCAAGAAGTCTATGATGTACTAATATGCCTTAGATTCCTGCCCTTCATCAGCACTGGGAACACTAAGAAAAGCACAGGCAGCACTTTGAATATAGGCAGGCTACTATAGCTAAATTATAAAGTACATGGAAGATATACTATATTGGTATTCAGGTTAAATTGCTGTGTTGGCACTTTGCGATAAATAAGTGGGGTTTGGGTGCAGTTTAGGCACTCGGTCTCTAAAAGGTTTACCATCACTGACAGAGTAACCGCTTTAGTTTGTGTAAATTACAACTTAACTTACATTTCTAGTTGGGCTCAACTTTCCAAATCTCGGTGCTTACAGTCTAGTCTTGGTTCTGATTTTTGCAATGGGCTGGATTAGAAATAGTTTACATTTTAGGGTCCTTTCAACATGGGCCAGTGAGCATTATTACTCATTACACAGGGCAGCGATCAGCCAACAAAGGAGCAAACTTGGATCTTTTAGGCTGGGGCTACATGGCAACATTTCATCTCATGATGGTCAATTGGGTGTCACTACCAGAGCTCTGGGACGTTCTCACAGCTCTGTTTCTCCACCCCTGTGATGATGTCACTACTAGAGCTGGGAGGAGTTCTCACTGCTCTGTTTACTTTTGGTTTCCTTCCTCCCAGCTGTTCCTCATGTGTTTGATTTCCCTCTCTTTATATCACCCCTCCTCCTATTGTAGGGCGTGGATTATAGTTCTCATTTCAGTTGTAGCTCTTGCTTTAGTATCTTCACTTGTAGCTATCAGTTCACTGGACCTGTGTTCTGCTGCAGCAAGCACTCCGGATATTGCTAGCTGTCCTTGGATCCGTCTTCTCTGCGGCTGCAACACCTTCAGCTAAGTGTACAGACATTGTTGTGTACCTGATTATTTTCTGACTGGATCTGAGGTGGCCACGGTTCCCTCCATATACTGAGTAGGGCACCGGTGGCCGTGCCCCTTCCACTATTGTAGGGGTTACAGTGGTCATCAGTCTTAGGCACGTGGGCATGCCTCGTTCCGCCATTGGGATCCGGGCATGTGCTTTAGCAGAATAGGGAGAGCTTTGAGGGTCTGACAGGGGTAACCCTTTATCCTCCCTAGTTTGGGTCCGGTCAGTAGCTCTTTTTACTGTGTATACTATTGTTGCTCACATACAGCCGTGACAGTTACATTCTTGGGTTGACATTATACAATTTTAGACGTGAATAAACCCCTGCTCTGCATAGGTGACAGGGAATACAATTTCTGAAATGCTTCTTTAATTGATGCGCGCCACCTCCTTCAATACTTTGTCCCACATTTCCGCTATACTCTTTTGGACAACATTTGCGCCTCAATAGCTTTTCCTACAATTCCTTTTGACTCTTTTGGCCCCCATTTGGGCTTCTGTAATTAGTCCCACATTTGCGCCTCAATAGGTTTTCCCACATTTCTTCTCGATCCCCATTTTTTAAAATAAGTTTATCTCCCTTACATTTGGTCTCTTTTTCTCACGCTTCCTATCCGGCCTGTAACCCTGATTCCCCGCCACCCGTAAACACCATGGTAGGCGCATAAAAGAACATCGAAAGTTGATAGAGCAGATATCAAATTGGATCGTGAATGTTGCGGAGCTTCAAGATATACCATCAATATCTCCACTTAAATCCCCTTGTAGCTGAAGAAGCAGGTCAATATCCAGGAGACAATTTCCCCAGTAACTGGACGACACACAGTTTGGGAGTCAACTGACTTTACTAGGCATAGCACACATGGTTTCAAACCCCCAACAGCCTCATTTGCATACAATACATAGATTACTATGGTACAAGGAAAGGTGGGGTCAGACAATAGCAAGGGCTGATGGGAGGTTGAGGGGGGACACTGCAGCTAGTTTAAACAGGTTTGGCAGTGTCCCTGGGACACCGCCCTGATCTTGGGAAACAATGGAACAGGAAAGTGGGGAAGGGGAAAGGGGGTATACAGACAGCGGAACATAAAATAATATAAAAGGGTCCATCTGTTACAGTGAACATCACGGAACGTGCGACATGGTGGGGCAGTAAGTATGCACACGCCTACACGATCTAACTGACAGTGGTCAGCCCCTGCAACTTCTGGGTCTCCAAATTGGGCACCTGGCCTGAGATTGCCCTTTACACCTTGGAGGTGCTGGCCTGCCCTGCAGCCGGTGTATTGTCTGAACGTGTGTTTAGCACGACTGGAGAGTTACATTTCCCAATGTTTTGGGGTGTACCCTAATTTAAAAAAATAAAAATGTGAAGGCTGATGCTCTCTCTCGCTGTTTTCCGGGAGGAGGAAACTCTGAGGACCCGGGTCCCATTTTGGCGGAGGGGGTAGTTGTTTCTGCTCTATATTCCGATTTGGAGGCCGAGGTCCAGGCTGCCCAGACTGAGGCACCTGCCCGTTGTCCTTCTGGGAAGTTATTCGTGCCTCCTGAGCTACGTCACAAACTCTTTAAGGAGCATCATGATACGGTTCTTGCTGGTCACCCCGGGAGTAGAGCCACGGTAGATCTCATTGCTCAGAGATTTTGGTGGCCGGCTCTTCGTAAGTCGGTTAAGGGTTTTGTGGCTGCTTGTGAGACGTGCGCTCGCGCTAAGGTCCCTCGTTCACGGCCTTCAGGTTCCCTTCTCCCGTTACCCATACCTTCCCGTCCTTGGACACACCTGTCCATGGACTTTATCACTGATCTTCCTCGTTCCTCGGGGAAGTCGGTGATCCTGGTGGTGGTGGACCGTTTTAGCAAGATGGCTCATTTCGTACCTTTCCCTGGTTTACCCAATGCTAAAACGTTGGCGCAAGCTTTTGTCGACCATATTGTTAAATTGCACGGCATTCCCTCTGATATTGTTTCCGATAGAGGCACGCAGTTTGTGTCCAGGTTCTGGAAGGCTTTCTGTTCTCGCCTGGGGGTTCGGCTGTCCTTCTCTTCTGCTTTTCACCCGCAGTCGAATGGTCAGACTGAGCGCCTCAATCAGAATCTGGAGACATATTTGCGCTGTTTTGTGGCAGAGAACCAGGAGGATTGGTGTTCATTTCTCCCTCTTGCTGAGTTTGCTCTGAACAACCGTCGTCAGGAATCTTCTGATAAGTCACCATTCTTTGGTGCATATGGGTTCCATCCGCAGTTTGGGACGTTCTCGGGAGGGGCTCTTTCTGGTTTACCTGAGGAGGAGAGATTTTCCTCGTCTTTGTCTACCATTTGGCAAAAGATTCAGAGTAATCTTAAAAAGATGAGTGAGAGGTATAGGCGTGTGGCTGATAAGAGACGTGTGCCTGGTCCGGACCTGAATGTGGGTGATCTGGTGTGGTTGTCTACAAGAAATATTAAACTGAAGGTTCCCTCCTGGAAATTGGGTCCCAAGTTTATTGGGCCTTATAAAATCTTGTCAGTCATCAATCCTGTTGCCTTCCGTCTTGATCTTCCACGGGTTTGGAAGATACATAATGTATTTCACAGATCTCTCTTAAAACCATATGTCCAGCCCACGGTACCCTCCTCTTTGCCTCCTCCTCCGATTTTGGTTGATGGCAATCTGGAGTTTGAGGTTTCCAGAATTGTGGACTCTCGCATTGTCCGCGGTTCTCTTCAGTACCTCGTTCATTGGAAGGGTTATGGTCCTGAGGAGAGGATGTGGGTTCCGGTGTCGGACATTAAAGCCACTCGCCTCATCAGGGCATTTCATAGGGCTCATCCTGAGGAGGTGGGTCCTGGGTGTCCGGAGTCCACCCGTAGAGGGGGGGGGGGGGTACTGTCACTACCAGAGATCTGGGACGTTCTCACAGCTCTGTTTCTCCACCCCTGTGATGATGTCACTACTAGAGCTGGGAGGAGTTCTCACTGCTCTGTTTACTTTTGGTTTCCTTCCTCCCAGCTGTTCCTCATGTGTTTGATTTCCCTCTCTTTATATCACCCCTCCTCCTATTGTAGGGCGTGGATTATAGTTCTCATTTCAGTTGTAGCTCTTGCTTTAGTATCTTCACTTGTAGCTATCAGTTCACTGGACCTGTGTTCTGCTGCAGCAAGCACTCCGGATATTGCCAGCTGTCCTTGGATCCGTCTTCTCTGAGGCTGCAACACCTTCAGCTAAGTGTACAGACATTGTTGTGTACCTGATTATTTTCTGACTGGATCTGAGGTGGCCACGGTTCCCTCCATATACTGAGTAGGGCACCGGTGGCCGTGCCCCTTCCACTATTGTAGGGGTTACAGTGGTCATCAGTCTTAGGCACGTGGGCATGCCTCGTTCCGCCATTGGGATCCGGGCATGTGCTTTAGCAGAATAGGGAGAGCTTTGAGGGTCTGACAGGGGTAACCCTTTATCCTCCCTAGTTTGGGTCCGGTCAGTAGCTCTTTTTACTGTGTATACTATTGTTGCTCACATACAGCCGTGACATTGGGTCGCATTAAAATTTTTGCATGTGCCCGTGTAAATAGGGCATGTGCTGCCAACATAACGTAAAGTGTATGTGGTTCAAATGATCATAATGATGGACCAAGTAAAGGCTGTCTAAATAAATGTCGATCAACTTATTATATTTTCAATGAGCGCTCCTTAAATGCAGGGGCAGACTGGACATAGACCCATAGACCCTATAGGGAACTTTTCCAGTAGGCCGATGCCCAGGGGGCTGCCCGAACCCTCCTCATGGACATCGGCCGGGTACATAGCCATCTGATACTCTTTAATTAATTAATGCTAGGAGTATCAGGTACTTATGCACCTGGCCGGCAGCCGCAGGTGCCGTCTTGTATTCAACTGTATCTCCATCCTTAGAACAGTGACACAGCCGAATACTGCAAAAAAAGGTAAAATAACAAGTCTAAATGCATGTGTCATAAACAAATCACTGCAAAATGATTTTGGTTGCCCATGAAATAAATAAAAAAGTTAGGGTTGTTAAACCACCACATGTGCAAAATCGCTAAAAATATGTCTGGCCATTTAAGGTCATAACACTGGATTTATTAAACCCACTATTCAGTGGACTAATTCATTTTCAGGTCCTGGAAAATTGACATCACAATTACAGTCTCTCTTGTTGTGAGATGTTGTAGAGGCAACGTCAATCAATATGATATGAGTGTATGACATCCACAAAACAATGGCAATAACGATTTCTCATCGAGCGTATATTACACAATGGACCAAGTCCACTTTGCCACCTACAGGAATAGATGACTGTTCTCAATGCTCACTGCCTCAGGCTGATATCTACTAGTTACAGAATGTCCTAAGATTTTTGAGGTTTGGCGTCTGGTTTCTCTTACCCCTTAGCGGGGCCTGTTTAATATTATGAGTGATCTGTTTTCTACTACAGGTATGTGTTTGGGCTGTAATCACCCATAAGAGAATTCTACAGCACTAGGTATAGGATGAAACCTTCTTGGAGTCTTTTTTAAATTAAACTAATTTCCTTTTCAGAAAAGACTGGACTGAGACATGACTTGATAAAGGAATCACCACAAGTTTTTTAATGATGTAGAAAAAATGTATTGTTGCATAACCACAATTGATTTCTGACTGTTCGCTTGCCTTGTGTTCTGGTTGCCTTTGCTTGAGGTTGATCACCTGGTGATCTAATTTACTCCTATCTTCTATTTCTGTACTGTGCTGCTCAGGTAAGTGCTACTTTGCCTCTATTCCAACCTATTTATTTATGAACTACTTTGCTCTGAATACCAAAGCCAAAATTGTACCAAAAGGGGTTCCTAATAGTGAATTATGTACAGACCAGTGGTGTAACTAGGAGTCACCTCCCAGTCCATCATAGTCAGTGTAATGCCTCATTCACACGTCAGTGTTCGGTCAGTGATTTCCATCAGTGATTTTGAGCCAAAACCAGGTGCGGCTCTAAACACAGAACAGGAGCAGATCTTTCCCTTATACCTTATGTCTGTGGAGGCTCCGATCCTGGTTTTGGCTCACAATCACTGATGGAAATCACTGACCAAAACACTGATGTGTGAACGAGGCTTAAGAGTCAGTCTTGTTAGCGGTCTATGAATTATACAGGCTGTACCTTGTGGTTCTGTATACTTTTGAGTCATCAGTAGTTTAGATCTTACCTGAGAATTTTGGAGGGCTATGTTGCGACACCACAAATGGAGGAGAAACATGCTAGACCAACCACCGGGCCGCGGATCAGTACCGGGCCGTACTTCATCTGGTACTGGTCTGCAGGGAGCGCTGGAGTTGAATTGCGGGGGCAGGCACAGGGAGATGCACTACTGGGGAGAGAGGTATTTTAACCCCTTAAAGGGCTTCTGTCACCCCACTAAACTCTTTTTTTTTTTTTGTGTACTTATAATCCCTATCCTGCCATATTGCCATACATTATGTTATTAATAATTTTCGTTCAGTAGATTTAGCAAAAAACGTACTTTTATGATATGCTAATTACCTTTCTACCAGCAAGTAGGGCATCTACTTGCTGGTAGCAGCCGCAGAAAACCGCCCCCTCCTCTTGTTGATTGACAGGGCCAGCCGCGATCTCCTCCTCCGGCCAGCCCTGTGAGCATTTCAAAAATCGCGCGCCTGTGTTGATTCGGCACAGGCGCTCTGAGATAAGGAGGCTCGCCTCCTCGGCACTCCCTCAGTGCGCCTGCGCCGATGACGTCACCGAAAGAGAAGACGTCATCGGCGCAGGCGCATTGAGGGAGTGCTGAGGAGGCGAGCCTCCTTATCTCAGAGCGCCTGCGCCGAATCAACACAGGCGCGCGATTTTTGAAATGCTGACAGGGCTGGCCGGAGGAGAAGATCGCGGCTGGCCCTGTCAATCAACAAGAGGAGGGGGCGGTTTTCTGCGGCTGCTACAAGCAAGTAGACGCCCTACTTTCTGGTAGAAAGATAATTAGCATATCATAAAAGTACGTTTTTTGCTAAATCTACTGAACGAAAATTATTAATAACATAATGTATGGCAATATGGCAGGATAGGGATTATAAGTACACACAAAAAAAAAAAAAATGAGTTTAGTGGGGTGACAAAAGCCCTTTAAGGATTCAACCCTATTTCACCTTAAGGACTTAGCCATTTTTTGCAAATCTGACCAGTGTCACTTTAAGTGCTGATAATTTTAAAACGCTTTGACTTATCCAGGCCATTCTGAGATTGTTTTTTCGTCACATATTGTACTTCATGACACTGGTAAAATGAAGTAAAAAAAAAAATCTTTTTTATTTATAAAAAAATACCAAATTTACCAAAAAAATTAAAAAAATTGCACATTTCCAAGTTTCAATTTCTCTACCTCTATAATACATAGTAATACCTCCAAAAATAGTTATTACTTTACATTCCCCATATGTCTACTTCATGTTTGGATCATTTTGGGAATGATATTTTATTTTTTGGGGATGTTACATGGCTTTTTTTAGAAATTTTTCTGAAATTTTCAAAAACCCAATTTTTAGGGACCAGTTCAGGTCTGAAGTCACTTTGCGAGGCTTACATAATAGAAACCACCCAAAAATGACCCCTTTCTATAAACTACACCCCTCTTTAACCCACAAGAATTAATGGAAAATAGAGATACAATTTCAAAATTTCACTTTTTTGGCAGATTTTCCATTTTAATAATTTTTTTCCAGTTACAAAGCAAGGGTTAACAGCCAAACCAAACTCAATATTTATGGCCCTGATTCTGTAGTTTACAGAAACATCCCATATGTGGTCGTAAACAGCTGTACGGGCACACGGCAGGGCGCAGAAGGAAAGGAATGCCATACGGTTTTTGGAAGGCAGATTTTGCTGGACTGTTTTTTTTTTATACCATGTCCCATTTGAAGCCCCCCTGATGCACCCCTAGAGTAGAAACTCCAAAAAAGTGGCCCCATTTTAGAAACTACGGGATAGGGTGGCAGTATTGTTGGTACTAGTTTAGGGTACATATGATTTTTGGTTGCTCTATATTACACTTTTTGTGAGGCAAGATAACAAGAAATAGCTGTTTTGGCACCGTTTTTATTTTTTGTTATTTACAACATTCATCTGACAGGTTAGATCATGTGATATTTTTATAGACCAGGTTGTCACGGATGCGGCAATACCTAATATGTATACTTTTTTTTATTTATGTAAGTTTTACACAATGATTTCATTTTTGAAGCAAAGAAAATCATGTTTTAGTGTTTCCATAGTCTGAGAGCCATAATTTTTTCAGTTTTTGAGCGATTACCTTGGGTAGGGTATGATTTTTGCAGGATGAGATGACTGTTTTATTGCCACTATTTTCGGGTGCGTGTGACTTTTTGATCGCTTGCTATTACACTTTTTATGATGTAAGGTGACAAAAAATGGTTTATTTAGCAGTTTTTATTTTTTATTTTTTACGGTGTTCATGTGAGAGGTTAGGTCATGTGATATTTTTATAGAGCCGGTCTATACGAACGCGGCGATACCAAATATGTATACTTTTTATTTATTTATGTAAGTTTTACACAATAACAGCTTTTTTCAAACAAAAAAAATGATGTTTTAGTGTCTCCATATTCTGAGCCATAGTTTTTTTTTTTTTTTGGGCAATTGTCTCAGGTAGGGGCTCATTTTTTGCGGGATGAGGTGACGGTTAGATTGGTACTATTTTGGTGGCAAACGCCTTTTTGATCGATTGCTGTTGTACTTTTTGTGATTAAGGTGACAAAAAAATGGTTTATTTAGCACAGTTTTTATTTTTTACGGTGTTCATCTGAGGGGTTAGGTCATGTGATATGTTTATAGAGCCTGTCGATACAGACGCGGCGATACCTAATATGTATACTTTCCCCCCCCTATTTTTTACCAATTTGTTTAACTTTATTTGGGGAAAATTACATTTTTGTTAATTTTTACTTGAAACTTAAATTTATTTTTGGGGAAAACTTTATTTTTTCAACTTTTTTTTTCACTTTATTTTTTGTTCCAGTTTGGGACTTGAACTTTGGGGGGTATATTCCTTTACAATGCATTCCAATACTTCTGTATTGGAATGCATTGGCTGTATGAGTAATACAGTGTGTATTACTCATACAGCTTCCGGCCTGTGAGATCCAGGGGGCTGGATCTCACAGGCTCTTCACCGGAAGGCAGCGCGATGCCTTCCTTAGACATCGCGCTGCCTCCCATGCCATCGGGTCCCCCCTACAGCTGCTAGGGACCCGATTGCACCGCCCGATCGCCGCCGCAAACCGCAGGTAAAGCCGCAAACCGCAGGTCTGAATTGACCTGCGGTTTGCGGCGATCGCCGATACGGGGGGGTCACATGACCCCCCCCCGGCGTTGTGACAGAATGCCCGCTGAATGATTTCAGCGGGCATCCTGTCCCGATTAACCCCCGCCGCGCCGCAATCGCGGTTTAAACCCATGACGTACCGGTACGTCATGGGTCCTTAAGGACTCGGGAAACATGCCGTACCGGTACGTCATGCGTCCCTAAGGGGTTAAAGAGACCACTATTGGGGGGGGCACTATGTTTAAAGAGATCACAACTGGGGGGCACTTTATGTAAAGAATGCACTACTGGGGGGAACTCTTTGTGAAAAGGGCACTACTGGGGGAAATTATATGTAAAGAGGCCACTACTGAGGAGCATTATATGTGAAGAGGACACTACTGGGGGCGTCATATCTCCTGGGGCCTAAATGGGAATGATTACTAAGTAGAGGCATAAAAGGAACCATTAATACTAAATAGGTGTGGCTAAAAGACATCATCAGAGTGATCTGTGCAGGACTGAGAAAAAAGGAAAGAGAATGACTCCAGCCATAGGAGACATCACCTGTAAGCAGGGCCGATTCTAGCTCTTCTGCTGCCTGAGGCAAAAATTTCAATGGCGCCCCCTCCCATTAAAAAATAATATGAAAGCCCAGTAGCCACCAAACTCCAAGACTGTCCTGCCAGATCTGTACAAGTACAGTTAATGTTGTTGATATCACCTGCAGTCCTATGTAACACCACAGGTAACACAGATACTATAGTAGATGTTACCTGCAGTTCTATGTAACAGCACAGATAAGACTAGTGCTGATAATGTGATTGTGTTACCTGCAGTCCTATGTAAAACCACAGATAACACTAGTGATGATAATGTGGTACTCTTACCTGCAGTCCTATGTAAAAACACAGATAACACTAGTGTAGATCATGTAGTAGTGTTACCTACATCCTTAGTGTGTCTCCCTGTGCCTCTCCCATGGGACTCCATGCTGGTGGCACTGCCTCCTCTTGCTTCTTCTTGCCCCACACAGAACGTTCTGATGCAGGTGTGTCAAGACATAGGAACACTGTGGGCATGGTGATCAGACACACACACAGGGAGAGACACATCTGTACCCCTTTCACAGTGGTAATACCCTCTTTGTGCCCCCTTCACAGTAGTAATGCACCCTGTGGCCCCTTTACAGTAGAAATGCTCGTTGTGCTCCCTTCACAGTAGTAATTCCCACTCTGTGCCCCCATAATAGTTATGCCCCCTCACAGTAGTTATGCCCTCTTTGTGCCCCCTTCACATTAGTAAAGCAATCTGGGCCCCCTTCACAGAATTAATGCCCATTGTGCCTCCTTCACAGTAGTAATGACCACTGTGCCCCCTTCACAGTAGTAATGCCCTCTGAGCCCCTTCACAGTAATAATGCCCATTGTGCCCCCTTCACAGTAGTAATGCCCATTGTGCCCTCTTCATAGTAATAATGCTTATTGTGCCCCCTTCATAGTAGCAATGCCCACTGTGCCCCATCTATAGTAGTAATGCCCTCTGTACCCCCTTTATAGTAGTAATGCCCTCTGTGCGCTTTCATAATAGTAATTCATTACACTTAGTCATCTGACTATACAACGTCCCTTTACACGTGCTCTAATGTTTAAAACTTAAATTTTATTTTTAAATCATGATTAAAACATCTAAATAAACATAAGGCTTTATAGCTAGAGTAATTGATAACAGTGAGCAGTGTGAGGCTAAGTCCCCATACATACGCAATACCAGCTTGTCAAAAGAGAGAAATATCTAAGTTGGCGCGCATGCGCGAGCCTCCGTGACGAGCGATGCAGCCGGGGAGATGCTTCTATGACCCGAGTAAGTGGGCAGAACACGGGAGGAAGGTGAGCAAATTGGGGACAGTCTCACACTGCTCCTGATTGATTTTAAGAGAGAGACATTGCACTATTGGATTCTTATAATCGTTTGACATCATGCACCAACCTAATTAATGGCGATTCCCGCCGCCAACCGACATACCTGCCCGATCCCCTGAGGACTCCGGTTTGCCGGCAGTGTGTGTGTGTTTTAAGAGCAGTAGTAGACGCAGGCAGTCTAAAGAACAAACAATAGGATACTAGTGGATACTCACGAAACGATATGTAGCCAGTTCTAGCGTGCATGTAGCTGGTTACTTTGTTATCTAAGAGGCGTGTCGCTGTAGAAGATACAGTATTCACAGAATGAAGTACCGCACACCGCTGTCGCTGGTGCTAGCAAAAGACTTGTTAGTCGTAATCTGTAGTAGAAAAAATTGCTGCACACAGCTAGTTCAATTTGCCATTGATTAGTGAAATGTATTATTCACAATTATTTCATGTTGCATACATGATACGGTACTCATGCAATATGACTCTGAGATATATGGGCATCCACTGGATCATGTATGCAACATGAAATAATTGTGAATAATAAATTTCACTAATCAATGGCAAATTGAACTAGCTGTGTGCAGCAATTTTTTCTGCTGTAGAAGATACAAACAGTGACTCAGCTTATCCCTTATATATCAAATGGAATGTAGTGCATAAGGCTACTTTCACACTATTGTAAATATTTTCCGGTATTGAGATCCATCATAGTGTCTCAATACCGGGAAAAAACGCTTCCGTTTTGTCCCCATTCATTGTCAATGGGGACAAAACCTAACTTAAAGGGTTTCTACCACCAGAAATACTGTTATGTAGCTGACTGACATTAGCGATGCGCAGTATGTTTCTAACATTAGTCCCTGCAGCCGTTTTTGTAAAAAAAGCACTTTTATTATATGCTAATGAGCCTCTAGGTGCTATGTGGGCGTAAAATCAGCACCTAGAGGCTCCGTGTACTCACGCTTTATCCCACCCAGGTCCCCTGTTCTGCCCACCCGGCTCCTCTTGATTGATGGCACGATGCACCGCATCATTGACGAAATCCAGCGCCTGCGCCGTTCACTTCTGTCTTCGGCGCAGGCGCAGTGAGTGAAGGCCGCTCTCCTGATGCCGGCTTCCTCACTGTGACGTTCTCATACCGGAGAGCAGCATGCTGCGGTTTGCTTTCCGTCCTGGGATGCGGAGCAAGATGGATCCGTCATGACCCACAATGCAAGTCAATGGGGACAGATCCGTTTTCTCTTACACAATCGAAAACGGATCCGTCTCCCATTGACTTTTAATGGAGTTCATGACGGATCCGTCTTGGCTATGTTAAAGATAATGCAACCAGATCCGTTCATAACGGATGCAGATGGTTGTATTATCAGTAATGGAAGCGTTTTTGCTGAACCCTGCCGGATCCAGCAAAAACACTAGTGTGAAAGTAGCCTAACTCTGCTGACTACTGAGATTTTTAACTAGTTTCACAGTTTATGTTTATTTAGATGTTTCAATCATGATTTAAAAATAAAAGTTAAGTTTTAAACATTAGAGCACGTGTAAAGGGACGTTGTATAGTCAGATGACTAAATGTCATGAATTACTATTATTGTAAATGTCATACATGAGCTGAGAGGTCTTATTTGCAACTTTTATAGTAGTAATGCCCTCTGTGCCCCCTTTATAGTAGTAATTCCCTCTGTGCCCCTTTATAATAGCAATGCCCTCTGTGCTCTTTTATAGTAGTAAAGCCCTCTGTGCCCCCTTTATAGTAGCAATGTCCTCTGTGCCCTTTTATAGTAGTAATGCCCTCTGTGCCCCTTTATAGTAGTAATGCCCTCTGTGCCCCCTTTATAGTAGCAATAACCTCTGTGCCCCCTTTATAGTAGAAAAGCCCTGTGTGCCCCCTTTATAGTAGCAATGTCCTCTGTGCCCTTTTATGGTAGTAATGCCCTCTGTGACCCCTTATGTTAGTAATGCCCACTGTGCCCCTTTTGTAATAGTAATGCCCTCTCCTCTATGCTCCCTTTATAGTAGCAATGCCCTCTGTGCCCCCTTTATAGTAGCAATGCCCTCTGCTCTGTGCCCCCTTTGTAGTAGCAATGCCCTCTGTGCCCCCTTATGGTAGAAATACCCACTGTGCTCCCTTTGTAGTAGTAATGCCCTCTGCTCTGTGCCCCCTTTGTAGTAGCAATGCCCTCTCTAAAAAAAAAAGACACAACAAAAAATTACAGTGCCTACTCACCTTGTCCCGTTCCTGAAGCTCACAGTCCTCTCTCGCCTGCAGACACTGATCACTCTGCAGTGTGGGAGGAGCTTATACAGATTTCCGGGCTGCAGGCTCCTCTCACACATGCCGGCAGTGCGATCTGTGCCTGCAGGCTGAATGGTGGAGCAGGGAAAAGTCTCCCGGCTTCACCATTCTGTGCGCTGCCTGCCCTAAGAAGCTAAGGGAGCTGAGCGGTCGGTGAGTGACAGGAACTCAGCTCTCTACGCTCCAGGAGGGGGAGGGTGCAGCTTAAAGGGATCACTGGCGACATCCACCAGCAGTGTTGCCGCCCCCCTCAAAAATAGTGAAAACTGCCGCCTGGGGCTAGATTCTTATCTTGCCTCATGGCAGAAAAGGCCCTGCCTGTAATTCACTGAATGACTTGCAAGGACCAAGAATCCGCCAGATAATTGCAATTAACCATTTATAGGTATACTCATTGGCAATTATTTGGTGGTGTAAAAGTAACACCGATTACACGATGAACACTCGTTCGTCAGGTAATTGAATCATTTGTGCAAGCACCTAAACTGTTGTTTGCCGACAGCAGATCATGCTGTCTAAATACGCTCTGCTGCTGGCGAACAACGAGTCTGTATGGGGATAAGCGATGGCATGTGAATGCAGCAGCCTCCTCTGCTGACAAGCAGGCGATTGCTGGGAAGGAGCACTTGCTTCCCGACAATCACCTGCTCAATTGTCCCATCTAAAGGGACCTTAGGTCTAGGCGAAATGTTCTATATAAACACTATTATACAATACCGGAGATATAAAGGCTGTGTAAATGCTGTAAAAGCAAAGACAGCTCACAAGGGAAAACCGATACAAAGATCGAGATGCTCGAGGAGAATACAGCAACACTAGGATGCAGACGAGATGCCAGGTAAGGAATCAGACCTGGACGTCAATATCTCTACACAATTTAACTTAATCTGAATTAACTCTACTACAAAAGAGATTATCATTTTGTCCCACAACCCCTTGCAACACGTTTCAATTACAACAGGAACTCATGAGGGTCTACCAAACCCTGAGACTAAAAAACGAAAATTGAGCTTTGCCCTGCATCACCGGAAGTCTCTATTACTAATCTGGGTCTGAGGATCCCCAGCAATTTCAGTCCTTCACGAACATGCTACGCTACATATAAATCATAGATCTGATTGACCGGGACGTTAAACAGATACTCAACCCATACCAACCTTGTTATTCTCCAACACAAGAGAACCTCACTAAATTTAAAGCATTAATATCCCTTAAGAACAATAAAAATATTGTTATCAAACCCACCGATAAGGACAGGGCCATCGTAGTAATGAAACGTAAAGACTACATAGAAGAAATACTATGTCAACTACCTGACACCGTAATGTTTCCTTTGACAAGTCTCTGCAAAAACCTCAAGGGAGACCGATTGTGGCCTCAACCAACTCCCTTAACACTGGAAAGAACCACAATCGACAATAAAACATACTTTTACCTTTCCAATTCATACCCGGTAATCTCTGTTTTTATACATTTTACCAAACATACATAAGTCTCCACAAAAACTCCAAGGGAGACTGATTGTGGCCTCGACCAACTCCATTCTTGCCCTATTGTCCATTTTCCTGGATAAAATCTCACTCCTCTCATGAAGAAAACTCCTTTCTCTTAGATACCAATCATTTTCTTCAGTTAATTCACAAACAAAAACAGGTACTCCCACATAGTATTTTAACTACTTTGGATGTTAACAGTCTATATACATCCATACGCTATGATCTAGTATCACTGCGGTACTCATATTCTCAACCATACAAATATCCTTCAGTGTGTGCATTTTGATGAATTATTTAAAATGGTAATTGGATCATGGACATTATGTTTGTTATTACCTATGGGTGGTCACATGTAATAAAAACTACTATTGCAGTACCCCTGAATAGGGTTTTTCCAAATTGTGTTTACTGCATAATGTTATTTAATATGTAAAAGGGATTTTCTGAGACTTTTATACTGATACCTATCTTCCGGATAGTTAATCAGTATCTGATTGGTGGGGGTACGACACCCAGGAACCCCGCCGATCAGCTGCTTGAGAAGGCACCGGTGCTTGCAGTAGTGCTGTGGCCTTCTCTCAGCTCACCAAGCACAGCGCCCTACATTGTATAATGGCTGTGCTTGCTATCGCAGATCAGCCCCATTTACTTCAATGGGGATGAGCTGCACCTAGGTCATGTGACCAATGAATGTGACATGTGATCACATGGCCTAGAGGCTAAGCTTCAAGAAGGCCAAAGCAGTACTGCCAGTGCCTTCTCAAACAGCTGATCGTCGGGGACCTGGGTGTCAGAACCCCACCAATCAGATAAAACCGTATTTTTCGGCATATAAGACGCACCTAGGTTTTAGAGGAGGACAATAAGAAAAAAATATTTTTAATCAGACCTCAGGTCAAACCACCAATCATACCCCCAATGTTAATCAGACCCCAACAAGACCTCAGATCAGACCCCCAATCAGACCTGAGACCCCAATGTGAATGACCTCCAATCAGACCTCAGATAAGAGTCCCAAGCTTCTCATCAGCCCCCAGCAGTCTCATATCATCCCCCAGCAGCCCCCATTGCCTCATATCAGCCCCCAGAAGCCCTATATTGCCTCAAATCATCCCCCAGCAGCCCCATATTGCCTCAGATTACCCCTCTCAGCAGCCCCACATTGCCTCATGTTTTATAAAATAAAAAAAACACTTACCTCTCCTGCACCGGACGCCGCCTCTACTCTTCTACAGGGCTCTTCTTCCTCCTCCCCCGTCGGCTGTGCTGTGATCTGACGCGCACAGCGTAAGGTCACAGAGCGTCCTTCACCGCTTCCTGGTCCTCCGGTACTAATGAGCGCTTCCATAATGGAAGCACTCATTAGTATTCGCCCCATAAGACGCAGGGGCATTCCCCCCCCCCACTTTTTTTGGGGGGGGAAATGCATCTTATAGGGCTAAAAATACGGTACTGATGATCTATCCAGAGGATAGATCATCAGCATTAAAGTCTCTGAAAACCCCCTTAACACCTGTCAACAGAACTTTGTTTTCCGTCCAGCATAACGGAAACCAGACGGATCCGTTATGCTTGCCCATATACTTCTATTATAAAGGATCAAAACGGAATGCCTCTAAAGGTTTCCGTTTTGATTTCCGTCTTATGGATTCTGTTATTTTCCGTTATAACCATGGTATAATGGAAAGCCATAACGGAATACATAACAGTGATGTGAACAAGCCCTTACTGTATCCATATAAAGGAAAACTCATATGAACGGGTTATCAGATGGAACTTTACGACCCAATTCTTAGCGGAGAAAGGTACTGTCCCATTGGAACTGAAGGTGATGTAATCCAGCTCACAGCCAGGCTTCCACACAAACGCCTAGCAGGACAACTAGTGCAATGTGAACAAAGCCAAGACTGCAAGCCACACCCATATCAGACCCTGTGATGGAGGTCACCAGGTGCAAAAGAGTGTTTGAGTGCCAGGTAAAGGCACATACACTACATATAAAACAAGACAAAAACACAGAAATATAGTGGCAATACTGGAGGAGCTGCTCAACCCCTAACACTGTAGCGTGTTTTTCATTGGGGGAACAGCCCCACCGCATGTGGACCGCAGCAAACGACTATCCCCAGCAAAAAATGCATACGGTGGAGGATGTCGGCGCGGTCCACATGCACCACAAGGACATCCTACACAAAACGGAGCATTGTGCGGATGTAAATACAATCATATAGCAAAAAAATGCACCACACGGATATGCCACTGACTATACTGGCTAGTCATAAATGCAGATATTAAAAGCTGAGACTTTCGCCAATATATTCCTGTCAGGAAAATATCGGAGCCCTTCATGCACCACGTCACGGTCACTCAGCATGGCAAAGGGTCCTACCACTACGCTAACTATGGTGTGAACAGGGTCTGAAGGTGATGTAATCCAGCTCACAGCCAGGCTTCCACACAAACGCCTAGCAGGACAACTAGTGCAATGTGAACAAAGCCAAGACTGCAAGCCACACCCATATCAGACCCTGTGATGGAGGTCACCAGGTGCAAAAGAGTGTTTGAGTGCCAGGTAAAGGCACATACACTACATATAAAACAAGACAAAAACACAGAAATATAGTGGCAATACTGGAGGAGCTGCTCAACCCCTAACACTGTAGCGTGTTTTTCATTGGGGGAGCAGCCCCACCGCATGTGGACCGCAGCAAACGACTATCCCCAGCAAAAAATGCATACGGTGGAGGATGTCGGCGCGGTCCACATGCACCACAAGGACATCCTACACAAAACGGAGCTGGATTACATCACCTTCAGACCCTGTTCACACCATAGTTAGCGTAGTGGTAGGACCCTTTGCCATGCTGAGTGACCGTGACGTGGTGCATGAAGGGCTCCAATATTTTCCTGACAGGAATATATTGGCGAAAGTCTCAGCTTTTAATATCTGCATTTATGACTAGCCAGTATAGTCAGTGGCATATCCGTGTGGTGCATTTTTTTGCTATATGATTGTATTTACATCCGCACAATGCTCCGTTTTGTGTAGGATGTCCTTGTGGTGCATGTGGACCGCGCCGACATCCTCCACCGTATGCATTTTTCGCTGGGGATAGTCGTTTGCTGCGGTCCACATGCGGTGGGGCTGCTCCCCCAATGAAAAACACGCTACAGTGTTAGGGGTTGAGCCGCTCCTCCAGTATTGCCACTATATTTCTGTGTTTTTGTTCTCTGGGTATCTACCTAATTCATCTGTTTAATTCACTCCCTACAACTCCTCTGATACCCCCACACCTTTGCCATCGTTTAATCGTCATATTAAAGCTATCTTAGCCCTCCTGCTTGGCTTCCTTCCTGCACTGCAAATTTTTGCTTCTTTGCTAGTTATTTTTCCATGTAAGCCGTTAATTTTGCATGTTCCTTGATGTCAGAGTCTATATTTTCTGATCTAAGTGTTAACTAAATTTGCTGATAATTAAGGATGATATCCTTAATTGTGTTGAAGGCTTAGACTTCTGTTAACTTATACATATGCTTGACTGTTCAATAAAAACTGTTTTGAAAAGTATTTTTCCTAATTTTCTCATAAATCATTTAAAAAAAATCCAAAAAGGAAAAAAAAATTGTATATTATGTATACAAATACTTACAGTATAGTATGTAATAGCATAAAATATAGAATGCTTTTAGTATATTCATAAATAATATAGAATAATTAATGGCCAGCAATTGGTATAGTGTCCTCTACATTTCCCTTCCATATACTGGTTGGCTCAGGCACAGAATTTGCAGCAGAAATCTGGGTAGTAGCCACTACAACATTCAAATGGCAAGTGGCCAGTACTACGGTTATTTTTTTTCAAGAATATCATTGAAAATTGTTAAGAGTTTAAAAACTATGTCAAGAGGGTCTTCATTCTTAGTAGCTAGGTTCCACCAGGGATGGATTAAGTGTATCATAGGCCCGGGGCTGTTTACCCATCTTGGGCTCCCTCCCTTCATTTGCCCCCCCCCCCTTTCATGTCCGCCCCATATTTATTTTTACGGTAAATGTTAAATAAAACTATAACAACCCCCAGCCCCCATAGTATGCAAGACCTCACAGTATGCAGTATAACACCCTGTGTAGTACCCCACAGTATGCAGTATATAGTATAACACTCCACATTATGCATATACAGTACTGCACTCCACAGTATATAGCTGTGATGGCTAACCTCGGCACTCCAGCTGTCGTAAAACTACATTTCCCAAAATGCACACTGTTCTCCATAGAAACTAATGAAGCATGCTGGGAGTCAGTTTTACCACAACTGGAGTGCAGGAGGTTAGCCATCACTGGTATATAGTATCCCACAGTGTGCAGTATAGCACCTCACTGTATATAGCACCCCACAGTATGCAGTATACAGTATAACACAGTATGTAGTATATGCTATAACAACCCACTGTATGCAGTACTCTTCAGTATGCAGCATATAGTATGACACCCTCTGTCACCTTTTCTTGATGTAATTTCCACATAAAACTATAGCAAATATCTCCTGCAGCAACACTCGTCCTGGAGGAAAAGGTCATGTGTTTAAGTAATTGCCATGTGACGACTAACATCGATTTGTTACTGGTCACATGGCGATGATGTCATCACAAGTCCTTTCATCTACAAGCATCACACTCTCCTTCCAGTGATGGGCCCTACAGAAAAATCTGGCCCGGGCCTGCTGACCAAAATGTCTTATTATAATCTGTCATTGGGTACCACAAGCCTGTTTTAAAAAAAAAGAAAAGAACAGAAAAGAACAGAAAAAACCTACCCCCTTCACTTCTATTCAAAGTGCACCTTCAGGGAATGTATCATCAGAAAATGACCTGTTGTTTAGATCAGATTTTTATGTTAAACATTTGTAAAGAATTTTTGGTGATGTGTTTTTTATTTGTTCCATATCCAGGTCACTTAGCATGTCTAGAAAACTCTCCGAAGATAAAGGGCCCCCTTTGGTTTATTGTCCCATGGTGGCTGCTGTAAAGCATATCTCTAAATGCTGCTTAGGCAAGATGGTCGTCCCCATAGTCATGTTCATAAAATAGAATAAAATAATATACAATCACAAAAAACAGATTAGAAAAAAAGGAATTGTGCCACTAGTTGGTTTTAACTAGCATAAAAATATACAGGTGACACATTCCCTTTACGATGTCATGTCTGATCGGACATCAGGATATTCTACTGTACACTAGTCTGTACAGTTTGCAAGGCAACCTTATGATGCCCAGAGAGTGTTGTGAATGAGTCCTATTAATTAGAATAGGATCCAGACGTTCGGCATTGTATGATTAGATCGGCCTCTGTAAAGCTCAGTGTGTAGTCTCTCTCCAGATGTTAGATAGGGCAGAAGATCATAAGTGAAGGTACACATTAAATGTGATGCATTAATGAACTGATCATATTTGTGAACACATACCTCACAGCATCCGATTGGCCTCCTGAAGGATCAGAAGATGCTCTGTTGAGCCCAGGTTCTGACATGATAATGGGATCACAACAAAGTACAGTATCTGTTGTCCAGCAGAAGGCAACCATGACCGAAGCTGACAGTAAAGCAGGGTCTCTTTTTTAACAGTTGTTTCATAAATAACCCTTTAGGCGTTACTGATGGCGAGGCCTACAACAGAGCTTATCATGCCACTTGAAGGACAAAAATTTACTCATTTAGCAGAGATGGAATGTGCATTATCACAATAATTTTCCGGGTCAAAGATACCTCAGTTAAAGATCAATCCTATAATACCTGGTGGGGTTGACCCTGCTGTGTAAAATGATACCTCATTTAAGTTTCTCCGTTGCGCAGTTCCTGAGAAAAATAACTTGAGCTCCTCAGAGCACCAGAGCTCGCCTACTCTGCACTTTACATCCAATGGCCCATTGTAGCAGATATCTGGCTAGTAGCCACTACTACACTCAAATGGCAAGTAGCCAGTACTACAGTTTTTTTTTTCCTCAGCGCTGTTTGACTATGTTACTATGTATGTTACTAATCTGTTTTGGTTACTGACTCCTACACCATATGTTGGCTATTGCACCCCCTACACAGCCTGCCTTGCACCCATACAAAAATTAACACCTAGGGCAACTCAATCTACCATCAGACAAAAGCCCTAACACCGGGGAGTACCCCGAGGGAAGAAAGGTGGCACCCTCCTTTCACTGCACTGGCCCTAGGGAGCTACGGTGTGAGGAAAACCACTGTGATAGACTTTCTGCAGCCAGAGCCATTACCACTCCCATCCTCCTCTCCGGCTGATCAGGGGCTTGCAGCACAGGCATTAATAACAATCAATGATAACACTTAACAAAACACAGCAATAAGTGGAATATAGTTTAGTAAATTAGTAGATTCCCTTCCCACCAAGCTCTTGAGGGTGTCCTACTGGATTAAAGTAGAGTCTTTCGTTTTAATTGACTTCAGATAGAACATGGTCCTTACATATTTACATGCTTATATTACATACAAATAATCATAATATTGGTCACAGACCATCAAATGTGCACACTCATTTTAAAGCAACCCTCCAGTTGTGACCTCAGAAAGGATGTGTTAATCAGTAACTGTAGGGGATGTTCATTTGCCTCAGATCTTGTTGCTTGGCTGCTTTTAGCTCAGCTCCATAAGGGTAGATTTGTAATCCTTGACTAAAGTTTAGTTACAGTTCCTACAGGGGTCTGGAGGAAGTCTGAGGTACGCCTCCTGTCTCATCATTGGTTCAGGCTGCTGCTCGCTCCCACCTCCTGAACCTCTGCCAGCGCTGACTGGCTGTTATTTATTATTTAACACAAGCCTATCACAGCCTCCCCTGGAAGCCAGTGCATGAAAAGTGGATGTCCGCTAAACCTCCAGTGAGAAAAAGGTGGATAGCAAATCATTTTTCTGCATGAAGTGAATAGAGTTGAGCGGACACCTGGATGTTCGGGTTTGACGGGTTCGGCCGAACTTCACAAAAAAGTTCAAGTTCGGGACCTGAACTTGACCCCGAACCCGAACCCCATTGAAGTCAATGGGGACTCGAACTTTTGAGCACTAAAATGGCTCTAAAAATGTCATGGAAAGGGCTAGAGGGCTGCAAATGGCATCAAAATGTGGTTAAGAGCATGGCAAGTGCTCTGCAAACAAATGTAGATAGGGACATGACTTTAAATAACATCAAATACGTAAAAATAAAAAATTATAATCTTGATCTATGAGGACAAGGTCCATATGGAGTAGGATGTTGAGGAGGCAGTGTAGGTGGCGGTGGAGGAGGTAGCCTACACTGCTTTTTAGTTTTACATTTATTTATATTTTTTTTAATTAGGGTACACCCCAAAACATTGGGAAATATAACCTGTGATAACCCCCTCCAGTCGTGCTAAACACACGTTCAGACAATACACTGGCTGCAGGCCAGGCCAGCACCTTCAAGGCGTAAAGGGCAAGCTCAGGCCATGTGCCCAATTTGAAGACTCAAAAGTTGCAGGGGGCAGACCCATCAGTCAGTATTTGTAGGCGTGTGCACACATACTGCTCCTCCATGTCGCACGTCCCTGTGATGTTCACGATCCAATTGGATATCTGCTCTATCAACTTTCGATGTTCTTTTCTGTGCCTAACATGGTGATCACAGTTACCGGCGAATCAGGGTTCCACGCCGGAGAGTGAGCGTGAGAAAGAGAGACCACATCCAAAGAAGATCAATGGATGAAATTTTATTGTGATCGAGCGGAAATGTGGGAGAAGCTATTAAAACTGAAGAATTGAAGGAAAGGAGGGGGCGCGCGGCAATTACCCACTCCCGACTCTGGGAGGTAGTGACGATAAATAACAATACAGGACTCTTCAGATGCCCTGTTATTGGAATGATTAATAAAAAATTATAAGGAATGTCACTGGGGTATTTTGGATTTGGAAATGTTAGACAGGTGAGGCCCTGCTTCTGCCTGATCGCACGTCGATAACTTCTGCCTGATCGCACGTCCCCGTGACGTCCACGATCCATTTGGATATCTTCTCTATCAACTTTCGATGTTCTTTTCTGAGCCTACCATGTTGATCACGGTTATTGGCGAATCAGGGTTCCACGCCGGAGAGGGAGCATGAGAAAGAGAGACCACATCCAAGGGAGGTCAATGGCTGCAATGTGATTGAGCTGAAATGTGAGACAAGTTATTAAAGCAGAAGGATCGAATGAAAGGGCCAATTAACCCCTTAAAGACTCAGCCCTATTTCACCTTAAGGACCAGGTCATTTTTTGCAAATCTGACCAGTGTCACTTTAAGTGCTGATAACTTTAAAACGCTTTGACTTATCCAGGCCATTCTGAGATTGTTTTTTCGTCACATATTGTACTTCATGACACTGGTAAAATGAAGTAAAAAAATAATAATTTTTATTTATAAAAAAATACCAAATTTACCCAAAAAAATTAAAAAAATTGCAAATTTCTAAATTTCTATTTCTCTACTTCTATAATAAAGAGTAATACCTCCAAAAATAGTTATTACTTTACATTCCCCATATGTCTACTTCATGTTTGGATCATTTTGGGAATGATATTTTATTTTTTGGGGATGTTACAAGGCTTAGAAGTTTAGAAGCAAATCTTGAAATTTTTCTGAAATTTTCAAAAACCCAATTTTTAGGGACCAGTTCAGGTCTGAAGTCACTTTGCGACGCTTACATAATAGAAACCACCCAAAAATGACCCCATTCTATAAACTACACCCCTCAAGGTATTCAAAACTGATTTTACAAACTTTGTTAACCCCTTTAGGTGTTCCACAATAATTAATGGAATATAGAGATACAATTTCAAAATTTCACTTTTTTGGCAGATTTTCCATTTTAATATTTTTTTTCCGGTTACAAAGCAAGGGTTAACAGCCAAACCAAACTCAATATTTATGGCCCTGATTCTGTAGTTTACAAAAACACCCCATATGTGGTCGTAAACTGCTGTACGGGCACACGGCAGGGCGCAGAAGAAAAGGAGTGCCATACGGTTTTTGGAAGGCAGGTTTTGCTGGACTGTTTTTTTTTTACACCATGTCCCATTTAAAGCCCCCCTGATGCACCCCTAGAGTAGAAACCCCATAAAAGTGACACCATCTAAGAAACTACACCCCTCAAGGTATTCAAAACTGCTTTTACAAATGTCGTTAACCCTTTAGGTGTTCCACAAGAATTAATGGAAATAGAGATACAATTTCAAAATTTCACTTTTTTGGCAGATTTTCCATTTTAATATTTTTTTTTCTGGTTACAAAGCAAGGGTTAACATCCAAACCAAACTCAATATTTATGGCCCTGATTCTGTAGTTTATAGAAACACTCCATATGTGGTTGTAAACAGCTGTACGGGCACACGGCAGGGCGCAGAAGGAAAGGAATGCCATACGGTTTTTGGAAGGCAGGTTAGGCTGGACTGTTTTTTTTGACACCATGTCCCATTTGAAGCCCCCCTGATGCAACCCTAGAGTAGAAACTCCAAAAAGTGGCCCCATTTTAGAAACTACGGGATAGGGTGGCAGTATTGTTGGTACTAGTTTAGGGTACATATGATTTTTGGTTGCTCTATATTACACTTTTTGTGAGGCAAGATAACAAGAAATAGCTGTTTTGGCACAGTTTTTATTTTTTGTTATTTAGAACATTCATCTGACAGGTTAGATCATGTGATATTTTTATAGACCAGGTTGTCACGGATGCGGCAGTACCTAATATGTATACGTTTTATTTTATTTATGTACCGTAAGGCTCCATTCACACGTCCGTGGTGTGTTGCGGACCCACAAATTGCGGATCCACAACACACCCGCCCGGCACCGCTATAGAAATGCCTATTCTTGTCCGCAAGCTGCGGACAAGAATAGGACATGTTCTATCTTTTGCGGAGCTGCGGACCTCAAGATCGGGGCCGCCCTCCGAAAATGTGGATGCAGACAGCACACTGTGTGCTGTCCGCATCCATTCCGTCCCCATAGAGAATGAATGGGTCCGCACCCGTTCCGCAAAATTGCGGAACGGATGCGGACCCATTTTGCGGACGTGTGAATGGAGCCTAAGTTTTACACAATGATTTCATTTTTAAAGCAAAAAAAATCATGTTTTAGTGTTTTCATAGTCTGAGAGACATAATTTTTTCAGTTTTTTGGCGATTACCTTGGGTAGCGTATGATTTTTGCAGGATGAGATGACGGTTTTATTGGCACTATTTTGGGGTGCGTGTGACTTTTTGATCGCTTGCTATTATACTTTTTGTGATGTAAGGTGACAAAAAATGGTTTATTTAGCACAGTTTTTATTTTAAAATTTTTACGGTGTTCATCTGAGGGGTTAGGTCTTGTGATATTTTTATAGAGCCGGTCGATACGGACGCGGAGATACCTAATATGTATACTTTTTTTTATTTATGTAAGTTTTACACAATAATATAATTTTTGAAACAAAAAAAAAATCATGTTTTAGTGTCTCCATATTCTGAGAGCCATAATTTTTTCAGTTTTTGGGCGATTATCTTAGGTAGGGTCTCATTTTTTGTGGAATGAGATGACGGTTTGATTGGCACTATTTTGGGGTGCATATGACTTTTTGATCGCTTGCTATTACACTTTTTGTGATGTAAGGTGACAAAAAATGGTTTATTTAGCACAGTTTTTATTTTTTATTTTTTACGGTGTTCATCTGAGAGGTTAGTTCATGGGATTTTTTTATAGAGCCGGTCGATACGAACGCGGCGATACCAAATATGTATACTATTTTTTATTTATGTAAGTTTTACACAATAACAGCTTTTTTCAAACAAAAAAAATTATGTTTTAGTGTCTTCATATTCTGAGCCATAGTTTTTTTTATTTTATGGGTGATTGTGTCAGGTAGGGGCTCATTTTTTGCGGGATGAGGTGACGGTTAGATTGGTACTATTTTGGTGGGCAAACGCCTTTTTGATCGCTTGCTGTTGTACTTTTTGTGATGTAAGGTGACAAAACAATGGTTTATTTAGCACAGTTTTTATTTTTTATTTTTTACGGTGTTCATCTGAGGGGTTAGGTCATGTGATATGTTTATAGAGCTGGTCGATATGGACGCGGCGATACCTAATATGTATACTCCCCCCCCCCCCCCCCTATTTTTTACCAATTTTTTTTTACTTTATTTGGGGAAAATGAAGTTTTTGTTTCTTTTTACTTGAAACTTTTAATTTTTTGGGGGAAAACTTTAATTTTTCAACTTTTTTTTTCACTTTATTTTTTGTCCCACTTTGGGACTTGAACTTTGGGGGGTATATTCCTTTACAATGCATTCCAATACTTCTGTATTGGAATGCATTGGCTGTATGAGTAATACTGTGTATTACTCATACAGCTTCCAGGGGGCTGGATCTCACAGGCTTTTCACCGGAAGGCAGCGCAGATGCCTCAGGAAGGCATCGGGCTGCCTTCCATGCCATCGGGTCCCCCCCACAGCCCCATGGGGACCTGATGGCACCGCTGCCGCACCATATAAAGCCGCAAACAGCAGGTCTGAATTGACCTGCGGTTTGCGGCGATCGCCGACACGGGACCCCCCCCGCGCATTTAGCCGAGGTGCCTGCTCAATGATTTGAGCAGGCACCTTGTTCCGATCACCGCCCGCCGGGCGGCGGTGATCGGAACAACACAAGACGTACCGGTATGTCATGTGTCCTTAAGGACTCGGGAAACATGCCGTACCGGTACGTCATGTGTCCGTAAGGGGTTAAAGATGAATTTTACAAATTTAATTCCCTGTCACCTATGCAGAGCAGGGGTTTATTCACGGCAAAAATTGAAAAATGTCACCCAAGAATGTAACAGAAAAATTAGTGAAATTTATTAACCTGTCTACTAGGTAGAGCAGGGGTATACCACACCCAAAAATTGGTGAATTGGCTGTTGTTACAAATGGCTACCTGAGTGCTGAGCTCCGCCAACACAGCAGCGACATCTAAGCATTTCGGCCAGCTCACAAATGACATACCCTCATGTCCCTGACGCAGGGGAAGGCAAGAGGCAAGCGTTCGCTGAGGACGCAAAGCAAACTCAGCTTCTACTTTGAAAAGGAGCTGGGGTCTGATGGCTCTGGAGGCGCGCATTCCTTACCATCGCGGCAGGCGGACGGATCTCCCGCCACTGACATCCAGGAGGACAGCGCAGAAATACAAGAGGGGTCCCAGGCCAGCAGCGCAGACCTACAGAGAGGTGAGGTGATTCCCTCCACCTCCCCACATCTCGATGGCCCTGATAATTGTGCAGGCCAGGATCGCCATGTGCGCACACAGGCGCCACCAGCCCCAAGTACTCCACAGCAAGGAAACCTTTGCTCACAAAAAGGGTGCTTTCTTCTACTGACCCTGAAGATGCAGCACATGAGGCCAGTCCTCAGGACTTTCCCACATCTGATCTGCCGGCCTCTGGATCTCTCCTTAAGGAGATGCTAATGGCATTAAGCTCATCATTACAAAACAAAATGGCCACACTGATCTCCCCCTTACAGGCCTCCATCACTGACCTGGAGGGCAGAGTCTCTCATGCTGAAACAAAAATGGGCAAATTTGCATCATCTCATAACCACCTTATTGATGCCCATAATGCACTAACGGAGGAAATTGAGACGATGAAAAATTAACTTATTGACCTGGAGGATAGGTCACGACGTAATAATGTCAAAATTAGAGGTATCTCTGAAGACACTCAGCCACAAGAACTGAGATCATACCTGCAGGGTCTAATGCAAGCGCTTATACCTTCGCTTTCTGCATGAGACCTTCTCATTGATAGAATACATAGGGTGGCGCGCCCTAAACACCTCCCGCCTGACACCCCAAGAGATGTCCTAGTGAGAATACATTTCTTTCATGTAAAAGATGCTCTACTGCGACATAGCAGAAATGTCGGGACCCTTCCTGCTCCCTATGATGACATCAAATTGTTTGCGGATCTGTCAGCTGCCACTCTACAGCAAAGAAGAACGCTCGCCCCTATTACAGCTGCACTGAGAGAGCACGCCATGCCTTACAGGTGGGGTTTCACCACGAAGATCCTCATCCAGCACGGAGGGACCCTCCATTCCATATCCTCCTTGGAAGGAGGACGCAACCTGCTACAAAAGTGGCACATTCCCGTCCTTGAGAGCCAGCAAAGCCAAGCTACGTCTCCGCCTCACCTACCCCAAGAGTGGAAAGAAGTCTCCTCCAAGCGGAAATCAAGAGGTCGCAAACCCGACTAGCTGTGTTCTGGAGCTTGGGACTTAAAGCTGAACCTACGTAGATCCATTTGGTACCTGGGTATTAGCCAGTACCCACACACACGAATGTCAGATCACATTCTACTGACAGCGTTCTTTTACCTATGCTGCTTCATAACACTTTTAATGTTATTATGTTTATGTTCCTTCAGTACCTTATTTCGGCACAACTTGGTTCTACATACTTGAGATTATACACACTACAAACTTAAGCGATCTACCTCCACTTATTAAATGACAATCAAATTTGCCTCGCTTAATGTGAAGGGCCTAAACAGCCCTCACAAAAGAGCGTTTTTGTGGAGAGAAATCGCCAGTTTACAATGTGATGTATTTAGTGCCCAGGAATCAGATCTCCTGGCATCTGACGCTAAACGTATATCTCACCGCTCATTCCCGGTCCTCTTTCATTCCCATTTCCACAAGAAAAAAAGAGGAGTGTGTTGTAGAAAATATTAATAGTTGTCATCAGCTCGCATCAAACTTTGTGTAAAGAAATAGGTAAATCTCTCTTCCCTCAACCCCAGTCAGAGACAGACACAGGTGTTACCATCTTGATTGAATTCTGAGCAACTCCTCCCCTCCCTGCTCAACCTGTGTCTTTTATTTACTAACAAAAGGTGTAAAAGGGGCTGGCCCAAGACAAGGATACAGGAAGTGATGACATGTTAAAGGACAGGGAGGGGCAATCAATGTGGTCGGGCAGACAATGCATACACCCCATCCCTGTATAAGGAAGGATGAGTCATGTCCATTGTCCGATCAGCCAGGTGACCGCCCACCCCCCATCACTGTCAGCATGGACTGCTCAAAGGTGATCAGTATCTAATAAATATCATTCTACTGGTTCCCATAGGTTTGAGATTATCTGCGAGACATTGCTACGGCTATTGTCAGTATACGGTACTAGTATACCGACAAGGCAGATATGCATGTCTTAAAAGCAGATATGTCTCCAAGCCCATGAGAAGGTTTTCATACTGGCGGTTTTACCACTGATCCCGATTCAGCCAAAGTACCCTCTGATAGAGCGCTCCTTGGCTAAATTAGACACAGGGAGACAGATGACAATCTATAAAAACACACACACATCCTAAGATAAAATGTCCGCATAATAAAATTTCCACAACAAGTGATTTTGGGAATTAAAGACACGGTAGCTTTTCAAAGCTCAAAGGTTATCCTTGACTGTAATGGCAGATTCATTATTGTAGTAGGGTCCTTGAACAATGTAATGTACACAGTTTACGCTCCAAACTCACATCAACTCACCTTCCTCAATAAATTGGCCAAGAGAGTCGACAGGGAAAAACAGGGACATGTTATATGGTTGGGAGATTTTAATAGCGTAGTGCACCATGACATGGATACTACATCTTTGGCCTCTAGGTCATCAACTGCCTTAGGAGATTTTCTGCTAGCGAATGACTTATACGATATTTGGAGGATCCAACACGCAAATGAGCGAGATTTTTCCTTTTTCTCCCCAGCTCATAAGTCCTATTCTAGAATCGATCTCTTCCTGATAGGAAGATCCCTGATTCAAGCAGTAACTAGTTCCTCAGTTGAAACCATCACCTGGTCAGACCACGCAGCTATTACGATAGAATTGCAGGAAGACTATAACCCCAAGCGTAATTTTTCCTGGCGGTTGAATCCCTTCCTTCTGGAGCATGATTCCCACAGGGAGGAGATTCGCTGTGCCATCTCAGACTTTTTTAGCCACAACACAGGGTCAGTAGCTAGCGCATTTTCGCTATGGAATGCACATAAGGCCTTCATTAGGGGCATATTAATAAAAATAGGAAGCAAAGCAAAAAGAGAGAGAGAGCGTAAACTCTCTGAAATTTTGTCTAAGATTACTTCCTTAGAAGCCCTCAACAAAAGGAGCATTTCCCCCACCCGTATGTCCCATCTAAAGGCACTTAGAACTCAACTCAAAGAATTACTGCTTTATAAATATGAAAAGGGCCTCAGACGGATTAAAGAGACATATTACTCCCAAGGGGACAAAGCCGGTAAAATATTGGCAAACAAACTAAAACAAAGGAATGTGAAATCTAAAGTCCCCTTCCTTAAAAAACAATCCACGGGATTGATTATTTATGATCCTGACCAAATTGCCAATGAAATAAAAAATTATCATGCCTCTCTATATAACCTAGAGAAAAGTGACTCTTTTCATCGCCCAGATCAGGCCGCGATTGATACTTTTCTAAAGTCCCTGAACCTTCCTAAAATAACCCCGTCCCAACTGAAACAGTTGACGGCACCGATTGGCCCGGACGAGATCTTGAGAACTATTCGCACGTTACCGCTGCACAAAGCCCCGGGCCCGGATGGATTTTCCAACATTTATTATAAGACATGTGGAGATCTCTTGGCCCCATATCTGACTCTCACTCTGCAACAAGCTATGACAGAAGGGATATTCCCGCAACAAATGTTAGAAGCCACAATTGTTACCATCCCAAAGCCAGTTAAGCCCCCCGATGTCCCGCAGAACTTCAGACCAATCTCCCTGCTGAACTCGGACATAAAAATTTATGCCAAAATCCTAGCTAACCGACTAGCCAAAATAGTCCCTTGCTTAATCTCCCCCGATCAGACGGGATTTGTGAAGGGCTGCCAAATTTATGAAAACATGAAAAGAGTGGTGAACATTCTGGACAAACTGGAGAAAAGCAAATCTCCAGCAGTGCTGTTGACACTTGACGCAGAGGCCTTTGACCGGGTCAATTGGTCGTTCGCCTTCTCCGTGTCTCAGCGCAATCGCGGCCCTTTACTCTGCCCCGTCTGCCCGTGTACTAGTAAATTCCTCTCAGACCCGATCATGATAACAAACGGGACGAGACAGGGGTGCCCCCTGTCCCCTATCATATTTGTGTTGTCAGTCGAGCCATTGGCTGAAATGATTAGAACTCACCCAGATGTAGCCGGAGTAACCTCTGGTAACTACACTCACTATATCTCGCTTTACGCAAACGATATTATTTTGACCCTCACTCGACCACACAAATCCTTAGCCACAGTGATGCGACTTATTGACGAATACGGAGAACTCTCCTTTTACTAACTAAATGAAGCAAAGTCACAATGCCTGCCACTTAATATGTCTCTGCTCGATAGGCAACGCCTTCACGGCCAGCACTCCCTAGACTGGCAATTATCCCAGATAGACTATCTTAGCCTCAAACTTACTAGCACTACGAAACACTTATATTGAGCTAATTACATACCATTACTAAGTACCTTGCATACGGACCTTTCATCTATGGCCCTTAAAGAGGTGTCGTGGCTCGGCAGGATTGCAGCTTTCCAAATGTTAGTACTCCCCAAATTGCTGTATATTTTTAAGATACTCCCAATCATAGTGCCCAATTGTTTCTTTACAAGAGCAACTGGGATGATGAATAAATATGTCTGGGGAGGCAGAAGGCCAAGGGTATCTGCTATTCTGCTATATAAACGGAGGGCACATAGAGGGGTGAGCTTACCTAACATAAGGGATTATTTCTTGGCCACGCAGATACAATTACAGGATTGGTGGAATGAGGATTGGAAGAAACCCTGGGTGCAGCTGGAGGCCTCCTCAGTGACTCCATCATCTCTTAAATCCCTTTTGCTGACCTCACTACTCCCTTCCTTCTCCTCCTCCACCTATCCTTTCTTGGTAAAAGCGGCTCTGAAACATTGGAAACAGGTCCACACCTTAACTAGCAAGAGCCCTACTACGCTTCTAGATGTATTGCCTCTCGACAGCATAAATCTCCTCACCCCAGACATAGACATATCTAACTGGACCACATTGGGCCTTAATACAGTCACCCAGTTAATGGGGGAATCTGCTATCCAAACATTTCAACACTTAAAGGATAAATTTGGTTTGCCAACCGGATATTTCTATAAATACTTAAGGATCCGGCATCTACTCCAAACAACACTTGGAGTCCCAGTTTCTATTGATAGGTCCATTTTGAAACTGTGGACGACATCCAGATCCCTTAACCTACCCTTTAGGCCTTACTATGTGAGCTTAGGGAATAAGGAATCATTTACTAAATCTACACCCTTCCTATCCTGGGAAAAAGAACTAGGTCACACATACTCAAGTGCCCAGTGGGTGTCAGCATTACGCCTGTCTGCTAAATTGTTAAAATGTACCTCTCATTTTGAATCCATAATGAAGACCACTCTAAGGTGGTACTACACCCCAGACAGGCTGAGTTACATATTTCCTACGTCAACAAACCTATGTTGGAGGGGTTGTGGATGCAAGGGCACCCTAATGCATATTCTCTGGTCATGCCCAAAAATCATAGACCTCTGGAAAGAGGTATTTGGAGTCGCTACTGTAATTCTAGGTCGACCATTGCCTTCCTCTTCTTGTCTGGCCTTATTATACAGGGAGTGCAGAATTATTAGGCAAGTTGTATTTTTGAGGATTAATTTTATTATTGAACAACAACCATGTTCTCAATGAACCCAAAAAACTCATTAATATCAAAGCTGAATATTTTTGGAAGTAGTTTTTAGTTTGTTTTTAGTTTTAGCTATTTTAGGGGGATATCTGTGTGTGCAGGTGACTATTACTGTGCATAATTATTAGGCAACTTAACAAAAAAATAAATATATACCCATTTCAATTATTTATTTTTACCAGTGAAACCAATATAACATCTCAACATTCACAAATATACATTTCTGACATTCAAAAACAAAACAAAAACAAATCAGTGACCAATATAGCCACCTTTCTTTGCAAGGACACTCAAAAGCCTGCCATCCATGGATTCTGTCAGTGTTTTGATCTGTTCACCATCAACATTGCGTGCAGCAGCAACCACAGCCTCCCAGACACTGTTCAGAGAGGTGTACTGTTTTCCCTCCTTGTAAATCTCACATTTGATGATGGACCACAAGTTCTCAATGGGGTTCAGATCAGGTGAACAAGGAGGCCATGTCATTAGATTTTCTTCTTTTATACCCTTTCTTGCCAGCCACGCTGTGGAGTACTTGGACGCGTGTGATGGAGCATTGTCCTGCATGAAAATCATGTTTTTCTTGAAGGATGCAGACTTCTTCCTGTACCACTGCTTGAAAAGGTGTCTTCCAGAAACTGGCAGTAGGACTGGGAGTTGAGCTTGACTCCATCCTCAACCCGAAAAGGCCCCACAAGCTCATCTTTGATGATACCAGCCCAAACCAGTACTCCACCTCCACCTTGCTGGCGTCTGAGTCGGACTGGAGCTCTCTGCCCTTTACCAATCCAGCCACGGGCCCATCCATCTGGCCCATCAAGACTCACTCTCATTTCATCAGTCCATAAAACCTTAGAAAAATCAGTCTTGAGATATTTCTTGGCCCAGTCTTGACGTTTCAGCTTGTGTGTCTTGTTCAGTGGTGGTCGTCTTTCAGCCTTTCTTACCTTGGCCATGTCTCTGAGTATTGCACACCTTGTGCTTTTGGGCACTCCAGTGATGTTGCAGCTCTGAAATATGGCCAAACTGGTGGCAAGTGGCATCTTGGCAGCTGCACGCTTGACTTTTCTCAGTTCATGGGCAGTTATTTTGCGCCTTGGTTTTTCCACACGCTTCTTGCGACCCTGTTGACTATTTTGAATGAAACGCTTGATTGTTCGATGATCACGCTTCAGAAGCTTTGCAATTTTAAGAGTGCTGCATCCCTCTGCAAGATATCTCACTATTTTTGACTTTTCTGAGCCTGTCAAGTCCTTCTTTTGACCCATTTTGCCAAAGGAAAGGAAGTTGCCTAATAATTATGCACACCTAATATAGGGTGTTGATGTCATTAGACCACACCCCTTCTCATTACAGAGATGCACATCACCTAATATGCTTAATTGGTAGTAGGCTTTCGAGCCTATACAGCTTGGAGTAAGACAACATGCATAAAGAGGATGATGTGGTCATAATACTCATTTGCCTAATAATTCTGCACTCCCTGTACATAGATCTGGACACCCTTCCAAATAAATTTAGGGTAATTTTGGCAAATCTTTTTTTTGCTGCGAAAATGTCTATCACCTGTAACTAGAAAAGCAACAAAATTCCGGTACTCTCAGAAATATTCCAGAGAGTTAACACTACATTCATATATGAAAAGACCTTATCCTTTATACGCCAATCCCCGGAGAGCCACCTGAAGGCTTGGGAGACGTGGTCCAATTCACCATATTGTAATTTACCACATTGTAACCCCACTTGATTGCTGCATGCTTGTAAACCTCATTGTATAATGTCCTATTATAGAACTGTGTCTGTGCCGATTAATGTTCTTTTTCTGGTCAACCTTTACTGATGGTTTCAAAACCTTATGGATGTTACCATTGTATCCCTTGACATGAGGTCTTTGTATGTCAAAATACTTTTTCTTTTAAAAATTTCAATAAAAATTTATTGATGAAAAAAATTGGTGAATTACACCCGAATATGTAACAGACAAATTAGTAAAATGTTTTTACCTGTCTACTAGATACAGCCAGGGTATATCACACCCAAAAAGTGGTGAATTTCACCCGAATATGTAACAGACAAATTAGTCAAATGTGACCTGTCTACTAGCTAGAGCAGGGGTATATCACACCCAAAAAGTGGTGAATTTCACCCAAATATGTAACAGACAAATTAGTGAAATGTTTTTACCTGTCTACTAGGTACAGCCGGGGTATATCACACCCAAAAAGTGGTGAATTTCATCCGAAAATGTAACAGACAAATTAGTGAAATGACATAAAATAAAATACGTACAAATAAAAAAAAATAAACTTGATTTATGAGGTGGAGGTCCATATGGAGTAGGAGTTTGAGGAGGCGGTGGACGTTGCAGTGTAGGTGGAAGTGGCAGTGGAGGAGGACAAGGTAGCCAACACTGGTTTTTGGTTTTAATTTTTTATTATTAGGATACACTCCAAAAGAGTGTGAAATATCCAAAATACAACAATGAATTGCGCTGTAGTATAACAATGGCTGGTTAAGGCCGGTATACATGTCTATTCTGCACAAGGTATGGACAAGTCCTGTGGGATCCATGCCTGGTTTGTTTTAATGAACGTGAGCTTGTCCACATTGGCTGTGGACAGGCGGCGGCGCTTGTCTGTGATAACGTTCCCTGCCGTGCTAGACACACGTTCAGACATTACACTGGCTGTAGGGCAGGCCAGCACCTCCAAGGCGTAAAGGGCAAGCTCGGAGACCCAGAAGTTGAAGGGGGCAGACCCGTCATTCAGTACATGTAGGCGTGTGCACACATACTGCTCCACCATGTTGGTGAAATGCTGCCTCCTGCTAAGACGTTCCATATCAGCTGGTGGTGCTGGTTGTTGTGGCGTGCTGACAAAGCTTTTCCACATTTTGGCCATGCTAACCCTGCCTTCTGAGGTGCTGGTGGTGCCCCAGCTGCGTTGGCGACCTCTTCCTCCTTCTCTGCCTTCGCCTTGTGCTTCCACTGTGCCCCCGCTCTCACGTGGGAATGCCACCAGCAGCGCGTCTACCAGCGTGCGCTTGTACTCGCGCATCTTACAATCACGCTCCAGTGACGGAATTAAGGACGGTACGTTGTCCTTGTAACGGGAATCCAGCAGCGATGCCACCCAGTAATCAGCACAAGTTAGAATGTGGGCAACTCGGCGGTCGTTGCGGAGACACTACAGCATGTAATCGCTCATGTGTGCCAGGCTACCCAGAGGCAACGAAAAGCTGTCCTCTGTGGGAGGTGTATCATCTGTGTCCTCTGTATCCCCCCCAGCCACGCACCAGTGACGGCCATGAGCTGGTTTGGGTGCCACCCCGCTGTGAACATGGTTCCTCCTCCTCCATCTCTTCATCCTCTACCTCGTCATCCTCCAGAACTGTGCCCTGGCTGGACAATTGTGTACCTGGCATTTGTGGGTGCAGGAACCCACCCTCGGAGCCACTTGTGAATGACTTGCCGGAAACTCTATGAAATGATCCCTCTTCCTCCTCCTGTGCCATATCCTCTTCCATCATCGCCAGCAGCGTTTTTTCAAGGAGGCATAGAAGTGGGATAGTAACGCTGAGAACGGCGTTATCGGCACTGGCCATGTCGGTGGAGTACTCGAAACAGCGCAACAAGGAACACAGGTCTCGCATGGAGGCCCAGTCATTGGTGGTGAAGTGGTGCTGTTCCGCAGAGCAACTCATCCATGCATGCTGCAGCTGAAACTCCACTATCGCCTGCTGCTACTCGCACAGTCTGGCCAGCATGTGCAAGGTTGAGTTCCACCTTGTGGGCACGTCGCATATGAGGCGGAGAGCGGGAAGGCCAAAGTTACGCTGCAGCGCTGACAGGCAAGCAGCAGCAGGGTGAGAACGCCGAAAGCGCGCACAGACGGCCTGCACTTTATGCAGCAGCTCTGACATATTGGGGTAATTTGTAAGGAACCTCTGCACCACCAAATTCAGCACATGCGCCAGGCAAGGGATGTGAGTCAAACCGGCTAGTCCCAGAGCTGCTACGAGATTTCACCCATTATCGCACACCACCAGGCCGGACTTGAGGCTAACTGGCACCAACCACTCATCGGTCTGTTGTTCAAGGCCTGTCCACAGCTCCTGCACGGTGTGGGGTTTGTCCCCCAAACAGATACGTTTTAAAACTGCCTGCTGTCGTTTACCCCTGGCTGTGCTGAAGTTGGTGGTGAAGGTGTTACGCTGACTGGATGAGGAGCCGGTAGAGGATGAGGAAGCGAAGTAGGAGGAGGAAGCAACAGGAGGCAAACTGAAGCACCCTGCAATCCTCGGTGGTGGAAGGACATGCGCCAAACTGCTATCCGCCTCAGGCCCAGCCGCCACTGCATTTACCCAGTGTGCTGTTATGGAGATATAACGTCCCTGACCATGCTTACTGGATCACGTATCCGTAGTCAGGTGGACCTTGTCACAGATGGCATTGTGCAGTGCACACCTGATTTTGTCCCCCATTTGGTTGTGCAGGGAAGGGATGGCACACCTGGAAAAGTAGTGGCGGCTGGGCACGACGTACTGTGAGACAGCCACCGCCGTAAGGCTTTTAAAACTCTCCGTCTCCACCAGACGGAATGACAGCATTTCAAAGGACAGTAATTTTGAAATGCTGGCATTCAGGGCCAGGGATCACGGGTGCTTAGGGGGGTACTTCCTCTTCCACTCCAGTGTTTGGGAGATAGAGAGCTGAACGCTTCCGTGGGACATTGTGGTGATGCTTGGTGACCCAGGTGGTGGTGTTGCTGGCAGATCCTCTGTTTGTGGGGTGGCAGGTGGCACTGTTACTCCAGAGGTGGATGAAGAGGCCGAGACTGCAGCAATAGAGGAAGCAGGAGGAGCCAGAGACCTTTCTTGGTTTTTGAGGTGTCTACTCCACTGCAGCTCGTGCTTTGCACTTAGATGCCTGGTCATGCAGGTTGTGCTCAGGTTGAGAACGTTTATGCCTCGCTTCAGTCTCTGACTGCACAGCGTGCAAACCACTCTTGTCGTCAGCACATTGTCTGTAGAACTGCCACGCCAGGGAACTCCTTAGAGCTGGCTTTGGTGTGCTCGGGTCTACTGTCTAGGGGCGGCCGTTCCGCTTTTGCACCCTGCTGCCTCTTCTGCTGTGCTAGTGGCTCTGTGCGACCACCGCCTCTTCCTCCGAACTACACAGGTCACTCGCATGACCTTGATTCTATGTGGGGTCGAGGACCTCATCGTCCTCCACATCATCTTCCACCCAGTCTTCACCCCTGCCCTCCTTGTCAGTCTGCACACTTTTGAAAGCCACAGCAGTTGGCACCTGTGTTTCGTCATCATCCGAGAAGTGCTGCGATGGTCCTCCCATGTACTCATCTTTAAACATAAGTGGTTGGGCATCGGTGCACTCAATCTCTTCCAATTCTGGGGCAGGGCTAGGTGGATGGCCCTGGGAAACCCTGCTAGCAGAGTCATCAAAAAGCAGAAGAGACTGCTGCATGACTTGGGGCTCAGACTACTTGGCTGATTTGCAAAGGGGTGAGGTGAAAGACTGATGGACATCGGCTGCAGGTGCCAACTCTGATCTTTCAGCAGGAGCCTGGGTGGGAGAAAATGTAAAGGAACTGGAGGTACTGTCAGCAACCCAATATACTAATGCCTGTACTTGTTCTGGCCTCACCATTCGTAGAGCTGCATTAGGCCCAACCAAATACCGCTGAAGGTTCTGTCGCCTACTCGCACCTGAGGAAGGTGTTTCACTTGTGTGTGTAGCTGGCACAGATCGACCACGTCCTCTCCCTGCAACAGAAGCTCCACCAGCAGCACCACGACCGGGGCCACGTCCCTTATTTGACGCTCTCCTCATATTTCTCAAATTTAGGATCTTGCCCAAAATCAGTGTTTTTTTAAATAACAGAATAGAACAACAGTATCTAACGCGTGTATCTCACAATGACAGATGCAGCAAAGGCTGCAAAATAATTTTTGTTGCCCTAAATGGGTGTTTTTTTAATAGTAGAATAGAACAACAGTAGCTAAAGGGTGTATCTCAAACGTACAGATGCAGACAAGGCCGCAAATTAAGATTTTTGCCTAAAATGGGTGTTTTTTTAATACCAGAATAGCACAACAGTATCTAAAGCTTGTATCTCATAAGTAGAGATGCAGACAAGGCCACAAATTAAGATTTTTGCCCAAAATGGGTGTTTATTTAATACTAGAATAGCACAGCAGTATCTAAATGGTGTATCTCACAATGACAGATGCAGCAAAGGCTGCAAAATTAAGATTTCTGCCCTAAATGGGTGTTTTTTTAATAGCAGAATAGAACAACAGTATCTAAAGGGTGTATCTCACAATGACAGATGCAGCAAAGGCTGCAAAATTAAGATTTTTGCCCAAAATGGGTGTTTTTTTTTATTCCAGAGTAGCACAGCAGTATCTAAAGCGTGTATCTCACATGTACAGATGCAGACAAAGCCGCAAATTAAGTATTTTGCCCAAAATGGGTGTTTTTTTTAAACCCAGAAAATCATTGAAGTATTTCAAGCTTGTTTTAACAATCACAGATGCAGCAAAGGCTGCAATATTAAGTACTTTGCCCAAAGAGGGTGTTTTTTTAATACCAGAATATGACAGCAGTATATAACGCTTGAATTTCACACGTACAGATGCAGACAAGGCCGCAAATTAAGGATTTTTTCCCAAAATGGGTGTTTTTTTAATACCAGAATAGCACAGCAGTATCTAAAGCGTGTATCTCACACTGACAGATGCAGACAAGGCCGCAAATTAAGTACTTTGCCCAAAAAGGGTGTTTTTTAAATACCAAAATATGACAGCAGTATATGACGCTTGAATTTCACACGTACAGATGCAGACAAGGCAGCAAATTAAGTATTTTGCCCAAAATGGGTGTTTTTTAAAACCCAGAAAATTAGAGCTGTATTTCTAGCTTTAATTGCACACTGACTAATGCGGCAGAGACCCCAGATGGAGGGTATTGCCAAAAATGGGTTTTTTAAAACCCAGAAAATTATTGAAGTATTTCAAGCTTGTATTTAACAATCACAGATGCAGTGCAATATTAAGTAATTTGCCCAAATGGGTGTTTTTTTTTACTAACAGAATATGACAGCAGTATATAACGCTTGAATTTCACACGTACAGATGCAGCAAGGGATGTAAAATATTGTATTTTGCATAAAAAGGGTGTTTTTTAAAACCCAGAAAAATTATAACTGTATTTCTAGCTTAAATTGCACACTGACTAATGCGGCAGAGGCCCCAGATGGAGAGTATTGCCAAAAATTTGTGTTTTTTAAAACCTAGAAAATTATTGAAGTATTTCAAGCTTGTTTTTAACAATCACAGATGCAGCAAAGGATGCAATATTAAGTACTTTGCTCAAAATGGGTGTTTTTTTTACTAACAGAATATGGCAGCAGTATATAACGCTTGAATTTCACACTGACAGATGCAGCAAGGGCTGTAAAATTACATGATTTTCCTATTTTTATGACGTAAAGTCATGATTTTATTAAAGGGTTTCTATCACTTCATATGACATAATTAGCTGGCAGACAGTAGCGATCTGCTAGTGTCTGCTCTGGCCAACCATCCTACTATAATCACTTGTGGGGCAGCGGTTTTGCTAAAAAACTAACTTTTATAAATATGCTAATGAGCCTCTAGGTGCTATGTGGGCGTCATTAGCACCTAGAGGCTCCGTCTACCTTCATACACAGCGGCCGCCCAGCACGTCCCTCCAGCCCGCCCATGTCCTCCTCCGTGTGACGCAGCGGCCGAATTCTCGCGCATGCGCCGTGCGCGGCTGTATTCGGCGCATTAGAGATGTCTGAGCTCGGAGCGGTCAGACATTCAATGCGCATGCGCGGCTGGCGCATGCGCATTGAATGTCTGACCGCTCCGAGCTCAGACATCTCTAATGCGCCGAATACAGCCGCGCACGGCGCATGCGCGAGAATTCGGCCGCTGCGTCACACGGAGGAGGACATGGGCGGGCTGGAGGGACGTGCTGGGCGGCCGCTGTGTATGAAGGTAGACGGAGCCTCTAGGTGCTAATGACGCCCACATAGCACCTAGAGGCTCATTAGCATATTTATAAAAGTTAGTTTTTTAGCAAAACCGTTGCCCCACAAGTGATTATAGTAGGATGGTTGGCCAGAGCAGACACTAGCAGATCGCTACTGTCTGCCAGCTAATTATGTCATATGAAGTGATAGAAACCCTTTAAAGACACGGAGGCGAGTATTGCTTTCTCTTTCTTTACTAAATCTTATAGCAGCAAAGAAAAAAGCATCAATCAAACTGATAACCATGGCAACCAACTCCTCCCCACTGTGCCAGTATAATAGTCTCTGACTCTGCTAACTCCTCCTCTTTCTTTGCTGACGACCGATGTCCAGAACTCTGAAGACTAGAACCAAACTCTCCAAACACGGAAACTGAAATCCAACGGTAAGCAGCACGGCTCTTCAACGGAAGAAGGAAGCTGGAAATTCAAACACAATCCACACCCAGAAGACAGTATATTCATCCTATGAAAGAAACAAGACAAAGGTAGAAAAAACGTCCCAATATCGTATCAAAGATCGTCATCAGTGCACAGTAATGAACATACAGCATAATCAGATGATAAAATCAAAGTACAACGACAAATAAACAATGCATAACAGAGAAAAAACTCTCAGGGAGGGTATACAAAATGGGAGGGGCAATACTCGCCTCCGTGTCTTTAATAAAATCATGACTTTACGTCATAAAAATAGGAAAATCATGTAATTTTATTACACGACACGGAGGCTCCTATTGCGAGTTTAAAGCTGACCTACAGCCGAGGAAAAAACGTGAACAGTAGGCCTGAAATAAAACTCACGGAATGTAGATACACGAGACCAATCCGCCATCTTCATAATATCGTCTAAACGTGCTCCAGACACCGCCATAGAGGTCGCGGAGGCTCCTCTAGTGGAATGAGCAGTGAAAATCGTTGTATCCACACCTGCCAAAGCCATAACCCATTTCACCCAACGGGCCAAGGTGATAGTGGAGACCGGACGGAAAGGACGCCTATAAGATAGAAAAAGTTCCGGAGAAGAAGTGGAACGACGAGAGGCCATACGAGCCTCATATTCCTGAAGACACGACACCGGACAAAGAGCCGGAGAATCCGGGAAACAGGGGTACGACACCGACCGAATACTGGTTTTGGTGCGACGCGAGATGTTGAACGTGACTCCCTCAGGAGTAAACGAACGAGCGTCGTGGTCTAAAGCACGAACGTCTGACACCCTTTTGCACGATATCAAGCAGAATAAGGAAACCAGCTTGGCTGCAAGTTGACGAAGAGAAAGGTCCGCATTAGACGGCCACGAGGAGAACAAGGTAAGCACCAAAGAGACGTCCCAAGTTGAAGAGAAACGAGGCCTTGGAGGGCGGGATAGGCGGGAACCCTTGAGAAGTCTGCAAACAAGAGGGTGTTGACCGGCAGGACACCCGCTAAACCCTTGATGAAACGCGGAAATGGCAGAACGGTACAAATTGATGGTACGGTAAGCCTTACCGTCCTCAAAAAGTGAAGCGAGAAACTGAAGAACTTCGGTCACAGGACATGATACGGGATCCAGGTGCCTAGCTAGGCACCAATCAGCCCAAGACCTCCAGGCCGATCGATAAGCTTGTCTGGTTCCCGGCGCCCAAGCTTCGTCCAAAAGACGTCGAGCTGTTTCCGAAATTCCAGCGATGTCCCAGGGTTCCCTGAAATTCTGCATGCCAGGAGATGAAGGGAGCCGTCGAGGATGAGAGGGTGATCCAGACCCGCTGGATCCAACAAGAGGCCTGGAAAAATCGGAAGAAGTAGTGGGCACTGAACCAGGCATTCCATAAGCTGAGGGAACCATGACTGCGTGGGCCAAAACGGAACTATGAGCACAAGATCCGCTCCCTGACGGCGGATCTGAGATAATACTTGAGACACCATCACAAACGGGGGAAAAGCATACGCGAGGTGGCCGGTCCAATCCTGGAACGCATCGACTGCTTCCGCGTCCGGATCCGGACGCCAGCTGTAAAAGCATGGAAGTTGGGCGTTCAAACGGGATGCAAAGAGGTCTAAAGAGAACGGACCCCAATGGGAAGATATGGATGAGAACACCGTGCAATCTAACTTCCAATCTCCCGAGTCCGAAAGGAAACGTGAGCTCCAGTCTGCGTGAGTATTGTGGAGTCCCGGCAAATACTCCGCCGTAACTGTGATTTCTCTGGCCAGGCAGAATGTCCAGAAATCCCGAGCCAATCTGGACAGAATCGCTGAATGCGTGCCTCCCATGGCATTGACATACCGAACTACGGAAATGTTGTCCATCCGCAGTCTGATGCAAATCTTGGACAAGCCGCTCGCAAAACTGCGAACTGCAAAAGAACCCACCAGAAGTTCCAAGGCGTTGATGTGGAGCTTGTATTCCTCCGGAGACCAGGGCCCTCCTGTCATCACACCCTCGCAGTAAGCACCCCAGCCGAGAAGGCTGGCATCCGAGTCTATCGTGAAGTCCGGACGGGGACCAACTATGGCCTTTCCATTCCAGGTTTCCAAGTTGTGGATCCACCACATCAGTTCTTCTCTGGTGTCCTCGTCCAGGGTGACTAAATCCGCGTAAGACGCTCCCGCATGGAGGTGAGCAATTTTGAGACGCTGCATGCCGCGGTAGTGCAAGGGAGCCAGAAACACAGCCTGAATGGACGAGGAGAGGAGGCCTATGACTCGGGCAAGATGTCGCAAGGGAACCTGTTGGAGAGGCAGAGTATGAAGAAGTTCCTTGCGGATGGAACGAACCTTGGCAGACGGAAGGCTGAGAGACACTGTGGAAGAATCGAGAGTGAATCCCAAAAATTCTATGGACTGGGCCGGGGTAAGTGACGACTTCTCCAAATTGAGGAGGAATCCCAGCCGGGATAACAGGTCCATGGACCACTGTAGATGGGTCAGAAGAACCGAAGGATTCTGAGCCAATATAAGGATATCGTCCAGATAAATAATCAGACGAATTCCTTGACTGCGGAGACAGGAAATTACCGGGCGAAGGAGCTTGGTAAAACACCAAGGGGCGGAAGAGAGACCGAAGGGCAGACAGGTGAACCTCCAAATCTCCGAGTCCCAGAAAAAACGAAGGAGATCCCTGGATGGTTCGGCCACCGGAACCGTCAGGCAGGCGTCCTTCAAGTCTAATTTGACCATCCAATCCCCTTGGAGGAGCAAATCCCTGAGGAGGTGGATACCCTCCATCTTGAAGTGCCGATATTTTACAAAAGCGTTTAGAGCCCTGAGATTGATCACGGGTCTCATCTGGCCTCCTTTTTTGGCCACCAAGAACACACTGCTGATAACACCTTCCGAGGAAGGGGGGGCGCGCTCTATGGCGCCCTTCTGACACAGGGCTGACAGTTCCTGATGTAAAAGCAGTTGTGATGAGGCTGGGAGAACCGTAGGATACGGGGACGGAATCTGGATGTGGGGGCAAACTAGCTCTATGCGAAACCCCTGGACAGTTGAAAGGACCCAAGGGTCTGCCGTGATGGTTTTCCACACATGGGAAAAAAGACAGAGCCTGCCCCCTACACAAGGAGTCAAAGAAAACGGTGACATTAGACTTACCGAAAGGACGTCTGGAAGATGAACCTCTGGCTCCACGTGAACGCCAAGACGAACCTCGGGAGGGGAAGAAAGCAGGCGGTTGACGGAATTCCTGGTTGGAGGGTCGATAAGAAAAGGAGCCTCTGCCGGACCCGCGGGTCTGGTATGATGAACGGCCGGACAGGCAGCCCCTAGAGCTGCCGGCCCTGTTAGAGACCCGTCCTTGGAACACTCTCTTCATGGATGTTTGAGCCTTATCGAGGGCAGTGAAAGCCCCCACAAATCGGGAGAGATCCTTAATGAAGGAATCCCCAAAGAGCAATCCTTGAGCCTCTTTGCCTGTCTTCGTCAGGGCTAAATTGGATAACTTAGGCTCTATTTTAAATAGGATTGCCTTACGACGCTCAATCGAGAGCGAAGTATTTACGTTGCCCGTGATACACACGGAACGTTGTACCCATCCCCGGAGTTCTTCCGGGTCTACCAGAGTGTTCTGGGTTCTGGCTGACTCAGCCAATTCAAATATTTTAGTCAATGGGCCCAAAAGGTCTAATAATTTGTCCTGACAGGACTTTAGGGCTGATTCAAGGCCCTTCCTGGGGTTCCAGCCCGACTTAGCTAAAAATTGACACATTTTTGGGTCAACTACGGGCGTCTCACAGACTTTGCTAGGTATAATAGGTCTGGGACATTCAGCCTTTAGTTTATTACGCGCCTCTTTAGATAGAGGTTGGCGTATACGGGCCTCCAAATATTTGGCAATATGTGAAGACGGAAGCCATTCCGCCGACCTCGGATGGTGGAGAGCATCCGGGTCAAAAAGGGGTTCCCCTGCAGGATCCAAGATTGCCGAGGCGTCAAAAGGAACCTCAATGGGCGCTGCCGACCCCGAAGACGGACCTGGCAGGTCCGAATCCAAGGGATCCTCCTCCTCTATATCCACCAAGTCCAAAGACTGGTACTGAGCCTCCTCATCAGAATCGGGTTCGGAACCCGATTTGGTATCATGTTGCGCTCTGGCGCATTTCCATTGCCTCGCCTTTTCTGCCTGGCGGGCGTAGGCTCTTTTGCGCAAATGATGCGCGCCATCAAGGGTGGCTATATTTCCACCAGTCATAGTGGTTCTGGAGGCAGGTAACGGTATTTCAGGTGGTGAGGGCCCCAAAGGTGCAGAGGAGGAAGGGCCGGCCATAAGGGCCTCAGTAATTGAACTAGAAATGGCCGAGGACATAGACCCCATGGCGGCCTGTATTGCAGCAGTCACAGAGCGCTGTATTGCTAAGGACTGTGCATCAGGAGTAACAGTGTCTAAATCCTGTATATGAGGTATTGAATCCATGCCCTCAGGGACAGGGCTAGATACCTGTAAAGCGCTATAAATTGATGTATAAATAAAGAATATATGTCTTAATATGGCAGACCTAACAAGCAATCTTAGTATGGGCAGACCGAGGCAGTAAAATGAGGATAAAGGGGGCTCATACAATTGCCAAAGAAACGAAGTGACCTGAGTGAGGACGGAGCTGCAACGCAGTAACTCCAGATGCAGCCGGCTGAGACAAGCGGAAGTCTCGCGCGCTCCCGCGAGAACACTGCGGGGAGCGCGAAAACCAGCTGCAGACGGGGAAGAAGACGGCGGCCGAGATCTCGCGAGATCTCGGCTGCAACATGAAGCGCACAGAGGAACGGGCAGCTAGAAGAAAACGCCGCAGACGGAACTGAATGAAAGGAAAATCGAACGGAGGCGAGGTACAGGATAGATAAACGATCAAGGGTACAACCAATAAATGAGGAGAAAACCTGAAAAGGAAATATGGGAAAAAAGGCAATGATCAAATAAAACAAGGATACTACAGCCCAGAGGGCAAAACCCTAGAAAAAACTAAGAGGATACCTCAATAAACACTGACAAGTACCATAAATATCCCCTAAAGCATAAAACCATATACATCCACCCACAGACATAAGGAGAAGTACTTATCTGTGAGGGAGCAGCAAAGAAAGAGGAGGAGTTAGCAGAGTCAGAGACTATTATACTGGCACAGTGGGGAGGAGTTGGTTGCCATGGTTATCAGTTTGATTGATGCTTTTTTCTTTGCTGCTATAAGATTTAGTAAAGAAAGAGAAAGCAATAGGAGCCTCCGTGTCGTGTAATAAAATTGAGTATTTTGCCCAAAAAGGGTGTTTTTAAAAACCCTGAAAATTATTGCTGTATTTCTAGCTTAAATTGCACACTGACAAATACTGCAAAGGCACCAAATGTAGGATATTGCCAATTATTTTTTATTTTTTTTAAACCCAGATTATTATTGCAGTATTTCAAGCTTGGATTTGAATGTCACAAAAGCACATATGCTGTACTGGTGCACTGAGCTTGTATAAAATGGCCGCTGCCGCCCACCTAACTAACAGACGGATAAAAGTTATTTTTCTCTGTCACGGGGCTCAGGGGAGGGTAAAAAGATTGTGCACTGCACCCACAAAACTAAATCTAGGTAGATCGCTGAGTTAACAAGCTGTCACTACCAGAGCTTTGAGACGTTCTCACAGCTCTGTTTCTCCACCCCTGTGATGATGTCACTACTAGAGCTTGGAGGAGTTCTCACTGCTCTGTTTCTCCGCCCCTGTGATGAGGTCTTTACTTTCTGTTTCCTTCCTCCCAGCTGTTCCTCCTCTGTTTGATTTCTCTGCCTTTAAATCACCCCTCCTCCTTTGTAGGGAGCGGATTATATTTCTCATTTGAGTTGTATCTCTTGCTTGAGTATCTTCACTTGTGGGCTATCATTTCACTGGACCTGTGTTCTGCTGCAGCAAGTACTCCGGATATTGCCAGCTGTCTTTGGATCTGTCTTCACGGCTGCTGCAGCTCCTTCAGCTAAGTGTGCAGACATTGTAGTGTTTCTGTTTGTTTTCTGACTGGATCCGAGGCGACCCCGGGGCCGTCCATATACTGAGCAGGGCACCGGTGGCCGTGCCCCTTCCACTATTGTAGGGGTTACAGTGGTCATCAGTCTTAGGTACGCGGGCATGCCTCGTTCCACCATTTGGATCCGGGCATGTGCTTAGCAGCATAGGGAGAGCTTTGAGGGTCTGACAGGGGTCACCCTTTATCCTCCCTAGTTTGGGTCCGGTCAGTAGCTCTATTTACTGTGTATGCTCTTGTTGCTCACATACAGCCGTGACATTATAATCCGCCAAAACCGTCCTTTTTGACATGGATCCGCTTTCTGGCCTGGTTGACCGCATGCAGGGTCTTTCTTTGGAGGTAGCGGATCTCCGTCAATCTATGACTCAGCTTCATGCATTGGGCTATGTTCCGGCCCATGGAGTCTGTTGCGAGCCAAAGGTCTCACTTCCGGAAACGTTCTCCGGGGGCAGTGAGAATTTTGTTCGCTTCAGAGAGGCATGCAAACTCCATTTTTGCTTGTGTCCCCATTCCTCTGGTAAGGAGGAGCAGAGGGTGAGGATTGTCATCTCCCTGCTCAGGGGTAATGCTCAGACTTGGGCTTTTTCGCTGCCATCAGGGGATCCCTCCCTTCGATCCGTGGAAAGATTTTTTGTGGCCCTGGGGCAGATATATGATGACCCGGATCGTGTTGCTCTGGCCGAATCTAACTTACGTTTTTTATGCCAGAACAAACTGTCTGCGGAGCTTTATTGTTCTGAATTTCGGAGATGGGCAGCTGATTCAGGTTGGAATGATGCTGCACTCCGGAGTCAGTTCTGTCATGGTCTCTCAGAGAGATTGAAAGATGTGTTTGCTTTCCATGAGAGACCAACGTCCTTAGAGTCTGCCATGTCATTGTCACGACTGTGACTGATCCAGACAGGTCTGGGAGGAGAAGGTCGCAGCGACTTGCTACTCGCGATAGCTTGTGAGTTTGCTCCGTGGTTCAGGGTATGTCATCTGGGTTTTGCCTTGTGAACCTTTTTGTCCTGACTGGGAGTTTGTAGGCATACTTCTCAGGTGAGTCCTGTCTGCCACTCCCAGCTACTATATTAGTTTCAGTTTCACTTGCAGTCATTGCCAGATATAGTCCTTACTTCCAGTGCTACTCTGACCTTGGAAGGAGATCGATTGATGGTGTTGCTGTGGAGCTCTTGTCCGGCGTGGACTGTTGTGTTTGGGATCGCCTTCTCTGCTCGTGACTGGATAAGTCTATCTGCTGTAGATTGTTTGTTGTTGTCTTCCCCTGTTGTTCTCCTAGACGTGAGTGATGGTGACTAGCGCTCCCATCGGCCTTTCCCCAGTCCAGTGTTAGGGCGACTGAGGGTTTAGGCATCCAGCTCGCCGCACGGGTTCACACCCCGTCTAGGGTATCAGGGCAGACAGGTGCCAGCTTAGGGTGACTCAGGGGTGGCCATTCTATTTCCCATCCGTAGATAAGGGTCCCCCTTCCCCTCCGTCTGGTGCGACACGACTGCTGCTGGGATAGCGGTCGTGACAGTATATCTGGCCTTTTAAAAAAAAAAAAAAAGACATTTCATTTTTTTTTTCTTTTTTGCTTGCTGTTTTGCTTTGTATTTTGTCTGTTCCACTATGGATCCAGTTTCGGTTTTGGCAAAACAATTACAGGGGTTATCCCTTGAAGTGACAGGATTAAAAGCAACAGTGCTGCAGCAGCAATCCTTGGGTTCCACCGTTGCTACGGGAAACCAAGGTACTCCTGAGCCAAAAGTGGCTTTACCTGATAGGTTCTCAGGAGGGAGAGACCAATTTGTAACCTTCAGAGAAGCTTGCAAGTTGTTCTTCAGGTTACGCCCTAGATCCTCCGGCGGTGAGGAACAACGGGTGGGCATTGTAATTTCTCTCCTGCAAGGAGATCCGCAGGCTTGGGCTTTCTCCCTACCATCAGACTCTCCGGCCTTACGATCAGTGGAGGAGTTTTTTGAAGCCCTGGGTCTCGTATATGATGACCCGGACAGGGTCTCACTGGCTGAGTCTAAGCTGCGTAGACTTCGGCAAGAGAACCGGTCTGCTGAACTATATTGTTCCGAATTCCGTAGGTGGGCTACTGATACGTTATGGAACGACTCGGCCCTTAGGAGTCAGTTCTGCCAGGGGTTGTCTGAAAAATTAAAAGATGCGCTGGCGATATACGAGGTCCCTGGGTCTCTTGAGGCTGCTATGTCTCTGTCCATAAGAATCGACAGACGACTCAGGGAGAGACTATTAAATTTTACGGAGGCCTCTATAGGGCAGGGATCGGTCTGTTATGGTCCAGTCGAACCAATGCAAATAGGAGGCGGCACTAGACGGGTGAATCCTCCTAAATTCCGCCGTAGGTCAGAGGTTTGTTTTCGTTGTGGGGGGAGGGGTCATTTTGTAAAGGTTTGTCCCTCAGAACCCAAGAGACCACAAACAAAGGAGCCGCCGGAAAACTAGAGTCCCCAGACTGTGCGGAGGAGAACAGTCTGGGCGTATTCGTTTCCTCCATACGCATGTCTCAGTTTTTGTTGTCCGCTACCGTTGAGGCGGGCAATAAAACTGAGATCTGTTCCGTCTTTTTGGACAGTGGGGCGGGGGTCAACTTGGTGGATTCACGGTTTGCTCAGGCTCTGGGTTTTACTCCGGAACCGGTATGCAGAAGCAGAACTATTCCTGTTTTTGCCATCGACTCCTCCCCTCTTACTCAGAGAGAGTTAACTCAGATCATCCATAATATCCATCTGCAGGTAGGGGACCTCCATAAAGAGCATATCTCTTGTTATGTCCTGGACGGTCTTCCGGCTCCTATAGTATTGGGGCTTCCCTGGCTGGTGACTCACAATCCAGTGGTGGATTGGCAGGCCGGGGAGATTGTGGAGTGGAGTGAACGTTGTAAGGACGACTGCTTGAGTAGTAGGTGCTCTACACTCTCTGTAACATCTTTACCTGCCTTTTTGTCAGATTTTATGGATGTGTTCTCTGAGAAGGGTTGTCAGGGGTTACCACCTCATCGTCCATATGATTGCCCGATTAATCTATTACCTGGGGCAAAACTACCTAAAACCCGGTTATACAATCTTTCCGGCCCGGAGAGGAAGGCTATGAAAGATTATATTTCGGAGAGTTTGGCTAAGGGACACATCAGACCCTCTTCTTCACCTGTGGCTGCAGGGTTCTTTTTCGTTAAAAAGAAAGATGGGGGCCTACGTCCTTGCCTGGATTTCTGGGAATTAAACCGGATAACTATCCGAGATCCCTATCCTCTTCCTCTCATTCCCGACCTCTTTAATCAGGTTGCTGGTGCTAAATGGTTCTCCAAAATGGATCTCAGAGGAGCCTATAACCTGGTTCGCATCAAAGAGGGGGATGAGTGGAAGACGGCTTTTAATACTCCGGAAGGGCATTATGAAAATCTGGTCATGCCATTTGGTCTTACTAATGCGCCTGCGGTATTCCAACATTTTGTCAACGATATTTTTAGTCACCTTATCGGGAGATTTGTTGTGATATATCTTGATGACATCCTGGTCTATTCCCCAGATCTGGATACACATAAGGTCCATGTGAGACAAGTGCTGCAGATATTAAGGGCCAACAAATTGTTTGCTAAGTTAGAAAAATGTGTGTTCGCCGTAAAAGAACTGCCATTTCTGGGGTATGTGTTGTCAGATTCAGGTTTCCGCATGGATCCAGAGAAAGTCCGGGCGATTATAGACTGGGATCTGCCTGAGAACCTGAAGGCATTGCAACGCTTCCTGGGGTTTGCCAATTTTTATAGAAAGTTTATAAAGAACTATTCCTTGGTGGTCAAACCACTGACGGACATGACCCGAAAGGGATCCGATTTTTCCAAATGGTCACATGCAGCCAAAACTGCCTTTGCGTCTCTGAAGGAGAGGTTCACCTCGGCCCCTATTCTCGTACAGCCAGATGTCTCGCTTCCTTTTATTGTAGAGGTTGACGCATCAGAGGTGGGGGTGGGAGCGGTACTATCTCAGGGCCCGTCCTCTGGTGAATGGCGTCCGTGTGCTTTCTTTTCGAAGAAATTGTCTACTGCAGAAAGGAACTATGATATTGGCAACAGGGAACTTTTGGCTATTAAGTTGGCCTTTGAGGAGTGGCGTCATTTTTTGGAGGGGGCGGTTCATCCCGTCACGGTGATTACTGATCACAAAAACTTATTATATCTGGAGTCTGCTAAACGTCTTACCCCTAGACAGGCTCGGTGGTCGTTATTTTTTACTAGGTTTAATTTTGTAATAACCTATCGCCCGGGGGCAAAAAATACTAAGGCGGATGCATTGTCTCGTAGTTTTCCTGGAGGGGGTGATGTTGAGGTACCAGAGCCCATTTTGCAAAAGGGGGTGGTGGTCTCTGCATTACACTCAGGTTTGGAGGGGAGGGTGTTGGAAGCCCAGGGGGACGCCTCGGCCTCCTGCCCCTCGGGTAAACTGTTTGTGCCAGAAAATTTACGACTGGAGATACTAAAAGAACACCATAACTCCACACTGGCAGGACACCCAGGTAGTAGGGCAACCTCTGAGTTAGTGTCTCGTCGGTTCTGGTGGCCTAAATGGCGCCAGGAGGTGTTGAATTTTGTGTCTGCATGTGCTACCTGTGCTCGTTCTAAGGTAGATCATACTCGTCCGGCAGGGCGTCTTTTACCTCTGGCCATCCCCAACAGGCCTTGGACGCACCTGTCAATGGATTTCATTACGGATCTACCAGTATCAGCGGGGAAGACTGTTATTCTGGTAGTTGTTGACAGATTCAGTAAAATGGTGCACTTTATTGCTCTTGCCGCATTGCCTAATGCTAACACACTGGCTCAGGTTTTTATTGACCACATCGTGAAGCTTCACGGGGTCCCTTCCGATATTGTTTCGGATCGTGGTACCCAATTCGTTTCTAAATTTTGGAAAGCTTTTTGTTCTCGTTTAGGGGTTCATCTGTCGTTTTCTTCATCTTTCCATCCACAGTCCAACGGTCAGACTGAACGTACCAATCAAAACCTAGAGACATATTTGAGATGCTTTGTTTCCGAAAATCAGGAGGAATGGTCATCTTATTTACCGTTAGCTGAGTTCGCCATTAATAATCGTCGTCAAGAATCCACTGATAAGTCACCATTTTTTGGTGCGTATGGTTTCCATCCTCAGTTTTGTACGTTTAGTGAGGGGGGGCCGTCTGGGATTCCCGAGGAGGAACGATTTGCGTCTTCACTTTCTTCAGTGTGGCAGAGTGTGCAAGAAAGTTTGAAGAGAATTGGTGGTAGATACAAACGTGCGGCTGATAGGAAGCGCTCTGAAGGTCCGGACCTTGGAGTGAATGACTTGGTGTGGTTGTCTACCAGAAATATCAAGTTGAAGGTTCCCTCGTGGAAATTGGGTCCGAGATTTATTGGTCCTTATAGGGTAATTAAGATCATTAACCCGGTGGCTTTTCGTCTGGAGCTACCTCAGACTCTAAGGATCCATAATGTCTTCCACAGATCTCTGCTTAAGAGATATGTAGAACCTCCTGAACCATTGCCACTACCGCCTCCACCGGTGGTTGTTGATGGCAGTCTTGAGTTTCAGGTAGAAAAAATTGTTGATTCACGATATGTTCGCCGCTCTCTTCAGTACCTGGTGCACTGGAAAGGTTATGGTTCCGAAGAGAGAATGTGGGTTCCAGCATCAGAGATAAAAGCGGACAGACTCATTCGGGCTTTTCATAGCTCCCATCCGGAGAGGCCTGGTCTTGAGGGTCCAGGGGCCCCTCGTAGAAAGGGGGGTACTGTCACGACTGTGACTGATCCAGACAGGTCTGGGAGGAGAAGGTCGCAGCGACTTGCTACTCGCGATAGCTTGTGAGTTTGCTCCGTGGTTCAGGGTATGTCATCTGGGTTTTGCCTTGTGAACCTTTTTGTCCTGACTGGGAGTTTGTAGGCATACTTCTCAGGTGAGTCCTGTCTGCCACTCCCAGCTACTATATTAGTTTCAGTTTCACTTGCAGTCATTGCCAGATATAGTCCTTACTTCCAGTGCTACTCTGACCTTGGAAGGAGATCGATTGATGGTGTTGCTGTGGAGCTCTTGTCCGGCGTGGACTGTTGTGTTTGGGATCGCCTTCTCTGCTCGTGACTGGATAAGTCTATCTGCTGTAGATTGTTTGTTGTTGTCTTCCCCTGTTGTTCTCCTAGACGTAAGTGATGGTGAATAGCGCTCCCATCGGCCTTTCCCCAGTCCAGTGTTAGGGCGACTGAGGGTTTAGGCATCCAGCTCGCCGCACGGGTTCACACCCCGTCTAGGGTATCAGGGCAGACAGGTGCCAGCTTAGGGTGACTCAGGGGTGGCCATTCTATTTCCCATCCGTAGATAAGGGTCCCCCTTCCCCTCCGTCTGGTGCGACACGACTGCTGCTGGGATAGCGGTCGTGACAGTCATTGGCGGTACGCCTTGACAGGCGTCTAAGAGAAAGAAACGAGACCTCTCTGTCCAGCCATTGTCAGTCTAGGGGCAGTGGTGCGGACTCATTCAGTGTGCAGGGGCCTCATCCTGTCTCGGTCCCCTCTGAGGAGGAGCCCATGCAGCTAGGTCGACTTGCCCCTGATAAAAGAGGATTTAGTCCTCAGAGTATGGTGTGTTTTTGTTGTGGGGGCATAGGTCATTTGGCAAATGTTTGTCCGTCTAAGAGATTCTTGAACTGTACTAAGAGCGATAATAAGAGAAAAACCTCAAAAGGCAAATCATCAAACTCTGCTTCATCTGCTACTTTGGGCAAAGTTGATGTAGGAATTGATGCTTTTCCTCTGACCTGCAGTTCCCGTTTTCTCTTGTCTGCCAGGGAGGCGCTAGAGAGCAAAGTCATTTCTTGTGAGATTTTTGTCGATAGTGGAGCGGCCGTCAATCTTATTGACACTCAATTTGTAGCCATGCATGGTTTTCAGGTTCTGCGGATTCTGCGGGAAAATAAATTGTACGCCAAGCTGGAGAAATGTCTTTTTATGGTATCGGAGATTCAATTTCTGGGTTTTCTCCTCTCTGCTTCTGGTTTTCGCATGGATCCGGAGAAGGTCCGTGCTGTACTTGAGTGGGAGCTTCCTGAGAATCAGAAGGCATTGATGCGCTTTCTGGGTTTTGCGAACTATTACAGAAAGTTCATTTTGAATTATTTCTCTGTTGTCAAACCCCTCACTGACATGACAAAAAAGGGGGCGGATTTTTCCTCTTGGTCGGAGGAGGCGCTTGCAGCTTTTTCTAAGATTAAAGAGAGTTTTGCGTCTGCTCCCGTCTTGGTGCATCCCGATGTTTCCTTACCTTTTATTGTTGAGGTGGATGCTTCCGAGGTGGGTGTGAGTGCGGTTTTGTCCCAGGGCTCTTCTCCTGCCAAATGGCGACCCTGTGCCTTTTTCTCTAAAAAACTCTCCCCGGCAGAGAAAAACTATGATGTGGGAGATAGGGAGTTGTTGGCCATCAAGTTGGCTTTCGAGGAATGGCGCCATTGGTTGGAGGGGGCCAGGCACCCTATCACCGTTTTTACCGACCATAAGAATCTGGCATACTTGGAGTCGGCCAGGCGTATGAATCCGAGACAGGCCAGATGGTCTCTGTTCTTCTCCAGATTCAATTTTGTCGTTACATTCCGCCCTGGGATCAAAAATGTGAAGGCTGATGCTCTCTCTCGCTGTTTTCCGGGAGGAGGAAACTCTGAGGACCCGGGTCCCATTTTGGCGGAGGGGGTAGTTGTTTCTGCTCTATATTCTGATTTGGAGGCCGAGGTCCAGGCTGCCCAGACTGAGGCACCTGCCCGTTGTCCTTCTGGGAAGTTGTTTGTGCCTCCTGAGCTACGTCACAAACTCTTCAAGGAGCATCATGATACTGTTCTTGCTGGTCACCCCGGGAGTAGAGCCACAGTAGATCTCATTGCTCGGAGATTTTGTTGGCCGGCTCTTCGTAAGTCGGTGGAGGGTTTTGTGGCTGCTTGTGAGACGTGCGCTCGCGCTAAGGTCCCTCGTTCACGGCCTTCAGGTTCCCTTCTCCCGTTACCCATACCTTCCCGTCCTTGGACACACCTGTCCATGGACTTTATCACGGATCTTCCTCGTTCCTCAGGTAAGTCAGTGATCCTGGTGGTGGTGGACCGTTTTAGCAAGATGGCTCATTTCGTACCTTTCCCTGGTTTACCCAATGCTAAAACGTTGGCGCAAGCTTTTGTCGACCATATTGTTAAATTGCATGGCATTCCCTCTGATATTGTTTCCGATAGAGGCACGCAGTTTGTGTCCAGATTCTGGAAGGCTTTCTGCTCTCGCCTGGGGGTTCGGCTGTCCTTCTCTTCTGCTTTTCACCCGCAGTCGAATGGTCAGACTGAGCGCCTCAATCAGAATCTGGAGACATATTTGCGCTGTTTTGTGGCAGAGAACCAGGAGGATTGGTGTTCATTTCTCCCTCTTGCTGAGTTTGCTCTGAACAACCGTCGTCAGGAATCTTCTGATAAGTCACCATTCTTTGGTGCATATGGGTTCCATCCGCAGTTTGGGACATTCTCGGGAGGGGCTCCTTCTGGTTTACCTGAGGAGGAGAGATTTTCCTCGTCTTTGTCTACCATTTGGCAAAAGATCAGAGTAATCTTAGAAAGATGAGTGAGAAGTATAAGCGTGTGGCTGATAAGAGACGTGTGCCTGGTCCGGACCTGAATGTGGGTGATCTGGTGTGGTTGTCTACAAGAAATATTAAACTGAAGGTTCCCTCCTGGAAATTGGGTCCCAAGTTTATTGGGCCTTATAAAATCTTGTCAGTCATCAATCCTGTTGCCTTCCGTCTTGATCTTCCACGGGTTTGGAAGATTCATAATGTATTTCACAGATCTCTCTTAAAACCATATGTCCAGCCCACGGTACCCTCCTCTTTGCCTCCTCCTCCGATTTTGGTTGATGGCAATCTGGAGTTTGAGGTTTCCAGAATTGTGGACTCTCGCATTGTCCGCGGTTCTCTTCAGTACCTCGTTCATTGGAAGGGTTATGGTCCTGAGGAGAGGATGTGGGTTCCGGTGTCGGACATTAAAGCCACTCGCCTCATCAGGGCATTTCATAGGGCTCATCCTGAGAAGGTGGGTCCTGGGTGTCCGGAGTCCACCCGTAGAGGGGGGGGGTACTGTCACTACCAGAGCTTTGAGACGTTCTCACAGCTGTTTCTCCACCCCTGTGATGATGTCGCTACTAGAGCTTGGAGGAGTTCTCACTGCTCTGTTTCTCCGCCCCTGTGATGAGGTCTTTACTTCCTGTTTCCTTCCTCCCAGCTGTTCCTCCTCTGTTTGATTTCTCTGCCTTTAAATCACCCCTCCTCCTTTGTAGGGAGCAGATTATATTTCTCATTTGAGTTGTATCTCTTGCTTGAGTATCTTCACTTGTGGGCTATCATTTCACTGGACCTGTGTTCTGCTGCAGCAAGTACTCCGGATATTGCCAGCTGTCTTTGGATCTGTCTTCATGGCTGCTGCAGCTCCTTCAGCTAAGTGTGCAGACATTGTAGTGTTTCTGTTTGTTTTCTGACTGGATCCGAGGCGACCCCGGGGCCGTCCATATACTGAGCAGGGCACCGGTGGCCGTGCCCCTTCCACTATTGTAGGGGTTACAGTGGTCATCAGTCTTAGGTACGCGGGCATGCCTCGTTCCACCATTTGGATCCGGGCATGTGCTTAGCAGCATAGGGAGAGCTTTGAGGGTCTGACAGGGGTCACCCTTTATCCTCCCTAGTTTGGGTCCGGTCAGTAGCTCTATTTACTGTGTATGCTCTTGTTGCTCACATACAGCCGTGACACAAGCACTTCTGATTATAGATTCTTTCCTATTCTCTCCCTCACGGCAGCAGCATCCTCTCCCTACAGGGAGTAACAGCAGAGTGACGTGCAGCGCTACGTGACTCCAGCTTATATAGAGGCTAGGTCACATGCTGCACTGGCCAATCACAGCCATGCCATTAGTAGGCATGGCTGTGATGGCTTCTAAGGGCATAGAGTTAAACGCTTGTTTATTGGCTGCAGCCTTTCAAAAAGCGCCATATAATAGCCGAACACCGAAACCAAACTTTTACTGAAATGTTCGGGTTCGTGGTCCAAAAATTCTAAAGTTCGGTACAAACCCGAACTTTACAGTTCGGGTTCGCTCAACCCTGGTAGTGAGGTAAATGAGCCTTTGTAAGGGGGAGCCTGGAGGGTTGCTTTAAAAACTGCTTTCAAACTCAAGCGCTACTGATTCTAGAATGCATAATGCATATTCCGGGTCAGTTATGATCCTGTGACACAGTATTGCATAAGCATGTTATCTCTTCTACCTATATCTGGAGCCTTCTATGTAAATATACTTTTATATAATATTTCACAAGCTTCACTCTGTGGTAGGAAAGGAAGGGAAAGGTCGTAAGCAGGGAAGAAGGTCTATGTGCAATCTGCAAAGAATATGATGTGATTTACAATGCGGTAGGATTTTGTAGGTTATTGTGTGCAGTGTGAATGGAAAAATATGGTTTGAAAAATATAGGTTTAAGTGTAACTGTCATATTTTTTTTTATTTGCTAGTCTAGTATTAGAGCTAGGCATGTATACCTGAGTTAGGCCTCCTGCACACGACCGTATTTTTTTGCGGTCCGCAAAAACGGGTTCCGTTTTCCCGTGATCCGTGACCGTTTTTTCGTCTGTGGGTCTTCCTTGATTTTTGGAGGATCCACGGACATGAAAAAAAAGTCATTTTGGTGTCCGCCTGGGCGTGCGGAGCCAAACGAATCAGTCCTGAATTACAATGCAAGTCAATGGGGACGGATCCGTTTGACGTTGACACAATATGGTGCAATTTCAAACGGATCCGTCCCCCATTGACTTGCAATGTAAAGTCAGGAGTTAATATACCATAGGATCGGAGTTTTCTCCAATCCGATGGTATATTTTAACTTGAAGCGTCCCCATCACCATGGGAACGCCTCTATGTTAGAATATACCGTCGGATTTGAGTTACATCGTGAAACTCAAATCCGACAGTATATTCTAACACAGAGGCGTTCCCATGGTTAGAATATACTAAAAGAACTGTGTACATGACCGCCCCCCTGTAGTGCAGCCCCCCCCCTGTAGTTAACACATTGGTGGCCAGTGCGGCCGCCCCCCCCCCTCCCCTGTAGTTAATTCATTGGTGGCTAGTGGGCCCCCCTCCCTCCCCTGTAGTTAACTCGTTGGTGGCCAGTGGGCCCCCCCTCCCTCCCCTGTAGTTAACTCGTTGGTGGCCAGTGGGCCCCCCTCCCTCCCTTGTAGTTAACTCGTTGGTGGCCAGTGGGCCCCCCTCCCTCCCCTGTAGTTAACTCGTTGGTGGCCAGTGGGCCCCCCTCCCTCCCCTGTAGTTAACTCGTTGGTGGCCAGTGGGCCCTCTCCCCTCCCTCCCCCTCCTAATTAAAATCTCCCCCCCTATCATTGGTGGCAGCGGAGAGTACCGATCGGAGTCCCAGTTTAATCGCTGGGGCTCCGATCGGTAACCATGGCAACTAGGACGCTACTGCAGTCCCGGTTGCCATGGTTACTTAGCAATTTGTAGAAGCATTATACTTACCTGCGAGCTGCGATGTCTGCGTCCGGCCGGGAGCTCCTCCTACTGGTAAGTGACAGGTCTGTGCGGCGCATTGCTTAATGACCTGTCACTTACCAGTAGGAGGAGCTCCCGGCCGGACGCAGACATCGCAGCTCACATGTAAATATAATGCTTCTACAAATTGCTAAGTAACCATGGCAGCCGGGACTGCAGTAGCATCCTGGTTGCCATGGTTACCGATCGGAGCCCCAGCGATTAAACTGGGACTCCGATCGGTACTCTCCGCTGCCACCAATGATAGGGGGGGAGATTTTAATTAGGAGGGGGAGGGAGGGGAGAGGGCCCACTGGCCACCAACGAGTTAACTACAGGGGAGGGAGGGGGGGCCCACTGGCCACCAACGAGTTAACTACAGGGGAGGGAGGGGGGCCGGCCGCACTGGCCACCAACGAGTTAACTACAGGGGAGGGAGGGGGGCCCACTGGCCACCAATGAGTTAACTACAGGGGAGGGAGGGGGGGGGGGGCGGCCGCACTGGCCACCAATGTGTTAACTACAGGGGCGGGGGCTGCCCACTGCTGCCTGGCAGCACCTGCCAGGCAGCAGGGGGCAGTCATGTACACAGTTCTTTTAGTATATTCTAACCTGAAGCGTCCCCATCACCATGGGAACACCTCTGTGTTAGAATACTGAAAACTCAGCTCTGAAAAAGCTTTTATGCAGACGGATCTTCGGATCCGTCTGTATTAAAGTAACCTACGGCCACGGATCATGGACACTGATGTCAATCTTGTGTGCATCCGTGTTCTTTCACGGACCCATTGACTTGAATGGGTCCGTGAACCGTTGTCCGTCAAAAAAAGGTCCTATTTTTTTGACGGACAGGATACACGGATCACGGTCTCGGCTGCAAAACGGTGCATTTTCCGATTTTTCCACGGACCCATGGGTCCGCATCCTATCCGCCAAAAAAACGGATCGGACACGGAAACAAAATACGGTCGTGTGCATGAGGCCTTAGTCTGTCAATGATTGTCAAAAGATCTGTAATTACCATATAATAAAAGCTTTCATTAATGTCCCCTGTCCCTTAACCTCTTAAGGTCCCTGAGATTTTCCATTTCTGCGTTTTCGTTTTTGACTCCCTGCCTTCCAATAGTCCTAACTTTTTTATTTTTCCATTCACATAGCCTTATGAGGGCTTATTTTTTGTGGGACAAGTTGTACTTTCTAATGGCACCATTTACGGTTGCATACCATGTAGTAGAAAGCGGAAATATTTTTTCCAAATGGAGTAGAATTGGGAAAAAACACAATTCTGATAAAGGTTTTTATTTTATTTTTTTACATTGTACCCTATGCGGTAAAATTGACCTGTTATCTTCATTCTCCAGGTCAGTACGGTTACAACGATACCACACTTGCATAATTTTTCTTGCATTTTATGGCCTCTTTCACACTACCGTTTATTTTTTCCGTTTTGCGGTCCGTTTTTTGCGTTCCGTATACGGTTCGTATATGGAACCATTAATTTCAATGGTTCCGCAAAAAAACGGAATGTACTCCATATGCATTCCGTTTCCGTATTTCTGTTCCGTTGAAGATAGAACATGTCCTATTATTGCCCGCAAATCACGTTCCGTGGCTCCATTCAAGTCAATGGGTCCGCAAAAAAAAAACGGAACACATACGGAAATGCATCCGTATGTCTTCCGTATCTGTTCCGTTTTTGCGGAACCATCTATTGAAAATGTTATGCCCAGCCCAATTTTTTCTATGTAATTACTGTATACTGTATATGCCATATGGAAAAATAAAACAGAACGGAAACACAACGGAAACAAAAAAACGGAACAACAGATCCGTGAAAAACGGACCGCAAAACACTGAAATAGCCATACAGTAGTGTGAAAGAGACCGAATACTGAAAAAAAATTAAAACCTTTTCTGACCCCTATAACTTTTTTGTAGTACGGGGCTGGGTGAGGGCTCATTTTTTATGGGACGATCTGTTCTTTTCAGTGATACCAATCACTTTTTGATCACTTTTTATAAAAAAATGGCAAATTGGCAGTTGTTATTTTTTTTTCGTTACGCCATTTGCCGTATGCCATTAGTATTGTTAATTATCATTTTCGCACACGGCAATGCCCATGATGTTTATTTTTTTTATTGGTTAAGTATTTATATTTTAACCCCTTAGGGACCGGGCTCATTTTCACCTTAAGGACCAGGCCATTTTTTGCAAATCTGACCAGTGTCACTTTATGTGTGAATAACTTTAAAATGCTTTTACTTATCAAGGCCATTCTGAGATTGTTTTTTCGTCACATATTGTGACCGGCCGGGCGCTCCTCCTACTGGTAAGTGACAGGTCTGTGCTATAGGCAATGCGCCGCACAGACATTTCACTTACCAGTAGGAGGAGCGCCTGGCCGGTCACAGACAGCGAAGGTAAGTATAATGCTTCTAAAATTGCTAAGTAACCATGGCAACCAGGACTGCTGTAGCGTCCTGGTTGCCATGGTTACCGATCGGAGCCCTAGCGATTAAACTGGGACTCCGATCGTAACTCTCCTCTGCCACCGATGATGGGGGAAGGTGATTTTAATTAGGGGGGGGGAGAGGGGAGGCAGCACTGGCCACCAATGATGGGGGGGGTGATTTTAATTAGGGAGGGGGGAGAGGGGAGGCCGCACTGGCCACCAATGATGGGGGGGTGATTTTAATTAGGGGGGGGAGTGGGGAGGCCGCACTGGCCACCAATGATGGGGGAAGGTGATTTTAATTAGGTGGGGGGGAGAGGGTAGGCCGCACTGGCCACCAATGAATATAATACTGGGGAGAGAGGGAGGGGGGCCGCACTGGCCACCAATGAGTTAAATACAGGGGAGGGAGGGAGGGGGGCCGCACTGGCCACCAATGAGTTAAATACAGGGGAGGGGGGTCTGCCCCCTCCTGCCTGGCAGCACCTGATCTCTTACAGGGGGCTGTGATACGCACAATTAACCCCTCAGGTGCTGCACCTGAGGGGTTAATTGTGCTGATCACAGCCCCCTATAAGAGATCGGGTGCTGCCAGGCAGCAGGGGGCAGTCATGTACACAGTTCTTAGTATATTCTAACTTGAAGCGTCCCCATCACTATGGGAACGCCTCTGTGTTAGAATATACTGTCGGATCTGAGTTTTGACGATCTAACTCAAATCCGATGGTATATTCTAACATAGAGGCGTTCCCATGGTGATGGGGACGCTTCAAGTTAAAATATACCATCGGATAGGAGAAAACTCAGATATACCTATGGTATATTAACTCCTGACTTTACATTGAAAGTCAATGGGGGACGGATCCGTTTGCAATTGCACCATATTGTGTCAACGTCAAACGGATCCGTCCCCATTGACTTGTATTGTAAGTCAGGACGGATCCGTTTGGCTCCGCACGGCCAGGCGGACACCAAAACGACTTTCTTCATGTCCGTGGATCCTCCAAAAATCAAGGAAGACCCACGGAAGAAAAAATGGACACGGATCATGGACCGGGTTTTTGCGGACCTTAAAAAAAAAACGGTCGTGTGCATGAGGCCTAATAGAAACCACCCAAAAATGACCCCATTCTAGAAACTACACCCCTCAAGGTATTCAAAACTGATTTTACAAACGTCGTTAACCCTTTAGGTGTTCCACAAGAGTTATTGGCAAATGGAGATGAAATGTAAGAATTTTAATTTTTGGGCAAATTTTCCATTTTAATACATTTTTTCCAGTAACAAAGCAAGGGTTAACAGCCAAACAAAACTCAATATTTATTGCCCCGATTCTGTAGTTTGCAGAAACACCCCATATGTGGCTGTAAACTACTATACGGGCACACGGTAGGGTGTAGAGGGAAAGGTGTGCTGTGTGGTTTTTGGAAGGCAGATTTTGCTGGACTGTTTTTTTTACACCATGTCCCATTTCAAGCTCCCCTGATGCACCCCAAGAGTAGAAACTCCATAAAAGTGACCCCATTTTGGAAACTACGGGATAAGGTGGCAGTTTTTTTGGGACTATTTTTAGGGTACATATGATTTTTGGTTGCTCTATATTACATTTTTGTGAGGCAAGGTTACCAAAAATAGAAATTCTGAAATTTCATCTCCATTTGCCATAAACTGTTGAGGAACACCTAAAGGGTTAATAAAGTTTGTAAAATCAGTTTTGAATACCTTGAGGGGTGTCGTTTCTTAGATGGGGTCACTTTTATGGAGTTTCTACACTAGGGGTGCATCAGGGGTTCTTCAAATGGGACATGGTGCCAAAAAAAAGGCCATCAAAATCTGCCTTCCAGAAACCATACGGCGTTCCTTTCCTCCTGCGCCCTGCCGTTTGGTTATACAGCAGTTTACGACCACAAATGGGGTGTTTCTGTAAACTGCAGAATCAGGGTAATAAATATTAAGTTTTGTTTGGCTGTTAACCCTTTTGTTACTGGAAAAAACGGTTTAAAATGGAAAATTTGCCCAAAAATAAAAAATTTTGCATCGCTTTTATTTAATTTTTTTGACCGTGTTCATCTGAGGGGTTAGGTCATGGGGTATTTTTATAGAGCAGATTCTTACGGACGCGGCAATACCTAATATGTCTACTTATTTTACATTTATTTAGGTTTTACACTATATTATCCTTTTATAAACAAAAAAAACATTTTAGTATCTCCATAGTCTAAGAGTCCGTTTTTTTGTTTTTTTTTAGCCGATTATCTTAGGTAGGGGCTAATTTTTTGCGGGATGAGAGTTGGTTTTAGTGTCACTATTTTGGGGGGCATATGACTTTTTGATCGCTTGCTATTACACTATTTGTGATGTAAGGTGACAAAAAAAAACCTTTTTTTGCACCGTTTTTATTTTCTTTTTTTGACCGTGTTCATCTGAGGTTTTTATTTTTTATTTTAGTTTTACAAAATAATATTTTTTTTGTGTCTCAAATCTTAAAATTGGGGAAGGGGATTATAAATTTAGTACTCCGTGGAAGTGTGGTACTCCCTGAAGCAACCAATAATGCAGAGGCCCGGATGATCGGGGCAAGTGTCACACTGAGTGGTGGTGTCCTTCCGTATCCCCCTCCTGTGACACACTCTGCACCTTTTTTGGGTCCGTCCCTTCTTTTCAGTATGGGGGACCACACCTGGAAAGTGTTGGCCAGGGACGATCCGGGTGCCTCCAGTTCTTTCCCGATCAGAAAAGATCAGCGCCTTGAGGACTGCCTCATAAAACTGGAGGAATTTCCCTGTGTTGCCAGCGCTCCAGGACAGCACAAAAGAGTTGTACAAGGCAACCTGTACCAAGTAGACCGCAACTTTTTTGTACCATGCCCGGGTTTTGCCCATGGCATTATATGGCTTGAGGACTTGATCAGAGAGATCAACTCCTCCTATATACCGATTGTAGTCGACGATACAATCGGGCTTGAGGACCGTTGCCGTGGTACCTAGCACAGGGGTGATGCCGTTACCGTGATTTATGGACAGTACAAGGACATCCCTCTTGTCCTTATATCTGACCAGCAACAGGTTTCCACTGGTAAGGGCACGGGTCTCACCCCTGGAGATAGGTACCTGGAGGGGGTGGGTAGGGAGGCCACGTTGATTTTTCTGCACTGTCCCACAAGCGGACTGGAACAAGGGGATACTAGTATAAAGTTATCCACGTACAGGTGGTAACCCATATCTAGCAGTGGGTGCATAGGGTCCCACACAAGTTTCCCGCTAACACCCAGAGTGGGGGGACATTCTGGGGATTCAATACGGGAATCTCGCCCCTCGTACACACGAAACTTGTAAGTGTACCCTGAGGTACTCTCACAAAGTTTGTACAGCTTCATGCCATACCTTGCCCGCTTAGAGGGAACATACTGGCGGAAAATGAGTCTCCCCTTGAAAGCAATGAGAGACTCATCAATCGCGACCTCCCTTCCAGGTACATAGGCCTCCAAAAATTTGGCCCAAAAATGATCGATGACTGGCCTGATTTTGTACAGGCGGTCATAGGCAGGATCACCTTGTGGGGGAACATGCTGCATTATCTGCATAATGCAGGCATTTCCGGATGGCCTCAAACCGGGTACGTGTCATGGAGGTACTGTAAAGTGGGGTCTGGTAGAGACTGATGCCTGACACTGGGTTTTTTGACTAGGCCCATGTGCAACACGAGGCCCCAAAACGTCTTCATCTCGGCTGCACTGACCGGAGTCCAGCCACCGGCCCTAACCAAAAAGGAGCCCGGGTGTTGAGCAATGAACTGTTGGGCGAACACGTTCGTTTGCTCTACCATCAGATTCACAAAGTGGTCACTGAAAAAAAGATTAAAATAGTCATATTCAGTGAAGCCTACTGTGGGAATCTGGATTCCTGGTTGACCAACAAAATCAGGAATTGCAGGCTCAAAATGCTCTGGGGTACACCATGCAAGTTCACCGGTAGGGGGCTCCGGTGGACTTAACTGGTGGGCCGGAAAACTAGTACGAGCCCCAGAGCTTCTCGTACTAGTGTGGGCCACAGGGTCCCTAGCATGGCGGTCCCCTTGCTCCGCCTGGTGGCATCTCCGCCGCCTTGGGGGCTCATCATCATCGCTAGATGATGAGGAGGACGTGGATGACAAAAGGAAAGTGGGGTCATCCTCGTCCTCACTGGGGCTCTCGGAGTCGGAGGCAAGCTGGGCGTATGCCTCTTCGGCCGAGAACATCCGGCGGTCCATAGGGGAGTGTGTGTGTGCGTGTGTGGGGGCACGGGTGTTCGCGGACTTTGCCCTAAAGCTAACAGAAAATAAAAATAAAAATAAATAAATAAAAAAGGCCAAAAAATGTGAAAATAAAAAATTCAAACTCGCTGATCAGCGGTGGGGTGTGCGATGCGCTAACAGTGGCCAGACGCTAAGAGTGCCGGCCACAGTCAGCGTACGCAGAAAAAAAAAAAAAAACTGCCTGCGACCCAAAAAATGGGGGGGGGGGGGGGCAGGGGGGCAAGCTGCTGCACCCCTGGGGGGTCTAGGGTCACACAGCTGTGCTGTGGACCCCAGACACCCGATTAGGGTGATGCAACAGTTAAAACTTTTTTTTTTCACTAAACTTTCCCTGAATGTCCCTGCCTAACCTAACCTGTCCCTAACCTTTCCCTAAATACCTTTTAGTGCTAGATGGCACTGTGGAGGGTCAGAAGGGGGTGCTGAGCACAGATGGGGGTGCTGGCTCTGGACATCCGGACACATAAAGGAGGAGGAGAGGAGCGCTGCAATAATTTGAACCTCCCACCCGCCCTGCAGCCAATCAGAAGCGATCCTGAGAGGTGATGTATTATCACACCACCGATCACCATCCTGTTCCGGGTTATTGGGTCCCCAGAGACCCGAATAACCCGGAAACGCAGCAAACCGCAGGTCTGAATTGACCTGCGGTTTGCCGCGATCTCCGATACAGGGGGGTCACAGGACCCCCCGCGCATTGTCCCAGGGTGCCTGCTGATTGATTTACGTCATGTGTCCCCAAGAGGTTAAGGAAAGGGGGGTGATTTGAACATTTTTTTATTTATTTTTTATATATTTGTAAAAACTTTTTTAAAGCATAACCAAATTCTCGAAATGGCCCTCAGGGGTATTGAAGGCCGTCTTATTCGTCCCCTTCCCTGACCCTGACCAGGTTGTATGCCCTCTTAAATCCAACTTAGAAAAAACTTTAGCCCCAACAATCTGGTTAAACAGGTCCGGGATCAGAGGGAGCGGATAAGGGTCACGAATTGTGATACTGTTCAGCTCCCTGAAATCCAGACATGGTCTTAAAGAACCATCTTTTTTCTTAACAAAAAAAAAACCAGCTGCCACAGGGGACTTCGAGGGTTGGATCTGTGTCCCTTTCTCAGTCTCTCAGAGATATAAATACGCATAGCAACCCTTTCAGGTTGAGAGAGATTGTATAAACGAGCTTTAGGCAGCTTGGCTCCTGGGATGAGATTAACCACCTCAGCCCCTATAGCTTAAACACCCTGAAAGACCAGGCCACTTTTTACACTTCTGACCTACACTACTTTCACCGTTTATTGCTCGGTCATGCAACTTACCACCCAAATGAATTTTACCTCCTTTTCTTCTCACTAATAGAGCTTTCATTTGGTGGTATTTCATTGCTGCTGACATTTTTACTTTTTTTGTTATTAATCGAAACTTAACGATTTTTTTGCAAAAAAATGACATTTTTCACTTTCAGTTGTAAAATTTTGCAAAAAAAACAAGATCCATATATAAATTTTGCTCTAAATTTATTGTTCTACATGTCTTTGATAAAAAAAAATGTTTGGGTAAAAAAAAAATGGTTTGGGTAAAAGTTATAGCGTTTGCAAACTATGGTACAAAAATGTGAATTTCTGCTTTTTGAAGCAGCTCTGACTTTCTGAGCACCTGTCATGTTTCCTGAGGTTCTACAATGCCCAGACAGTACAAACACCCCACAAATGACCCCATTTTGGAAAGTAGACACCCTAAGGTATTCGCTGATGGGCATAGTGAGTTCATAGAACTTTTTATTTTTTGTCACAAGTTAGCGGAAAATGATGATTTTTTTTTTTTTCTTACAAAGTCTCATATTCCACTAACTTGTGACAAAAAATAAAAAATTCTAGGAACTTGCCATGCCCCTCACGGAATACCTTGGGGTGTCTTCTTTCCAAAATGGGGTCACTTGTGGGGTAGTTATACTGCCCTGGCATTCTAGGGGCCCAAATGTGTGGTAAGGAGTTTGAAATCAAATTCTGTAAAAAATGGCCAGTGAAATCCGAAAGGTGCTCGTTGGAATGTGGGCCCCTTTGCCCACCTAGGCTGCAAAAAAGTGTCACACATGTGGTATCTCCGTATTCAGGAGAAGTTGGGGAATGTGTTTTGGGGTGTCATTTTGCATATACCCATGCTGGGTGAGATAAATATCTTGGTCAAATGCCAACTTTGTATAAAAAAATGGGAAAAGTTGTCTTTTGCCAAGATATTTCTCTCACCCAGCATGGGTATATGTAAAATGACACCCCAAAACACATTGCCCAACTTCTCCTGAATATGGAGATACCAGATGTGTGACACTTTTTTGCAGCCTAGGTGGGCAAAGGGGCCCATATTCCAAAGAGCACCTTTCGGATTTCACTGGTCATTTTTTACAGAATTTGATTTCAAACTCCTTACCACACATTTGGGCCCCTAGAATACCAGGGCAGTATAACTACCCCACAAGTGACCCCATTTTGGAAAGAAGACACCCCAAGGTATTCGCTGATGGGCATAGTGAGTTCATGGAAGTTTTTATTTTTTGTCACAAGTTAGTGGAATATGAGACTTTGTATGAAAAAAAAAAAAATCATCATCATTTTCCACTAACTTGTGACAAAAAATAAAAAATTCTAGGAACTTGCCATGCCCCTCACGGAATACCATGGGGTGTCTTCTTTCCAAAATGGGGTCACTTGTGGGGTAGTTATACTGCCCTGGCATTTTCCAGGGGCCCTAATGTGTGGTAAGTAGGTAAATGACCTGTGAAATCCGAAAGGTGCTCTTTGGAATGTGGGCCCCTTTGCCCACCTAGGCTGAAAAAAAGTGTCACACATGTGGTATCTCCGTATTCAGGAGAAGTTGGGGAATGTGCTTTGGGGTGTCATTTTACATATACCCATGCTGGGTGAGATAAATATCTTGGCAAAAGACAACTTTTCCCATTTTTTTATACAAAGTTGGCATTTGACCAAGATATTTATCTCACCCAGCATGGGTATATGTAAAATGACACCCCAAAACACATTCCCCAACTTCTCCTGAATACGGCGATACCACATGTGTGACACTTTTTTTCAGCCTAGGTGGGCAAAGGTGCCCAAATTCCTTTTAGGAGGGCATTTTTAGACATTTGGATACCAGACTTCTTCTCACGCTTTGGGGCCCCTAAAATGCCAGGGCAGTATAAATACCCCACATGTGACCCCGTTTTGGAAAGAAGACACCCCAAGGTAGTCAATGAGGGGCATGGCGAGTTCATAGAAAAAAAAAAATTTGGGCACAAGTTAGCGGAAATTGATTTTTTTGATTTTTTTCTCACAAAGTCTCCCTTTCCGCTAACTTGGGACAAAAATTTCAATCTTTCATGGACTCAATATGCCCCTCAGCGAATACCTTGGGGTGTCTTCTTTCCAAAATGGTGTTATTTGTGGGGTGTTTGTACTGCCCTGGCATTTGAGGGTCTCCGCAATCATTACATGTATGGCCAGCATTAGGAGTTTCTGCTATTCTCCTTATATTGAGCATACGGGTAATGAGATTTTTTTTTTCCGTTCAGCCTCTGGGCTGAAAGAAAAAAATGAACGGCACAGATTTCTTCATTCGCATCAATCAATGTGGATGAAAAAATCTCTGCCAAAAAAAGAAAAAGGAGGGGAAGGGCGTCTGCCAGGACATAGGAGCTCCGCCCAACATCCATACCCACTTAGCTCGTATGCCCTGGCAAACCAGATTTCTCCATTCACATCAATCGATGTGGATGAATAAATCATTGCCGGGATTTTTTTTTTAATATATACAAAGTGTTTGCCAAAGTATATGAACACCGCCACCTCCTCAGCTCATATGCCTCGGCAAACGTATCTTTTACTGCAGAGGAGAAATCTCGTCTTGCAGCGCCGCATACACCGACTTGCGTGTAATCTGACAGCAGCGCAATGCTTCTGTCAGAATGCACATCAGTGCTGCAGCTAGTCGATCGGTTGATCCACCTGGAAGGTAAAAAAAACAAAACAAAAAAGAAAAAACCAGGCCGCAACGCAATAAATTTATTAACTTTTGAACAGAACATATAAACTTTTTTTAACTTTTTTAACTGAACGTTTAACTTTTTTACTTACCGGTATTTTTTTTTTTGTTTAGTTTTTTTTACCTTTATAGAACAAACCTCTCCTTCCCCATGGAACAATGTGCAAAGCGCAAATCGCCCAAAGATGTGGCGAAGTACGTTATGCACTTTATCCCAGGTGAAAGGAGAGGTTTGCAGCAGCTGTGAGTAAAAGGGCCCTAATAGCCCTGTGTGCCTGTCCTGTGAGATGCAATCCCTATGCTAAGTGTACCTGTGTGTGGTACTTCCGGAAACACTCACCAAAGCATAGGGCAGGGTAGTCAGGACAGAAATAGTGGGTGTCACGCCTTATTCCACTCCTGCTACAGACACGACATCTTTTTCGGGGTGACGGTTGGGTTGAGGTACCAGGAACGACACTGGAGAAATGTCGCTCGTGTAGACGGCTAACTACACTGGTGGATGGGGCCACGGAACCTCCTGGATACAGGAGGTTCTCAATGATCTCTTCCTGGAATTTGAGGAAGGATCGTGTTCTCCCAGCCTTACTGTAGAGAACAAAACTATTATACAACGCCAATTGAATTAAATATACAGACACCTTCTTATACCAGCGTCTGGTTCTGCGGGAAACTAAATACGGAGACAACATCTGGTCATTGAAGTCCACCCCTCCCATGAGCGCATTATAGTCGTGGACACAGAGGGGCTTTTCAATGACATGGGTTGCTCGCTCAATTTGTATTGTCGTGTCTGCGTGAATGGAGGAGAGCATGTAAACGTCACGCTTGTCTCTCCATTTCACCGCGAGCAGTTCTTCGTTACACAAGGCAGCCCTCTCCCCCCTTGCAAGACGGGTGGTAACGAGCCGTTGGGGGAAGCCCACGCGACTAGTTCGCGCGGTGCCACAGGCGCAAATCCGTTCTAGAAACAAATGCCTAAAGAGGGCCACACTTGTGTAGAAATTGTCCACATAAAGATGGTACCCCTTGCCGAATAAGGGTGACACCAAGTCCCAGACTGTCTTCCCACTGCTCCCCAGGTAGTCAGGGCAACCGACCGGCTCCAGGGTCTGATCTTTTCCCTCATAGATCCGAAATTTGTGGGTATAGCCTGTGGCCCTTTCACAGAGCTTATACAATTTGACCCCATACCGGGCACGCTTGCTTGGGATGTATTGTTTGAAGCCAAGGCGCCCGGTAAAATGTATTAGGGACTCGTCTACGCAGATGTTTTGCTCTGGGGTATACAAATCTGCAAATTTCTGGTTGAAGTGGTCTATGAGGGGCCGAATTTTGTGGAGCCGGTCAAAAGCTGGGTGGCCTCTGGGACGGGAGGTGGTGTTGTCGCTAAAATGCAGGAAACGGAGGATGGCCTCAAATCGTGCCCTGGACATAGCAGCAGAGAACATGGGCATGTGATGAATCGGGTTCGTGGACCAATATGACCGCAATTCATGCTTTTTAGTTAGACCCATGTTGAGGAGAAGGCCCAAAAAAAATTTAAGTTCGGAAACTTGGACTGGTTTCCACCGGAAAGGCTGGGCATAAAAGCTTCCCGGGTTGGCGGATATAAATTGTGTGGCATACCGGTTTGTCTCTGCCACGACTAAGTCCAAGAGCTCCGCAGTCAAGAACAGCTCAAAAAATCCCAGGGCCGAACCGATTTGAGCCGTCTCAACCCGAACTCCAGACTGGGCGGTGAAAGGGGGAACTAATGGTGCGGCTGAAGTTGGTGACTGCCAATCAGGGTTTGCCAGCACCTCAGGGATTCTAGGGGCTCTACGGGCCTGTCTGTGCGGTGGCTGCGACGGGGTAACTACTGCACGTGCCACCGTACCAGCTTCAACTGCCCTTCTGGTGCTCACCACGTCACCATGTTGTACGGCAGTGCTGGTACTAGGTCCAGGGAGGGCTGCGCTGCTGGTGTATGCCTTACCGCGTGATCCGGCAGCGACAGCCCCACTCTGCTGCTCTTGAAGCGGATCCTGCACAACCTGTGGTCTAGCGACACGGGGCCGGGTACGCCTGGTGCTATCAGGGACCTCCACCTCCTCGTCAGAACTTTGGGTCAGACTGCCACTGCTTTCCACAGGTTCATATTCTGACCCGCTGGATTCGTCAGATGAGGGTTCCCACTCCTCATCCGACTGGGTCAGAATCCTGTAGGCCTCTTCAGAAGAATACCCCCTGTTTGACATTTTGGACTACTAAATTTAGGGGTATTCCCTGAGACTACCCAAGAAAAAAAAGCAAGCCTGTCTTACAAAGGGGAGGCTAGCGAAGTACCGGAGGCCGCTGCGGTTGATAAAAAATATCAAAACAGATTTTTTTATCGCCGCAGTGCGTGTAAAATGAATGTGCAGTGATCAAAAAAATATATATTTTTTGTCACTGCGGTGGGGCGGGCGTGGGTGAACGCACGTGTGGGCGACCGATCAGGCCTGATCGGGCAAACACTGCGTTTTGGGTGGAGGGCGAGCTAAGGTGACACTAATACAATTATAGATCTGACCGTGATCAGTTTTGATCACTTACAGATACTATAAAAGTACAAATGCTGATTAGCGATACGCTAAACAGCGAATAAGTGACTGCGGTGCGGTGGGCTGGGCGCTAACTCACGTTAAACTACCTAACCAAGGGGCCTAAACTATCCCTAAAACCTAACAGTCAATACCAGTGAAAAAACAAAAAGTGACAGTTTACACTGATCACTTTTTTTCCTTTTACTAGTGATTGACAGGGGCGATCAAAGGGGTGATCAAAGGGTTAATTGGGGTGCAGGGGGGTGATCTGGGGCTACAGTGAAGTGTTTGGTGCTACTCACAGTTCAGTCTGCTCCTCTGCTGGATCCAACCAACGAAAAGGACCAGCAGAGGAGCAGAGAAGCCATACTGTATAACAGATCATATTTACTAATATGATCTGTTATATGGCTTGTGATTGGATTTTTTGAAAATCGCCAGCCTGCCAGCCAATGATCGTTGCTGGCAGGCTGGTGACGAACTTGTTCTTTAACTTTTGCCGGCCCGCGATGCGCATGCGCGGGCCGGCTTTGAGCGAAATCTCGCGTCTCGCGAGATGACGCGTATATGCGTGACTGTGCGCAGCGCTGCCACCTCCGGAACGCGAATCTGCGTTAGGCGGTCCGGAGGTGGTTAATAGGGCAATCGTACTCCCGGTGAGGGGGCAGCTCCTGGACACCACTCTCTGAAAACACATCTGAAAATTCGTAGAGAAAAGATGGTACCGTCTTAGTAGAAAGCTCTGAAAGAGACGTCGAGAGGCAATTCTCTCTGAAAAAGTCACTCCAACCATTTATTTGCCTCGCTTTCCAATCAATGGTGGGGTTATGTTTAGTGAGCCAGGGTGACACCTGAAAACCCTATAATAGTGAAGGGACATGACCACCGGCTCCCTGCACTCAATACGGAGGGAGTCAGCGTCACCTAGAATCAAGCCAACAGGAAAACACAAATAAAGGAATAGACTTATCTGAGGAACCAGCAGTTGCAGCATCTAGCAGTGAGCAGAATCCAGGAAGTGGTATAAACCGCAAAGTGAAGCAGTATGGGAGGGGATATAAAGGGAGGCAATCACAGCTAATAGATGACAGCTGGGAGAGGGAGGAGAGAAGACAAAACGAAACCAAAGCAAAAGAACATCATGCAAGAGGTACTGAAGAACGTCTGTCAGAACTTCTCAGAGATCTGGCGGTGACACCATGTGACCGATGAACGTGACGTCACTGGCCTAAGAAAAGGCTGCACCCCTCAGCGGAGCACTGCGTCTCCATACAGCTGACTGGTGGGAGTGCCTGGAGTCAGATCCCACTGATCTAATATTGATAACCTAGCCTGAGGACATATCATTAATATCCTACTCCCAGAATACTCCTTTAAAGGATTTGCTCATCTCCATTCAGAAGTGAAGAATGGACTTGTGCACCTTCAAGTAAATGTCCACCATATTTTACTTGTGTTCCTTATAGAAGGTCTACAGTGGTGTACAGAGATCATCATCATTCACATTAGTCCCTGTTGCCCAACTGGGCTCACAATCTAATCTGCCAAACACACACAAAGTCCATTTCATAGGAAGCCAACTAAACTGTCCATATGTTTTTGTGTGAGGAAATTGGAGATCCAGGAAGAAACTCAGGCAAACATGGGAAGAACACAGACTTCATTCAGGTGTTGTCCTTGGTTGGACTTTTATCTTTATGTGGTTTTTAGGTCCAAAATTTTAGCTGGTTTATAATTATAGCCACAAAGACATCTGGGGTAATACAACACAGGCACTATGACAGTGCACCAATATATTGGCTCATTGACATTTGGATTTCAAGTTCGAGATTTTTATACTTACCTCTCTGGATCCTCCCAGAGTCCCACCACTGAAGATCCACAGCAGCGTGGCCGGCACCGGTCCCGTTCACCCACTGGAATACCTTGTTTGATATCTAGCTTGTTCAGGTGTTGTGGTTCCAATGACACCATAAGGTGAGCAAAATACTTACCTTTAGCGTCTTTTTAATCCTGCGGTTCTTCACATGAGGCGCTGCCTCTCTCTCTTCTTTTGCATCCCTGCTGTTTGCATATCTGGTATTCCACACGAATAACATCACAGTGTTTGAAGCTCAGATGAAAAGAACCATTGGAAGCAAATGATCCAGATGTATGCGTTCCTTGCCTGTGGAGGCAACATAGGCTGCCCCTGTGGCAGGGTTACTTATAATCGGATCAGCAGGAACCTTGAAACAAAATTAAGAAACAACAAAAAACGTATGTTTTAAAAAAAAAGACCACTGTAAAAACCGAAATGTAAAGGCAGTATTACACACACATGAATCTACCTATTAAACACATAATAGGCAGATGTTAAATGGTTTCTTTGGGATTAGAATATTGATGACCTATTGATGATTAGTGGGGATACGATTCCTGACACCTGCCCCCCGTCCCCCCGATCAGCTACTGAAAGAGACCACGATGCTCCTATGAGCGCTCTAACCTTCTCACACCATACCACACACAGCGCCATACATTGTATAGTGGCTATGCCTGGTATTGCAGCCTAGGATCATTCACTTGAATGGGACTGAGATGCATATAGGCCTGTGATGGCTAATCTCCGGCACTCCAGCTGTGGTAAAACTACGACTCCCAATATGTACACTTGCTTGGCTGATCTCAGAACGCCATAGAAATGAATGGAGCATGCTGGGAGTCATAGTTTCACCACAGCTGGAGTGCCGAAGGTTAAAAGCCATATGACCGATGAACAACTTATAGGAAGAGGCCACAGAACTCCCCGGATTGCGTGGACCTTATCAAATATCTGATGGGAGGGGAAGTTGGGACCAACCATCAATAGTCTACTCCTGTAAACCCTTGTTAAATTAAATGAAAGTCAAGATGCAGAGTCCTGGGCCTACATGATATTTCTGTGATTATATAAGGCTATGTTCACATGTGTGTGTCACGCTTCGGTGTGGGAGGGAAACACCACACAGAGCATAGGAGGGAAGGGGGAAACAGGAAATCAGGCCTGAGAACTAGGGAAGGAAGATGGACACCTCCTAGTGAAAACCCTAACCAAAATCCTGACTGACTACCAGTATGAACAGACCCCAAAGGTAGGTAAGTTCATACCCAGGAATACCTAGAGTCCTATCTAGCCCTATAGGACCCTGGTAATAATGGCAGAGACGAGACTACCTGTTCCTCCAAAAGGAAGGACGAACAGGAGTCTCCCTCAGGCCTAATACAAACAATAGGGAAATGCAACACACAGAACCCAAACAAAATACAAAAGGGAAAGGAAAGACTTAACTTCAAAGGGGTTATGGAAGCACCAGGAACTCAGACGAAATCCAACCAGAAACAATCCACAGGCACAGAAGCTATAAACCGCACAGCATAGTGGGAGAAGCAACTACAAACCGGATTTCAAAAAAGTTGGGACACTATACAAATCGTGAATAAAAACTGAATGCAATGATGTGGAGGTGCCAACTTCTAATATTTTATTCAGAATAGAACATAAATCACGGAACAAAAGTTTAAACTGAGAAAATGTACCATTTTAAGGGAAAAATATGTTGAATCAGAATTTCATGGTGTCAACAAATCCCCAAAAAGTTGGGACAAGGCCATTTTCACCACTGTGTGGCATCTCCCCTTCTTCTTACAACACTCAACAGACGTCTGGGGACCGAGGAGACCAGTTTCTCAAGTTTAGAAATTGGAATGCTCTCCCATTCTTGTCTAATACAGGCCTCTAACTGTTCAATCGTCTTGGGCCTTCTTTGTTGCACCTTCCTCTTTATGATGCGCCAAATGTTCTCTATAGGTGAAAGATCTGGACTGCAGACTAGCCATTTCAGTACCCGGATCCTTCTCCTACGCAGCCATGATGTTGTGATTGATGCAGAATGTGGCCTGGCATTATCTTGTTGAAAAATGCAGGGTCTTCCCTGAAAGAGATGACGTCTGGATTGGAGCATATGTTGTTCTAGAACCTGAATATATTTTTCTGCATTGATGGTGCCTTTCCAGACATGCAAGCTGCCCATGCCACACGCACTCATGCAACCCCATACCATCAGAGATGCAGGCTTCTGAACTGAGCGTTGATAACAACTTGGGTTGTCCTTGTCCTCTTTGGTCCGGATGACATGGCGTCCCAGATTTCCAAAAAGAACTTTGAATCGTGACTCGTCTGACCACAGAACAGTCTTCCATTTTGCCACACTCCATTTTAAATGATCCCTGGCCCAGTGAAAACGCCTGATCTTGTGGATCTTGCTTAGAAATGGCTTCTTCTTTGCACTGTAGAGTTTCAGCTGGCAACGGCGGATGGCACGGTGGATTGTGTTCACTGACAATGGTTTCTGGAAGTATTCCTGAGCCCATTCTGTGATTTCCTTTACAGTAGCATTCCTGTTTGTGGTGCAGTGTCGTTTAAGGGCCCAGAGATCACGGGCATCCAGTATGGTTTTACGGCCTTGACCCTTACGCACAGAGATTGTTCCAGATTCTCTGAATCTTCGGATGATGTTATGCACAGTTGATGATGATAGATGCAAAGTCTTTGCAATTTTTCGCTGGGTAACACGTTTCTGATATTGCTCCACTATCTTTCTGCGCAACATTGTGGGAATTGGTGATCCTCTACCCATCTTGGCTTCTGAGAGACACTGCCACTCTGAGAAGCTCTTTTTATACCCAATCATGTTGCCAATTGACCTAATTAGTGTTAATTGGTCTTCCAGCTCTTCGTTATGCTCAAATTTACTTTTTCCAGCCTCTTATTGCTACTTGTCCCAACTTTTTGGGGATTTGTTGACACCGTGAAAATTGGAATCAACGTATTTTTCCTTTAAAATGATACATTTACTCGGATCAAACGTTTGATCTGTCATCTACGTTCTATTACAAATAAAATATTGACATTTGCCATCTCCACATCATTGCATTCAGTTTTTATTCACAATTTGTTTAGTGTCCCAACTTTTTTGGAATCCGGTTTGTATAATTAAGGAAGGTTAAATGACCACATAAGCAACACCTGGAGGCAAGGGGTGTGGCCATTAACAGAAATAACATTGACACCTATTGATCCGCAAGGAAAACCTGTCAGATCAAACCACGTGTTGCCTGTCGCACATATCTCCTGTCACTCACTGTCGCCGGGACGTCCATATGTGACAATGTGACACAGAAACTAGAATGCAGTACTAGATCCACCACCAGCACCCTCAGATTCCACAAGGTGTCCATCATTTTGACTGAGAAAACAAGGCAGCTTGCAGTGCTATTTTTCCTGTGAAATATGTCTAAATCTACAATGGAGGCAGCCAGATGTGAGGCTAACTTTACCAAATCTTCTGTATATGTTCTATACTATTCATGCTTCCTCCCACACATCTAATACATACTGAGGCTTAAATGGCTTCCTACGAAAATATGGCTATAGAATTTGTATATCTTATGCCTCATGCATACGACTCTATGGGGGTCATTTATTATACTCATATAACCGTGTACCGAGGTGGGCTCCCCAGGATACAGCGAAGCCACGAACGAGAAAAAAAACTCCACCACCAGCTTTTGCCAAAACAGAATTTTACTTAAATGTGGTAATGATCACAACCACAAATGCTGGGAACATACACTAAATTTACATACACCAAGCCCGAAGGCTGAGACCCTTGTGCTGGACAGCACGGCGCCCTCCGATGGATGCAGGAGGAAAGTGCGATAATTTACCTATTGGCGGGCACAACTAAACTGCCACACCTTACTTGTTATTACCCTAAAAAAACAAGAATAACTGTATGGGTGTGTGGTGCGGGCTAGTCTGCGGTACACACAACAGCTTACAATCTTACAGTATGGGTGTGCAAGCAGCTGTTTTTGAGTCCGGTCAAAAAATGCGATTCTAACGGAACGCAAAACATCCTGATGCATCCTGAACGGATCTCTTTCCATTCAGAATGCATGGAGACATAACTGATCCTTTTTTTTTCTGTTTTGGAGCTCCTCTGCCGGAACTCAAAAACAGAAAACTGAAACGCAGAAGTGAAAGTAGCCTAATCAGGTTTCTATAACCAGCCAATACTGAGATCATCAGGCTGTGTTGGGCCATTGCATGAATAAGCACAAAAACCTTGGTGGCAGAAGGACCAGATTCTACCTAAAACAGTACACGGCCATGAACACCAGTGGCACTGGATCAGAGCACATGTATGTAAATTTAAGCTAATACTACTGTCTTCAATTGTCATGTACTAGCTGTGGCCGTAGAAAAGGTCATTCAGAACATTCTTTTTGCTGAATGAATGGCATTACCTATCTACATTTTTCAGATTTCTTTGTGAAAAATGTTTGAAAGGCACCGTCATGCATACAGCAGCTGTCATGGATTCTTTCAATACACACAGCCTTGAAACACAGACTGCTGATAAAGTCACAAGGCAGGAAATGAATTTACTACTGTCAGAGATTTCCATGCTTGCAGAAGGAAATGTGATTCAGTGCGAATGCTCGGGCAGTGGTCCTAGGGTAGGACGGAATTGATTTTTTTCCCCCGCAACATCTGATGGCCACATTCACAGCTACAGATGTCCAGGACTTACGCTTTTGCAGAACGCCTGGATTTTTACACTTTGCAGGGCACACATAATGTGCCCAGTATACTGAAGGCAAAGCAAACGCCCCACTGACATTATAGACACAGAATCCAAGACCAGTACAAAGAGAGTCAGGAGAACAGCCGTTGTATGGAAGTGAACCCCAAACGATGTGACTGCCGGTATAGCATTCAGAATACCCAACACCTTCCAGTGGTCTTCTCCCTACTGTATGCCGAGAGGCTCTGGACATTTTACAGTAGAGACACCATAAGTATGACAATATGCACATTAGATGTTAGGGGGTGAGTCTATGGTATACCGGCCACGGATAGGTCCATGGATATAAAGATGACCTCGACTGGTCAACTTCATGCCATGAAACACTGACCCAACACCTTCCAGTGGTCTTCTGCCTACTGTATGCCGAGAGGCTCTGGACATTTTAGAGTAGAGATACCATAAGAATGACAATATGCACATCAGATGTTAGGGGGTTAGTCTACAGTATACCGGCCACCGATAGGTCCATGGATATAAAGATGACCTCGACTGGTCAACTTCATGCCATGAAACACTGACCCAACACCTTCCAGTGGTCTTCTGCCTACTGTATGCCGAGAGGCTCTGGACATTTTAGAGTAGAGACACCATAAGAATGACAATATGCACATCAGATGTTAGGGGGTTAGTCTATGTTATACCGGCCACCGATAGGTCCATGGATATAAAGATGACCTCGACTGGTCAACTTCATGCCATGAAACACTGACCCAACACCTTCCAGTGGTCTTCTGCCTACTGTATGCCGAGAGGCTCTGGACATTTTAGAGTAGAGACACCATAAGAATGACAATATGCACATCAGATGTTAGGGGGTTAGTCTATGTTATACCGGCCACCGATAGGTCCATGGATATAAAGATGACCTCGACTGGTCAACTTCATGCCATGAAACACTGACCCAACACCTTCCAGTGGTCTTCTGCCTACTGTATGCCGAGAGGCTCTGGACATTTTAGAGTAGAGATACCATAAGAATGACAATATGCACATCAGATGTTAGGAGGTTAGTCTATGTTATACCGGCCACCGATAGGTCCATGGATATAAAGATGACCTCGACTGGTCAACTTCATGCCATGAAACACTGACCCAACACCTTCCAGTGGTCTTCTGCCTACTGTATGCCGAGAGGCTCTGGACATTTTAGAGTAGAGACACCATAAGAATGACAATATGCACATCAGATGTTAGGGGGTTAGTCTATGTTATACCGGCCACCGATAGGTCCATGGATATAAAGATGACCTCGACTGGTCAACTTCATGCCATGAAACACTGACCCAACACCTTCCAGTGGTCTTCTGCCTACTGTATGCCGAGAGGCTCTGGACATTTTAGAGTAGAGACACCATAAGAATGACAATATGCACATCAGATGTTAGGGGGTGAGTCTATTGTATACCGGCCACGGATAGGTCCATGGATATAAAGATGACCTTGACTGGTCAACTTCATGCCATGAAACACTGACCTAACACCTTCCAGTCGTCTTCTGCCTACTGTATGCCGAGAGGCTCTGGACATTTTAGAGTAGAGATACCATAAGAATGACAATATGCACATCAGATGTTAGGAGGTTAGTCTATGTTATACCGGCCACTGATAGGTCCATGGATATAAAGATGACCTCGACTGGTCAACTTCATGCCATGAAACACTGACCCAACAACTTTCAGTGGTCTTCTGCCTACTGTATGCCGAGAGGCTCTGGACATTTTAGAGTAGAGACACCTATACATTTTGTGTTTGTATCCTGGACACCATCCGATGTACCAGAGGAAAAGAATATATTAGCATTGCTTCATGCCAGCCCAATAGGATATATAGAATGTTACACTATATAGATCTATATACAGTACTGGTAGCATTGCTGCACATAGATGGGACCTAGGATGCCAGCAGTTCAGCTGCAGAGCCTATTAGCTTGATTGCAGTCATTGTGAGTCCCTGCAATCCAGATGAGGCTGTTAACCCCTCGCAGCCTGCTGAATCAGCAGGGGACAGCCCATGACATCAGCGCAGCTCTGGCTAGGGCACTGACCCCGCACATGCACTAGGTGGGGCATCATGTATATGTATTGCACTTCAGCATTACACACCAAAGAAAATATCTTTTTTTCTATCAGTGGAGGCTGGATCTGCCTCTCCTCCCTCCCTCCCTCTCGCCCTCCCTCTCTCCTTTCTCTTTCTCTCTCTGCTCCAGCCTCCTTGTTTTCCTGCACTGCCCAGCCTCTTCTACCTTTTGCAGTATTCTCCGTGCTGCATTCCAGCTCCTCTTATTCATTTTATAGCAAGAGGAGGCTTCTTCTGTGTTTTTTTTGGGGGGGAGGAGGGAGCCCAGGAGGGTCCCCATAGAAGCCCGTGCACGGGTTGCTCGCCTGCTCCCATTTGCCACATAGGCTTTGCCTGCGGAGGATGCATTATAGACCGAGATCTATGGCTCGCTGAAAGGGAAGCCCACCCAGAGCCCTCTGTCTGCTGACAGGTAAGTGACAGCCTTTGGCATGGGGTGTACACGGCTTTAGTCAGCTGCTGTCACATATGCGGGGTAGGTGCTATTTCCTCCCCCCCAAAGGTTCCACTTTAACCCTTTCCGCCGCAGGCCTCTCCTCTGATCTGCCCATTTAAAGGGAGCGATTAGGGGTCCAGGGTCAACCCTTTGCGAGCATCCGTAATAAGAATAGAATTTTTGTAAATACCTAAAAATGGAGATGCCAACTGGTGGCGTTACTGGAAATGACTGGGATTTTGACGATCCCTCTATATGGGTGACAGAAGGGAACTCCCCGATGATGAGATGAAAGTGTCTGGATCCATGGTCAGACCCCCACCCTGGATCCTGCACATCTGTCTGAGGCTGCAGTGCACCCACACCAGCCTGCCCTATCCATGTCACCCACACCAGCCTGCCCTATCCATGTCACCCACACCAGCCTGCCCTATCCATGTCACCCACACCAGCCTGCCCTATCCATGTCACCCACTTGCTACCCGCTGGCACTTCACCGTTTGTCTGGGAATCTCTGCTGCTTAATTATAAATCTGCCATTTTTATTTTATTTGTTACATACTGTATCATTGTGCAACACCACAATGTGCTGGGAACACACATGCACACACCTACCTATGTGCTGAGGTAGGTACACACCCTTCATAGACAGTGATCAGGCAGGCACAATGACACAAATCTGCCTTGCCTTTTGCCTTCCTGCCTATTGATTGCTTTGCTAAGGGCCAGTGCACACGAACGTATTTTCTTTCCGTGTCCGCCCCTTTTTTTTTCCGCGGACCATTCATTTCAATGGGTCCGAAAAAAAAAACCCCGAAAGGTATTCCGTGTGCATTCTGTTAACGTATGTCCGTTCCGCAAAAAGGGGTTGAACATGTCCTATTATTGTCCGTATTACAGTTCTGTGAAGGGCCGGCTGTTCCGTTCCGCAAAATACGGAATGCACACGGACGTCATCCGTATTTTTTGCACACGTTTGTGTGCACGAGCCCTAATGATTATAAAGTCATTAGGTTGCGCGTTGCTGTGTGCGGACCTCCACACCCATGAACAGGAGCTCGACACATGTACGGGGGGCACTTTTTACACACCTGATTGTACAGTGGCCAGCATTGCACGCATGTAATCTCCCAACCACTCCCTGTGCAATCTAGTGGGAAGAGGAGAGGGAGAGATAGTCTTTGTACACATAGGGTGTGACACAGGCAACACGATTTTCTTGCACAACACAAGCCAGGCATATTACATTCATTAAATGTACTCTTTCTTATTGCAATGAATGGATTCATTTATTCTGCATTCATGGTATATAAAATCAACCGTCATACAGCATGCGTGCTAGACATGTATTAGGATTATTATATGTATGTATATTCAGGGCTGTTAATACCGATGCTCAAATTCTATAAAAAAAAGCAGCAAAATATTTAGGCTGGGGGTACACGGTGGCAATAAAATGGCAAATGTCATGTTGTGGTGTGGGTCTCTGACGACTGCCATGTCGCGGCAACCTGTGGGTCACAACGTGGCCATATTCACCATCCTTAGCTGCGTTGTGGTAGCATGACACTGCAGTCTTATGTCGCCGTACAGCCCGGTAATACGTGCAAAATCAAGATTGTGTCCTTTGCCGGGAAGATACTGGTAAAATAAGTGTAAATGATATAAATCCATTAAAAGGAACAGGTAGCAGGTCATAGAGCAGGAGGAGCTGAGCAGGTCAATATATATATATATATATATATATATATATATACATAGTGTTGTGACAAATGATTCAGCATTGCTGGTAATGTATTCACTGTAGTTCCTGCTCTTTCTGTGCTCAGGAGTCCAGTGGGCGGTCCTGAATCTGTCAGTCACTCAGTAGTACCGCCCACTGGACTCCTAAGCACAGAAAAAGCAGAGATTAAATGAATACATTACAAGATCTACTGAATATTTTCCCACAAAATCTACTGTACAGCTGAAGGTCCGGGCAGATTGTGCTGCATCGTCAATGGGACTGATTCCCTTTGAGTTTCATCTACAGAAATATATTAAATTGATATATTATATTTTAAGTCTTGCTGTAAAATGGCCGTCATTTCATTTCAATACGAATTATGCAAGGACATTGGATATATCCAGTGAAATAGATAAATACCGCATCCCAATGTATGACACCCACTATGAATGAAGGTGACTGTGGATAAGATAAATACTGTATATATATTTTGGGTGATGGTGTTGTCTGATAGAGGGCAATCTAAGATATTAGAGGGATTCCTCTGACTGGGACCTCCACTCTATAAGGGTACTCTCAGACTTGCGGAATTTTCTGCAACAAAATCTGCAACATAAAGACAGCCCCTATGTTAGCCTATGGGGATGAGAAGTGTCAATACCAGCAAATGCAAATAATGTTTTGTTGCACATTTCCTGTACCTGAATGACTCCATTCATTTCAATGGAGATGTAATCCGCACAGAAATCCACAACATAAGGCTCCATTCACACGTCCGTGGTGTGTTGGGGACCCGCACATTGCGGATCCGCAACACACCCGCCCGGCACCCCTTCAGAAATGCCTATTAGGACATGTTCTATCTTTTGCGGAGCTGCGGAACCCGAAGATCGGGGCCGTGCTCCGCAAATGCGGATGCTGACAGCACACTGTGTGCTGTCCGCATCCATTCCATCCCCATAGAAAATGAATGGGTCCACACCTTTTTTGAGGAACGGATGCGGACCCATTTGCGGACGTGTGAATGGAGCCTAAGGCCTCTTTCACACGACCTTATGGCTTTTTTTCAGTGTTTTGTGGTCCGTTTTTCACGGATCCGTTGTTCCGTTTTTTGTTTCTGTTGTGTTTCCGTTTCTGTTCAGTTTTTCCGTATGGCATATACAGTATAAAGTAATTACATAGAAAAAATTGGGCTCGGCATAACATTTTCAATAGATGGTTCCACAACACATACGGAAGACATACGGATGCATTTCCGTATGCATTCTGTTTTTTTTGCGGACCCATTGACTTGAATGGAGCCACGGAACGTGATTTGCAGGCAACAATAGGATATGTTCTATCTTTCAACGGAATGGAAAAACGGAAATACGTAAATGGAATGCATACGGAGTACATTCAGTTTTTTTGCGGAACTGTTGAAATTAATGTTTCCGTATACGGAACACAAAAAATGGCCCGTAAACTGGAAAAAAAACCTGTCGTGTGAACGAGCCCTAATTCACAAAGAAAATACCAATCCTATTCCATTGCGGAAAAATCTGCAACTAAATCTGCAACAAAAAAAGCAACTTTGTCAAATCCGCACCTGCACCCTAAGGCCTGGTTCACACCTGAGCGTTTTACAGCGCGTTCCTACACGCTGTAAAACGCTGAACAGGCGAAAGCCCATGTTTCCCTATGGGCATGATTTTCACCTGTGCGTTTTTCAGTGCGTACGAACGCGCTGTAAAACGCCCTACGCCCAAAGAAGTACAGGAGCTTCTTTGGGGCGTATTGTCGCGTGTTCAGTGTAGACATGGCTGTTTTTCATTGGACGCCCCTGTGGTCAATCGCAAGAACGGTTTCCTATTTCCAAAAACGCGCTGTAATACGCCCGAAAACGTCAGACAAAAACGCGCGTAAAACAAATACGCTCAAGTGTGAACCAGGCCTAAGTCTAGCTGCACACCTGTGTGGGTAGACTTGCAGAAATTCTGCACAAACTTCCATGGGGGGGGGGGATTTCTGTGTGTTTCCACCAAATCTGCATTAAAATCTGCTTGCAAATTTGATACATATCTCAGCCTTCCATTGAAAAGGGTGAAATCGGCACCAAAAATCGCAGAAAAAAGAATTGACATGCTTAGGTCAGTTTCCACACGGAAGGAAAAAGCAAAGTGTACATGGGATTTTCTAATCCCAAACACTTTGCTGGTACTGTATCACGCTGTGGTTTTTCTGCGGACTGGCCATAGACCCTACAGGGAAATTTCCCCGTGGGCCAACAATGCCCCGAGGGCTGCCTAACCCCTCCTCTTGGCTGCCAGCCAGGTACGTAAAGATCTGATGCTTTCAGCATTAATTAATGTAGGGGCATCAGGCACTTTAGCACCTGGCCAGCGGCGGCAGGTCCCCTCCTGAATTCAACTGTATTGCAGTCCTCAAGACGATGATACAGTCTCATACTGTGGCACTGGTGGCAGTATTTTGTGCTGCAGTGTGGTATTTAGTCCTGCTGTGGCAGTATGTTTTGTTGCACTACGTTAAAGAGGACCTTTCACCATAATAAAACATCTAAACTAACTATACAGACATGTAGAGCGGCGCCCAGGGATCCCCCCTGCACTTACTGTTATCCCTGGGCGCCGCTCCGTTCTCCCGGTATAGGCTCCGGTATCTTCATAGTTAGGCTCCACCCAGTTGAGCCTGACGGTGTCTCATTCTCCCATGCTGTAGTGCTGGCCAATCGCAGCGCTCAGCTCATAGCCTGAGAGAAAAAAAAACCTCTCAGGCTATGAGCTGAGCGCTGCGATTGGCCAGCGCTACAGCATGGGAGAAAGAGACGGCGTCAGGTTCCCCTGGGTGGAGCCTAACTATGAAGATACCGGAGGCTATAACCGGAGAACGGAGCGGCGCCCGGGGATAACAGTAAGTGCAGGGGGGATCCCTGGGCGCCGCTCTACACGTCTGTATAGTTAGTTTAGATGTTTTATTATGGTGAAAGGTCCTCTTTAATGTAGGCCCTGTCTACTTCTGCTGTCCCGCCTTCTGTCAATTTGGACATGGGGCCACTTTAAGTTCCGAGTCTGCCCCTGTCTGGTGTGGAGGTAGCCTTACCTAGAGCTGCCGCCAGCACATTGTCTCTGAAGGACCTCCACCGCCCATTCTAATCACTGCACATCCATTTTTTTTTCATGGACATCATGCAATGTTTCTTCGCTTACACAGTGGTGACAACAAGTGCTCATGTTGGGTACTCCCAGCAATGGGATTCACCCCCTTACCGCCTTTTTTCTGGTAGTGCGTTGGTATTATAATAATAATAATAATAATAATGCACCATTGTAAAATGAAATCATGCGATTTATTATAAAATCCTATAAAAAATTATGGCATAACCCCCCCCCCCCTCTCAAATTTCCATATAGTAATAGCACTAAGACTGTATAAAGGTCTAAAATAAATGATTCAATCCCACAGAGGTGCCTCCACAGGCTTGCGTAACCATCACCCGTTGGTGAAATCTTTCATTTTTTTCCGTCAGAGGTTAATATAGCATCTGCCGTCTGATTGTCTCTGCTATGCCGGCCTAGCTGCCTGCAGCTGAGGTCACAAGACTCAAACACAACGTCAGCCATCTTTAAATATCCCCTCCAGCGAAAAAAGGATCCATTGGTGTTTCTTTTCTGTCAAATTTGACAGCAAAAGGCGTGATCAGTGCGGCTTCTGAGGGCGTAAAAAAAAAAAGATAAGCGAGGATGGAGTCATGCAGGTTATTATATTAGGAAGGGTTATGTCTGAAAGGCGTTTTTGTAATCTGCATTTCTGGCTTCCCTGTACGGTGTGGAGAGAGTTTTCCACTGTGCAAATAAAAGAACATTTACACAAGATAAACTACTCATCCGTCTATTCAATTCGGGGTCAGGGGCATAGAAAGGGTTAAAGGGGCAGCCTGTAGCAGGTGAGCGGTCTATGTGCTCATACGGGTTTCATAGCACAGATTTCTTCCAGCTATAATGAAACATAACAGAAAAATAACATGGGGGGTCCTGGCATAAGTCCACTAAGGCCTTTTTCACACGAGCGTGACGGATTAGGTCCGGATGCGTTCAGGGTTCGTTCAGTGAAACTCGCACCATTTTGCAAGCAAGTTCAGTCAGTTTTGTCTGCGATTGCGTTCAGTTGTTCAGTTTTTTCCGCGCGGATGCAATGCGTTTTGATGCGTTTTTCACGCACATGATAAAAAACTGAAGGTTTACAAACAACATCTCTTAGGCCCCTTTTACACGAGCGAGTATTCCGCGCGGATGCGATGCGGGAGGTGAACGCATTGCACCCGCACTGAATACCGACCCATTCATTTCTATGGGGCTGTGCACACGAGCGGTGATTTTCACGCATCACCTTTGCGTTGCGTGAAAATCGCAGCATGCTCCTCTTTGTGCGTTTTTCACGTAACGCAGGCCCCATAGAAATGAATGGGGTTGCGTGAAAATCGCAAGCATCCGCAAGCAAGTGTGGATGCGGTGCGATTTTCACGCACGGTTGCTAGGAGACGATCGGGATGGAGACCCGATCATTATTATTTTCCCTTATAACATGGTTATAAGGGAAAATAATAGCATTCTGAATACAGAATGCATAGTAAAACAGCACTGGAGGGGTTAAAAAAAAATAAAAAATCATTTAACTCACCTTAATCCACTTGCTCGCGTAGCCGGCATCTCCGTCTGACACTTTTACTGTATAGATTCACCATGGTAAAAGATCATGTGACGTACCATGTGATGACCGGAGTGACGTCATCCCAGGTCCTTGAACTATAGTTAATGCTCACCACAGGTCCTATACAGTAAAAGTGTCAGACGGAGATGCCGGCTACGCGAGCAAGTGGATTAAGGTGAGTTAAATGATTTTTTATTTTTTTTAACCCCTCCAGTGCTGTTTTACTATGCATTCTGTATTCAGAATGCTATTATTTTCCCTTATAACCATGTTATAAGGCAGGACTCGACAAATCCTGGGCGCCAGGTCGCCATGGCGACCAGGAATTTGGTCCTGGCGCTTGGGTATTTGTCAGCCCGTTTTCAAAGATGCGCTCTCGGCGCGCACCATGGTTTCCTGAGCCGGCACAGTGGAGAAGGAGAGGAGTCCCTCCCTCCCCACTGTGCGCGGCTGCCGCTGGCCACTAAGAACAGAGTAGGAGGAGGAGGGGAGGGACTGTAGCCACTGCGCCACCAATGAATGTGCCGGCCATATCCCGGCCCCTATGACTGCACGCTGTGATCCGCGTGATTAACCCCTCAGTTGAGGGGTTATTCGCGCGAATTACAGCGTCCTGTCAGAGGTCGGGTGCCGGGTTCTTCAGTCTCGACTCTCTGCATCGGTGGGCAGTGGGCAGTTCCGATCGGAGTCCCAGCAGTGTAATGCTGGGGCTCCGATCGGTTACCATGGCAGCCAGGAGTCACACTACTGAAGTCCTGGCTGCGATGGTATGTTAGTGAGCAGCATTATACTCACGTGCGCCGTGGCCGCCGGTCGCTCCTTCTTCTGTCTGTGCGGCTCATTGTTAATGCTTATAGCATTAGCAATGCGCCGCACAGACCTATGAGAAGAAGGAGCTCCCGGCGATCACGGCGCACGTGAGTATAATGCTGCTCACTAACATACCATCGCAGCCAGGACTTCAGTAGCGTCCTGGCTGCCATGGTAACCGATCGGAGCCCCAGCATTACACTGCTGGGACTCCGATCGGAACTGCCCACTGCCACCAATGATGGGGGGAGGAGGAGGAGGGGGACCCTGTGGCCACTGCCACCAATGATTAATACTGGGGAGGGAGGCGGGGTGGGTTTGTTACCAGAGGGGGCTGATAAGAGGGAGGGGGGGAGGGGCTGATCAGAGGCTGGAGGGGCTGATAAGAGGGAGGCTGGAGGGGCTGATCAGAGGGAGGCTGGAGGGGCTGATCAGAGGGAGGCTGGAGGGGCTGATCAGAGGGAGGCTGGAGGGGCTGATCAGAGGGAGGCTGGAGGGGCTGATCAGAGGGAGGCTGGAGGGGCTGATCAGAGGGAGGCTGGAGGGGCTGATCAGAGAGACGCTGGAGGGGCTGATCAGAGACGCTGGAGGGGCTGATAAGAGGGAGGCTGGAGGGGCTGATAAGAGGGAGGCTGGAGGGGCTGATCAGAAGGAGGCTGGAGGGGCTGATCAGAGGGAGGCTGGAGGGGCTGATCAGAGGGAGGATGGAGGGGCTGATAAGAGGGAGGCTGGAGGGGCTGATCAGAGGGAGGCTGGAGGGGCTGATCAGAGGCTGGAGGGGCTGATCAGAGGCTGGAGGGGCTGATAAGAGGGAGGCTGGAGGGGCTGATGAGAGGGAGGCTGGAGGGGCTGATGAGAGGGAGGCTGGAGGGGCTGATCAGAGGGAGGCTGGAGGGGCTGATCAGAGGCTGGAGGGGCTGATCAGAGGCTGGAGGGGCTGATCAGAGGCTGGAGGGGCTGATCAGAGGCTGGAGGGGCTGATCAGAGGCTGGAGGGGCTGATGAGAGGGAGGCTGGAGGGGCTGATGAGAGGGAGGCTGGAGGAGCTGATGAGAGGGAGGGGGGAGGGGCTGATCAGAGGCTGGAGGGGCTGATCAGAGGCTGGCTGCCATGGTCAGCTCCCTGCTGTGTGTACTATGCACAGGGCAGCAGGGAGAGTGTAAAGTCCTATTCACCCTAATAGAGCTCTATTAGGGTGAATATGACAAGGGTTCTAGCCCTTAAGAAGGCTAATAGTTATTAAATAAAGTAAAAAAAAAAAAAAAAAAGTTTAAACACCCCCCCCAAATATAGAAAACAATATATTGCGATATACATGCTTAAAATTATATCGCAATATAGATTTTATGACGCGTCTCCGCCTGGCTCCTAACTTTTTTAGCTGGCTCCTAGATTCCAAGGAAATTTGTCAAGCCCTGTTATAAGGTAAAATAATACTATTTACAGAACACCGATCCCAAGCCCGAACTTCTGTGAAGAAGTTTGGGTTTGGGTACCAAAGACGCGCAATTTTTCTCACGCGAGTGCAAAACGCATTACAATGTTTTGCACTCGCGCGGAAAAATCGCGGGTGTTCCCGCAACGCACCCGCACATTTTTCCGCAACGCCCGTGTGAAAGAGGCCTTAGGCTCCTTTCACACGGGCGTTGCAGATTGGTGCCGGGTGCGTTCAGTGAAACTCGCACCACTTTGCAAGTAAGTTCAGTCAGTTTTGTCTGCGATTGCGTTCAGTTGTTCAGTTTTTTCCGCGCGGGTGCAATGCGTTTTGATGCGTTTTTCACGCGCGTGATAAAAAACTGAAGGTTTACAAACAACATCTCTTAGCAACCATCAGTGAAAAACGCATCGCACCCGCACTTGTTTGCAGATGCAATGCGTTTTTTACGCAGCCCTATTCACTTCTATGGGGCCAGGGCTGCGTGAAAAACGCAGAATATAGAACATGCTGCGATTTTCACACAACGCAGAACTGATGCGTGAAAAACAACGCTCATGTACACAGACCCATTGAAATGAATGGGTCAGGATTCAGTGCGGGTGCTATGCATTCACGTCACGCATTGCACCCGCGCGGAAAACTCGCTCGTGTGAAAGGGGCCTTAGCAACCATCAGTGAAAAATGCATCGCACCCTCACTTACTTCCGGATGCAATGCGTTTTTTACTGAAGCCCCATTCACTTCTATGGGGCCAGGGCTGTGTGAAAAATGCAGAATATAGAACATGCTGCGTTTTTCACACAATGTAGAACTGATGCGTGAAAAAAAACGCTCATGTACACAGACCCATTGAAATGAATGGGTCAGGATTCAGTGAGGGTGCTATCTGTTCACGTCACGCATTGCACCCGCACATTACCAGAATACCACTTTTAATTGTCTGATTCAAGGGAGGGGGGGGGATGCCAATCATTGGGACATCACCAATCCCAAGAGCCCAAGCTTCCTATTTCTGGCATAGAAACTGGCTGTGTATGGTAAATCTTAGGCCTCTTTCACACGGGCGAGTATTCCGCGCGGATGCAATGCGTGAGTTGAATGCATTGCACCCGCACTGAATACCGACCCATTCATTTCTATGGGGCTGTTCACATGAGCGGTGATTTTCACGCATCACTTGTGCGTTGCGTGAAAATCGCAGCATGCTCTATATTCTGCGTTTTTCACGCAACGCAGGCCCCATAGAAGTGAATGGGGTTGCGTGAAAATCGCAAGCATCCGCAAGCAAGTGCGGATGCGGTGCGATTTTCACGCACGGTTGCTAGGAGACGATCGGGATGGAGACCCGATCATTATTATTTTCCCTTAAACCATGGTTATAAGGGAAAATAATAGCATTCTGAATACAGAATGCATAGTAAAATAGCGCTGGAGGGGTTAAAATAATAATAATTTAACTCACCTTAGTCCACTTGATCGCGATGCCGGCATCTCCTTCTGTCTCCTTTGCTGAACAGGACCTGTGGTAAGCATTAATTACAGGTAAAGGACCTGTGGTGACATCATTCCGGTCATCACATGATCCATCACATGATCTTCTACCATGGTGATGGATCATGTGATGACCGGAGTGACGTCACCACAGGTCCTTTACCTGTAATGAATGCTCACCACAGGTCCTGTTCAGCAAAGGAGACAGAAGGAGATGCCGGGCTGCGCGATCAAGTGGACTAAGGTGAGTTAAATTATTATTATTTTTTTAACCCCTCCAGCGCTATTTAACTATGCATTCTGTATTCAGAATGCTATTATTTTCCCTTATAACCATGTTATAAGGGGAAATAATACAATCTACAGAACACTGATCCCAAGCCCGAACTTCTGTGAAGAAGTTCGGGTTTGGGTACCAGACATGCGCGATTTTTCTCACGCGAGTGCAAAACGCATTACAATGTTTTGCACTCGCGCGGAAAAATTGCGGGTGTTCCCGTAACGCACCCGCACATTTTCCCGCAAAGTCCGTCTGAAAGAGGCCTTAAAGGGCAATATCATACCTGGGATGGTGGTTCCACACAATCGGAAATGAATTGCATATTCTATCGGCCTTCAGAAATGAATTGCATATCCTATCGGCCTTCTATAAAAGTTTTCAGTGCCGCGGGGTCCTGTCACATTAACATGATGCCTAAGCTGCAGACATCATGGTATAGAGCAGGAGGAGCTGAGCTGACTGATATATCGCTTTATAGGAAAACTTGTATTTCATTCTTTTAAATTCCTGCTCATTCTGGGCTTTGGAGTCCAGGAGGCGGTCCTATCAGTGACTGACCGCCTTCTCTATATGACTGTGTATGCAAAGATAGCTGTCAATCACTGATAGGACAGCCTTCTTGCAGCGAAAGTCCAGAATATGCAGGAATTTAAATGAATGAAATACAAGTTATACTGAATCTTTTTCCATAAATCCATATATCAATCTGCTCAGCTCCTCCTGCTCTATAACCTGCTGCCTGCAGATCGCACTGCATTTTCAAGTTGACAGGTTTGCTATAAGTGGGTATTCTGACTACAGGCATTTACGGCATTACTTGTGGATAATGGCTAGGGTCCCAAATACTGGCAAAGCGTAGGATCCCAAGCTACAGTGTGACAATCCCAGCCGTCTGCATACAGGAGGAGTAGTGGCAGAGAGCTGGCCGGATTCTTTCTGTAAGGCCTCTTTCACACGACCGTTTTTTTCCCCGTTTACGGGCCGTTTTTTGCGTTCCGTATACGGAACCATTCATTTCAATGGTTCCGCAAAAAATAACTAATATACTCTGTATGCATTCCGTTTCTGTATTTCCGTTCTGTTGAAAGATAGAACATGTCCTATTATTGCCCGCAAATCACATTCCGTGGCTCCATTCAAGTTAATGGATCCACAAAAAAAATGTAACACCTACGGAAATGCATCCATATGTCTTCCGTATCCGTTCCGTTTTTGCGGAACCATCTATTACATTTTTTTAAGCCCAGCACAATTTTTCTATGTAATTACTGTATACTGTATATGCCATATGGAAAAATGGAACGGAAAAACGGAACAGAAACGGAAACACAACGGAAAAAACCCCCCGGAATAACGGATCCATGAAAAACGGACCGCAAAATACTGAAAAAGCCATACGGTCGTGTCCCATCCACTTCGGAGCTGAGCATATACCTCTCTTCTCAGACGCAGCCATGAATTACCAAACAGGGGTCAGGGGGCACCCCATTCTCCTATTAAATGTCTGTAAGCTATGGATGACCCCTGTCAAGCATATGGATTAGCCAGAAAGCAGACTCCCTGAAAAAAGTGTCATTCCCGACTCATCCATGCATTAAACGGATGGCCCAAAGATATCAGCGGGGGTCAGGTAATGCTTCATCACCCTCAGTACTTCCCACGCAGAGCTCACAATATGATGACACAGGTTACCCTGTATGCACATTAAAGTGGACCTGTTACTGGCTTGCATCTTTTCTCCTAACTTTGCATTGTGCTGTTCCTCTGCAATTCCTCCTAGCAGTTTATAAATAATTTGAAAACGGGGTGTTACCATTCCCTTTGTCAAAGGGGTGTGTCCCTACACAATCTGACACTGGAAGCAATGATTGGATCGTGTCAAACTCCCGACTGGTATCACCTACTTGTTAATGTATTCATACATTTGTAGGAGGAACAGCAGAGGAACAAAGAGATTTAAGAAATTCCATAATATATCTGTAACGGTCACGTCCACACACACACAGGGGGAAGGATAGTGACCACTGCGCTCCACCCTCACCCCTGGCCCTGCCTACTTGCCTCACGAGTCCTGATGACAGGGGACAACTGGACGACAGTCCCTAACTTAGGATATGTGCAGGGAAGACAGACAAGACAAAATACGGAACATGAACAGACCGGGTCAGAACCAAGAGAGCTACGCAGTACAAAGGATAAAGCAAAGAATGGTCAGGAGAAGCCGGGGTCAAATACCAGGAGAGCAGAGAAGTACAAGAGGAGTCCTAAGAGAGTAGTCAGGTGGGAGCCGAGGTCACAATACCAGGAGGGATGCGCAGTACAGGAGGAGCAGGCAAAGGATCGTCAGGGAACAGGATCAGGTGAGTATTCAGCAGTCCAACAAATAGCCAGGAACCTAGAAATTAACAGGCAACCTGTAGCCAGCAGGCTGCCTGTATTTATAGTGGGGAGTGAGGGTCATGTGACGTGGCCAGCGTCACATGACCGACAGACTAACCAGTCGAGCACCGAGTGATCAGCTCGGCGCTCAAGGCAGACTAGGAGCAGGGAGCCACCCAGCTAGTAAAGCCGCCCTGGGAATGAGGTCAAACACAGATCCTCATTCCCAACAGGTCTGCGAGTGAGAGTATTTACTAAAACAGAAATATCAGGAGAGGTGACAGATCCTTTTTAAGATTCACATAACTAAAACTGCTATCATTTACCTGCTCTCCAGTGACTCCTCGGGTTTCATAGAGCTGTAATAGTCTTCTTCAGCACAAAATAAACAAGCCACTTATACTTCAAATATGCCATCCCACACGTGTCCAGGAATAGCGGCCTGATTACAGACTTCTTAGGAAAACTTTTTTGTACATTGCTTTTTATATTGTGTCCTATATGCAGTTCAGATTGCTATGCCTACTCTTTCACTATATTTGTACATCCACAAGATATCTCCCCTGATAAAGTGTGAAAAACTCTACCCAAATATACATTTCCAGTTCTGGGTAAAGTTACATTTTTAAAGGGAGTCTGTCTGCAGTTTTGACCCCTGAGAACTGCTTACAGCACCCTATAGGTGGCAGGGAGAGCAGTGTAAACATACCTGTGCCTCTGGTGATGGTCATGCAGGTTGAATGACTGAGAAATCCACGATTTTATCCTCTCAGTGGCGCAATTGCGAGAGCCGAGGAAGCGTTCCCTTCATGTTGAGAGCCCTCGAATTTCTGCACTGAAAACTTCCCGACCCCTCTCCTCTGCTATCAGACAGCTCTTTGGTTCTCCTGGCTGGTGCATCATGGTGAAGTCAATGACCAGGCACTTTTGGTTTTGATAAATAAAGTCTTTCTTTACAGAATAGATGTTGGGCGTTGCAGTGCATATAGCAAAAATAGGCACAGTTCTGAGATATATTACATAGTAGGCATTTTCCAACAGCTGTGTATAGGAGCAGCAATGATGGTAGTAAGAGTGGGTTCACATAACGCTTTTCCCATCCGTTTAACATATCCCCAAAAAAAGTATATGTTAAACGGATGCCTCAGACTGATGCCATACAGTGGCATCCGTTCACCATAGAGTTCCATTGTAAAAAAAAAAAAGGTATACTTTTTTGCCGGACTGTGCAGGATACAAGAACGTGGTGTGCTGCGTTTTTGTATCCTTTTTTTTTTCTAATGTATACGTCAAACTGAGGCATTAAACGTGATGTGAACCCACCCTAATCTCACTCTAAATGCCCAGTCCGTCTCCAAAGTGTTATCCACATGCAGTAAAGTCTTTTGCCATAAACGAGCATTACCTGTCCAGCACAGCCTTGGTTCTCAACCATCTATAAATGTACGTTCTCCTTCTCTCAGGGATAGTCTTTCAGTCAGTTGCTTCTCTGGCATCTTTTAGTTTCAGGCATGAAGATTCCGTAGTTTTAAGGAGCTCACACAAGCATGTCCTCGCTGTAGGCCTGATCAGCAAAGACCCTCTAACCAGGGGGTAGGACTAGCCCATCACTTTGGCAACTACACTAAGACTGCCAGTTTTATCTATCACTAAGTGAATGATATCATTAACATGCGCCAGTTTTTTGTCGCACTTTACGCCAGAGTACTGGAGTGCAGGCTTTGCATCATATTTACTAACTGTTTTACAATCTTTTCTAAGCATTTTACAAGGGGGCATGGCTTTGCTGGAAAAGGGGACATGGCCTAAATGCAGCGCCATGCACCAAAAATGTGCCTAAAACTAGGCCAAATTTTTGTTGGTGTAAATATAGATTAGACAGTTTTTTCTGGCACACAGAAGCAGTCATGCATCCCCGCAGGTTACATATTATTTATAATTAGGCTAATTGCATTTGAATCTGATCATCTATAAAGCCTTAATAGTCAGGTGAGTAATTGGCTCCTAGGGTGTTGGTCTAAAGCACGGGTGTCAAACACAAGGTCCGCGGGCCGAATCCGCGGACCTTGTGGAAGCGCTCATCTCCAGTCATCTGTATAACCGTCCTCAGGACAGCGATCCAGATGCCTGCCTGTGCTGCGGTAGGGGAGGGAGAGGCGTGTCCCTTTCCCTTCCTTTGATAGGCTGCCGGCCTAGTGCCTGCAGCCTATCAGAGGCCGGCGCAGGCGGCGCGATGACGTCATCGCGCTGCCTGAGCCATACAGCGTGGGACACGCCAGAAGAGGCCTGCATCGCATCACTGACATGGAGGTTTTTTTATTTTTTATTATGTACAATACTTTTACTGGCGGGGGCTGTTATTACTGGCAAAGGGGGGGGCTGTTTGTTATTACTGGCAAAGGGGGGGGCTGTTTGTTATTACTGGCAAAGGGGGGGGCTGTTTGTTATTACTGGCAAAGGGGGGGCTGTTATTACTGGCAAAGGGGGGGGCTGTTATTACTGGCGGGGGCTGTTATTACTGGCACAGAGGGGCTGTTATTACTGACACAGAGGGGCTGTTATTACTGACACAGAGGGGCTGTTATTACTGGGGGCTGTTATTACTGGCACAGAGGGGCTCTTATTACTAGGGGCTGTTATTACTGGCACAGAGGGGCTGTTATTACTGGGGGCTGTTATTACTGACACAGAGGGGCTCTTATTACTGGGGGCTGTTATTACTGGCACAGAGGGGCTCTTATTACTGGGGGCTGTTATTACTGGCACAGAGGGGCTCTTATTACTGGGGGCTGTTATTACTGGCACAGATGGGGTCTTATTACTGGGGGCTGTTATTACTGGCACAGAGGGGCTCTTATTACTGGGGGTTGTTATTACTGGGGGCTGTTATTACTGACACATAGGGGCTCTTATTACTGGGGGCTGTTATTACTGGCACAGAGGGGCTCTTATTACTGGGGGCTGTTATTACTGGCACAGAGGGGCTCTTATTACTGGGGGCTGTTATTACTGGGGGCTGCTATTACTGGCACAGGGGGGCTGCTATTACTGGCATAGGGGGCTATTATTACTGGCACGGGGGGGCTGTTAATACTGGCACATGATTGGGGGCACTATAGGGGCATCTACTGAGGCCACAAAGAAGGGGTATTTTATATGGGCTCTCTGTACAGTGCAATTTTATACTGGGACACATGGTGGGTACTATGGGGAAGGGGGGAGAGGAGTACTATGGGGTCATCTACGGGGGACACTAAGAAGGGGTATTTTATACTGGCACATTATGGGGGCACTATGAGGACATTAGCTCAAATGGGGGCATTACAAGGGGGTATTTTTTGCACTGTCACATTATAAGGAGAATTATTACTACTGGGGGGGGGGCATTATGGTGGGCTTTATTACTCCCCCATGGTATGACCCCCTAGTAGCAGCACCAGCCTCTCCCTGCTCTGCTATCCCTCTGCACCTTCTCCAAATACTTATTATGAAATCTTTCTCATTAGGATAAAACACCTCATCAGCTCCACCGAGCCCCCGGCCAAAGTGTGGAAGTGGCGTCCGAGATCCCCAAGGGCCAAGCCAAGTAACTAAGTTTTCCGGCCCTTTGAGGGTGACCAAACTGCTGATGCGGCCCCCGATGAATTTGAGTTTGACACCCCTGGTCTAAAGGGTTGTCCAAGATCACAATACTGACAGCCTATCTTTAGACAGCCATTTCAAACAGCTAATTGTCCAGGCTGCTGAGAACCAGACCCCAACCAATCTAATTCTGAAAGCCTATCCCAGTGATGGCTAACCTCTGGCACTCCAGCTGTGGAAAAACTACAACTCCCAAGATGCACACTTGCTTGGCTTTTCTCAAAACTCCTTAGAAATGAATAGAGCATGCTGGGAGTCGTAGTTTCACCACAACTGGAGTGTCGGAGGTTAGCAATCACTGGCCTATTTTAAGGACAGACCATCCATTTTGTGATCTATGGACAATCCCTTTAACATACTATCACTATAGTAAATAGCTGCTCTGTAGATACAATTTAGAGCAGCTTTGAGCAGGGATCGGTGAATTATTAGGCAATTGTTTCGTTATTTCCAAAGAGGTAAGTCTTAGGTAAATACACTGCACCTATGGCAGTAAGTGAACCTTATAAAATGATAGCTGGGTCTTAGTTTCTTTGTGTGTTTTCATGTACCCAGGATTTCTAAATAAAATGCAGTGAATGTTCACCATTCAATACCATTTTGTATGTTTATCTAAAAAACCTCAGTGCTGATTAATTACTTAAAAGTTATGTTTACATCGGTCTGAGCTAATTTTTTTTAGTGCAGACCTCCAAATGCCCTGTACGTACATAGATACATAGATTTAAAGATACAGGAGAACTGCAGCTACCACCAGGGGGCGCCTAGAGGGTTACTGCACATTGGTATATATTGAGCTCACAGTATTCGGTGAGCTCTGCAGCTCCCTCTAGTGTTGACTGCATTCATATCTCACATACAGTGCTGCCCATAATTATTCATATCCCTGGCAAATTTTGACTTAAAGTTACTTTTATTCAACCAGCAAGTAATTTTTTGACGGGAAATGACATAAGTGTCTCCCAAAAGATAATAAGACGACATACAAGAGGCATTATTGTGGGGGAAAAAACATTTCTCAGCTTTTATTTACATTTGAGCAAAAAGTGTCTAGTCCAAAATTATTCATACCCTTCTCAATAATCAATAGAAAAGCCTTTATTGGCTATTACAGCAATCAAACGCTTCCTATAATTGCAGACCAGCTTTTTGCATGTCTCCACAGGTATTTTTGCCCATTCATCTTTAGCAATGAGCTCCAAATCTTTCAGGTTGGAGGGTCTTCTTGCCATCACCCTGATCTTTAGCTCCCTCCACAGATTCTCAATTGGATTCAAGTCTGGACTCTGGCTGGGCCACTCCAAAACATTAATGTTGTTGTCTGCTAACCATTCCTTCACCACTTTTGCTGTATGTTTTGGGTCATTGTCATGCTGAAATGTCCACTGGTGCCCAAGGCCAAGTTTCTCTGCATACTGCCTGATGTTGTCGTTGAGAATCCTCATGTATTGCTCTTTTTTCATGGTGCCGTTTACTGTGATTAGGTTCCCTGGTCCATTGGCTGAAAAACACCCCCAAAGCATTAGGTTCCCACCACCGTGTTTGACAGTGGGGATGGTGTTCTTTGGGTTGAAGGCTTCTCCTTTTTTACGCCAAATGAAGGAAACATCATTGTGACCAAACAATTAAATTTTTGTTTCATCTGACCATAACACAGAAGACCAGAAGTCTTCTTCTTTGTCCAGATGAGCTTTTGCAAAAGCCAAGCAAGCTTTTGTGTGCCTTATCTGGAGAAGTGGTGTCCTCCTTGGTCTGCATTGTGCAGTGTCCGTTGGATTGTCTGCCTTGAGACATTGCCACCAGCAGAGCCCAGATTCACCAGGATGGCCTTGGTGGTGATCCTTGGATTCTTTTTCACCTCTCTAACTATCCTCCTGGCCAGCACAGGTGTCACTTTTGGCTTCCGACCACGTCCTCTGAGATTTTCCACAGTGCGGAACATCTTGTATTTTTTGCTCAAATGTAAATAAAAGCTGAGAAATGGGTTTTTTTCCACAATAATGCCTCTTGTATATCGTCTTATTATCTTTTGGGAGACACCTATGTCATTTCCCATCAAAAAATTACTTGCTGGTTGAAAAAAAGTAACTTTAAGTCAAAATTTGCCAGGTGTATGAATGATTATGGAGAGCACTGTACGTATCAAACAAAAAAACTGAAAATCTCCTTGGGAAAAACAGAGTGCTTCTGATCCCAAAAACTCATGAGGGTAATTTTTAAAGTCAGTTTTGCAGGACTCTGTATTGACCGACCGTGGGGAAACCGCATGCGGATCGTGGACGGCCATGGCGGGGCAACGGCCGTGTGCAAGAGGCCTAAGTCTAATACTGCTGTCTTGAGATGTTATTAATTGGAATAAGGCCTCATGCACACGACCGTGCAGTTTTTTGCGGTCCGCAAACCGCAGATCCGCAAAAAAACAGAAGCCGCCCGTGTGCCTTCCACAGTTTGCGGAACGGAACGGGCGGCCCATTGTAGACATGCCTATTCTTGTCCGCAAAACGGACAAGAATAGGACATGCTATATTTTTTTTGAGGGGCCTCGGAACGGAGCAACAGATGCTGGCGACAGCCCATTGAAGTGAATAGGTCCGCACCCGAAAAATGGTCGTGTGCATGAGGCGTAAGATTTGTGATAATTATTGCAACTTTTTAAGAATGTCAAAGGGGGCATTTTATCAAAACTGTTATAAAAGAAAACTAGTATAGTTGCCCTTAGCAACCAGTCAGATTCCACTTTTTATCCTCCATAGCTCCTTTAGAAAATGGAAGGTGGAATCTGATTGGTTGCTATGGGCAACTAAGCCAGTTTTTTTTTTCTTTACACCAGTTTTGATAC